>NC_086317.1:361780145-362466645 GCF_036172605.1 Pelobates fuscus
AGCCCTACCCTGAAAATAAGCCCTAGTGTGTTTTTTGTGATTAAAATTAATATAAGACCCGGTCTTATTTTCGGAGAAACACGGTATGGTTAAGTGATGCATCTGGAATTGTGAAATATCAGAAGCATCAAAGGGGGGAATGTGGTGGAATCTCAGTAAAAATAAATTTACTAGGACAAGATTGCCATGTGGCATATGTATAAATGTTGGTGTATCAGTTAGTCAGTTACACGTAGCTAAGATACAATCAACACTGTATTGAGCAAGGGCAGGAATGTAGAAACTGAAAACACTTCCCCTCCTCCATTGTTCTGGGTGAGCCATGTGGTCTAACAGGTAAGGGAAGTTAGGCTTTGTTCAGCTGATTGGGTAAAGAGTATATGTGGGTAGAGTTAACTATAGGAGGAGCTATATGTCTATATTATGCATTTACACAGTCAGTTCTGGGCTCAGATCTTGTTGTATTTTGGTGACATTAGTCCCTCTGAGCCCCGGTCGGTGAATCGAATAAAGAATCTCTTCCTTCCTGAAGAAACCTGTGTCCACTTCTCTGTGCTTGGCTTCCGTCAGTTTCTCCGGTGTCAATAGAGCATTTTGCTATTATATATGCACAGTTTTCCTGAGTAATACACAGAAAACTATCAGGAGTCATGAAGCTCTTATGTAGAAATAACTAGCAGCAAATGGGTCTAACAGGGTCAATACAAGATGTTGGGGCCTATGTATGCATATTTGATTGGCTTCACTCTTTGCAACAGATCCTCCACTTATCTTATGACAGTGAACGAAACAGTAGATAATTTACAGTACTACACTACAAGCAAGAACTACTCTTCAATGAGACAAGAATTAAACACTTAAATTAAGTGGAACATTAAATAAGCAAAATGTACTAAGAGATTAAACTGAGGTCACGCCGGAGAAACAGAGTAAGGTTAGCTGAAATCAAGGGAACAAGTAGAAAAGGAAACACAATAAAATCAATATATAGTCTCAAACAAGGAGCCACCTGAATAAGTGATGGCAGAGGCTGGTATCTGCTGTAGCCTCACAGTCATGCTGTTCATATGGATTGCTATCAATATCAATGGATGCAGTAAAAATTATTAAAACGTGTAAAAAATTGTAAAACATATAAAAATATGTTTATTAAACTTCTTATGAACTGGCAATTTTTATTTTTACAATATTAGCATAATATTTATATGAACCAAGGAATATATTGTTAGTGAAAGAAGACAGTAATTCTAGTACAACATGTTTCTGAATAGATTTCTATAGAAATACATGAAACAGATAAATATCTATGTAACTGTACAAAAAGACAAAATAGAAAATAGTGGGAGGAAAAGCAAAATGTCATCCTTCAACGTGGAGATATGTGATCAAAATAACAATTTTAAGGAAAGATGGTTAATTGCGTATAATTCTCAAATTTGGGGATCCGGCAATTTACATTGTTACTTTATTTTCTCTTTAACCCCTTAAGGACACATGACATGTGTGACATGTCATGATTCCCTTTTATTCCAGAAGTTTGATCCTTAAGGGGTTAAACTGCAACAAGAGCTGCTTCTCATATTCAAGTGGTAAATAAAACTATAGGGAAATTATTTCCCTTGTATAAGCAGCTTCAGACAGACTTATAATTGAATACCTGCCACAGTTGGACATCATGTTGTAGAATAGAAGGCACACATTTTAGTATAGTATCAGCTGACAAAGGACAGAGAAAGAAGGGCAGATGTTTAGAAGGTTTAAATAACAATTTCAAATAGGAATTACCCCCTTTACTCCACTATGCTAATACTCTGCTAATACTCTGCATTCCTAGTCACAATAATACAAAAAATGTCTATCTTTAAACAGCATTGCTTCTTTCTAAAACATAGCATCACTTAATACTTCAACCCTCGCTAGTGAGAGTCTACTTAACCACCCTATCAGACATACAGCGCACATAGAATTCTATTATGCCAGCTAGTACTCAGTGACAGTACTACCACACTGGCTGCACCGGGGCCTGCACGCCATGGTGGTCCCATCAGTTGGCCTATGCGCAAAGGGCCACCCGATGGGTATTACTACTAAACAGGGGCCCGATCGGGAGCCACAGTCCTTTAAGAGCCTGACTGGGCCCCTGCAATATCGGTGACACAGTAAGGAGTCCGGGCAGGTACCCCCCCAGAGAGGTCTCATCGGGGGCACAGTCGGTGCTGCGGCCCTTTGTCAGCATGACAGGGCCCCTTTGATATGTGCAGAGAATGCTGCGAGGAAGTATCTGTCACCTACTCCCAGCTTAAAGGCTGCATGGGCTGGAGGAGACAGAGGAGGCACAGTGAGAGAGGAGGGAGTTCTGCAGGCAGTAAACTGCAGACTCCCATCAGTGACAGCCAGCTCCAGGAAATCTCCTCCCTGCAACCAAAAGGTATGGAAGCAGGGCGGTTATTAACAATATGTAAATTAGAATGTGTGTATCTGTAAATGTGAGAGTGTGCATCTCTTTGTGTGCCAGTGTGTGTATTTGTGTGTGCCAGTGTCTGTATGTATCTGTGTGTGTTTGCCAGTGTGTTTGTGTAGTTATGTGTATCTGTGTGTGTCAGTGTTTATCTCTGTGGGTGCCTCTGTGTGTATCTGTGTGTGTAATAAAAATTAAGAAATGATCCCAAGGCGCACCACAGTTTTGCACATAAAAAGAGTATTTATTCATGCATTGAAAATACAACAAGATATCATTATACCAGAGAGAAAGTGCATAGTATAGTGCTAAACTAGTATATAGTACCAAAACCACAATGTAAGTAAAGTGCTAAATGCAAAAACCCATTAAAAAAGGTATACTGACCAAGAGCAGGATAAATAAAACCCCAACGTTTCGGATTTGAAGCCTTCCTCTGGGAGATCCCAGAGGAAGGCTTCACAGCTGAAACGTTGGGGTTTTATTTCTCCTGCTCTTGGTCAGTATACCTTTTTAATGGGTTTTTAATGGGGACCCCAGAGGAAGACTTCCCAGCCGAAAGGTTGGGGTTTTATTTCTCCTGCTCTTGGTCAGTATACCTTTTTTGATGGGTTTTTGCATTTAGCACTTTACTAACATTGTGGTTTTGGTACTATATACTAGTTTAGAAACATAGAAACATAGAAACATAGAACGTGACGGCAGATAAGAACCATTCAGCCCATCTAGCCTGCCCAATTTTCTAAATACTTTCATTAGTCCCTGGTCTTATCTTATAGTTAGGATAGCCTTATGCCTATCCCACGCATGCTTAAACTCCTTTACTGTGTTAACCTCTACCACTTCAGATGGAAGGCTATTCCATGCATTCACTACCCTCTCAGTAAAGTAATACTTCCTGATATTATTTTTAAACCTTTGTCTCTCTAATTTAAGACTTAAGATGTCCTCTTGTTGTGGTAGTTTTTCTTCTTTTAAATATAGTCTCCTCCTTTACTGTGTTGATTCCCTTTATGTATTTAAATGTTTCTATCATATCCCCCCTGTCTCGTCTTTCCTCCAAGCTATACATGTTAAGATCCTTTAGCCTTTCCTGGTAAGTTTTATCCTGCAATCCATGAACCAGTTTAGTTGCCCTTCTCTGAACTCTCTCTAAGGTATCAATATCCTTCTGAAGATACGGTCTCCAGTACTGATACAATACTCTAAGTGAGGTCTCACCAGTGTTCTGTACAATGGCATGAGCACTTCCCTCTTTCTACTGCTTAAACCTCTCCATATACAACCAAGCATTCTGCTAGCATTTCCTGCTGCTCTATTACATTGTCTGCCTACCTTTAAGTCCTCAGAAATAATCACCGTTGAGATGTTGAGGATAGGACTCTATCAAATATTCTGTACTCTGCCCTTGGGTTTTTACGTCCAAGATGCATTATCTTGCAGTTATCCACATTATATGTCAGTTGCCACAACTCTGACCATTTTTCTATTTTACCCCAAATCCTGGAACATCAACCCTGTTACATATATTAGTATCATCAAGACCTTCTGCAATATTAATAATAAAAATATTAAAGAGAATGGGTCTAAGTACAGATCCCTGAGGTACCCCACTGATGACAAGCCCAAGCTTCGAATATACTCCATTGACTAAAACCCTCTGTTGCCTGTCACTCAGCCACTACCTTACCCATTCAACAATATTGGAATCCAAACTTAAAGATTGCAGTTTATTGATAAGCCTTCTATGTGCAACAGTGTCAAAAGCCTTACTGAAATCTAGGTAAGCAATGTCTACTGCACCACCCTGATCTATAATTTTAGTTACCCAATCAAAAAAATCAATAAGATTAGTTTGGCATGATCTCCCTGAAGTAAACCCATGTTGTCTCTGATCTTGAAATCCATGTGTTTTTAGATGTTCAACAATCCTATGCTTTAACATGGTTTCCATCACTTCCCCCACTACTGAAGTAAGGCTTACTGGCCTATAGTTGCCCGACTCCTCCCTATTACCTTTCTTGTGAATGGGCACAACATTCGCCAAATTCCAATCTTCTGGGACTACTCCTGTTATCAATGATTGGTTAAATAAATCTGTTAATGGTTTTGCTAGTACACCACTAAGATCTTTTAATAGCTTTGGGTGTATTCCATCAGGTCCCATTGACTTATTTGTCTTTACTTTTGACAGTTGAAATAGAACCTCTTCCTCTGTAAACTCACGTGTAATAAATTACTCATTTATCCTTTTTCTTAACGGAGGTCCCTCGCCTTCATTTTCATCTGTAAATACCAAACAAAAATATTCATTGAGGCAGTCAGCTAGACCTTTATCCTCTTCTACATACCTTCCTTCTTTTGTTTTTAATCTAACTAATCCTTGTTTTACTTTTCTTTTCTCATTTATGTATCTAAAAAAAGATTTGTCCCCCTTTTTTACTGACTGTGCTATTTTCTCTTCTGTGTGTGATTTGGAAGCTCTTATAACTTGCTTAGCCTCTCTCTGCCTAATCTTATAGATCATTCTGTCTTCCTCACTCTGGTTTTTTTTTTATAATTACTAAATGCTAACTTTTAGTTTTTTACTATTTTGGCCACATCTGCGGAGTACCACAGTGGTTTCTTGAATTTTTTGCTTTTACTGACAAGCCTAATGCAATTTTCTGTTGCCTTCAGTAGTGCAACTTTTAAATAATCCCATTTCTCTTGGACTCCATTTAAATTGCTCCAATCTGATAATGACTCATTTACACATATTCTAATTTTAGAAAAGTCTGTTTTTCTAAAGTCTAAATCTTTTGTTTTTGTGTGGTGTGACTCAGTCACTGTTCTTATATTAAACCACACTGACTGATGATCACTGGATCCTAAACTTTCACCTACAGTAATATCGGATACCAAATCTCCATTTGTTAACACTAAATCTAGTATTGCCTCTTTACGAGTTGGCTCCTCAACGACTTGTTTTAGAGACAATCAAAGTAGGGAGTTTAGAATAAGTGCGCTCCTGGTACAATCAGCTATTTTTGTTTTCCAATTCACATCAGGAAGATTAAAGTCACCCATGATGATAACTTCCCCCTTCATTGTCATTTTAGCTATTTCCTCAACTAGTAGATTATCTAACTCTTCAATTTTGCCTGGGGGCCTATAAATCACACCTACACGAATTACTGTGTGATTGCCAAATTCTAACGTAACCCAAACGGACTCTATGTTCACTCACTAACTTTTATTAGGCTAGATTTTATGCTAGAAACAAAGGAGCACCGAAATGCCAGGTTCCCAAAAAGGGAACTAGAGTGTGTCTGCAGAACTCAATAGGGGGTAACCCTTGTATATATACACAGAGTAAAGAAGATTAGGCGTATTCCCTAGCTTAACAAGCGTTAGGAGCGCCAGGAGGGGGAGTACTGCAGCTGTTGTACTGCTTTAAATAATGGTCTAAAATATTTTAATCGAGGGTATCATTAAAAATATGATCCCTAATGGAAAAAAATAATACACAAATAAAACTTAATGTACCGTCACCGTTATAAACACACTGGGGTTGGGTCTGTACACTGAATCAGTAGCACACACTGGAACTAGTGCTGTGGCAGGGATGAACCCGTTACTAGTGTTAAGTAATGCACTAGAAACTTGTTTCCCTCAGCATAAGTCTGTAGAAACACCTATTCATGAGGAGAAAACGAGTGGCTCGATCTCTAGGTGTGACTGCTGGGGAGTATCGTATCCCTGTGAATCTAGAGGGACACAGAGTAACCGCCTGTCCTGCTATGAATACAATGTAGTAACCCAACCATGGGGCTAACTGAATGGTAGCAGTGGATTACTCTGATTTGATAGCGGAACTCTGTGGACCTGCTACAGAAAGGAAATATGACTCCTCCAATACCGGCCCACTAGACACCCAAGGCTGACAGCACTCACTTGCTGCAATGCTTGCCCTTACTGTGTGAGGAGCAATGGTTAGGCCACAGTGGAGGGAAAACGCTTACTGCTCTGTTCAAAAACCAGTGACTGATCTGTAGCTGCCACTGCTTGGGGAGTACAGTATCCCTGTATATCTAGAGGGACACAGAGTAGCCGCTTGTCCTGCTGTGGATACAATGTAATAACCCAGCACAGGGGCTAACTTAGTGTCAGCAGTAAATACTCCAATCAGAATGCGGACTCTGTGAGCCTGCTACATGAAGGAAATACGACTCCTCCAATATCGGCCCAAATCAAACCAAAGGCTGACAGCACTCACTCGCTGTAATGTTTGTCCTCACTGCATGAGGAGCAATGGTTAGGCCGCTGTGGAAGGAAAAAGATTTCTACTCTGATCAGTGACTGATATCCGTGTAATCTAACGTCGGTTAGCAGAGATAACGACCCAATACCCTCACCCAATGGTCACATCAAAACGTGCTGGTGAATTTAAAAGAAAAGGTAACGACCTAACGTCCGTTTCGGCGCTGTTCAAGCGCCTTTGTCAAAGGTGAACCGGCTACTGTGCTTTGCTGGGTTTAAATACCCAGATCTGCAAAGTGAATGACCAATCACGGCGCTGGGCGTGTCATGCCCCTTTGCGCCAAAATTCCATGTTGACCGTCATTGGTCCGTGTGTCCGCTCACGTGGTGTCAGTGAGGCGGGTCCACGGACGCAGGGAGAGTGTCAGTCATCGACTGACTGAAGGAAAAAACTCCTCCCCCAGTGTGAACGGTTTAACCTTTTAAGGTCCCTCCATAGTCTGGTATGACCCCCTCAATACACGGCATCATGGGTTACAAACCCATAGTCAGTGGAGGCAAAGAGCTCAGTCACCACTACGTGTACCGAAGAATCCTAGAGTGGATATTACGGGATGCAGGGCTCCAAACATCTTTTCGGGTTTATAACAGGAAATCTGCTGCAATAAAGGGAGAGTACGACTCTCTCATTCCGCTGTGCATTTGTGCCATAGTGGGCACTGCAGATTGTAGTAGACCTGTGTGTTTAACCCTTGTGAATGCTATAGGCAAACTTTTAACCCATACTAGGTGGAATGTGACACATGTTGCCATGTAGCATATGGGAAGATTAAAGATAGATAGTCACTTCTGTTCCTACGGTACCCAACCAGGATCAACGGTCGGGGGGGGGGGGGGGGGGTGTTAGGACAGAACTGGAGGTATGGTGGAATATGGTGATACACGGTCACTCGGGGTGCTTGCACATAGGTATCCGGTAACTCACTCTTCACTTGTACAACAAGCAATATTTGTTAACAAGCAGACCTAAATTAAAGACTGGACAACACAAATCTATATACATATATACACAGTGGGGTAGTCATCAATCGATAAATGGAGTAAAGGTAAAGCCTTCATTAAGGCCTTTGGGGGCTAGTGTATCAAACTTGTAGATCCAGTAACATTCCCTTCTTCTAAGGGTCTGGTCCAGATCTCCCCCTCTTTTTCCCAGTTGTATTTTTTCTATTCCCGCAAACTTAATACATTTAGGGGTGTCCATGTGGTTGGTTCTAATATGTCTAGCGACTGACGTGTCTCTATTGGATGTTACAGAGTGGACATGTTCCATAATACGCCGCTTAAATGGGCGTATGGTTTTGCCCACATATTTCATACCACACTTACACGTGAGTAAGTAGACCATTCCCTGAGTATTACAGTTGAAGAACTGTTTGATGGGAATCTCAACCGAGTTGTTATAGTTGGTAAGGGTTTTTGACCCTTTGGCTATGTATGTACAAGCAACACATTTCCCGCATTGGTACGTGCCGTGTACGGTCAACCATGTGGAGTTTGTTTTTTTAGGTGTGGAGAGGTAACTGGGTACAAGCATCTCTTTTAGATTCTTTCCTCTTTTCGCTGTGATAGACACCCTAGGGGAAATGGTGTCCTTCAGGTGCGGATCTTGTGTCAAGAGGGGCCAAAAACGACCCATTACTTTCTTTACCTCATTCCACCCGGCATCGTATTTAGCTACACATCTGATCAATTTCTTTGAGTCCTGTTTGGGCTCATCCTTGAGTAGGTCATCGCGAGTACTGTTAAGTGCCCGTTGGTAGGCATACTTTAGGCAGCGATTAGGGTATCCTCTTTGTTTGAACCTTAGCCTCAATTCAGTTGCTTTTAGTTTGAAATCCTCGATGTCGGAGCAATTTCTCCTCAACCGAAGATACTGGCCTACCGGTATCCCTCTTTTGAGTGGAGTGGGGTGATGGCTCTCCCATCTTAACATACTATTGGTAGAAGTGGGTTTGCGGTATAGGGTGGTTTCAATTGCCCGGTCCGTGGTTATTCTGAATGAGCAGTCCAGAAAGTTGAGTTCCTGGTCACCAAACTCCATCGTGAGTCGGAGGTTCAGATTATTCCTGTTAAGACTCTCAACAAAGGTCTCAAAGTGTGACTGGGTACCCGTCCAAACGATGAGGATGTCGTCAATATACCTTTTCCACAAATAGATGTGGTCAGTAAAGACGGTGTTTTGCTCCGTGAATACCTTCTCACTTTCCCACCAGCCCAGGTGCAGGTTGGCATATGATGGGGCACAGGATGTCCCCATCGCGGTCCCCTGCACCTGATGGTAATATTTGCTTTGGAAGATGAAAAAGTTATGGGTGAGAATGAATCTCAACAGGTCGAGCACAAAGGTAGTATGTGTGTTGTGCTCGACACCTCTTTTTTTCAGGAAGAATCCAATATGCTCCAAACCACTCTCATGTGGGATAGAGGAGTATAAGGTCTCCACGTCGAGACTGCATAGGGTTGCGCCTCTAGGTACTGTGACCGATGTAAGGCATTTAAGTGTGTCCTTTGTGTCTTTGAGATATGAAGGTAAGTTCTCTACAAACGGACGTAAAATCAAATCCACATACACGCTGCCTTTGCTGGTAAAGCTGTTGGTCCCTGAGACAATAGGTCTTGCCGTCAGGGTTTGTTGTTGCTTGTGAATTTTTGGCAGGCAGTAAAACGTGGAGATTGTCGGATTTTTAATGTAGATACCCCCATACTCATCCTTTGACAATATGCCATTATCAAAGGCTTGATCCAGCAGGGCTTTGTAATCCCTCTGGTATCTCGCCGATGGGTCTACGGTTAGCAGCCTATAGGTCTTGTCATCATTTAGAATCGTTTCAACCATTTCTATGTAGTGTTGTCTATTGAGAAGGACAATGTTCCCGCCTTTATCGGCAGGTTTGATTATGATTCTGTCATTGTCCTTTAATTCACACAGGGCTTTCCATTCTCTGCCGGAGAGGTTACCTCTCGGTTGTGCTGCCAGCATGTCTGTATTGATTGTTTTAATCATACTCGTGGTGGAATCAATGAATGTGTCTATATTCTTAAATTCCCTGAGATTGGGCGTAAACTTGCTCCTCTGGCGTAAGTCAGTGTATGGTGCTGTGGAGGTGGTGTCATTGTCTTCCAAAAGGGACACCAGCTCCTGTAGACACTGATACTCCCTATCGTTAAACCCCAGTTCTTTCGCTCTTTTATCATCTTTTAGTTTAAAAAATGTATGGAGGGCTAATTTCCTCCCAAACAAGTTAATGTCTTTGATCCATTCAAAATGATTGAAAGGGGGGATCGGGACGAAGGAGAGCCCCCTCATCAACCCTGCCTCTGTATGGGAGTTAGGGTGAAATCTGACAGGTTGACTATTCTCGTACTGTCTACTGGTACCGTTTGCGTGCCCTTCCTCTGTAGCGAGTCTGTCTTTGGGTTTGAACTTCCCCCTCTCGGGGGGGGCTGTCCTAAAAAAGCCACCCCTTTCTTTAGGATGCCTTTCTTGGACTGCGGATTTGTATTCCCTGGATTAGTCAATTGTTCGCTATCAGTGTCTGATGTCTCGTAATCTGATGTCATGTACTGATCAGAGTCGGCTCTTGTTGTTTTTTTAAAACGTCTGTACACCCTTCCCTTTTTATAGTCATCATTGTCCCTGATAAACTTGCCGTGTTTGCGGCTTTTGACATTGTTTTGGTATTTATTCAGATTTTGTTGTAATCGCTGTTCTTGGACAGTAAATGAGGGATCGTCTTTAAAGCCCTGTGTCCCCTCAACTGCTAGGTTTACTTTTTCATTCACAGTTTTTAACCTCTCCGATTCAAATCGGAGCAATATATCCATAAATTTATTAGAGCAGGTATTTGCTGCCTCTTCCCATTCCTTCAAGAGGACTGGGTCATCTATTTCTAAGTTGGGGGTGGTCTGAATCCTCAATCCTCTTGGGATCATAGATTTACTTAAATATTTTTGTAGTGAGGTTACTTCCCAACCTAGCCTAATCTGCTGTTTGCAGAGGTTTGATAGTGTTCTAAATTTGGCGTTGATATTGTCCTGCTCCGGTAAGTAGGTCACCTTTTTATCAGAGAACACCGAATCGATGTCCGTACACCACTGGTTGGACTCCTTAAGTTGGGAAAGAAAATTAGTCATGATGACTCTTTACTGCTATAAGCGTATATGATCGCACACTCTACGGGTATTGAAACCTCTAATATTAGAAAAACATAGAAACAAAGGAGCACCGAAATGCCAGGTTCCCAAAAAGGGAACTAGAGTGTGTCTGCAGAACTCAATAGGGGGTAACCCTTGTATATATACACAGAGTAAAGAAGATTAGGCGTATTCCCTAGCTTAACAAGCGTTAGGAGCGCCAGGAGGGGGAGTACTGCAGCTGTTGTACTGCTTTAAATAATGGTCTAAAATATTTTAATCGAGGGTATCATTAAAAATATGATCCCTAATGGAAAAAATAATACACAAATAAAACTTAATGTACCGTCACCGTTATAAACACACTGGGGTTGGGTCTGTACACTGAATCAGTAGCACACACTGGAACTAGTGCTGTGGCAGGGATGAACCCGTTACTAGTGTTAAGTAATGCACTAGAAACTTGTTTCCCTCAGCATAAGTCTGTAGAAACACCTATTCATGAGGAGAAAACGAGTGGCTCGATCTCTAGGTGTGACTGCTGGGGAGTATCGTATCCCTGTGAATCTAGAGGGACACAGAGTAACCGCCTGTCCTGCTATGAATACAATGTAGTAACCCAACCATGGGGCTAACTGAATGGTAGCAGTGGATTACTCCGATTTGATAGCGGAACTCTGTGGACCTGCTACAGAAAGGAAATATGACTCCTCCAATACCGGCCCACTAGACACCCAAGGCTGACAGCACTCACTTGCTGCAATGCTTGCCCTTACTGTGTGAGGAGCAATGGTTAGGCCACAGTGGAGGGAAAACGCTTACTGCTCTGTTCAAAAACCAGTGACTGATCTGTAGCTGCCACTGCTTGGGGAGTACAGTATCCCTGTATATCTAGAGGGACACAGAGTAGCCGCTTGTCCTGCTGTGGATACAATGTAATAACCCAGCACAGGGGCTAACTTAGTGTCAGCAGTAAATACTCCAATCAGAATGCGGACTCTGTGAGCCTGCTACATGAAGGAAATACGACTCCTCCAATATCGGCCCAAATCAAACCAAAGGCTGACAGCACTCACTCGCTGTAATGTTTGTCCTCACTGCATGAGGAGCAATGGTTAGGCCGCTGTGGAAGGAAAAAGATTTCTACTCTGATCAGTGACTGATATCCGTGTAATCTAACGTCGGTTAGCAGAGATAACGACCCAATACCCTCACCCAATGGTCACATCAAAACGTGCTGGTGAATTTAAAAGAAAAGGTAACGACCTAACGTCCGTTTCGGCGCTGTTCAAGCGCCTTTGTCAAAGGTGAACCGGCTACTGTGCTTTGCTGGGTTTAAATACCCAGATCTGCAAAGTGAATGACCAATCACGGCGCTGGGCGTGTCATGCCCCTTTGCGCCAAAATTCCATGTTGACCGTCATTGGTCCGTGTGTCCGCTCACGTGGTGTCAGTGAGGCGGGTCCACGTACGCAGGGAGAGTGTCAGTCATCGACTGACTGAAGGAAAAAACTCCTCCCCCAGTGTGAACGGTTTAACCTTTTAAGGTCCCTCCATAGTCTGGTATGACCCCCTCAATACACGGCATCATGGGTTACAAACCCATAGTCAGTGGAGGCAAAGAGCTCAGTCACCACTACGTGTACCGAAGAATCCTAGAGTGGATATTACGGGATGCAGGGCTCCAAACATCTTTTCGGGTTTATAACAGGAAATCTGCTGCAATAAAGGGAGAGTACGACTCTCTCATTCCGCTGTGCATTTGTGCCATAGTGGGCACTGCAGATTGTAGTAGACCTGTGTGTTTAACCCTTGTGAATGCTATAGGCAAACTTTTAACCCATACTAGGTGGAATGTGACACATGTTGCCATGTAGCATATGGGAAGATTAAAGATAGATAGTCACTTCTGTTCCTACGGTACCCAACCAGGATCAACGGTCGGGGGGGGGGGTGTTAGGACAGAACTGGAGGTATGGTGGAATATGGTGATACACGGTCACTCGGGGTGCTTGCACATAGGTATCCGGTAACTCACTCTTCACTTGTACAACAAGCAATATTTGTTAACAAGCAGACCTAAATTAAAGACTGGACAACACAAATCTATATACATATATACACAGTGGGGTAGTCATCAATCGATAAATGGAGTAAAGGTAAAGCCTTCATTAAGGCCTTTGGGGGCTAGTGTATCAAACTTGTAGATCCAGTAACATTCCCTTCTTCTAAGGGTCTGGTCCAGATCTCCCCCTCTTTTTCCCAGTTGTATTTTTTCTATTCCCGCAAACTTAATACATTTAGGGGTGTCCATGTGGTTGGTTCTAATATGTCTAGCGACTGACGTGTCTCTATTGGATGTTACAGAGTGGACATGTTCCATAATACGCCGCTTAAATGGGCGTATGGTTTTGCCCACATATTTCATACCACACTTACACGTGAGTAAGTAGACCATTCCCTGAGTATTACAGTTGAAGAACTGTTTGATGGGAATCTCAACCGAGTTGTTATAGTTGGTAAGGGTTTTTGACCCTTTGGCTATGTATGTACAAGCAACACATTTCCCGCATTGGTACGTGCCGTGTACGGTCAACCATGTGGAGTTTGTTTTTTTAGGTGTGGAGAGGTAACTGGGTACAAGCATCTCTTTTAGATTCTTTCCTCTTTTCGCTGTGATAGACACCCTAGGGGAAATGGTGTCCTTCAGGTGCGGATCTTGTGTCAAGAGGGGCCAAAAACGACCCATTACTTTCTTTACCTCATTCCACCCGGCATCGTATTTAGCTACACATCTGATCAATTTCTTTGAGTCCTGTTTGGGCTCATCCTTGAGTAGGTCATCGCGAGTACTGTTAAGTGCCCGTTGGTAGGCATACTTTAGGCAGCGATTAGGGTATCCTCTTTGTTTGAACCTTAGCCTCAATTCAGTTGCTTTTAGTTTGAAATCCTCGATGTCGGAGCAATTTCTCCTCAACCGAAGATACTGGCCTACCGGTATCCCTCTTTTGAGTGGAGTGGGGTGATGGCTCTCCCATCTTAACATACTATTGGTAGAAGTGGGTTTGCGGTATAGGGTGGTTTCAATTGCCCGGTCCGTGGTTATTCTGAATGAGCAGTCCAGAAAGTTGAGTTCCTGGTCACCAAACTCCATCGTGAGTCGGAGGTTCAGATTATTCCTGTTAAGACTCTCAACAAAGGTCTCAAAGTGTGACTGGGTACCCGTCCAAACGATGAGGATGTCGTCAATATACCTTTTCCACAAATAGATGTGGTCAGTAAAGACGGTGTTTTGCTCCGTGAATACCTTCTCACTTTCCCACCAGCCCAGGTGCAGGTTGGCATATGATGGGGCACTGGATGTCCCCATCGCGGTCCCCTGCACCTGATGGTAATATTTGCTTTGGAAGATGAAAAAGTTATGGGTGAGAATGAATCTCAACAGGTCGAGCACAAAGGTAGTATGTGTGTTGTGCTCGACACCTCTTTTTTTCAGGAAGAATCCAATATGCTCCAAACCACTCTCATGTGGGATAGAGGAGTATAAGGTCTCCACGTCGAGACTGCATAGGGTTGCGCCTCTAGGTACTGTGACCGATGTAAGGCATTTAAGTGTGTCCTTTGTGTCTTTGAGATATGAAGGTAAGTTCTCTACAAACGGACGTAAAATCAAATCCACATACACGCTGCCTTTGCTGGTAAAGCTGTTGGTCCCTGAGACAATAGGTCTTGCCGTCAGGGTTTGTTGTTGCTTGTGAATTTTTGGCAGGCAGTAAATAGATTTTATGCTATCTGTAACAGATCCCTACCAACCTCTGGTGGATGTGAAACAAACCAGGGAATTACAACTTACACATCCATTCGTTCCATTCCTCTGTTCGTCTGGTTCCGTGCGAATTTCACGTGTAATACAGAGGTGGCCGCCATTTCGGGACTTTGCACGTGTTCGCGGCCATCTTGTGTGCGAACAGCGGTGTTTGCCTGTAACCGCATGGAACTGAAAACGGATACGCAAACAGGCGAACACCGCTGAATCCTCCAGACCTCCATAAGTTCGTACGGAAACTACCGAACGTCCCCTCGTTCGGTAGTTATATGCAATCATCTATGGGGATTCCAGCGAACCCCGCGATTCGCATGGATGGCAAGAGTATCATACCGTTTTACCGTGCGAACGGAGACCGACCGCAAGGCCAAAACTCATGGAACTAATTTCGGCTAGTTGGTCTGTGCGGTCGGTCAAAACTTTGGAACGTTGTATCTCCCGAACTGTACATCCGAATGGGGTGATTTTTGGATATATTGTCCCCCTGAAGGAGAGCTATCCAGCGCTACCGGATTTAAAGCTGTACCCCCTGTTTTTGGGGTACATCCAGAACTGGTGGAAAAATGTGGACATTTTAATTGAGTTATGTAGTTATCTGAGGGGAGGAGACGTGGGGGTGTTACCATCTGTATTATTGGTTGTTTTCATCCTCCCCCTGGGAGTGTTCTGTGTGTATCTATTTCTAATAAAAAGCAGGCTGGGTGTTCCAGTCCTCAGTTCATCTTGACCCTTCATAACGTAGCCTCGTCTCGTTCTTGGAAGGGGATTATTTGGGAATATTATTCTGCTCCTGTTTACAGCTGAACCTGCCTCTCACTCTGGATATCGTGGATGGGATTACATCAGCCTACTTCTCCACAGCAGCTTGCAGGGAAAAAGGACGTCCCCAACGGCAGAAACCCTCTCTCTATCTGGGTAGCCGTTACATTGGTGGCAGCGGTGGGATGGTTCTTTTACCCAAGGAGCAAGTGCTGAATGGAGTCTCAGTATGCCAAGCTGAAAAGACCCACACTGAAAGATCTATTGGAGAATCGTGGTAGGAGTGCCAGTAACAGACCAAGGAGAGAGCTGATAGCTGACCTACTGGAGCTGGACGAAATGGATAGATCCATGGAGGTAACTGAACCTATTGCACCGGTCAGCGAGAACGATGTACTCACTGCTATTGTACAGCGAAGATTAGCATTATATCCAGAAAAGACCACAGAGCTAATAGACAGACTGTTCAAAAACGCAAAAGAGGAGATCGAGACTAAGAGGAGGCAAGACACGGAACATGTATTGACTCAACAAGCTAGTACACATATAGTTCCTACTCCTTCTCCCGTTGCTGCAGGGAGGAAAATACCATTTACTGCATTTAAAGCGTTTGCAGAAAATGAGGAAGAAATTGATGGATATTTGGCAGATTTTGAGCGGCAGTGCTCACTGCACCAGATACCCCCAGACCAATGGGTTACTATTCTGGCTGGAAAACTTTCAGGAAAAGCAAATGAGGCTTTTCGGGCACTCACGGCCGAGGATATCACACAATATCAGCGGGTGAAAGCCGCACTACTCACCCGATACGCAGTCACCCCAGAGGCATATCGCCGTCGCTTCCGGGAGTCCAAAAAGAAGGCAGCGGACTCCCACATGGAATGGGCAAACAAGCTACAAAGGGTGGCATCACATTGGATGCAAGGGTGCAATGCTAACACCGGAGAAGAAGTGCTACAGTTGTTCTTGATGGAACATTTCTTCCAAGATTTGGCGGCGGATACACAGGATTGGGTGAGAGATCGCCGCCCAGCCAACTTAAATGAGGCAGCACGACTAGCGGACGAATATGTGGAAACGAGAAAAGTGAGCCAAGGTACTACACGACCAGCACCTAGAACAGAGGCCCGCACCCCAACCTACGCTGCACGCACAGAATTCCGGGCCCCAGTACCCCCAGGACCTCCACGTCCTCAGGGGTCTAACAACCAGCCCCGGGAATCCTACAAAGTGACGTGTCATCGCTGCGGCAACCTGGGACATATTGCCCGTGTTTGCCCGTTGGGATCAGCCAATAATAACTGGAGGCGCACATCTAACACCGAAAGCCCGTCTTCACGCCCCGCTGCTGCTCACTGCCTGGAAATTGAAGGGAGCCCTGAGGAATGCCTGGGAATATTATATGAGGCCAACCCCATACAAGCGGCTTCCCCAGATAATCGCCAGCACCACCGTCAGGAGGTGCGTGTAAATGGACAGATAGCACAAGGCCTAAGGGACACTGGCGCTACCATCACTTTAATACAAAAGCATCTGGTGAAACCAGAACTGGTATCTAATCGTACTGTTGCTGTTCGGGTCGCAGGGGGGGCTGTCTTTCGCTTACCCACCGCCCGGGTACACTTGGATTGGGGAGTCGGGTCAGGAAAGACCACGGTGGGCATTATGGACAACCTACCTGCTGAGGTCGTGTTGGGCAATGATATTGGTCCTCTAGCCTCAGCCTTTTTACCCACTACTGCT
Organism: Pelobates fuscus; assembly: GCF_036172605.1. NCBI lineage: Eukaryota > Metazoa > Chordata > Amphibia > Anura > Pelobatidae > Pelobates > Pelobates fuscus. The sequence goes on from NC_086317.1 coordinate 361,797,368, forward strand.
GCGGCTTGCCCCGTGACCACCCGCTCACAGACCCGTATCGAGGACGATCTGCCAACAGGTCGGGAGACCCAGGTAAGCCACCGACAGACACCTAGTAATAACCCTACAAAGAGACCGCTAGCTTGGGACACCCCAGAGGAGTTTGGGAGGGAAACTAGACAGGACCCCACCCTCCGGAAGTACCGAGAACTAGCTGACAATAGAGGGGATGAGCGGGAACGTTTTATGTGGGAGGGGGACCGATTATACAGATTAACCGAAGGCAGGAAGAGAGGCTGTGCTCCTTCGCAGAAGCGCCAATTAGTGGTACCCAGAAAGTACCGATTGGAGCTTCTCCGAATTGGCCACGACATTCCGTTAGCAGGACATCTAGGGGGTAACCGCACGACCTACAGAATCACTCAGACCTTCTTTTGGCCAGGAATCTCGAAGGACGTGCGCCGTTACTGTAGCACTTGTGATGTATGCCAGAGGGTGGGGAAGAGAGGGGATCATCCGAAAGCTCGACTGTCCCCTATGCCAGTGATCGAGGAACCATTTAGCAGGGTGGCAGTCGATCTAGTAGGACCCCTACCTAACCCCAGTCCCTCTGGTAAGAAATACATTCTTACCGTGGTGGACTATGCCACCCGCTACCCAGAAGCCGTCGCTCTGACGAATATCCAGGCTGACACTGTCGCCAGTGCTCTAGTCGGGATATTCACCAGAGTAGGATTTCCCCAGGAAATCTTGTCGGACAGAGGGACCCAGTTTACCGCAGACTTAACCCAGCAGTTGTGGAAGGTCTGTGGTATTAAGCCCCTGCTTAGTTCACCGTACCACCCCCAGACTAACGGTCTCTGTGAACGCTTTAATGGTACCCTAAAGCAATTGCTACGGACCTTTACGGCGGAATACAGAGACTGGGAGCGATTTTTGCCACACCTCCTGTTTGCTTACCGGGAGGTACCGCAGGAGTCCACCGGGTTCTCTCCCTTTGAACTGCTCTATGGACGGAGGGTGCGAGGCCCCCTCGACCTCATCCGAGAGCACTGGGAGGGAGAGACGGAACACGAAGGTGTCCCCATCGTACCATATGTGCTAGAAATGCGGGACCGTATGGAACAGTTAGCCCGGATGGCCCGGGATCATCTCCATGCGGCCCAGGGTCGGCAGAAACATTGGTACGATCGGAACGCTAGGCTGAGAACATTCCAGGTAGGACAGAAAGTTCTAGTACTTAAACCCGTTCGAGGAAATAAATTGCAGACCTCCTGGCAAGGCCCCTACAAAGTAGTAGCACAGGTCTGTGACACCACCTATATCATTGCCAGTAGCAAGGACGAAAAGATACAGAAGTCCTTTCATATAAACCTATTAAAGGAATACCAAGAACGGCCCGAAGACATAGCCGCCATATGCATCCCCGCCACTGAGGACCCTGACAGTCTCCCCATCCCTGATCTGTTAACCAACCCCGAGCCCAAAACTTTGCTTAATACAGTACAGCTAGGGGAGCGATTAACTCCCACAGAACGAGAACAACTCCAGCAACTACTAGTTGAAAAGAGGTTAACCTTTTCCCAGGAGCCAGGTTACACACCTGTAGCGACCCATTACGTAGAAACCCCAGGACAAGCCCCGCTACGACAAACTCCCTATAGAATTCCCGAGGCTGTAAAAGAAGAGATGAGGAAGGAGATTCAGGAGATGTTAAAACTAGGGGTTATAGAGCCATCCGACAGTCCCTGGGCATCTCCCGTCGTCCTAGTCCCCAAAAAGGACGGGACGACCCGGTTCTGTGTCGATTACCGACGCCTCAACGACCGAACTGTGACAGACGCATACCCCATGCCCCGAGTGGACGAGCTATTGGATCGCATTGCCAGGGGACGCTATCTGACCACCATTGACTTGTGCAAGGGGTACTGGCAGATTCCCCTGGCCAAGGACGCTATCCCTAAGTCGGCGTTTGTCACCCCGTTTGGCCTGTACCAGTTTAAGGTCATGCCTTTCGGGATGAAAAACGCCCCAGCTACTTTTCAGCGCTTAGTGGACCGCCTCCTTGATGGCTTCCAGGACTTCGCTTGCGCATACCTGGATGACATTGCGATCTATAGCGAGACTTGGGGGGAACACCTACAACACATAGAGACTGTGTTGGATCAGATTAGGGCCGCCGGCCTAACTCTGAAGCCGGAGAAGTGTAACTTTGGCATGGCTGAAGTCCAGTATTTGGGACACAGGGTGGGGTGTGGGAAACAACGACCGGAACCCGCTAAAGTAGAGGCCGTAGCCAATTGGCCCACACCCCACACTAAGACACAAGTGTTAGCATTTTTAGGGACAGCAGGGTACTACAGGAGATTTGTCCCTGACTACAGCGCCATCGCCAAACCCTTGACAGATTTAACAAAGAAGAATTTACCTAGAGTAGTCCTGTGGTCTCCCGCCTGTGAAACAGCATTCCAAACCTTGAAACAAGCCTTGATCAATGCACCTGTTTTATCTGCCCCCGTCCCTAACAAAAGATTTGTCGTCCACACAGATGCGTCCATGTACGGACTGGGGGCAGTGCTAAGCCAGGTCGGCGAAGACGGGGGCGAACACCCTGTCGCGTATCTCAGCAGAAAACTGTTACCTAGAGAAGTGAGTTATGCGGCAGTGGAAAAAGAGTGCTTAGCCCTGGTCTGGGCCTTAAAGAAATTAACCCCATATCTGTATGGTCAAGAATTCACCTTAATTACTGATCATAACCCCCTTGTATGGCTGAACAGAGTAGCTGGAGATAATGGACGCTTACTGAGATGGAGTCTCGCACTACAGCCATACAATTTCTCCATCCAATACCGCCCTGGCAAGTTTAATGGGAACGCGGACGGTCTGTCCAGACAAACAGAACTATTGCCCTAACAAAGGACCGGACAGCCCCAAGTTGACCCGAAAAGGATCAATCCGGGTCTGCCGGAGTGTTCCACAAAAGGGGAGCAGTGTAACAGATCCCTACCAACCTCTGGTGGATGTGAAACAAACCAGGGAATTACAACTTACACATCCATTCGTTCCATTCCTCTGTTCGTCTGGTTCCGTGCGAATTTCACGTGTAATACAGAGGTGGCCGCCATTTCGGGACTTTGCACGTGTTCGCGGCCATCTTGTGTGCGAACAGCGGTGTTTGCCTGTAACCGCATGGAACTGAAAACGGATACGCAAACAGGCGAACACCGCTGAATCCTCCAGACCTCCATAAGTTCGTACGGAAACTACCGAACGTCCCCTCGTTCGGTAGTTATATGCAATCATCTATGGGGATTCCAGCGAACCCCGCGATTCGCATGGATGGCAAGAGTATCATACCGTTTTACCGTGCGAACGGAGACCGACCGCAAGGCCAAAACTCATGGAACTAATTTCGGCTAGTTGGTCTGTGCGGTCGGTCAAAACTTTGGAACGTTGTATCTCCCGAACTGTACATCCGAATGGGGTGATTTTTGGATATATTGTCCCCCTGAAGGAGAGCTATCCAGCGCTACCGGATTTAAAGCTGTACCCCCTGTTTTTGGGGTACATCCAGAACTGGTGGAAAAATGTGGACATTTTAATTGAGTTATGTAGTTATCTGAGGGGAGGAGACGTGGGGGTGTTACCATCTGTATTATTGGTTGTTTTCATCCTCCCCCTGGGAGTGTTCTGTGTGTATCTATTTCTAATAAAAAGCAGGCTGGGTGTTCCAGTCCTCAGTTCATCTTGACCCTTCATAACGTAGCCTCGTCTCGTTCTTGGAAGGGGATTATTTGGGAATATTATTCTGCTCCTGTTTACAGCTGAACCTGCCTCTCACTCTGGATATCGTGGATGGGATTACATCAGCCTACTTCTCCACAGCAGCTTGCAGGGAAAAAGGACGTCCCCAACGGCAGAAACCCTCTCTCTATCTGGGTAGCCGTTACACTATCCTTCACATACAGGGACACCCCTCCCCCTTTCCTGCCTTCCCTGTCTTTTCTATATAAAGAGTACCTGGTATTGCTATGTCCCAGTCATTTTTCTCATTAGACCATGTCTCAGTAACAGCCACTAAATCTACACTATCAGTTGCCATTATTGCCACAAGTTCATGGATCTTATTCCCTAAACTGCGAACATTTGTAGACATGACTCTAAGCCTATCATTTTTTAACACACTTGCTACAGGCACCTTCTGCCTTTTGCCCCCCCCCTAGTTTAAATACATCCTAGCAAATCCTCTGAACTGCTCACTGAGAACATTTGTTCCCTTTTGAGAAAGATGCAAACCATCTTTTTTGTACAGTTTATTTCCATTCCAGACAGAGCTACCATGAGAAATAAAGCCAAATCCTTGCTTCCGACACCATTCACCAAGCCACAAGTTAAAGTCCCTAATACGCATCTGCCTGTCGTTCTGAGTGTTATGCACAGGCAGAACTTCAGAGAATGACAGTGTGGAAGCAACCTGCCGTATATTATTGGCAAAAACACTAAAAACTTCCTTAACCTCTGAAACCTCATTGCAAGCCAAGTCATTTGTCCCTAGATGGAATTACATACAATTCCCCTTCCTGCTTTGCTCGCTTAACAATATTACAGATACGTCTCCTGTCTCTGTGAGCAGTAGCTCCGGGAAGACAACTCACAAGACCACCATTGTCCATCTCCTCACCTCTTATGATGGAATCCCCTAACAACAACTGCTTTCTATTAGGCTTCACCAATGTCTCCAAGCCTCTCTCCACAACACCACTAGCCTCATTGCCTCTCTCCACAACACCACTAGCCTCAGTGCCTCTCTCCACAACACCACTACCCTCAATGCCTGTCTCCATAACACCATTACACTCTGAAAGTGCAGAAAACGAATTATGTAGAGCAACAGACTGTGCAATATGCCTTTTATCCACAACTCTAAGTCTACCAGATCCTACAGTGATCAATCTGCCATTCCTAGTATGTCTATGCGGCAGTGGCTTTGCAGCAGTTCCAGCCTGAGTTTGTTTACCAGATAATTTACAAATCTCAGACTTCAAAAATACAATCTCCTGCCGCAAGATAGAGAACTGTCTACAGATTAGACAAAAAAACAAACCTCCAAAAAGTTGAACGTGAAACAAATACATAGCAACTATTACACTGAACTAAGTCTGCCATTCCAATGAGGTGAATAATTTAATCAAACAAATCTTAACTTTTTATTTATCCTCCTGAATACCTCAGATTACCTCCAGGTTATCTCCAGAATATCAGCACTCTCCAGAATATCTCCAACCACACACTTAGAAGCAACACTTAGATGAAGCAACCAAGCTATATTAGCACTATACTATGCACTTGCTCTCTGCTATAATGATATCTTGTTGTATTTTCAATGCATGAATAAATACTCTTTTTATGTGCAAAACTGTGGTGTGCCTTGGGATCATTTCTTAATTTTTATTACATGTATATATCTGGTATGGGAACAGATTGTCTTCCTTTAAGAGCACCCTGTACCTTGTAAAACCACACACTTATTACCCATTTTTCAGTGGAGCTTTTCCTGTAACTTTACATTTGTGTATCTGTGTGTGTGCCAGTGTGTATGTGTAGGTGTGTGTGTATTTGAGTATATGGTTTTATTTGTGTGTGAGTGCCAGTGTGTGTCAGTGTTTTTTTTTGTGTGTGCCTCTGTGTGTGTATCTCTTTGTGTGCCAGTGTGTATGTGTAGGTATGTATTTGTATTTATTAGACATGTGCAATTCGTTCTGAATGTGAATTCATACAAATTTCGGCAATTCAGACATTCAGATGCTTCCGAATTTCTGAAGTGACAAATTTTGGAAGTGCTGAACTGAACCAAAATGCCGAAGTGCCGAATTTCGGAAGTGCCAAAGTGCTTTGGATTTCTGAAAAGTGGCAAAACAAAAGAGAGAGGGAAAGTTACATGAATGATGACAGGGGTAGGGTTAGGGGTAGAGGGAGTGGTAGGGGTAAGATCATGGTTTAGGGTAGGGGTAGAAGTAGGTTTAGGGTATAGGTATAGGGTTAGGGGTAGGTGTAGGGTTAGGGTTAAGGGTAGGGAGCCCTACAGATGTTCCAAATTCTGAATTGCTGAAGTTCTTAATTTTCCAGAGTCCCAAATTGCTGAAGTTCTGAATTTCTGAAGTGCCGAACCAAACCGAAGTGGCGAATTGCCAAATTTTTTTACTTACCTGAATTTTCGACCCAAACCAATTTTTTTTGCCCATGCACATCCATAGTATTTATGTATCTCTTTGTGTGTGTGTGTGCCAGTGTGTGTATATACATACATGTGTTTGTCTGTGTGTGTGTGTAGGTATATGTCTGTATGTGTGCCAGTATGTGTATGTGCCTGTGTAGGTTTGTTTGTATCTGTGTGTATGCCAGTGTGTGTATCTGTGTGTGTGCCAGTGTCTTTGAAGGTATATATTTGACTCTAAATTAATTTGACTGTGTAAGTATATGTTTGTATCTGTGTGTGTCAGTGTTGGTACATTTGTGTATCTGTGTTTTAGTGTGTTTCTGTGTCACTGTGTGTGGTCACTTATGTGTATATGTGCAAACATTCCAGCATTCAAACATCAAAACTACATATAAACAGTGTATACTATAAGCAAATTGACCCCTTCCTTTCAAACACACATACTCCATAAATAAACATTCTTACAACGCTGTAGAATATGTTGGTGCTGGAGGGGCCCAAAATTATTTCTTGCACCTGTGTCCTATCTGCATTAGATCTTCCACTGCTAGTACTGATACTTCAGCTGTCCAAACAGAGGAAATCTACATAATCTCCTAACTCCTGCAATGCCAATCTACCTAAGATTAAGAAAAGAGACTAAAAATGAAAAGACTAAGTATTAAAAATTATTATAAAGTAAACATTAGAAGTTAAACAGTTCAGGGTGAGGAGCGATGACGTAAGGACGTGACGTGCATCGCTCGGCAAGAGGAATGCTACAAACATCGAGCTACGAGATACAAGTGCCTGCCATTTTTTTTTTCGAGCCCAAGAAGAGACAAGGGCACCACAAGAGAAATCAAAAAGATAAGATGACTGCATGCAGAAGGAGACTGGATTTTTTTACTTACCCGAATGCCTAATGTGAGAACCGCAATAAAAATCATCAGAGCATGGAAGCCCAGAGTAACACGACATGCTAAGGTGCAGAGTCTAAGGAAACTTGAACACTGAAACCTGCTCAGTATACAAAGTTTATGAAGCAGAGATAAGAAGTGGAGCCGAACTACAAACAACATAAAGGCCTGTATAAAATAAAATAATTAAAGTTATAGTATTTTATATATTAGTATATATATTAGATTAGTATATATTTATATTAGACTTGTATATAATTTATATATACAAGTCCTTGGACTTGTGATTGTATAACATTAAAAAAGAAGGGAAGGAAAGGAGGAAGGAGGGAAAGGGAAAAAAAAAGAGAATATAAGTGGAAGAAAAAGTAAAGGTAACAGAGCGAGAACAAAAAAAAAGACAAAAAAATTTATAGAAAATAAATAAATATATATATTTTTTTTAAAATTATTTTTTTCTCCCTGTATACGCAGTAAATAAGCAGAAATTAAAATGCTTTACTCTCCACATGTGGCGAGGTCTGGAGACTCTGGAGTATATGGTAGGAGGAAGGCCACATATATTCTGGGCATAAAAAAGAGATATAAGAGATATAAAACAATGTTAAGCAGAAGATTATAGATACTAAATTGAGATAAATTAAAATCTGAAATTATTGCACTGGCAGAAAAATATACGGTTTACTAATCTTCTCAAGGGAATCTTAAGTATTCTGTGGATGAAACCCTGAGGATTAATTATTGCACTAGCCCAAATATATTCTATTTCAACATTTAAAAAAGAAAAAGAAAGGAAGAAAAAAGAAGGTGAAAAGTAGGAATAAAAAATGGAGAAAAACGATAAGAAAAAAAAAAGATAGATATTAAGTTAACACTTTAACTGCCTTCAGGATTCTTGCTGAATTTCACAGTTCATTCCTTAAAGGGACATATGCCTCCAAATATAGAAGAAAAGATAAGCGAAAAGACAGATTTACCACACTCAACATTGTACATTGGAAGCGACATATCTATTGGACAAGATGGCAAATAAAAAGGAAATAAAACCAGCGCAAAAAAAGAGAGAAAAAAAAAGGTCCCAGAAAAAGATAAAGAGCAAAGATTATCAGGTTTTTTTACACCTTTGACACAAAAAAAGAAAGCGAAAACACCTCAAATAAAATCCCTAGAAGAGATGTCCTCTATAAACTTTAAGGGAGCAGAAACCCTACAAGACGTTTCATCAGATTTAGAAACTTCGATATTTTAAGATCATGTCTTAATGATCAATTTAGAATTAACAAAAGCTGAGATACAATCTAACACTCAAAATTTAAGAGAAGATTTTAACAAATTAGGAAAAAGAGTACAACTAATCAAAGAAAAAATAGAATCCCTCTTAACTAATATTGAAATAAAAGAGAAATATATCCAGACAGAAAAGAGGATTACGGAATTCGAAGCAAAGATCACAGATCTAGAAGATCGAACAAGACGCAACAACCTAAGAACAACCTAAGAATTAGGAACATCCCAGAATCGGTGACTTTAGAACAAATGGAGAAATATCTTTTAGATTTATGTGTATCAGTTGGAGTTAGAAGACTAGAAGAAGAAATTATGGAAAGATTTCAAAGAGTCCCAAATTCCCCACGAGATGTCATAGTGTGTCTTTTTTTTTCATTTAGAACCAAATCACAAGTGTCTGGAGCATTTATGGACAAGAAACAGATCCCAGAAAGTCATAAAAATTGATAGTGCTTCAATGTCTTTCATACAGTGCAAGAATGGCAAGACAAAAATTCTGAAACTGTACAACTAAATTAAGGGACAAAGCCATAAGATATAAGTGGGTCTTCCCAACTAGCTTAATGCTAACTCATGAGAGACAGAGATTTATATTTAAGAACCCAACACAGCTAGACGAATGGATCAGTAAAATATAAAAATAATATTGTGGCTCTGAATAAGAAATTGTTTCCACTTATACATAATATAATTTTTTTTTCTTATTAAAAAGTAATACGAATGTTAAATCATTAGAATACAAGACTTTTGATAACAGAGGGATTCCATATAAGAACAATGACAACAAATATATATAATAGCTAGATGAAGTAAAAATGTGAAAACATATGAATAAAATAAACCAAAATAATAGGGGTAACCACTCTAGAAGAGTACAGAGATAAGGAAATGAGGGGTGGAATTAGGAGTGGGGTGGGAGCTGGAGGGAGAGAGAAAGTGAGAGGGAGGAGAGGTTTCGTTAAAAAAGAAGTAAAATTCACTGAATTTGATAGCAAATAGGAATGATAAAGATAAGGAGAAGCGGTAATTAAAAATTATACTTTGTTGCACTATATACACAGAGAGTGAGAGATCCACTTATGATGGACAAGACAGAGGAAAGAACACTGTAAGGATTATAAAAGAACTCCTACCAAATAAAGGTAAAGAACACATAATAGATAAAGAGGGATTCTTATAATAAAAGGAACTAAATTCCTAGTTGATTGTATAATAGCACCTTGGAATCATTAAAGTATGATGAAATAGGCCCCTATTAAAGAAGGTTTAATTTGATATGATAACAAGAGGGACAAAATTATATCCATAAAATGGTTAAAAGTGGAGTATATATACATGATATTCACTAGGATTGGTAATAGAAGAATAGATATACATAAAGTTGCTTGACACAATGTGGATATCATTTATAAAGAATAAGTATTTAAATGGGTGATTTTTTTTTGTTTCTTTGAGTCTATTTTTTTTTTTAAATCTCTTTCATCTAGGGTTAAATTCACCCTACAAAAGATCAGCATTAGTCAAATTAAGAAAAAAAATTACATATGTTTTGTGCAGGACACCCATTGGTTGAAACAAGATCTGGTGCCATTGCCAGACAGCCACATTTCTCGAATTATAGAGGCCTCTTCGGAAGAATAAAAATAAAGGTGTAGCTATCTTACTTTCTAAAAGAATAATGCCAGAAATAATATACCAGGAGTGTGATCCCAACGCTAGATTTGTTTTGATTTGCAAAATAGAGGAGAACATCTATACAACGATCAATATTTATGCACCAAATATTTCATTATAATTTTTTCATTAAAAAAGTGCTCGAAAAAGTTGAAAAAATCTACAAAGGATCTTAGCGGTAGATTTAAATTGTTTTATAGATATAAAGACCAATAAGTGTATTTTACAAGGTAAAACAGTAAACTATAAACTTATAAAAACCGCACACTCTCTAGAATTATTAGCTAAAAAATGTAAACTCTATGATATATGGAGAATAATAATTCCATATGCAAGAGATTATACTCATTATTCCCCAGCCCATTGCTCATATGCAAGCAGTATTTGACGGTTCTATTTGACGCTCAGATATGAAGTGCAGGCCACAAATTTACTATTTAGCACCTAAAGAATTTGAATGTTTAAAAATGTGCTGTAACCACAGTATTTGACGGTTCTATTTGACTCTCAGATATGAAGTGCAGGCCCCAAATTTACTTTTTAGCACCTAAAGAATTTGAATTTATAAAACTGCTATGTCACATCAGTATTTGACGGTTCTATTTGGCTCTTTTAGATATGAAGTGCAGGCCACAAATGTACTATTTAGCACCTAAAGAATTTGAATGTTTAAAAATGCGTTGTAACCACAGTATTTGACTCTCAGATATAAAGTGCACCACAGGCCACAAATGTACTATTTAGCAGCAAACAAATGTGAATTTTTAAAACAACATGGTCTGACCATAATGCATTAATATGGGTTGTTAAAGACAATAAAAGTCTAAATTTACAGATACAGTGGAGATTAAATGAAAAGCTTTTAACAAATTAAGAAAATCTAGCACATATAAAGAAGATGACAGATGTGTATTTTAGTGAGAATGTAAATTCGGAAGAATCTAGGTCCATTCTGTGGTGCACTTATAAAACTGTCTGCAAAGGATATTTAATAAAAATAGGTGTAATGGAAAATAAGAAAAGAGGATCAGACATTAACATTTTATTTTTTTCAATGTTTAGTTTTTATTGAGTTTTAGCAATGGTTGAATAAAAAAAATAAAAAATAAAAAACAGAGGGATACAGAAGGGAAGAAGGGAGGGAGAAATAATCACATTTTGTACATACATCACAATTCTTTGTGTTTACAGTGTAGTCTCTTAATACATACAAGGGTTATGCAGTACGTGTTATACAACAGAGTAGTAACAACACATAGGTTAAGCATGTTGTATTGGCGCTATCAACAGCCACTTTCTCCTTGTACAGCTGAGGCTCAGTCTTAGGTTTAACCTAAACTGGAATTGCGCGGTTGTGAGACAGGTGATAAGGGAGTCAAGGGGGGAAATAAGGAATAACATGGTATACCTATATTGCATCGCTGTCTGCCCTGTGCATGGTGCTAAGCAAGAGATAAAGGTGTAGAAAAGTTTGTTGGTTCCTTGACTGGTAGTGTAGTTGTCCTTGAGTGCTATTGCCTTTTGCTATATCCCAACGTATATTAGGGTGTTGTGTTTATCTGTGGCCTGCCTGCTCTTTAGGACATTCGTTTGAGTTTTTTTTTTACTTCGTTGTGGTGCGCATGCCAGCCAGCCCATCTCTTAGTGAACTCCTCTGCTTGGCCCTTCAATCTGTACGCCATGCTTTCATAGTCAGAGATAGTATCGATCCTACTCCACACTTCTGTAGGAGAGATGGTGTGTTTGTCTTTCCAGTGACTGGCTATACTGTTTTTTGTTGCTGTTAGTAGATGGATGATGACATGGCTATTAGTGTCTAGAAGCAATTCCGGGGAGAGATGGAGTAGGTAGCATTCTGGTGTGAATGGTATTGTGCGTGGTGTAAGTATTCCTATAGCTTTTTCTATCGATTGCCAAAGTCCACTCAGTAGTGGGCAGTCCCAAAATATGTGCCTCATGGTTCCCTCATGGTGGGAGCACCTCCAGCATAAGTTTGGAACCGATGGGTACATGATAGCCAGTTTGGAAGGCACCAAGTACCACCTCATCAGTATTTTACAGTACGCCCCCCAATGAGCCAAGTTATGGGACACCTTTCTTGTAGTTTGAATCGTTTGCAGCCACAGAGGGGCAGGGACATTGATGTTCAGTTCTGCCTCCCATAGGTCCATATAGTTGTGCTTTTGTAAAGGGTTGACTGCGTTCAGTGCCGTGTAACAGAGGGATAATGGTTTTAGTTGCGGACGTTTGCTTATACAGTGTAACCCAAAACTAGTCAATTGTGTTTCCTCGCAGTGATGGACTGTAGGGAGTGGAGAATATGTTTAGTTCTGAGATATTGGAAAACGTCTCTAGGGGGGCACATATTCCTCTTGAAGGACTGGGAATGGTTTCATGCTTTCCTCTGAGTATAGCTGTGAGATTGAATGTATACCCTGTCGGCACCATGGTTCCACATTGATGTCCTCTGATAGTGTGTATTGGGGCAAAAAAAATAGTGCGTTATTCGTGCCTGTGAGTGGGTTCGCCCATTTCCTCCAACTGTTTATTAATAATTTTGTACATGCCATGGACCAGACACAGGTCAATCCTAGAATAAGTTCTATGCACCTGCGAGAAGTAGGTGTAATCTTTCTCTCGCGGGTATGTAGATCTCCAAGCATCGTAAAGATTGTTGGTAAAAAGTATTTAGCTTAATTCCTTACAGTTGGAAACCGCGAGTGAGGTCGGGGATTTGTTATGCTCTCTTTTTATATCCAAAGTAGGGACTAGGGCGCAGTTAAAGTCACCACAAATGATTACGTGGCCTGTGCGGAGTTTGTCTATCAGTTTTATGGATTTGCGAATAAAAGTAGTTTGGGCCTTATTCGGGGCGTATAGTGAAACAATTGTGATTAGCATGCCATTCAGGTTGCCCACAAGAATCAGCATTCTACCCAGTGTATCCTTATATCTTTTGGTTTCTTGAAATACCCAGTCTTTATGGAAGAAGATGGCAACCCCCTTGGATTTGTGAGGGGAGTACAAATGGAATATTTGGGGATATTGATTGGATCTAATTTGGGGGGGATTGCGAATGCAAAGATGCGTCTCCTGGAGACACACAACAGCAGCCTTTGAGTTATGCATAGCCTGGACAGCCATACGTCTCTTGTGTGGGCAGTTTAGGCATTTCACATTGAGGGAGTATATTTTAAATGTGGCTATCGCCATATTAGCGTGTGAGTGGGGGGACGCTCATGTGCTGTGTGCCGACACGTACTTCCATTGTGGGGGGTTGTCAGTGAACCGGGCTAAGGAATTGTGAGTTGACTTGCGGTGTCTGTAATGTGTGTTACCTTGTCTGCCTAGTGTCTGTTTCTCGCCTTTACTTAAGTATCGCATGGACGATAGTTCAAGGTGATCGCGCGTTGGGCAGGTCTTGAGTGTTCGAGACATATAGTAACGTATACCTTCAAAGAACGACATAAAACATAACATTACAAAACGGAAAAACAATATTAAACTTGAGGGAAGAGAACATAGGTCATCCTGCAGAGCGCGCAGGGACACAAGCTGCCTCATGTGGGAGACTGCCGTCTCTCAGGAGTTGGGCAGTGGGGGTGTGGAGGTCTCCACCAACATTCAGCCTATGCTGATGGGTTAGCTTATTGAGCCTTTTTTAAGAAGTCTTAAGTGCACCATACATGTTAAATTCTATTTTTTTTTTTAATATAGCAATCATCTCAGTATATCTGGGCTTCTAGAGTTATCTAAATGAACAACATCGATATTTGGTTACAATATATTGACTGGCATAAACTCTTTAGTGAAAAGAACACTGAGGATAAATGGATCATCTTCCAACAAATATTAGAAAGGTACATTTCTCAGTATGTACCATTGGGAAATAAATATAAAAGAAACAAATTAAAACCAATGTGGCTTAGTAGAAAAGTAAAACAAGAGATTAAAAATAAGAAAAGGGCATTTAAAGCATTTAAATTGGACAAATCAGATGCATCTTATAAAAGATATAAGGAAGCAAATAATGCGTGCAAAAAGGCAATTAGACTTGCTAAACTTCAAAATGAAAAAATGATAGCTAAAGAGAGCAAAACCAACCCAAAGCATTTTTTAAGTACAGCAATTCTAAAAAAAAACAAAAATGAAAGTGTAGGTACACTAAAAACTGAAACGGGGGTGTTAGTCAATGAAGACCAGGAAAAGGCAGGAATTTTAAATAACTATTTCTCCTCTGTATATATTAAGGAAGAACCCATGGCAATAGATGTGCAAATGATTGCTACTAAAAACTTGCAGAATAATTGTAATTGGTTAACTCAAGACAAGGTGCTGCAGCAACTAAAGAAAGTTAATATAAACAAAGCTCCAGGGCCTGACAGTATCCATCCACGTGTACTTAAGGAACTAAGTGTAGAAATAAGTGAACCTCTGTTTTTAATCTTTCAAGATTATTTTCTTTCAGGAAGTGTTCCGGAGGATTGGCGGAAGGCAGATGTGTTTACTATATTCAAAAAGGGTTTAAAATCCTTGCCTGGATATTATAGACCTGTGAGCTTAACTTCTGTGGCTGGTAAAATATTTGAAAGGTTATTAAGGGATAATATTCAAGAATTCCTTGAGAAGAACATGGTTATCAGTAAAAATCAGCACGGTTTTATGAAGCACAGGTCGTGTCAAACTAACTTGATTGCATTCTACGAAGAAGTAAGTAGAAGTATAGATCAGGGTGTTGCAGTGGATGTGATCTATTTGGATTTTGCCAAGGCATTTGATACAGTTCCACACAGAAGATTAGTGTTCAAACTCAAGGAAATCGGTCTGGATGAAAATGCTTGTTCTTGGGTAGAACATTGGCTTAAAAACAGAGAACAAAGAGTTGTCGTTAATGGTAAATTTTCGAGCTGGACAGAGGTGGCAAGTGGTGTCCCTCAGGGGTCTGTTCTGGGACCCCTTCTATTTAACATGTTTATAAATGATCTTGAAGACAGCATTGAAAGTCATGTTTCAGTGTTTGCAGATGACACAAAACTTTGTAAAATAATACAATGTGAGTAAGATATTACTTTGCTGCAGAGGGATTTAGATAGAGTGGGGGACTGGGCACTCAAATGGCAGATGAAATTTAATGTTGAAAAATGCAAGGTTATGCACTTCGGCGTAAAGAATACACAAGCAACATATACCCTTAATGGAAGCGAATTAGGGATAACAACACACGAAAAGGACTTGGGAATTGTTATAGACAACAAACTATGCAACAATGTGCAATGTCAATCAGCAGTGGCCAAGGCCAGTAGGGTATTGTCATGCATGAAAAAGGGCATTCATTCTTGGGATGAGAATATCATTTTGCCTCTGTATAAATCACTGGTAAGACCACACATTGAATATGCTGTGCAATTTTGGGCACCTGTTAGAAGGATATTATGGCACTAGAAAAAGTGCAGAGGCGGGCTACAAAATTAATAAAAGGAATGGAACATATCAGCTATGAAGAAAGGTTAACAAATTTAAACCTATTTAGTTTAGAAAAACGTCGCCTGAGAGGGGATATGATAACATTATACAAATATATTCAAGGCCAATACAAACCATTGTGTGGAAATCTATTTACATAGGACACGAGGTCATGCGTTTAGACTAGAAGAAAGAAGATTTCATCTAAGGCAAAGGAAAGGTTTTTTCACTGTAAGAACAATCAGGATGTGGAATTCTCTGCCTGAAGAAGTGGTTTTATCAGAGTCCATACAGATGTTCAAACAGCTACTAGATGCATACTTGCAAAAACAGAATATTCAAGGATATAATCTTTCAATGTAGGGTAATAACTGCTTGATCCAAGGATAAATATGACTGTCATTCTGGGGTCAAAAAGGAATTTTTTTCCTATCTTGTTGCAAAATTGGAAGTGCTTCAAACTGGGTTGTTTTGCCTTCTTTTGGATCAACAGCAAAAAACATATGTGAGGAAGGCTGAACTTGATGGACGCAAGTCTCTTTTCAGCTATGTAACTATGTAACTATGTAATAGTGTATACTTTCTGGAATTGGCGTGTACTGACGTAGCCAACGGAAGCAATACCAGTGGGGCTTTGATGTCGCATGGCTAAGCAAAAGCTATCACCTCCCTACAGGGTGGCTAGTAAGCAATATATA
This sequence comes from Pelobates fuscus, assembly GCF_036172605.1. Lineage (NCBI taxonomy): Eukaryota > Metazoa > Chordata > Amphibia > Anura > Pelobatidae > Pelobates > Pelobates fuscus. The sequence continues at coordinate 361,813,585 of NC_086317.1, forward strand.
ATATCATAGCGGCTTACTTGGGGTACCAGATGAGTTGATAACATTGTGTAATTAAGGTCAATACTTTGATTACTATTGGTATTGCAATGCACAGCTAGGCCCTTTACAGTGGAAAAACTCTGCCCCCTGTAATCGCTATTATGATTAATGCAAAGTCAAACTTAAGACATCGCTATAATGCTATACATTAACAAATTGAGCTAAACACCCTTTTGTGGCGCACCATTGCGCACAATCAATATCGTTAATCTGGCTATTGCAAAATAAGCATCTATCCGCATGTTGGGGTATGCAACAAAATTAAATGCTAGGTTAGTGCCATATAGTAAAATAATGCGCTCAAAACAACTATTGATACTTAAGTGCCCGAAGTAACTCTGGTGGATCGTGATAATGTCCGATTGTTAGCCCACATGGGGGAGAGGTGATTTCGATGGTGATCCCACCATTGTCCATTCAGCTCTCATTTTCTTCGGTTGTGATTTCTGAGGGGAGTTTCGGCCTAAGTTGTGATGTAGGCCCCACTCCTTGATTTTTACCATACCAACTTCCGGTTCAAGGAATACTTCAGTTTTTCCTCTGTGCTATACCAGTAGTTTGGTCGGGTACCCCCACCTGTAAGATATTTGGTGGTTACGGAGAGTCTTAGGGATGTTAATAAACTCTCTTCTTCTTGCCATAGTAGTTGCGGACAGGTCAGCATATACGCTGATACCCTGGTATGGTTCTGGCAGACGGTCTAATTTCCTCGTCGTGGTCAGTATTGCTTCCTTAGCTATATAGTAGTGATAGCGTGCTATCACATCTGTCGGGGTGTCCGATGTGAATCTCGCCGGCCTGGGCAGCCTATGCACCCTGAAGAAGGTCCAAGAAGCAGCCTCGAGGTGTGGCATCAGAGATGCGCATAGGGCCTGCAAGTACTGTGGCAGGGCCTCTGCGGATACCGTGTCCGCTATTCCCCGGAATCGGAGATTGATTCTGCGAGACCTGTCTTCCATATCTGCCATTTTCATCTTTAAGGTCGCCTGGTCTTCTTCTAATCTTTGTAATTGATCCACCATATCATTATGGGCAGTGCAGAGCTCCTCCGTTTTGGTTTCTAAGCGGCATGTGCGATCGCCTAATTCCTGGACGTCTTTTCGGATTTCTTTGGTAAGTTGTTTGAAGTCTGATCTTAGGGAGTCTTTTAGTTCTTGTAGCATTGTATGTAGGCTATGGTTGGTGACAAGATCTTCCCCCTGAAGGACCTGTATTGTCTCTTCATCTGTCAGAGTGTCTGGATCAGGGGATTGTGTGGTTATATCGTCGCCATCTTGTTTTTGCCGCGGGCGATCTTTCTTGTTAGTGCGGATCGATTCCGCTAATTTGAGCTGCTTGGAGGGTGCCATGGGGTTAGGGAGGTACTTGCCCTCAATAGGTGCCGGTTCTGGGCGGTGTTGGCTCGTTATATGTAGCTACTGGATCGGCGGTTCACGGAGCTCGCCTGACTTGCGACTACTCCATGCGGTCGTCGGCCACGCCCCAGACATTAACATTTTATACGTTAAATTACATAATTTGCCAAGAAAAAATAAAATAAATCATGTGATCAATAGAACTAGGAACATTGTCAATCTTCAAAAACAGATCAAAGAAAATATTTTTTATTGGAAATTAGAAAAACTAAAACAAACCTGGTATCGCTGGAATAATAAAGCAGACAAAATATTATCTAACAGATTAAAAAAAAACAGCCCCATAGTCCCATATATAAAATTATAGATGATAAGGGTCAAATACATATGTCACCAAAATATATTGGTTTAGCTATTAATGGATATTATAAACAACTATATAATTTACCCTTTAAGATATCCAAAGATAAAATTAAGAAATATATAGATAAAATAAAGATTCCTAAAATTACTAAGGCATAAAGTATAGAATTAAACAACACAATTAGAAAAGAAGAATTGGTTTGGGCCATAGAAAATTTAAAGAAACAAAAATTGCCATGACCGGATGGTTTTAGTGGATCTTTTTATGAGGCCATGAAAGAGAATATTAGTGGATATCTGACACTGGCATTCAATGAAATGGGTAACAGGGGAGATTCACTAGAAGAATTTGCAAGGACTAATACTAGACATGTGTAATTCATTTCATTCAGTTAAATGTTAAAGGGAAACTCCAGTGCCAGGAAAACAATCCGTTTTCCTGGCACTGCAGGTACCCTCTCCCTCCCACCTCCCATCCCAGGTAGCTGCAGGTACCCACCTCCCTCCCACCTCCCACCTCCCATCACTTACCTGAGACCCCACCGATGTCCCTTGGCGATGGTTTCGGGTCAGCGTTGCTCCTCCCAGTAATCACGTCAGCCGGTGGCCGAGACTGAACCGGCCCGCCGGCTGAGGAAACCTAATGCGCATGCGCGGCAATGCCACGCCAGCGCATTAGGTCTCCCCATAGGAAAGCATTGGAAAAGATATTCAATGCTTTCCTATGGGGAATTGAGCAACGCCCACACAGCGTGAAGACGTCCAGCGATGCTCTAGCAAAGAAAATCTTTGCTATGAATCAGGAAGTGCCCTCTAGTGGCTGTCTAGCTGAATTGCTGAATTGTCGAAGTTCCAAAGTTGCAGAAGTTCTGAAGTGTCAAAGTGCCTAAGTGCCCATGTTCCGAAGCAGAGGCGGCTCTCTAATCTCAGGCGGTTTAGGCGGCCGCCTAAGACATCGCGCTGGCTGGGGCCTCGCGGCCACCTAAACCACCTGAGGGCAGAGTGTGTCAGGTCCTCGGTCACTGACCGAGGACCTGACACCAGGAGGGGGCCCGGCGGCTTGCCCGGTATGCCGCCGGGTGCGAGGCCCCTCCTGGCGGCCCGGCCACCATCGCAGACACTGGTCTGCAGCTCCGCAGTGTGCAGAGCTGCAGACCATGTGACTCGCGAGAATTGGCCAATCAGAGCGTTGCCGCGGGTTACCACGGCAATGCTCTGAAATCTCGCGAGATTACACGGTCTGCAGCTCTGCGGAGCTGCAGACCGGGAGCAGTGGCCACCGGACCACCAGGGAGCCCACTGGACCACCAGGGAAATCAAGGTAGGCTCACCATCACCCCCCACAACACTCAGCCTCACCACCCCAGTCACCATCACCACATTCAGCCTTACCCCCAGCCTCACCATCCCCCCACCACCTCCCACCACCCTCACCACCCTCAGCCTCACCACCCCCACCTCCCTCAGCCTCACCACCCCTAGCCCCCACCACCCTCACCACCACCCCCACCACCCTCAGCATCACCCCTCTCAGCCTCACCCCCACCCCCCTCAGCCTCACCTCCCACCACCCTCATCCTCACTAACCCTAGCCCCCACCACCCTCATCCTCACCCCCCACCACCCTCACCATCACCCCCACCACCCTCAGCCTCACCACCACCCTCACCATCACCCCCCACCACCCTCAGCATCACCCCCCAGTCTCACCCCAGCCTCCCTCAGCCTCACCCCCCTCCACCCTCACCATCACCACCCCCCTCCACCCCCACATGTTCAGAGACATACATTCACACACACAAGGATACTCTCTGTTAGACACACTCTCAGGCACATACACAGGTAGACAGTGCATCAATGTGTATATGTGACACTTATTTTTGTTAGTGGGGCCTCATGTTTGGGTTTCGCCTAAGGCCTCATAAAGTCTAGAGCCGCCTCTGTTCCGAAGCACAGTATTGTCGAAGTACCAATATACCTACCTAGTGGAAGAATGAAGAATGTTACACTGTATACAAGTTTAAATAAAAAGTATTCAAACATAGCCAGGATTGAGCTGTAAGCATTTGCAACACTTACAACAATCAAGTAAGACACATTCATGTAAAATGTAAGTTACTTAGCCAGTCAATGGAATGACAGGAATGAATAAGTAGATAACTTCCTAATTCCCACAGTATTAGGGAACTATCTACTAAAAAGCTGAAAGACCTTAATTGGCCTTTCAGCCAAATTTACTAATACTAAGTAAAGATTACTTAGTATTAGTAATTTCTCCCCTTACTCACTATACCACCACAGTAAAAAAAAAACCTGTGTCGCCCAACCGAGCCCCCACCCGTGCCACGCGAGTGGGGGCTTCTAACCTGATTGGTTAGCTTGAAATCCAGCCAATCAGATTGCTCTGTGTCATTTTACACAGCATGGGAAAGTTCTTTGGAATTTTCCCACGCTGTGTAATTTGACTCATAACAACACTCTGGTTAATTGAAATGACACAGAGCACTCTGATTGGCTGGATTTCAAGCTAACCAATCAGAGTGTTGCGACAGGTAAATGTAGAGACTTACCTGTCAGGCTCTTCATTTACCTGTCAGAGCACTCTGATTGAATGGCTTAAATCAACCAACCAGAGTGCTATGAAATCTTTATAAGCCTTCCCACGCCCTGCAGAGCTCAGTCTGTGCAGAGCCCTCCATGGGTGAAGATGGATTATTTTTTTGCGCTCTGTTTTTTTTTTTTTTTTTTTCAAAGTGCAATGGTTATTATGGATTTTTATTTGGATTTTAGAAAAAAGATTTTAGAAACAAGAAGACATCAAATGGTAAGTTTTTTGTTTTTTTACAGGTACCAAGTTATTGTCCCCCCTCATTACTTTTAGAGTGAGGGGGGTAGGTAGGGGTTAATTAATTGTTTTGGGAGGAGGGTGACTAGGGGTTTGGGGACCCCTAGTCACCTGGGTGGGTTAAATTTTTATTTAGGGCCCCCGCCCGCCACTCAGGGGTGGGGGCCGGGGGGAGGACAATAGGTCCCCCCTTATTTTAATTTAGGGCCCCCATCCACTGCTCAGGGGTGGGGGCCAGGAAGGAGGACAATAGGTCCCCTTTATTGATATTTAGGGCCCACATCTACTCAGGGGTGGGGGCCAGGGAGGAGGACAATAGGCCACCCCTTATTGGCATTTAGGGCCCCCACCCACCGCTCAGGGGTGGGGGCTGGGGATGGACAATAGGTCCCCCTTATTCTAACTTAGGGCCCCCACCTGCTGCTCAGGGTTGGGGGCCAGGGGGGAGGACAATAGGTCCCCCTTTCAAGTAATTTAGGGCCCCCACCCAAGGCTTAAAATTCCAAAATGCTGAAGTTCCGAAATTCCGAAGTGCCAAAGTTGCTGAAGTTCTGAAGTGATGAAGTGCCAAAGTGCTGAAGTTCTGAAGTGTCAAAGTGCCGAAGTTCCGAAGTGTTAAAGTGCCGAAGTTCCGAAGTGCCGAACCGAACCGATTTGCCGAATTTCGGAATTGCCAAACCGAAAATCTTCCCCATGCACATCCCTAACTAATACTATGCATATAATTAAGCCAAAGAAAAATCCAGACGAAGTGGAGAACTATGGACCCATATCACTTATCAACTCAGATGCAAAATTGATGGAATCAGTCCTGGCTCAGAGGCTGAAACAGATCCTCCCACAGTTAATACACCACAACAAATTAGGCTTTATGTCAGGCAGAGTGTCTTATAATAATACAAGGAGGATAATTAATATGCGAGATAAGGCAGACATAGATCTACAAACCCTGATAGTAATTTAAATAGACTGTTTCAGTCTCTGAGCAGTTATAGGATATATGGGTTTATGCTTAATTCTATCAAATCACCATATGCGTGCCCAACTGCACGGACAGTGGGTCAGAACATACATGCAGATTGGTTCCCAATTGGTAACGGCACAAGACAAGGGTGTCCATTACCCCCTTTATTGTATATACTAACAATAGAGATATTACCACTAACAATACAAAATAATTCTAACATTAAAGGATTTTGTATTGGGCAGGAAGAATATAAAATCAGTCTATATGCGGATGACATCTTAACAACCCTATCAGATCCTTTAGATTGGATGAGTTTGTTACATATGGTTTGGTCTCAAATTCTAAATTACATTTAGAAAAACTTTGGCAAAACATTTTAATAATGAGATTTTAGAAACTAGTCAAAATGAATTTCAGTGCAGATGGGTTTCAGAAGAATTTAATTATTTGGGATTGGTTATAACTCTGGACCCCAAATTTATGATGGAAAGAAATTTCATGAAAGTACTAAAAGAGACAAATCATTTGTACAAACAATGGAAAAATCTACCTTTGTCTTGGCTGGGTAGACTCAATGTGTTCAAGGCATATATATTACCACACTGGAAATGCATCTTTAATCATATTCCCTTAAACGCATCTGAGTGTTGGCTTAACCAAGCACAGGCCTTTACCTCTAAATTCATATGGGCAGATAAGAAGCCTTGAGTTAGTTCTAAGATTTTAGCTTTAAAAATAAAAAAATGGAGGGCTATGCTCAATTAAACATTATTATGATGCAAATACGTTATACCACATCCAAATGATGCACAAATGCACAATGAAAATTATTTCCAAGAGGTATGGTATAAAATGGAATGTGAGGTAACTAAAAAAAAGCATGGAATGAAGATTTTAAAACTACTATATCCACATAAAAATGTCTCAATGCCCTGAATACTGCCAATAGGTTTATCCACAGTATAAATTTACAGGAAAACCTATTCAAGGTAATGAACCATTGGTATATGGTCCCTACAAAATTAAAAGCAATATACCCACAAACACTTTGCTGGATTTCCTGGATTTCCTGGATTTGCTGGAGATGTTATGGCTATAAAGGAACATATACCCATATATGGTGGGACTGCCCAACAATAAAAGTATTTTGGAATATTGTTTTTATATTTCTGAGAAACATGGGAATAACAGGAACATAAAATACACCAGAATTTGCTTTATTGCATATAATAAACAAAAACTATGAAGAAAAAAATGTGAACTTAATTACACAGTACTCATTGCATCTAAGCTATTACTAGCCAGAAAGTGGAAATCGAGAAATATACCTACTTTAATAGAACTTAAAGAGCAAATAAGATACCAGTTGAAGATGGTAAAAGGTTTTGATTGGATGAACTGAAAAGCAAGTAAAAAATTGTATAACATATACACAATGGCTAGAATTGTTGGATAAATTAGTAATAAAGACATAAGAGATAAGACCCAGAGTTTAGATACCATGGCTAGAGTAAGAAAACCTAGGACATGGAGGAAATACAAGTGGAATTGAATTTATAGGAATAGAGGCTGTGAAAACTCATTGGAGAGGGGAGATATGGATAGTCTCCTTAGTAGAAGTGAGATGAAATGGATTTTCGATATGGAATCATTGTCCCCCTATGGCCTCAACATTGATTTTGAGATTAACTCATGTATATAATCTTATATGTTTCTTAATGATATTTGAAAAGGATTTTTAAACGAGTTACATAAGTTTTTTATTATATACCGTATATACTCGAGTATAAGCCGACCCGAATATAAGCCGAGGCCCCTAATTTTACCCAAAAAAACTGGGAAAACTTATTGACTCGAGTATAAGACTAGGGTGAGAAATGCAGCAGCTACTGGTAAATTTCTAAATAAAATTAGATCCTAAAAAAAATAAATTAATTGAATATTTATTTACAGTGTGTGTATAATGAATGCAGTGTGTGTGTATGAATGCAGTGTGAGTGTATGAATGCAGTGAGTGTATGAATGCAGTGAGTGTATGGATGCAGCGTGTGTATGAGTGCAGCATGTGTATGAGTGCAGCGTGTGGATATGAGTGCAGCGCGTGTATGAGTGCAGTGTGTGTGTATGAGTGCAGTGTGTGTGTATGAATGCAGTGTGTGTGTATGAATGCAGTATGAGTGTATGAATGCAGTGTGAGTGTATGAATGCAGTGAGTGTATGAATGCAGCGTGAGTGTATGAATGCAGCGTGGGTATGAGTGCAGCGTGTGGGTATGAGTGCAGCGTGTGTATGAATGCAGTGTGTGTGTATGAGTGCAGTGTGTGTGTATGAGTGCAGTGTGTGTGTATGAATGCAGTGTGTGTGTATGAATGCAGTGTGTGTGTATGAATGCAGCGTGTGTATGAGTGCAGCGTGTGTATGAGTGCAGCGTGTGTATGAATGCAGTGTGAGTGTATGAATGCAGTGTGAGTGTATGAATGCAGTGTGAGTGTATGAATGCAGTGTGTGTGTATGAATGCAGTGTGTGTGTGTGTGTGTGTATGAGTGGTGTGTGTATGAGTGGTGTGTGTGTGTGTGTGTATGAGTGGTGTGTGTGTGTGTGTGTGTTGCAGAGCCTTGGTGGGGGATGGGATTTTTTTTATTATTATTATTTAAAAAAAATTTATTATTATTTATTATTATTTTTATTTGTTTAATTTAATTATTATTATTTTTGTATTATTATTTATTATTTACTTTTTTTTATTTTTTATTATTACTAATTATTATTTTTTTTCGTCCCCCCTCCCTGCTTGATACATGGCAGGGAGGGGGGCTCCTTCCCTGGTGGTCCAGTGGGATTGGCAGTTCAGTGGGGGGAGAGGGGGGCTGGCAGAGCTGTACTTACCTTTCCTGCAGCTCCTGTCAGCTCTCTCCTCCTCCGCGCCGTCCGTGCAGCTCCCTCTGTCAGCTCACAGTGTAAGTCTCACGAGAGCCGCGGCTCTCGCGAGACTTACACTGGGAGCTGACCGAGGTGCTGAACGGACGGCGCGGAGGAGGAGAGAGCTGACAGGAGCTGCAGGAAAGGTAAGTACAGCTCTGCCAGCCCCCCTCTCCCCCCAGTCTGTATTATGGCAATGCAAATTGCCATAATACAGACTATGACTCGAGTATAAGCCGAGTTGGGTTTTTTTAGCACAAAAAATGTGCTAAAAAACTCGGCTTATACTCGAGTATACACGGTATATATATTTTTAACATTTCAATTTTCTTCCTTCCTAATAGGTGTGAAGTACCTATTTGTGTAATCATTGTTTTATGTGTAAATTGAGTATTTGTCAAACGGTGATTTTTCCTTTTTATTAACATATACAATTGTTTTTAATGAAAAAATATAAGAGACTGGCAAAAATGTATGTAAACGGACTTTGTAAGATGGCGCCGGTAACACGTCCGGTTCCGGCATCCGTAAGACATCATGACGCAGGTAAGCGTCTGGACGATGAATGATGACGTAAGCGCCAGACGTCATGGCGCAACGCAACCGGCAGACGCCGAAAGATGACGGAAGCGGAAGATACAGAGGACGCCGACGAAAGGGCGCCTAATTCAGAATACATAAAGAAGAATGTTGGAGATGAGAAGATCAGACCACTTGAGAAACGCTGTGAGTGCCGAAACGCGTTGTGGTACATTTCTTTTAAGGACATTTTACCTGTATTTTATAAGAATCTATTTTTTATGAAGTTATTTTATAATAAAGCTACATTGTATTGGATCCTGCCTTCTGGAGTGATTTAAAAGAGTACTTCCAGCGCGGACCCACCAAAATTGATACAGGACGTCCAAAGTTGAGAAATTTCATCTCCATACAAGCCCTAAGTCTGAGTCAGCTTGTTAAAGTGACTCAGCAATATGCGAGTTTAACCAGTCACACATAATACTTGCACGTTTTTTTAAACAATATTACCCTATGTTTCTGTGTTTTATGTTTTACTATTTTAGATATTCCAACTGAGCCAAGTCTGGTAAAATATTGTATTTGCATGTACTGAGTGCTCTCACCACAATTCTATTTTTCACTATATTGATTTTTTGTGTGTTGGAGTGGTTCACACTAGGTGATAGTAGCACCAAAATTATACCTTGTTTTCCAAATAATTTTTATTTGTAAAACCTAGGACATGTTTACATACCCCAAGCAAGTTTTATGTAGTTTGTTTTTGTATGTAGAAAAATATCTGTAAATTGTGATGATTGATGTATTAAATGCATTATCTTTATGATACTGTTAATAAAAAAAAGAATTAAAAAATAAAAATAAAATAAATATATATATATAAATATATATATATATATATATATATATATATATATATATATATATATATATATGATAAAGTGCTTCTCTAGGTGAACGTTGACACGCTCCACCCAGCCCAATTTGCATTTTGGTGCAAATTAGAAATTCTACTGAAAAATTAAAAGTGTATATTTATATAATTACATGCTTTACATTCTGCAAAGGTTTATACAGGTTTTATATTTTAAAATCAAACAAAAAAAACATTATTTTTATACTTTCATATGGCATATCAACTTTATAGTCATAATTAACCTGACATAACATACATGATCATATTGTATAACATTTATTTATTGTTACATGTAAAGTGATTGGGGAAAAAATACTGCGTAAACGTAGACAATATAATTTAGTGTCTTCATTGAATTACTTAAAAGGATACATTTATCAAATTTGAGTTTTGTCATTTCATCAAAGTTAACAAAATGACTCAGTACTGTAGATGATCTTGTACATGGCATAGAGAACAAATAAACACTAGTTTTCGCTAAAATGTCATTTAAAAATGTGTTTAATATTATTATAAATGAGACTAGCTTTTGTTGACTTAGGCTGCAGATAGTAGCAAGGGCAGACTTAAAAATGGAAAAGAAACTGCTGTGCAGTTGACAAAAGTTAAGTGAGTGCTTGAGAGTATCATTTATCATAGCTGCCAAAAGATGACATACCCTTGAAAGCAAAGAAGTTTAACAATTTAGAGTTATGTGCAAATATTCAAGGTAAAGCTTTCTCTAATTTTAAGGTAGAAATGTATAAAGGCACACTTTTTCACACACTGATGAGTTTTAATTTTGTAAACATTGCAATCTTGATCATTTGAAATAAGTTTTTCCATTTTAACTACCAATGAGAATGAATGTTTTCATTTATGCATGCATTTCTATCTATCTATCTATCTATCTATCTATTACACTTTCAACATAATACCCTTTGCCATTGTTAAAATTAGGGATGAAACACGGCTCAGTACATAAGTAAAACTACAGATATATAGGGAAGGGAATGTTCTGGTGTAGGGTGCCCAAAAGGTAATTTCCCTGATGTTGTATAAATACAACTCCCAAGATTTATTTGCATCCCTTAAAGGGACTCTCCAGCCAAGCAGTTTTACTCACCTGGTTCCAGCGCCGGGAGCCTCGTGAAGCCGCGCCCCCTATTTCGTCAAAATGACGAAATAGGCGGGCGCGAGCAGGGAGCAATCAGACGCTTCCATTTGGAAGCGTCATTGCTCCCTTGTGCGCATGCGCGGCTTCGTCGCACATGCACACATACTTCAGATGGCGGCATTCATGCCGTCCTCTGAAGTCCTGAGCGCACTACCGCACATGCGCGCTGTGTGCGCGGCCGCGAGCTGAGCTGACTGACAGCTCAGCTCACGGTCTTTGCCCGCCCCCCTCCTCTAGATTAGATTGCCTGCAGGGAGCTATAGATCTCACCTGAACAAATACATTAAGCTGTAGTTGTTCAGGTGACTATAGTGTCCCTTTAAAATGCCTTTAGAATAACAAAGTATTATGGAAGCTGTAGTTTTAGAACATCTGAGGATCTACCATTTTGGGTACTCCTGTTCTAGTGTTTTGAGTGCTTCTACAAAATGCTTAGCAAGATGGGCCATCAGCTCACTGTTTTAGGTTGTTTTAGGTAATTAAACAATAATAGTTTGGTATGCAACATAGAAATTAAAAATGACTGATCCACCACATATAAATCAACCATCCAAATTCAAAATGTAAAGTTTATTATAGTATAATAAAACTTGTGTTCCTGTTGTGTTCCTCAAACAATTCCTGAACATGATTTTCAGTGTGGCAGGGTGCAGGCAGTGGAAAAGGCCAATGCCATCAGGCAACACCATTGCCATGGTCCATTTATTTTGCTCTCGTCCCCACTAATGGTGCTTTTCGTGATAGACAAGGGTCATCACAAGTACTCTGACCTGTCTGCGACTAAAAAGTCCCATACACAGCAAACTAAGATGCGCTGTGTGTTCTGATACTTTTCTATCAAAGGCAGCATTAGGATTTACAGCAATCTGAGCTACAGTAGCTCTTCTGTGTGATCATACTGGACAGGCTAGCTTTTTGCTTTACAAGTGCATCAGTGAGCCATGGGTGCCTTGAGGGTTCACCAGTCTTCCTTCATTGCACCACTTTTGATAGGTACTAACCACAGCATACCAGGAACACCCCACAAGACTTGCCATTTAGGGATGCTCTGATCCAGTTGCCTAGCCATCACTATTTGGCCCTTGTCAAAGTCCATCAGGTCTTTTTGCTTGTCCATTTTAAAAGGCTTTGAATACATGAAATTCAAGAACAGACTCTTTAATTGTCGCCTAATATATCCCACCTTTTGACAGGTTCCATTGTAACAATATCATTAATGTTATTCACTTTACCTGTCAGTGGTTTTAACCCCTTAAGGACGGCGGGCTTGCTATGCCACCCGGCGGCGTTCAGAGACGGGTCCCCAAGGATGGCAAGCCTGCCGTCCTTAAGGCACATCTCTGCCATCCTATTTACTTACCCGCTCGCCGGCGACTGTGGTGGGGGGACTCACCTGGCATCCCAGGGAGTCCCCCTGCTGCTGTTCCGGCCCTCCTGGGCATGTGATTGCGAGGTCCTTGCGAGGACTTCGTGATCACATGGATGGAATAGCCATCCATAGCAATGCCAGCAGGGGGAGTGCCTGTAATGACAGGTACTCCCCCTGCTGCCTGTAAAAAGTAAAATAAAAGTTTTTAAAACAGTTTACTATAAAATATATACTTATAAATTATATATAGTGTGACAGCACCCAGGGTCTGAGAAGGGGTTAACGTTCCCCCAAGTATGAAGTCTGCTACCGAATAATCCCAAGCACTGAACAGGAACCTTGAAGAAATATCCCCCCAAGCACAAGATGAGGTTCTGTGTTGAGGGTCAAGCATGAACTGGTTTAATGAGTGCCACAGGCTGGCTTTTATGCAGGTCCTCCAGCAAGTGATACTCCCACAGGGACCTTGTGGAGGACTGGAATACAGTTATAGTAGCCAATCAAAAATACAATACAATGTGAAACACTCCTACATAAACAGTAAAACCCCTCCTCTCTATCCTGGAGATAATTGGATTAAGTGGCCATAGTAAACTTAATTATTTCCAGGTACAGAAAATATTATTAAGTTAAACTGTAACAAAAACACATTAAAATACATAACGCGGGGCGGAGCTAAGCCACGGAGCTGAATGGCCGCATGTTGTCCGAGCTCCGGACGAAACAGCCACTTACACCAGATTTCCAGCGTCCAAAAGCTGCAAAATCACCATCAAACAGCAGTGCTATCTGCAGCAGTCGAGATGGGGCGAAAAACAAAAAAAAAAAAAACGGACAGACCACGGCAAACCCCTAGCATCGGAGACCTCTGGAGACAGGCCCGGATTGCAGGGGGCCCAAACATGGCCGCCCTCGACGACGACAGCTCCGACATGTCCGAGGATTTGGCCACCGGAACGGAGGTAGAGCCCCCACCTGCACCAAACACCCATCTCCCCACTCCCCCGCGCCCCGACTCAACCCCAGTCACCATAGCAGTCATGAAGGACCTGCTGGCAGGGGTTCAACATGCGATTCAGGCAGACATGGCGAAAATCCGCACTGACCTGCAAGGCCTGACAGGCCGCATTAGCGCCCTGGAACAGGGATCCCTCCACACCAGCGTGCACACCAAGCAAATACAGCAACAGGTTACTGATCTGCAACACCAGAATCTTCAATTCGAGCGCCAGTTCGCAGCCCTGGAGGACCAGAGGCGCAGCCAAAACATTAATCCGAGGGATCGCAGAGGAGATGCCGGCGGAGGAATTACCTCACTTAATAAGACGGCTACTTACGTCCCTACTTACTGCCAAACAAGCTAAACAGCTGGCCCCAGAAGTAATGTTTCGTCTTCCAAGACCCGCCACAGCCCCTGCCACGCAACCCAGGGACCTTCTAGTAAGGCTACCAAACAGTAGAGATAAAACAGCGGTGCTGAACGCAATACGGAACTGCTCTCCCTACCTGTTTGAAACTCAGTCGCTGTCATTCTACTCAGACCTCTCACGGTCCACGATGGCCTGGCGTCGGTCTCTTCAGCCCTTCACGGCACTCCTCCGTGCAAAAACCATCAAGTACAGGTGGAGGGGCCCGCGCACCTTACAAATCTCGCACGGAGACTCCCAATACACCATTCAAGACATGCAGGGAGCGAGAAACCTGCTTCCAACACTGGGCCTCAGACAAGACGCCATTCCAGCCACGGGACATCCCCCCATGCCTGCAACACCTGGGATCGGGGACCCAGCGACGACCCTACCATTTGTCCCCCGACGGCTCGGAACACAGAAAGACACAACAGCCGCAACCTGACGGGACTTTGATGGCACATGAAGCCGCTCCTCGTTTTTTGCAGGTTCCCAGACCCTCAGACTCGCCCCAAGGGCATATACCGAGGAACTCTAAATGCACGTTGGTGCACAATGCAAAAGTTACTTGTTTTCATATATTCTGTTCCAATCGTTAATTTTTCATTTTGGGCACAACATATTGCCACATGCTACACATCTCTAACGTTAGAGGGAATGGTGACCCGCTACAGCAGGCCTACCCTCAACCACATACCTGCCCGACAGACACAGGGCCTCAGAGAGAACTAGATTTTCGCTCTCTCTCTCCCCCCCCCCCAGGGTGATCGGGGATCATAACTCACCCCACTGGCCACCACACACATATTGGTATCACTAAAAACACACTCAGCGCATGCAAGCCACAGGTGAACCACCCACTTCAAGCACAGGAGAGGTCTTGTGCCGCAGTAATACTAAGCTTCACCTGGCAACAATCACAAAACAAACAAGCTCACACGCGAATGCTACGCTAACTTAGCTTTTAAATTCACGACTAAAACCTGTACATGTCTACGTTTCCACTCTCACTTAAAACATAAAAATGTGCTGACTTGCTATAGCCATGTAATTGTCATATTTTAAATTGTTTCTGTTATGCTGGATACAGCTATCGTGGCATTTCCAGCCTGTTGTTATTCTTTGCACGTGAAAAATAAAGAATTAAAAAAATAAAAAAAATAAAATACATAACGCATGTGCTCCATAACTAAGCCCCCATGTTCGAAATATCCACAGATAGCTTGGATCTGAGCGCTCAATATGTCCGAAAAGTGCCTAGATCCTACGAACACAGTCAGATCACTATGGTGTTTTAATTGCTTCCATCGACTGTTCAGAATAATCTGTCTAGAATCAGTTCCATGGTTTTTAGTCCTCAGAGTCGGTCTGGTTTGTGCATTTAAAGTACCGAACGCCGCTGCGTTCGTATGAATCTAAACAAAATGATGGAAGTCTGGAAGTCCCAGCGGTGTTCGTGTGAAACAGTGACCAAAAATAGTTCCATGCGGTCGATGACAAAACACTGCTGGGCGTACGATAGTTTAAGATGGCCGCTGCCACGTGTTCGTTCATACGAACGACGACCACCCAGCCAACCATTCGGGAGATGGAAGTGTCTGCGGTTAACCACAGTGCGAAAGGAGGTCATAAGGGTTAATGTAGGAAATTTGCTTTTCTTGAGATGTTTGTTTTTCACACCAGTTTTCTTAACAAATCGAATCAGAGTGTCTTGCAGCTAAAACTTATGTTTATTCAAACATACACATCATCCAGTAATAACATATGTCAATAACAGTCTTTGTCCAATACAGAGCAATGTTCAAGATGGTATCCATTTTTGATGTTAAAGGTATTGTCCACAAAATCTTGACTACAATCAGTTTTATAGGTTAAAAATTCAGTTACATAGGGGCATATACATAAGGTTGCCTTACTTTAAAATAATTGGCTCTTAGAAAAAGGGTGGTGACTTAGCATCATTTGAAATCTATGTTTAAAGCCATACGTTATATTTTGGCAGTAAAATATGTTACACAAAGAACACAAAGAAATTCTATATACATGGTTACTTGAATAAATGCCTTTAGAAATATGAGCCTTCACAGGGAGTCTGGCTTGCAAAGCTTAGGTCAAAGGTTAATATAACAGGCCTTCATCCATCATTCTTAATGTGAACCATGTGGTGTCCATTCATATACAATGTTACTAGTATAGGCTTCTAAGTTTCAGTGTTCTGGAAGTAAGTTGAATAAAAACTTGTAATATTCATATCACAAATGACAATCCTACAACACATAAAATATTTAAAGTTCATTAAATATTTTTCATTTTCCCCTGTGGTGCACTATTTTATTTATTTTAATACTTAAAAAAAATATGCATCATAATTCTTATTCCAATTACTTACGGGATTTTAATTTTGTTCTCCGATATCTGTCTGATTATCAGTTTACAAGGAAAGGCCTTTTAACACAGCCATTTCCAGTTGTCTGTATTACGTTTACACTCCAAGAAGGAGAAGCAAGACATTTTAACCCTTTCTTTTCTGGACTCCTGCCTAATTTACTTAAGAACAAAATTATTTTTACATTTTTACATTTACCTTGAAATTTTTCACTAATTTATTAATTTACATTGGGCATTGATTTTATCTAACATTAATAATGACAATATCAAAGTTATTATGCTGTTCAATTGTATACAGTTTACATTAGCCAGAAAACACAATCGGTTTGATTTAGTTCAAGAAATAATGTCCTCTCCAATCGAATCCATGAGAACAGTCTCTTTGTCCATAATGTCATTTGAAAGTCCAATTTGGGGGGCGGGGCCTGACCTGCAAACGCAGCGGCCGCATGGTGGAGGAGCTCCCGCTATGAAGGCTGCTTCTAAGGACCCACTAGCGAACCTGATGCCTAAAATGCAGCCCAGGATGGGGGCACCCCGGAGAAGCACCAGGCACCAAAATCGAATGGATCCCGCACTCATGAAACCAAGGCGGTGGGTCTTGGCCTGTGGTGGACCCCTACGCCGGAGTTACCGAGACACTGCATACCCGCTCACCCCCTTAGGACCGGTGGGGGTGATCCTGGTCCAACCCACCCAGATAACAGGGCCACGACAAGCATGGGCAGCGGAGCCCCACAGGCAACATCTGGCTACTCAGGCCTACAGATTGACGAAGGCCACGTGTGACCACAACTACCAGACGTTGTCAAAGCTGGAAGCTATATTCAAGGCCTTCTGGGCGAAAATAGCAAGCAGAAAGCAGCAGCCTGAAGCACCGGGGCACTCACCTAGTGAACTACCCGCACGGGCCTGCCACAGCCACGATGATTCCCACCCGACTAAAACTACACGATGGCGCCGACGGCGGAGAACTCTCCCACAAGCACACAAAAATACAAGACAACGCCGCACAGCGATGCCTAACCGAAGAAACCTGCGTACTCCCCTCAGAACCAGCATGACACCAAGAACCGCAACACAACCAAAGGCGGGCAAGTTCACCTCACAGCACCGAGCCCAGACACTAATACAGAGAGCCCCAAAGCCACAGTCAGGGACACTTACTACCTGTAAGATCAATGTAAGCCTGCACAGCAACAGCCAGAAGAGACAGCAACTGAATCCAACAAAGCTGCATTTTGCGATACCCCAGGAGGACTCCCAAGCACCCTTGACCCCCTTCTCCACGCTGGGCATAGGCTGAAATGGAATCCACATGCCGGGAAACACGGAGGACCCTCTCCGTGCCAAGTACAATCCACTGATGTTATCTTATTGCGTGCTGTTGTGGCACATCATATATGCTTGTTAGTTTTAAACATACCTTATGCATGTCCTTAACATAAAAAAAAGTGCAGCCTACTCCGTGCCAAGTACAATCCACTGACATTATCTTATTGCGTGCTGTTGTGGCACATCATATATGCTTGTTAGTTTTAAACATGCCTGATGCATGTCCTTAACATAAAAAAAGTGCAACCTACTCCGTGCCAAGTACAATCCACTGACGTTATCTTATTGCATGCTGCTGTGGCACATCATATATGCTTGTTAGTTTTAAACATACCTTATGCATGTCCTTAACATAAAAAAAGTGCAACCGACTCCGTGCCAAGTACAATCCACTGACGTTATTTTATTGCGTGCTGTTGTGGCACATCATATATGCTTGTAACTTGTTTGCACAGAAAATAAAGAATTAAAAAAAAAAAAAAGAAAGTCCAATTCGTCCTTTTATTTACAATCATACAGGTTTTTGTCAATGAAAAACATTATTGGGTCTGTAATGAAAAAGAGATGGCAGTTTACTATTCTTATACATTAGTAAATTTCTCATACATTAGTAAGTTTCTTTTACATTAATCACTAAGCACAAGAATTGATTTATTACATTTTGTACCAATGTTTGCTTTTTAAACCTGTAACACAGTCTGTCCTAATTTTTATTTTTAGAATAGCATAAGGACCTTCCCAACTTGCTTTTCATAGACCTGGTTGTCTAAATGATTTTATCATAACCTTATTTTCTGTATTAAACGGATCTGCATAGTTCCTCTTTGTTACTTTATTATTATTTTAATATTATTTTATTATTTATATAGCGCCATCAGATTCTGTAGCGCTGTACAACTTTAACACATAGTTTACCATAAGGGACCATATTTGAAGTAGCAAACTTCAAATCTGATAACAGTTATAGAACAGAAAGTTCATTAGGGACAGTGATTTCATGGTTCTACCTGTCATTAACTCATGAAGTGACACTTGAGTTTGGAGTTGCACGATTAGACATTAATACTCCTGGTAAATATTTTAACCAATTACTCTTTATCTTAAAGCATTTTTTATTTTTATTTTATTTATTATAATTTAGATTATACTGTAAATGAATTTATATACCATGGTCTTATTACCAAAGGTACTCTCTGCAATTTTGGTTTCTAGTATTTAGGTCTTGGATTAAATTGATCATATATGAGATACTCCTGTACTATATTTGTACACTTTTTGTTTTAACTTGGGATGATAAAATGTATTTTGCAATACCTTAAACAGTTTTTCTGTACCCAAATGCCCTGTGTACTATGATTGAATGCAATCAGCCCTTGTAATAAGCCACTAGGTACAAATGTTTGTGTTTCATTATGTTTAATAGTTACCAAAAAAGTGTGCTAAACTGATCTGTAAATATAGAAAAACAGAAAATAGTGCAGAATATCTGGACCAAACAAAATATGTACAGGGAGGTATGAGGGAAAAAAACTCACATTTACCAGAGCCCTATCACCCCTGGCTCTGGGTTTGCAGTGCTCCAACTAGAGGGAAGATTTCCACACTGATAGAACTCCAAGTGGTGTGCTCACTGGAAACTGGTAGTACTGTGCAATATAGGACAGAGAGAGGCAGGACCTCCAATTGAATAGTATCAAATACAGTTTATTAAAAATGCTTACTTTGCAAGTGGTGAGTTATGCTGACATAGCTACACACATAAAAGCATGTAAAACAGCAAACAGAAAGTCACTTCCTGGTTTCGTCCGTCCCGATCACGTGATCACTTCCGGGTACGCCTCTCTCGTGACGTTGTGACGCGTTTCACCCGCCTCCAAAGGCTTCCTCTGACGACGTCCTGGTTATCCAGCCCCTTCTTTTAAGTGTCTCACTTCTCCCCATCTGTTCTTTCATTGGTCTGGGGGCGTGGTTTGCTTGTAAAGGCTGGTTTCAGTTTTTATGCAAATGTAAATCAAGATCCAATATCCAGCCTGCCTTAGCATATGCAAATGTAATTAGGAGCAACTAAAAAACACACAAATATAAAATATTAATTATAAAGGGTATCTCTGTGTTGTAACTAGAGAATGGGTATTGCTGAATCCAAATAAAGAATTTAAAGAGATATTCACCTCCATAATATTGCACCTTATTTTTTACAAATGGTGCAGCGACCCAATATAATATAAGGGTCTATGCTAATCCTAAAGGGATAATAGATCTAAAATTTAGTTAACTCAGATCAATAAGGGAAATTCTACTAGAGTCTTACTAGAGTCCAGAAGATGGGGGAACAGTAGGGAATGTAGATATACAAATAAAGTCACATACAATACTAAATCTTTTCGTAAAATGATGCTCTTACCAGAGTCAAGATATAAAGGGATACTCTTAAAGTGGCAGTAATAGATACATTGCGAACACTACATACATATGAAGTTATGTTATACATACAAGCACTAACACCTCTTCTTCTAGGAGGAAAGGATAGAAAGAATATTAGACATCATAACAAGAAGACAAAAACAAACTTCAGGAGGTGGTTGTTAATTATAAAAAATGACAGATCTCAAAATCCCTGTTTAAACCTTTAGGGAATAGAGACTTCAACTTAAACACCCATCTCATCTCTTGTTTTGACAATGTTTTTGTCAGATCTTCGCCTCTCCAATTCCTGTTGACCCTTTCAATCCCAATAAACTGCAATTTTGTGGTGCCTCCTTGATGTTTGTGTATAGAATTTGAGGATAAAGGGTGCTCCTTGAAGCCCCTTTTAATATTTCGTAAATGTTCCTCAATGCGAATATGTATCTGTCTGGTAGTTTTCCCTTAATAATGCATATTACAGGGACAAGTAAGAACATAGACACAGTTGGTGGTATGACAAGTTATTAACTGTTTGACTTGATATGTCTGTTTCGTGTTCCCTCCTATTAGTTCTCTTTTCACGCATTTAGAGTCTCCTGTGCTTCTGCACGCTAGGCAGTATCCACATTGAAAGAACCCTATATCTTGATTTATAAAAGTTTTTATCTGAGGGGCGGAGCTAACTAACCAACGGAGCGGTTGCATGCACCCTGAGTTCCGGCACTGAAAACTCTTGAAACTCAATTTACCCTAATCGGAACAATGGGTCTGCACTCCAAAAAACATCAACTGGAGCAGGAGACCATGGGCAAACACTCCCGCAAATCTCGGGGCTCGGGCGAGAGCAACACCCGGGATATCAGCTTTTTACTCACCCAGACTCCCAGGCCTAAAATGGCGGATCACATGGCAGAGACACCACGCGGCTCCACATCGGCCTCCGAGGAGGAAGATCCGGAACCGGAGGAGACGCAGCCGCACACTCGAAGTGGCAGAGTGGCCCCCCAGCGGCAACCCGACCCGCAACTGGCCACAAAAACAGATATAACCGCGATGGTGGCGGAGCTTAAAGCCTACATAGCCTCTGAGATGGCGGTCCTGAAAACAGACCTCTCTAGCAGGCAGGATACAATCCATAACACAGCAATACAAGAAAGTGTGCAGCGCTCGTGATAAATACACACAATAATATGTTAGTGGTATATCCCAAGATATATGTATGAGATGAGGATAAATACCTTATTGTAATAGGTGTCTATAAGCATAGCTCCTATACACAATAAACAGAAAAGTTCATAGCATAATACTGCAATGTAAAATAAATCTAATACAGCAGTCTTTATGGTGCCACTCAAATGGGTTGGAGCCTGTTAATGGATAAACTGGCTCAGGTATAATCGCTTAGGGAGGAGTTTCCACTGAAGTCCACAAAGCTGGAGCTTGATCCTCAGAATATGAGGGAAATAGAGCAGGCAAAACACCAATTTTAGAAATATATCAAGAGTATAATTTATTAAAAAGCATATAAAATCTTACATTCCAAATTGAGTAATGCCAGCATCGAGCACAACGCGTTTCGACGTCACAATACGTCTTCCTCAGGTGCAATATTGTATCCAAGCTCAATATACATTTAAATAAGCAATTTTGCCCGGGAAACGGGTACATGGAATCTGCCCCCTTTGCCCATCAACCAATCACATAAGTCTGTTTACTCTGTAACTCCGGGCTCTGACGTTGTAATTATCACTTCCGCATTTTTGCGTTCCACCGCTGGTACTTCCGGGTTCTTCGTATGCGTTCCACTTACGGCATTCATCCGTTCCAACTGTTATCAAGTCCGTTTTTGCTCGTAATCATAAGAATTAATGGTCAGAAAGATTCCAAGCATAATTCCAACATACAGAAGATGAAATTAGCTTGAGGCAAAAAGGGAAAAAGGGGGGAAAAGCATACAAAAAAATAATCAATATAAAATACCCCAATCAAGGGAACAAATTTAAAAAAATATGACATATCAATGTAGGCAATATTAATATATATACATATAAAGAGTAAAAAAAAATAAACAATATTAAATATAATTATACATTTCAAAATCAATATTCAAGCCATTAGGAGAGAGGGTTTCCAATTCAAAGATCCATTTAATCTCGGTTTTATTTAGGATCTTTATATGGTCACCTCCTCTCCATGGCTTTGATACCCTCTGTATCCCCATAAAGTGCACATTTTTGATATCACCATTATGGATTAAATTAATATGTGCTGATACAGAGTGATTGAGAACTCCCTTTTCAGTGTTCCTGAGGTGTTCACAAATTCTGACTTTCAAAGGTCTGGTCGTACGTCCCACATATTGTAGTCCGCACGTGCATGTCAATAAATAGATCACATTATTAGTATTACATGTGATAAATTCTTTCACTACATATTCCTTTTTCGTTTTATTAGAATAAAATGTATCAGTTTTTTTATTTATAATTTTGCTACTATTGCATGCTTTGCAGTTTCCACAATTGTAGAAACCCTTTAAATCATTACCCAGAACATCTTTATTTTTTGGGGAGTTTTTAGGTATAAAACTGATGGTTAAAATATTCTTGAAATTACTGGCTCCTCTATATACTATTCGTGGTTTCTCTCCCACGAAAGTAAGAAGATCTTCGTTTTGTCTCAGGATATGCCAGTGTTTTTTTAAAAATTTTGTGAAACCTATAGCTTTGGGAATTAAAATCCCACAGCTATACAATCCATGGAGGAAAATGTCCGCGGCCTCGGAGTTAAACAGGACATCACTACAACCCAACTGCAGGGGGTAACCCTCGCATGTGCAGAGCTGACAGCAAAAGTGGAACAGATGGAAGACGCAGCAAGACAGCGCAACCTCAAAATCAGTGGGATTCCAAATGCCATCGATGCTGGAGAGCTCCCACAGTACGTCAGGAGATTACTCTCCACTACTCTGACACCCAAACAGGCTAAAGGTATGCAACTTGACGGGATATACCGCCTCCCGGGAAACCTCACAACCAAGGGATGTCATTATTTGCTTTCGGTCACGAACTGACAAGGACACATTTATGGCACAGATTAAAGGCCAATCACCATTCATCTTTGAACAGCACTCACTGTGCTTTTTCCAAGACCTCAGCAGATGCACACTGCAGTGGCGCGCCACATTGAAGGAGGTGACCTCGCAACTGCGAACGGCAAAAATTCCGTACAGGTGGGGGACCCTGCAGGCACTTGTGGTAGAGAGGAATGGCAAAAAACACAGACTCACCTCAGTGTCCGACGCCAATGACTTTCTGCACTCCCTGGGACTGACTGCTACCACCACCGCCAGGCCGAACGGATCAACACACACGTGGGACGTCGACAACGTAGTGGTTTTTACGCCTGCCAACTCAATGGCCCCAGGATGAGGCGCCTCACTGAAAGACTCTCCTTTTGTTGATCTACAGCCCACAGTTATACCTGCTTTATGTACTGTTGTGCCTATGCATTTTGTTTCGTTGATGTTCTTTTTTACGTTCCGACTTACTCTCAGACCTGCATGGGTCATTCATACCTTTGCGCAATGCGCTAATACTAGCAATCGCTCCTCAAACACATCCCCCTCCTTAAGCTCAAGGGATATGGAGCTTACTTAACTGTCCATTGGGCTCAATTGCACCTCTGCTGATAATAAGCACAACGCAGCCCATTAATGCTGACAGATCACCGCTATATTTAATAACCACCCGCAATAGGGATCCTAGAAACCAATTCTCTCTGTCACCCACCTGCCACTAAGCTTACTCTTCCATGCCTTGGTATGGCTCATTCGCCAAGCTAAAATTTGGCAGCTACGCTGACTGCAATTTCCCTTACGACAAATCATCTTGTGGCTGGCTATCCGTGGCAAACGTACATATGTATATATCGCGATAACCCCTAGCCTGTTTCCCATGTCCTAGCTGGCCTTCCTTTAGTGAAGGGTAGTAATGGAATGCACTTGCTCTATTATCACAACACTCCTTAGCATTACTGTGTAATGTACAGTTTTCACCAATGTCTCGTGTTATTAACATAAAAGGTGCCCTACCACTGACATATGTTGACAATCCAGATATTAACCTCATTATATCTTTTTTTCTCACACTAACTGTCATTATATGCTTGTTACCCTTAGCACTACAAAAATAAAGAATAAAAAAAAAATTGCAAAGTGGATACAGAAACTGGCTTCTGATGCTGTGACAGGGTTCATGGAAAAAAAATACAAACAAAAAGGTTAAAATACACTAATAATATTAAAGTAATAATGTGTTTCCTCTCTATTAAAGTAACTAGCAGCAAGTGAAAGTAAAAAAAAAAAAAAAGTTTCTATCTGATTCTCCTGTTTAAAACTGCTTCTAACAAGAAGTTTTTTTATGCTAGGTATCCCTCTATATACAATCCTTGTTTTTTTAGGGACTATCTAAAGAAGATCCTCCTGTAAAATAAACCAATATTTGTTCACAATCTTCTCTAATTCCTTACTTCTCCCTGAGTAGTCGAAAATAACTGGAACTGGTTCTTTCCTGTCAATGATCTTTATTTCTTTATATGTTTTATCCAATATTGTTTTTGGATAATGTTTAGCTGTAAAGTCATTCATTAGTTTGTGTGCTTGCGTTTCATAGGAATCTATACTGGTACAATTTCTCTTTATCCTCATCATTTGTCCCTTGGGAATATTATCCAACCAGGGACTATAGTGACAGCTATCATAAAAAATAAAACTATTAACATCCACCTTCTTGAAGAAGGTTTCGGTGCAGATCTTACTGTTAGAAATAAAAATGCGTAGGTCCAAATAATTAACCTGGCTGTCACTATGATCCATGATGAGTCTCACATCCCAAGTGTATAAATTAAGATATGTCAAAAATGAAACAAGTTCCTTTCTAGAACCTCTCCAGATCCCAAATGAATTGTCAATGTAACGGCGATAGGTGACCAGATTCTGCACCCAACTATGGTCACCATATAAAAAACAAAGACTCTTCTCAATGGGACATGAATAAATTCGCATAGCTGGGTGCGAATCTGGTCCCCATCATCGTTCCAAGTGTCTGTAAATAAAAGGAATCCATATAAGAAAAGTAATTATTTGTTAATATGAGGTGGATGATCTCTAAAATGAAGGCTTGATGATTGGGAGATAAATTGGAGATGGACAAGAAATATTTAACGGCCTCAATGCATTTCTGGTGTGGAATGATCGAGTAGAGGGATGAGACATCCACGGTGACAAGGACATCCCAATCCCTCCACTCTACTTCCTCCAACAAGCAGAGGATCTGGCTAGTGTCCCTCAAATATGTTTTGGTCTTTTTGACTATAGGCTGCAGAAATTGATCAATATACTCCGACAAGGGGGCTGACACCGAACCTATGCCCGAAATGATGGGTCTTCCTGGTGGTTTGGTTTCATGTTTGTGGATTTTGGGTAGGAAGTAGTACACAGGTATCCTAGGGTGCAAAACCGCTAGATATTCATACTCTGTTTTAGATATAACTTGCAGCGATAAGCCTCTACCCAAAAATCCCCCCAAAATATTTTTCTTATCTTTAGTTGGATCACCTTTCAGTTTAGTGTATATGATCCCATCATTCAGTTGCCTAAGTGATTCATCTATGTAATAATCCCTATCCATGATTATGATGCCACCCCCTTTGTCGGCAGGTTTTATGACTATCTCTGTATTGTCACGCAGTTTTATTAGGGCTTGTTGTTCCTCCTTGTTTAAATTCATTCTGTTCTTATTACTTCTCTTTATTCTTTCCACCTCCCTCATAATCAATTCCTTGAATGCATTCATTGAATTGGTTTTACAGTTTCTTGAACAAAAGGTAGATCTCTTTGTGGTGAGATTTCCTACCTCTATAGATTGTGTTTAATTTTGTGACCCCTTTATTGTATCTATCTTATCTTCAAAAAAAGTTTTAAACATAATTTCCTCACGAACTTCTTACGGTCTATATAGGTCGAAAAATTATCCAAATTGGCTGTAGGGCAGAACTTAATCCCTCTAGCCAATACTCTGCTCTTCATTGTGGTAAGGGTGATTTTGGAAAGGTTATATATTCCTTTAATTTCTATATCCTTCCTCTTTTTCCTTCTCTGTATCTTACTCCCACCTCTTGTTCCTCTCTTTCTATTCTTCTTTTTAATGGGGAACTTGGGATGTTTAGTTTTATCCTTTCTTTCCTTTTTTGGTCCCATTCTAAAAATCTTTTGGTTGTTCCCCTTGATTGTGGGTTAAATCTTTGCCATTGGTATGTGTGTCGGGTCTAGGGGATCTGATTTCTCCGTTCTATACTGTGTAGTTTTCCATACATTGGAGTCTGACCTATGATTGGGGTCTCCTTTTTTCCCTGAATTGTGTCCTCTCTACCTAAATGATGTTCCTCGTTCGTTGATTTGGAACTTGTTCCCCATTATCCTTAATCGGGTTATTCCTCTGATGTTGATAGGGGTTATAGCCCCTCTGATACATCCTACTATCATTTGTTGACTCCCTCCTCTTATTATGTTGATATGAAAACATATTGCGTTGGTCCTAAAGTTCTCAGGTCTAAATGGGTTATTCCAAGGTTCTTTCTCTCTTCTTCTATTTTCAAATCTACCTCTATGGAAAGTGTGTACTCTATTCTCCATATAATCCTGTTTATCCCTAAAGCATTTATTTTTCTTGATGGTAATAACCTCCTTTTCTACTCTGTTCATATTGTCCATAATTTCCTCAGTGTGTTGCTCCATTTCTTTAGATTCTAAAAAAGGCTGTAGGAGCTCTTTAATAGATTTAATCTTCCTGTCTAGTTCTCTTAGATTGAGTTGTCTCCTTTTAATGATAATGTGTAGAAGACCTATAGATATTTGATTCAAATATTGGTCCCATTCCCCCATAAATTCTTCACTATCTCTATCAAAGGTGGTTGTTTTGTTGAATCGCAAACCCCTAGGTACCATTCCTTCCTTAATATACTGTTCCAAAGCGGCGATCTCCCACTTTATTTTAAGTTATTTAGTGACCAATTTTTGCAGGTCTGGTATGGTTTTTGGGATGTTTGGTGTACTACATATTACTTCATCCCCAAAGATATCATCCAGATTGGAACAGTATTTGCCTCTTGCTTCAAATATAGACATAATTGTATCCCAATACAAACTGTATTTGATACTATTCAATTGAAGGTCCTGCCTCTCTCTGTCCTATATTGCACAGTACTACCAGTTTCCAGTGAGCACACCACTTGGAGTTCTATCAGTGTGGGAATCTTCCCTCTCAATTGGAGCACTGCAAACCCAGATCCAGGGGTGATAGGGCTCTGGTAAATGTGAGTTTTTTTCCCTCATACCCCCCTGTACATATTTTGTTTGGTCCAGATAGTCTGCACTATTTTCTGTTTTTCTATATTTACAGATCAGTTTAGCGTGCTTTTTTTAGTAACTATTTGGCTGTATTCTGTGTATACTTCTGTATCACTGGGATTGAGTGCTGCCATACTGTATGTGTTATATACTATAGCGCTGACACACTGTTGGTTTTCATTATGTTTAACCCTGTACAAGCTAGTTTACGTATCTAGATCCATTGTTTCTATACTGAAAGCTACATCCTTTGATTCTCTTTCAGATCTTGTAGGCTATTTGCTATTTGTCTTTTACTAACAGTTGCAATGATTACATTTTACAAGTATTACAACTCCTATAAAAGCAGCTACCTTTGATTCCTGATCTACAAGTCTGTTTCACAACAACAAGTTAAACCCTTTTTTTTTCTTTTCTTTTCTGCATAGTTAAACAGTTCTGCCAGAATACCTGCATGTTTTAAAGCTTTATCCTGAGAATCTACCATCCTCTTTTCTCCATATTGGGAGGTGAAGTGTTACTGCTTTAACTACATAACTGCTGCCACTGATTATATTCACTGGGTCATATTCTGTTATTTCTAGAGCTTTCTTTATGGACTCTAATTCAGCTCTCTGGGCAGACATATGGTCTGGCCATCAGTATCTTTGCATTTCTTATTTGATCGTCATATATGGCATAACCTGTGTGATGTGATCCATCTACATAAAATATCGTTCCACCCACATACAAACAAGAAATCCCTTGTATTGCTTGTTTCTCAAAAGGAGATCTGGATTCTATTTCCATTTCCTTCTGACAATCATGTGACGTTCCCTGTATTTCCATCAAATCAGGAATAACATATCGTTTACTGGTTTATATCCTGGATGGTTTATCTTGTAACTTCAATATCCAATGAGCTACCCTCTGGCTGTGTACTCCTAAATCAGAACAATTTTTAACAGTTTTAAATATTTTGGGGGTTTATAATTATCTGTCCAAATCCTACTATGTGTTGTGTTGCTTCTAAAGCCCAACATACAGCCAAGAGCTGTTTTACACAGGAGATCATTACACTTTCCCTGGAGACATCATTTTAGAAAAATATCCCAGTATTCGCAAAGAGCCATGTTACCTTTGCATTAAAACTGGTATTAATGAAGAGACACCTGCGTAACATTGAACAATATATGGTACTGTTTCAATGGAAGCAGCCAGCACAGGCGCTTGTGTGGGAGCATCTTTTAACAAATTTAACTCTTTTTAACTTCCCCTGTCCAGATGAGCGTATTTCTTATGTTTTAGCATATTGTATAAGGGTTTTGCTATCCCTGCCATATCATATATAAATTATCTGCTAAAATGTACCAAGCTTAAAATTTAAGATCAGACACTGTCATTGGCCTTGGCAATTGCTGTAACGCTTTGACCCTTGCTGTACTTGGTGTTTTGCATTCAGGATCTTTATTAACTCATAGGAAAGCCAATCTTTCTTTCAAGATCTGCACGTTGAATGTGTTCGGTTTTAACCCATTATCTCCAAGTGCTTGACAATATCAAACAGTGTCTGCTCATGCTCTTCCCTCATTACTGTTTGAACTAACAAATCATCCATATATTGTAAACTCTTGTTCCCATACCTCAGGGGTTCCAATACTTGAGCCAATGCTTTATGAAAGTAAGCTGGTGAGAAGTGGAAGCCCTGTAGCAACACCTGGAACAGATATTGATGATTTTAAAAAATATAAAAGCAAAGCAATACTTGCTATCTGGATTTAATGGTATAGAAAAGAACCCATTGGCTATATCAAGGACAGAAAAGTACTTAGCATTTCCATCTACTTGTGCCATGATATCTGGTGAGGAGGCCACTATATGAGCTGCTGGTGGTGTATACTTATTTACCACACACATGTCCACAATTAAACTATAGGTGCCATCAGGCTTGATTATTCGCCACAGGGGGAATTACACTTGGAATTACTCAATCTCAAAACTCCTTGAGATACCAATGCCTTTATCACCTGACTCACACCTTCTTCTGATTCTTTTGGGATTGTATATTGTTTAACTGCAGGGGGGTCTGGACCTACAATTACAAATTGTAAATTCACTTGCCCACAATCTTGTTTAGACTTAGACCATACTGTGGGGTATTTTACTTCATGATATTTTACAACCTCATCCTCTTGTTGTATAGGAGGTGACACTTCACTATGTTTTACAGTCATATCATGACAATACTATCTTAAATTATTAGGTTTAACCACTCAAGCTGTTTTGCTCTCACCTGGAGCTTGCCATAAAACCAAATGTAATAAATCCACATACAACTTTTTTCTATTAATAGCATCCATTCCCATAACAGTACAGTGTGAGGAGGGGTGAACCCATGAATCACAATAGATTTTACATCCTTAAAACTCAATGTCATTATTAGTGGATAGAGTTGCATGTGCATGTGTTCCATTAAAACTTAGAAGGGATTTGTTGATATGCTAAATATGTATAATGGCAAGCATGTGTTATTAGAGATACTGCTCCTCCAGTTTCTAATGAAAACATTATATTTCCCTCTAGTCTTCCATAAATATATGGTCGTCCATCTTCACTTAGTTATATCAGCAAGATAGATCTGATAATAACTAGGGGTTACACATCCCTATTTATTGGTGGGTTTAGGCAGATTTCACTTGTGGACTTGTGACTGCCTCCACCTTTCTTTCAATGGCATTTTACATTAGTATACACTCTTCAAATGGATTTGATATGTGAGGGGGATTTGAAGGTGTATGCTCGGTTTCTACAGCTGCCACTCTCTGTAGACTCTTATCGTCTGGGGAAATTCAATTGTCTTTCCCTTTCACTGGGTAAGGTTTTTCTTCATATTTAGGACAATATCTCCTAACATGACCTTCTTGGTTGCAATTATAGCATACTATAGGATTATTCTAATTAACCCTATAATATCTATCTTGGGGTGTGGCTGAATAGTTTTTAGTAACCTGGTAATTTTGTTAATTTTGTGGTCTTTCCATAAACCTCCCTTTAAAATTACCATGTTCAATTAATAACCTCAGACCTCCTTTTATCTTCTTCACAAGATGCATTTTTAATAGGGGCCAGTCCTGCTGAAGTATCCCTAGACAAAAGTGTGTCTGTGCAACATTTTAGTTGTTACTGTGTTTTCCCTTCTTAACAATTGCAAGGATTTCATAATTTCCATAGCAGCAAAATCTCTTAATTTATCTGATTTGGTAACCCTGATATTCTAGAGACAAATTCACTAACACTCTGCCTTCAGTAATCAAATTCCATGCCTTATTCCTTAAATTAGCACAAACATGTATATCATAATTTTTCTCCATTTTAAATTAATCAAGAGCAGAAAATTAAAAACTATCCACACCAGTTGCACACTGTACAACCATTAGCAATATATGTGGAAACAATTCCTCCAACTAAACTCTGGGCTTTTCCCTTGCCTTTTCCTCCAACACATCAATGAGTTAATTTTTAACCCATTCACTTAATGAGGTTGGCAGCCAGATCAAAAGACCTCTGGTGGCTACCATATCATCACATTTTCTTGTATTCATTTCACCTTCAAAACCTCTCATATTGTAAAAAAAGGTATTCTCTGCTCATCATATTTAGTCACATTTTGATCAATTTGGCCAATTTGAGAGTATCCATCTGACCATTTCCTTGCACAATTTCCCAATTTATTTTCTGTCTTTTCTCCTCTCCTGTCCTTTTCTCATAAAGCTTTTCACCATTTCACCATTTCATTATCAACTTCCACTTTCAAAGTAAAATCCAAATCTTTCTGATTTTTCCACAAAATATTTGTAAAATTCCCCAGATTAGCAATCTTAGACATGTGAGACATTGTTTTATGGGTTCTGTCTAACAGATCACTCTGATTCTTAAGCATTTCTTTCATTATATTCAAATCTCCATTTCTTTGACATGACTTAATCCTTTCAACAACTGCCGAGAATCTGAGTTTTTATTTCAATATTGCATCCAATGCACTATCAAAAGAGAGCAATGTCCTTCTTTTAACACTTTTAAGGAGATGTACAGTTTAGCTAGCTGCTAGGTAAATTACTAGACCTTGCAACAACACATATATTTTTCAAATGTTTTTAACACAATTCTTTTTTGTTTCGATGTACTAAAAACAGAACTATTACTGGTCTTTTTAAGTTGACACCATTCATTCATAGAATCATTAGTTTCCAGAAAGCCCTTTGCCAGTAATGCAACTTTTTGACTTTCCCTTTTAAACACATTGCTTTGCTCGATACCAGTTCATCTGTCTAACCATTTCAATACACAATAGCTTTTTCAGGATTAACTCTTTTACAGACAGATCCTGTTACATTTGGCAGCAGTCTTTTACTGCCAATCCATAATTAACTAAACAGTTAATACAATTTGTTTAACAAAAAAAATATATACATATGAGCAACGTCTACAGACGTGTTAAAGACACATACTCTTGAAGTATATTGGTTCCACAGACACGGCCGATTTCTGATAGAAAAATACTTTTTGGAGTGTGTAGTTATTTCTTGAGAATCCTCCGAAATGCAATCTTCCATCTGCAATTCATCATACATTACTTCTTCATAAATAAAGTATGGATAAAAGGACCTGGATTGTCCATCTCAATTAATTATCTTCAATATTCCGCCAGTACTGGGCATAACAACAACAACGTTCAAATGATTTCCCTCCTGCTCACCTCTGTCTTTGCATAGTAAATCTGGATTGATTAAACAAAGAATCCTTGGCATGCCATCATGCTGTTTCAGTCACTTATGTTTCTTCTGTTTCAAGCCGGGTACTAAAGCTTTTTTTCAGGGAACAATTTGAACTTTTCTTCTTATCTTCTTGTCTTCTTGTAGCAAAATCTTTGTATATATATTAAGTTAGTAATAATTCAGACTTAAATTTTGACTTAAATTCTTGACTTAAATCAGTTGCTTAAATTCCTTGACTTAAATCCATGCCTGCATTCACCACCATTAAATGTAGGAACTTAGCTTTTCTTGAGATGTTTGTTTTTCACACCAGTTTTCTTAACAAATCGAATCTGAGCACTGTTCACCTATATTGGGCGCTCAGATCCGAGCTATCTGGGGATAGGTTAAATATGGGGGTTCTGTGTAATATAATAAGAATTATGTATTTTTAGGTACTTTTACGTATTTTTGCTGTTAGTGTAAAATCTAGATATTTTCTGTACCTGGATATAATTGAGTTTACTGCAGTGCCTTAAGCCAATTATTTCCAGGACGGAGAGAAGGGATTTCATTGTGTATGTGGGAGTGTTATTATGTTAATTAGTGTTCCCATTGGTTTGTGTCCCTTTTGTCACAGTTTACCACCAGGTCCAGGGGGTGTGCCTCTGGCCTGAAAACTTGTATATAAGGAGTAATAAACGCTCATTGGAGTCAGATCATCTTGTACCTTGATGAAGTTTTGGCTCATGTTTGGGGGATTGGAGAACTACACTCTTTGGATTGCTATAATCACTATACTCCCCAGGGTTTAATCACTAAGCTATGCTAAGAGCTTGTTTCTGTTCC
The DNA here is from genome assembly GCF_036172605.1 of Pelobates fuscus. Lineage (NCBI taxonomy): Eukaryota > Metazoa > Chordata > Amphibia > Anura > Pelobatidae > Pelobates > Pelobates fuscus. Next base: position 361,846,559 of record NC_086317.1, read on the forward strand.
TGCTCTCTGGAATTCGAAGAGGTCGACCTACTGGAAGCTCGACCTGGTCTTGGGTCCAAAGTGGGTGGAGACCGCGAGACCCCAACCAAGCTGCGGCAGTCCGTGGGGTCTGCAGTGGCTATGGTGTCAGGTGGAGTGCTTGGAGACCTCAGAAATCACTAGGAGCATCCGTCAGCGGAAGGTACCCGGTCCGGGAGCCAGCAGTTCCGTTACACATACCATTTGCAAAAGAAGACAATCCAAGGTATGACAAATGGGGTATGTCCAGTCTTTTTAGAAGCCACTTAGTCACAAACACTGCCAAAATTGGCGTTCAAATTAGTTTTTTGAATTTTTCACACACAAACAAATATTAACACGAACTTTGGCCAGTGTTTGTGACCAAGTGGATAGTAAAAAAGACTGGACATACACCATTTGCAATACCTTGGGTTGTCTGCTATTGCAAATGGTATGCCATCATGGGGGTAATTCTCATTCCTGGGCTACCATAAGGTCTCAAAGGCAACGTAACCAATCTGGTGAATTTCAATGTGAAAAAACAGAAAAATGTAACATGCTATATTTGACCCTGTAACTTCCCAAAACACCATAAAACCTGTACATATAGGGTACTGTTTTACACATGAGACATTGCTGAATACAAATATGTGTATTTTGTTGCAGTAAAACTAAAAAAGTATTATGACATTCACAGTTAAAATGTTATGTAGAACTAAAAAAAAAAAAAAATGTCTTACTTTTTCCCATTTGTTTATAGTTTATTTATACAAAATTATGTTACATAGCTACATATTTGATGTTAAATGAAAGCACTGTTTCCCCTGAATAAAATGATATATAATAAGTGGGTGCACTTAATATGAAAGAGGTGAATTACGGTTGAACAGACGTATAGTCAAATTCCAGGTTTTGTTTACGTTTTGTTTTGATCACAACGTGTACATTTGGCTCAGTCCTTAACCCCTTAAGGACGCAGCTTCAAAAACTGGACTTACCCTTAAGGACACAAGCATTTTTTGCATTTTTTGCGGTTTGTGTTCAACCTCTGTTTGCATTTTTCTTATTTATTACACCAACACATGTTATATATCGTTTTTTAAAGGACAAAACGGGCTTTAATCTGATGTGACATATACATATATAAATTCTTATTTATTATTAAAAAAATCCAAAAAAATGAAAAAAAAATAAAATAAATTGTTTTTTTCACAGTTTAGGCAATAATAACGTGTGTATAATAAGTGCAGCTTAAGTAAAATAATTTTAAAAATATTAAATTAGTTGTTCTGATTTTCAGAGTACATAATATGTCTAGGATTTCAGCTTATTTTGAAAGTTACAGGTCACAAAATACAAGGAGTAAAAACTTTTTTTAATGTTGAGCAATTTTAGAATTTGGCATGTTTGTCTTGTAAGCTTAATAGCCATCACAGAAAGCAAAATTGCTGCACAAAAGTATATATTTATATAAAGCACACATCACAGGCTATTTACCAAAGGGTATTCTGACACTTTTTACGTAGCCATTTCGCTGCCAATCTCTGCTAAATCGTGTAGTAAAATTGTGTTTTTTTCAGATTTCTAACATACACACATAAAACAAGGATTTTTAATGTGTATTTCATAAAGTTGATATATACTACTGCTGTAGAAAACCCCATATTGTTTTCAGCCATACCAACAGAGTAAAATGATACCCCCAATCTATGTCCTTGCCACTATCCTGTGAAGTTATAGTGCCATAAAAGAGACCTGACCATTTCAGTTTTCACAGTGATAATTTTGATAGATGAATTTGATGGAGCAAGTCTAATTTTGGGGCATTGTAGCAGTTTAACTGTTGAATTTATCCCTCAATGACCTACCATTGGTGAAAGTAGACACTACAGTGTATCTCATATGGTATATATTGTGCCTTAGCGTGATGCCATTTTTTCACCAGTTTATGTCAAACTTTGTGGTAAAATATTTTTCTTTGCATTTTTTACATCCACATTAAATTTTTGGGGGTCATTTTTCAAGTCTGGTATGTGCCACTGTGATCAAAACCCCATAATTATGCTCAGCAAACTCTTCTGAATAAAACAATACCCCCAATGTATGTCTTTGACACTATCCTGTGAAGCTACAGTGCCTTAAACGAGTCCTGACCATTACAGTTTTTACAATTAGAATTTTGATAAATGGATTTGGTGTGTCTATATCACATTTTAGGTCATTGTAGCAGTTTGACAGTTAAAATTACTCCATAAATGCATACCATTTGTGAAAGTAGACACCTCGGGCTATGTCATATGGTATATTTTGAGCTTTATTATACAGTTATGTTAGCACCAATTACTTTCAAATGTTATCATATTGTTTTATTTTTGCATTTTTATACACACATGTTGTATTTTAGTAGTTAATTTCGGAAACTTGATATATGTTACTGTAAATTAAATCACGAAATTATTCTCAGCTATATTTCCTGAGTACAAAATTACCCCCTTTGTACACCTTAGCCAGGTTTTTGTGAAAAAATACAGGGCTAAAATCATACCCGGCCCATTACAGATTTTTTTAAATGGCAAATTGACGAATGGTCATTGTTTCATTTTGGGGCATTTTAGTCGCTCATATATTTAAATAACGCCACCAATGCATACCATTTACAAAACTGGACAACATGGGGACCCTCATATAAAATATTAGAAGCTTTATTGAAGTGACATTTTGTTACCATTTTGTTTCAAAGTTTGTGGTATTCATTTTTATTTTAACATTTTTACATACACATAGTATTTCTGATGATTATTTTTTAAATATCCTGTTTCCCACTGTCATAAAATTATCTTAGCTGTACTCAGCAACATCTTCTCAGTACAAATATACCCCATATGCATATCTTTGGAAAGTAGCGATCTTAATATTAATCTAAATCTCTAATCCCAAACCAAGCCCTAATTCTAAACCAAATCCTAATCCCAAATCTAACCCTCAATCTAATAATAAACCATTACCACAATCCTAACCCATAACGTAATCCCACGTGTAACCTTAATTATAACCTTAAACCTAATCTCAATCCTACCTTTAGCAATAGTGTTAACATGATTCCCCCTGCTGGTGTCAGCCGAGGAATTCCATTGCTATATTCAGCAAGGGATGCCCGTGCTGACCCTAATCCTAATCTGAACCATAATCTGAATCCAAATCTGAAACATAATCCCAATAATACAATTAATTATAAACCTAATCTCAAACATAAACTTAATAATAAACCCAGTAATAAACCTGATAATAAATCTAGTATTTATGCTAAACCGAATAATAATCCTTAATTGTAATCCTTAATTTAATCTTAATCCCAAAGGTTTCCCTCTACTAATATCAGTGCTGATATTAGTAAAGGGATTTTAAACTAAAACACAGTGGTATGTTGCTGCCATCTACTGGCTATTTTCAGTATTGCAGTCTCCCATCTCTTACATTGAAGACATTATTCCCAATGCAATGCGATCTGTGCTGGGCAACTAAAAATGCCCAGCACTGATCAGAATGGCATTTGGGCATAGAGGGTGATCCTCCAGGGTTTGTTCAGACCCTGGGGGTCTCCCAAGCACCAGATCACTTGAGAGAATGACTGTAGCTGAGCTTGATCGCTCAGCTGCAGTGTTCTTTGTGGATTTAAATGGCTACATGCAGTGCTAACTTTCAGCACTGCATGCAGCTCATCAAAAAGTCTGGGGCCACTAAAAATGGCCCCAACTGACAGAGGGGACCCCCAGGTTTCTAATGATACCTGGGTTTCCTAGAGTGAGCAGGGATTTAACCCTGCTCACACTACATTGCTGTCTATGGGGATTTAAATCCCCATTAAAAGAGCTGCTTGCCGACCTCACTTTGAGCTCTGCATGCAGCTCATCAAAAAACCTGGGGCCACTAAAAATGGCCCCAGCTGACAGAGGGGACACCCAGGTTTCTAATGATACCTGGGTTTCCTAGTGTGAGCAGGGATTTAACCCTGCTCACACTGCATTGTGCTCTATGGGGATTTAAATCCCCATTTAAACAGCTGCATGCCGATCTCACTTTGAGCTCTGCATGCAGCTCATCAAAAAACCTGGGTCCAATAAAAATGGCCCCAACTGACAGAGGGAACCCCCAGGTTTCTAATGATACCTGGGTTTCCTAGTGTGAGCAGGGATTTAACACTGCTCACACTACATTGCTGTCTATGGAGATTTAAATCCCCATTAAAAGAGCTGCTTGCCGACTTCACTTTGAGCTCTGCATGCAGCTCATCAAAAAACCTGGGGCCACTAAAAATGGCCCCAACTGACAGATGGGACCCCCAGGTTTCTAATGATACCTGGGTTTCCTGGTGTGAGCAGGGATTTAACCCTGCTTACACCACAATCTAGATATAGGCATTTAAATGCCTATTTAAGCAGATACATGCCGCGCTGACTTCCAGCACTGCATGTAACTCATCAAAAAGGCTGGGGTCACTAAAAATGTCCCCAGCTGATAGAGGGGAGCCCCAGGTTTCCATTGATACCTGGAACTCCCTTGTGTTAGCAGGGATTTAACCCTGATCACACCAAATTGTAATAGTGGGGATTTAAATCCCCATTTAAATGCTTGTTTGCAGCGCTCACTTTGAGCTCTGCAAACAGAGCATCAGTCAGTCTGGGGACACTAATTCTGGCCCCAGGTGAGAGAGGGGAGCCCCAGGAATCAAATGATACCTGGGGCTCATAGTTACCAGCAAGGTAATAGACCCTGCTGGAAAAATACTGCATGACGGAAATGTTCCGTCATGCGTCCTTAAGGGTAGGACCAGCATGACGGAAAATTTCCGTCATGCGTCCTTAAGGGGTTAAGGTGTTAATGTTGTGGCTGATCAGGGTAAACTGGAAATAAAAAAAAAGGAAAAGGCTTAGTTCAGGTAAAAATAAAATGTAATATTTTAACACTACCATAGCCTTGATATGCAGTACAAGGGTTCCTAGAATTGCTGAAGCCATTGAACAAGTGCTCTACCTGCATATTTTCCTATACAGCTTTACATTTTGAGTACTTAGTATATGCTAGGAGTAAATTAAAAGTAATGTTTGTATTCATATTGAATGTGTATAATGCAGCATATATGGATTTCAGTTATTATTTTGATATTTGACCTTCTCTATCTTTTAGAACAGATTGAGTTTGATTAGGGAATTTAACTAACAAGTATTTATATTTTTATGATTTCATTCGTAAAATATTTACTTTTTTAAATACTATATCTATCTCAACAGAATTGCACAAATTCTCACAAGCAAACATTTTATTTTAGTTTTTTAGGAAATATATTCTATTTAAGTGTTCTGTTATGCATGCCAAATCTATATGTTTTTATGGTCAAAATATAGAGATGAAAGATATGCACATTGTCATAGCATAAAGTCATCGCTTTCCAAGAGAGACAAAATTAGGACTATCCCAACCTGCTTGGTGAAAGTGAAGGTAGTTGAATGTTCATTGTCTGTGGCGTATAATATTATTTAATTATTTTTGTGCGGGGGAAAGGGTTGTTTTAATAGGATACTCATTTAGGCAGTTTTGCAAAAACATTTGAATGTGGGGTAGATAGTTAAATGCAGGATGAAAACTTTTCTTTAGGACTTGGCCCTTGATCATATTAGAATAATAAAATAAATCGAAAAAAGTAAATAGAGGGATAAAAAGGTATCAACTATAAGCAGGGTTATCAGATCAACCATGTTTACAGGAACACATATAATTTTGTCATATTAAAAAAAAAAAAAAAAATACATGTGAAAAGGGTTGCCCTGCAGTATATATAATGTATATTCTGCAGGATTCTTAATCGCCTAATTATTTAATGTTATACACCTTCTTCTAATTTCTACATACTACAGGGCAACTGATTTCAAGTGATAACAACCAATATGCATATGTGATATGTGTCCCTGGAAACATGGGAGATGTAGGAACCGTAAGTATTATTTGTATACATATTGTACACCACTGTGAACCATTGCATGTTGTATACATGTTGTATGCAGTTGTGAACCAGGGGCTTAGGTGGTCTGTAACCTTGGTATGTCTGTAGAACCAAGATATCATTGATAGGTTTTCTTAATAATGTACATTTACTTTGCAGCGATACATTTACAAAATAGATCAAAACAGCAAATGCAATCAGAGTACCTTTTTGAAACTTAATTAATAGTTAATAGAAAGCATTTTTACAATTAATATGGCAATTAAATGATATAGCATACCAAAGAATTGGGACAAACAACACAATGTGGATTTAAATGAATCATCATTATGCAACACACTCTGATATACACATAATATTAACCTTTATAGTAGGATCCATACATTTTATATATAAGAGTAAGAAAAAATTGTGCACTGTTAACATTTTTAACAGTCGAATAAAATAGTTAAGATAAAGAGATATAAAACTTGTAGTATATTAAGTATTAGATGAAACATGAAGGTGTAGTTCAATAATTTTGAGATTATATTTAGTATCTTGTTCATAGAATACATAATGCAAATCCCAACATGTATTCATCCCAGGTTACCGTAACTAAGTGCAAATTGCACATTTATTGATCCCTGGTTACTTGTAGTCAATACATCTATATAGATAGCCTCATTAGTGTGTGGATGAACATGTCCGTGTAGAGTGCTTAAAGTTATTTTCAGTTTCTTGATTTGTCAATTACCTAAAGATTTGCTATCAATTCACTTACATGCCATATTGCATTTATATTACAATACACACCTAATCCTGCAAAATGTATATAGAATGCTGGTGTATTTTTTTTTAATCTATAATACATTTATGTTTTATTTAGTTATGCATCTGAAAATGTTATTATTTGCAATCATCTACTATTACCACTAGATGGCAATATTTCAGCTTTTCTTCATAAAGATTCTTTATATCTCTATACATTTAATTTCAAGTTAATGGTATTATTTTTTTATACTACCAATATCATAAATAAGAATATTATGCTTTCTTTAAAAAAAATAAAAAAAATAACTATTGTAATCAAAACATCAAAGCACTTTCCCTTAATGCTTTGTGTTTTCTTTGACATTTCAAAGGTTCAATATGATAAATACCCTTTATGAAGCCCACAATGAGATTGCATATGAATAACATGAGACTTTTCTTGGAATTGTTTCATCAGTTTTTGGACTTATTTCATCAGTTTTGATTTGTTTAATGGTTATTCATTTATCTCTGAATTGCCGCCTAAAATGCTCAATATAGGAACAATAGTCAAAAAGAACATTTGAATAATTCACTATATGCAAATTTTGCTTTTGTCCCCAAATTTACATATTTATATTGTTTACATTTGTGTTTAAAATAAAAGCCAATTTGATATGAGCATTGTATCAACATCCAGAATACAAACAAATTGTTTAAAACCACCAAGCAAGACTAATTTAGGGATTGTGTTTGATTCATCTGGAGATACTGAAAACGACTGGTATAACAAACATTAAAGCCCTGCTGGCTGAATAAGAACCCAAAAGGTAAATTTAAAAAACACAAATTAAAGAAATATACTTAATAAAACATATTTTCAAGGGGAATTGCCATGTAGACTTTACACCATTGAATAAAACACCGACAACCAAGCTTAGCTTATGTTAACCTTTAAGAGATGCTTCATATTTTTTTAAATGTATATAAAAAAATAGAAAATTACATCATAATCCAGTTTTGTACAATGCAATTCTGTAGCAAACATTGGAAATTAAAACACAGTTTAATTTCCCATTTTCTCTGTATACTTTCCCTAAGCTGACTACTATGTGCAAAGAACATAACTTATAACAATGATGGGCTGAAAGCTAAGATAGAGGTGCAAAGTTGCAGAATAAAGATGTATGCATATTTTTCAATGTAGGGATATGAAAACATAATCTTAAAAGTCATGGGAAATGATAAATTCATTTTAATAATGAGGACAGAGATATGGTTAACCTCTGCCTCCTTCCTAACCATAGAAAAACACATCAGGAAGAGTCATATATATCATGGTTTGAGGGTTATAATTGGGTTTTCTCCTGGGTCATTCCTAAAGTATTGACAATGAGGCTTATTGAGGAAATGAAGGGGTCATTTTGAACGAACCCTGAATAATTGCAAAAGAGGCATATGCTATATTCTACATCCACATTAGAGATTGTTAAACGAGCATTCACCATCTCTTCATTGCAATCGGAAGTCTGACTATACACTGACAAGGTCTCACTAATTATTATAAACAAAAATTTGAATTTTTTTTCTTCCCATTTTGAAAGAATTACTCCAGCCATTATCATTTTTTTGATTGAATAATGCCCTGTTGGGCGTTATTCTTTAGATCCTTCCTCTCATTATCGCTTCAAAAAGGGTTATACAATACGTTTATCTTACCTTAATCCAGTGCCAGGAAATGCTCAATAATTTAGGGAGAAGCCTTTGATTTGACCATTTAGTTGACTCAGAGTACATGCATAAGCTCTGAGTGGAAAAGGGGATGGGGAATGGAAATGGAGTGGGTAGAGAGGGAGCCTTAAAAATGCTAACCGGAGGGAAGTGGGAAGGATGTTCAAAGGGGGAGGGCATAAGATTCCCCATTGCAAGCTCTGTCTGCAAAAGGAGAATTAAACTACATCTGTTACTGTCTGTTGTAGAACATGCTGAAAACAGACCTAAAATATGCACAGAATTGACATTAGGCAGTTTGGAAGATTCATGTGTGCCAGAGGTGTAACTAGACCCCAGCACAAAAGTGCAATATTACTCTGGTTTGTGCAGTGTTTCAAGGAAAAACATTGCCCGGGCATATTCCTTCCTCCATAACCACTTCAAAAAGCATATGTGGTCATGGACATTGGAATAACATTTTATTCATACGTATTACCATGTTAGGCATACATATAGGATAGGATATAGGATATCCTATAAGAGAAAACCCTTTCTGTTTCTTAAAAAAAAAAATAATAATTATGTGTATGGGGCACTTAAAGAGAAACCTTAAATTACAGTGGCAGAGCACACAGAGCACAAATTATAGGTTTTGTTCTAACTCAGAAGTTAAGCAGTTTCCCCAATCATTAATGAACTAAGATGCATAAATATATATGCAGCTTATATGTACAGAATATATAAAAAAATCTGTATTACATAGTTACATAGTTACATAGTTAGATAGCTGAAAAGAGACTTGCGTCCATCAAGTTCAGCCTTCCTCACACCTGTTTTTTGCTGTTGATCCAAAAGAAAAGAAAAAAACCCAGTTTGAAGCACAATTTTGCAACAAGCTAGGACAAAAAATTCCTTCTTGACCCCAGAATGGCAGTCAGATTTATCCTTGAATCAAGCAGTTATTACCCTACATTGAAAGATTATATCCTTGAATATTCTGTCTTTGCAAGTATGCATCTAGTAGCTGTTTGAACATCTGTATGGACTCTGATAAAACCACTTCTTCAGGCAGAGAATTCCACATCCTGATTGTTCTTACAGTAAAAAAACCTTTCCTTTGCCTTAGACGAAATCTTCTTTCTTCCAGTCTAAACGCATGGCCTCGTGTCCTATGTAAAGTCCGGTTTGTGAATAGATTTCCACACAATGGTTTGTATTGGCCCCGAATATATTTGTATAATGTTATCATATCCCCTCTCAGGCGACGTTTTTCTAAACTAAATAGGTTTAAATTTGTTAACCTTTCTTCATAGCTGATATGTTCCATTCCTTTTATTAATTTTGTAGCCCGCCTCTGCACTTTTTCTAGTGCCATGATATCCTTCTTTAGAACAGGTGCCCAAAATTGCACAGCATATTCAATATGTGGTCTTACCAGTGATTTATAGAGAGGCAAAATGATATTCTCGTCCCGAGAATGAATGCCCTTTTTCATGCATGACAATACCTTACTGGCCTTGGCCACTGCTGATTGACATTGCACATTGTTGCATAGTTTGTTGTCTATAACAATTCCCAAGTCCTTTTCGTGTGTTGTTATCCCTAATTCGCTTCCATTAAGGGTATACGTTGCTTGTGTATTCTTTACGCCGAAGTGCATAACTTTGCATTTTTCAACATTAAATTTCATCTGCCATTTGAGTGCCCAGTCCCCCAGTCTATCTAAATCCTTCTGCAGCAAAGTAATATCTTGCTCACATTGTATTATTTTACAAAGTTTTGTGTCATCTGCAAACACTGAAACATGACTTTCAATGCTGTCTTCAAGATCATTTATAAAAATGTTAAATAGAAGGGGTCCCAGAACAGACCCCTGAGGGACACCACTTGCCACCTCTGTCCAGCTTGAAAATTTACCATTAACGACAACTCTTTGTATTCTGTTTTTAAGCCAATGTTCTACCCAAGAACAAGCATTTTCATCGAGACCGATTTCCTTGAGTTTGAACACTAATCTTTTGTGTGGAACTGTATCAAATGCCTTGGCAAAATCCAAATAGATCACATCCACTGCAACACCCTGATCTATACTTCTACTTACTTCTTCGTAGAACGCAATCAAGTTAGTTTGACATGACCTGTGCTTCATAAAACCGTGCTGATTTTTGCTGATAACCATATTCTTCTCAAGGAATTCTTGAATATTATCCCTTAATAACCTTTCAAATATTTTACCAGCCACAGAAGTTAAGCTCACAGGTCTATAATTTCCAGGCAAGGATTTTGAACCCTTTTTGAATATAGGAACCACAATAATTAATAAAAAATATTAATAATATTAATAATCATTACCAGAAGAATGAGTTAAAAATGCAAAAATTAAAAAGAAGCTTTGCATACAGACACCCTATCTGCCAAGAAATATAAAACAACAATAACAACAAAGACTAATTACCTGCATATGTGATGAAGACATGAACTCTCATGGGTAGACATGCAAATGACATGTAGTGCATAATCATATATAGCAAATAAATGTATATACAAGTATGGAAAATGTTCCAAATCATTGCTGAACAAATGTGTACCATTTATTACTGTGTACTTGTCCATGAAGGCTTTATCTTATTACACTACAGTATTTCATTTCTGTAGTTTTAAAATTTTTATTTACAATAAATGTCACTGTTTTTATTTCATATGCTGCCCAATGCTTTTTATGCTTTTTGTGCCCAATGGCTAGTTAATTTTCAGTTTCTGATGGGAGTGCCAACTAAGAGTTAGTCTATTAAATTCTTTGAAAATATCATGGGTCATTAAGTTTCACTAGAGAAGAAAGTAACATAATTAAAAATACAGATTGGTGAGAATTCTGAGATCAGTTTGCAGCACTGATGCATATACTAAATCCCATAGTTGTCTCACATTAAATTTGCGACTTTATAATACTAAGCATCATTTTAGTCATATTTGGGAAATGAACAGCTTTAGACAACATACAGTGTTCTTCATATTGCAAACTTTCACACAACATCTAAAATGTTAGTATGAAAGCAAAAATGCAATTTTTCTCACATACAGTAGATGTGACAAAAACAGATAAGTAAAAATGGTCTGATACCTTGCTTATTGGTATTTACAAGGATTCTGCAGGTATTACTAGCAGTACAACTTATTAAAACATTGCAACAGAATGTAAAACGTATGTTTGTATTTGAACATAATGCCCATGTACTGTAAATAAAATAGCTAAATATATATTTATGAACAGGATATAGGGTCTAGCAATGCCTGTTTAAAATCTGAGTGTTTCTGTGAAGTTATACTCTAAGCAATTTATATATGCCATGCTTGAATGTATTTTTTAGCTTTTATTTCAGTAATTGTGGGACTATATCTAATTTTTGCGAGATTTCATGTACAATATGAATTTTACAAGAATCAATGTGAAGAATATCCTTGTAGTTATTGTGTAATATACATGTATTATAGTTTTTATTGCTAGGCGCTGACCAATTTAAATGTAAAACTCAAATAGATACACTTTTCTACTTCATTACAATTGGGCCCATACTTCTTACAAAAATAGGAAAAATAATCCCTTTCCCTTTTAAACATTTTTGTTAACTAAAGAGGAAAACAATGCTATTTGTTGACATGTAAATCATTTGAATTGCACAATACACGACTATGAAAACAGAGAATTATGACTGCCAACAAAGCAGCATTTATTGCTGCCAATTTTAAAATTTCCAATTCTAAAACACATTCTCTAGATAAAGAGGAATATTAATTCATGTCGGCAATGAAACTGCTTCATCTTATTGAAGTTGGTGTAGTGTATGATGCCCCCTGCTGATGTACTCAGCTTTAAACCCTGAAGGACACAACTTCAGAAGTAAAAGGCCAGCATGATGGAAAATTCTCATCATTTCCCCTAAAGGGGTTAAACAGTTTTTAATGGTTTAATTCTAAATGAGGGTCACCATTAGCTCATCGCGTCTGTGTTGCTTGGACTAATAAGGAAACCTTAGCCCAAGCAGCAATATGATTGGCTAAGAGTGTAAAATGACACCTTTCCTGCTATCACCATGCCCATTGTAAGTATGAATTGGCACGACTATAAGGAAGTGTGGAATCTCTGCCTTAGCCATACCTCCAGTAGGGGGCCAGTCTGTGGGTGGCCTGGGACCTTCCTTCAATTTTAATTGTTCACTGCTCAAAAAAGGTTTGACACAGAATGGAGGGACAATGCCAAGGGACACCAGTACCAATTCAATGAGATGAAATGTATTATAGTGCCGGAAAAAAATTACAATTTTGAAACAGATTTCCCGCAAAATTGGTACTTTGTACCTCTTATTTAGAGGATAACATTAAAATTATGTGGTGGACTAAATAGATAAAATTCATACACTGTATGCAATAACTATCATTTCGACAGTAACAAACTGAGGATCCACATTTGTATCTACTTTAGGAGATTCATATTTGGAGCTCTAGGTTGAATGTTGTGGGCTACTTAGTTATCCCTTTTTATTCACTTATTTTTCACTTTTTTCACAGTCACTTGTTTTCTCACTTACTGTCTGTATATGATATGTGGTGTAACAAAAATTAATAAAGACTATTTTTTATACCAATAAGAATAATTTAACATTTCTAATGGGGGTAATATTTTGAGGGCTTTCCCCTCTTTTTTTTTTTTTTCTAAACCTGACCCAAATTGGGTTAAGTCCTATTTACCCTCATAGTCCAATTTTGCTCCAAGGCTAGATTTGTGTCAAGCCCTGCAGCTTTTTTTTCTGTATTATAGTGCCTACAGTGTCTTTTTTAGCCAAGTTCAATTGTATTGTATAAACATTGGGGTGGAATATTATAGCTCTTATTTTGGCCATATTTTTGTATGGCTTTTGAAAGTAAAAAAACAAAACAAAAAAAAAAAACACAGAAGATTGAAATGAGAAGAGAAAATAGATGACAACGAGATACAGAAGATATAATATTAATATATATATATATATATATATATATATATATATATATATATATATATATATATATATATATATATATATCTTTAAGATATAAACAGATATGTTTAGAATTTTAGTTTTTCACTTTCCTTCCCCTAGTACATATCAGTAGTGGAAGGTAGGCTAAATTGAAAGGGGAAAGGTAACTATGTTCTTTGGAACCCCTGCTGCTTATATATCATGTACTCATATGTGGTTATGATAACTGAGTTTTTTTAACCCCTCTGTTTCTTGCTTAAGTAGGTGCCAGGAGACTGGGTGTTCCCTGGTGAAATTATAGGTGGTTTGCAGGTTTTGGGACCCACCAGTCTCATTATAGATCTTGTTACCTTATAACCGTGAAGGCATTGCAACCTCCTGCAGTTTATGGAAACAGTGGCGATTCTTTGAGTGCCTCTGGTTATTTGTGAATATCAAAGATTGACATTGTTTTCTCTTGTTTTATTGAGTAGATCAACTCTGGTTAGTTGGAAATCCTACAAACCTTCTTTAATACATCTTGTATTTTAATAGTTGTGGATGCTGATAACTTGAGGTTAGTTGTGAACAGTTTCTTGTTTAAATTGTTTCTCCTTTGAAGTTTGTTACTCATTTAGCTTACTCCTTGTTTTGCTATATATAAATTAATTATATATAAAATAAAAATAAATTATTTGTATTTTATTTTAATACATTTTTGTTTCCCATTTTATATAAATGTATTTGTCTGCAAGTCTATTTCCACCATGAAGGTTTTGTAAAACTAAAAATTAATTGCATCATTGTGAATTTCCAAAGCAAACTGAAAATGACATGAAATACTATCATAATTACACACTAAATGAGGCTTTTCCAAAAAGCTGTAGAGTTCTAGTAATAAAAGTAAACATCATGTAACGTTAGGTTAATGGGATACTGACAGCATCAATGCCTTCCAGCATCCCATCTTCCCAATCCTCAAAAATATTGCAATGGAAAATTAAGCACTGTCAACCCCAGGCTTACTCAGTCAGAATAGTTTCCTTTAGAAAAGGCAACGGACATGACAAGTGAAAACACAATGATGAGTTTTAGAGGCTCTTACTACCTGCAGGCTCAAGTTCTGCACATAGAACTGGGCAGGTTAAGGCTGCTTTCTACAAACCAAATATATAGAAGCCATCATGCAAGCATAGCTCTATATCTGATCCAAGCATTATTCAGTAGAGTATTTTCACATCATTAAGGAATGAACCCCCTAAGGTGTTCAAAGCAATCAATACTTATGCTAAACTAAGTTTTCTGTGCCTTTAGAAAACTGCTTTAAAGATTCATATTCTGAAAGATTAAGACAGCATTTCAAAAACATTCTCGCAGCATGTATTCTGAGTCATTTAATCCATACAACAAATTGAAATAAAGCATTTCTTATATAATAATATCATGAATGGTTCAGGGCTATACTGTTTTCAAAGATAAATACTATTTTCCTTTTAGTGTGAGAACAACTTGTCCTTTAGAAAAAGCTTATTTTCTTTGTAACAATACATTTAAAAAATGGATAGTTTTCCAAATATTAACTAACCAATTCAATAAATCCCTGCAATTATGAGTCTTTATGATGAAATGGTTGTCATCTTGTCATTCAATTTTATTTATATTGTATAATGTTTAGGAGACTGCCTTAGTCTTGTCATAAGGACCTGTGAATGTTCTCTTTTATTCGGTGTTAGAGACTGTACAATTTGTCAGGCTGTAACAGCTAAAAGTGTGGTTATAAAGAGGTTAAAAAAACTAAGCCTATTTATTTACTCATACAACTCAAACAATGGGACAAAATGCCAGATTACATTAACCCCTTAGCGCGTTAATGTCTTTAGAGCGTACCATGCCACCATGAAAAAAATGGGCATAAATACCATAAGGGCGGCATGGTACACCCTATTTATCGGGATCTCTTCTGGCCTGATGTACTCACCTACCATAGTGATTCTAATCAGGGAGGACTTTCGGACAACCCAGGAAGTCACCCTGCATCCAATCTGGCCCTTCAAAGTCATGTGATTGAGATGACATTGCGATCACATGGCTGTAATGGCAGTCTACACATCTAGATTGTCAGATTGTTATTGAAAAAAATAATAATAATAATTAAAGCATTTAAATTATATATTTTACATGTACTACATGTGTATAATATATTATTATTATTATTATATTATAAAACAATTAAAGCATTTATTTAAATTATTAAACATAGATCATATATATTGCATTTCATTGTTAATGTACTTTGGTATTAATATATATACGGTCACGGGATAAAAAGGATTTCATGAGTTAGGTTCCTTGCCCTGTTGTGGTTCATTTTTGGTCCCAATAGAGCTATTCTGTATTCAGTGATTTATATTCTGGCTTTTGACCTTGGCTTTGTTTGTGACTATTCTGTTTTCTATACTCCTTGAACCGGCTTTGGCTTCTCGCTTGTTCTGATTTCTGTACTCCTTGACCTCGGCTTGACTTTGACTACCCTTGTGTTTATACGTTAGTCCGGCCATTCTAAGGTCCAGTATACTTTACCTTGTGTCTACATTCTGCATGTTGGATCTCAGTTGTATCCTGACATATAGTCACAAGAACAACTGCAGCTTATTGTAGTTGTTCTGGTGAGTATAGTCATTCCCTTCAGGCTTTTTAATGTAAACACAGTCTTTTCTGTGAAAAGGCAGTGTTACATTACAACCTAGGGACACATCCTGTGGCCACTCGTCAGATGGCTACTGGAGGTGCTTCCAGGGTCAGTGCTGCATAGTTGTCTTTAGTGTGTAGGACATTCAACTTCTGGTAACTTATGCAGTCTATTAGAATTGGATGTTGGTTAAGTATTTTTATAATATGTGCAATCTACACATTTGAAAACAATTTAGTTATTGTATTTTTTAATTGAAATTAGCTGAAATTAAAACCGGACCCTTTACTTTCCCTTACTTGAATTTACAAGTTTCGTTTACTCACCACATCCCATTTATTACTAAATAATTCACATAGATTTAGAATTTTGCTTGTTTCATATAAATATAACATTTTATGAGAAAAATTATGCTATTTCAGTTTGTATTTTAAACACCCACATGCACTAAATTGTATCAACAGCCATGTTATCATTAAAGAGACAATTTAGGTGCTCTGACCCCTTCATCTCAATTGAGTAGTCTTGGTTCCATGATCCTTCTATTTTAAGCCTACAATTGAAAATATTGCATAAACACATACTAGAAAGAAGCAACGGACTCTAACGTGACAGATTATAAACAAAATTGAACCTGGATTCAAAGAAGTGTGAAAAAAAACATTGCCATTACTGTCCCTTTAAGGTCTTAAGATGTGCAACAAATCATCCACTATCCTTACTTTCAAGTTTCAGTTTTTTTTTTCCTTATCTGGTTGGCTATTTAAAAGTAAAAAAAAAAGGTCTGGATATGTGTTATTTGTTATAAGATGTTCTTGGATGCTGACATTTCAGGGTAGACTGATAGTAAATCATAATCCCCTAGACTGCTCATTAATTTTTAAAACTTGCTAAATTAAGTTAAAAGTTTGTTCTCTTCTTCATTTGGGCAATAAATTCTGCTTATGGCTACTCTAATGTAAGATGCTGAACACTATAATAAATAAGTTGTCACATATTAAATTTAACTGTGGCAGACATTAAGTTTTCAACAAAGCTTTATTTTTTTCCCTGGATGTAGTAGCCACCTGACATTCTACTGACTCCAGGGATCTGAAATTTTTTTCACACCAAATGAATTGTATTTTCATTGCAGACAATGTCATTATCAGACCTGTGGGCAGCCATCAATCAATTTATGATCTTTCAGTCATGGATCACTGCTGCTAAGATCTTGCTAGATTGTGTAAAGGAAAACACAGAGCATGTTCACTTGGTAAAACATTTTACTTTGTGTAAGAGAAAAAATAAATGAGACACAAACTAGTTCTTAACATTCATCATGAAAAATTATATTTCATAGTACTTCCACATTATTTAAAAATATGTATGAATGGAATATGTTCCCATTAGCATAAAAAATGTAAAATAAAAATGCAATGATTGTAAAAGTTATTCAAATAAATTAAAGTGCATTTTTAAAATTGTATTTTTGGAAAAAATTTATTTAGTACACAGAACAATGTGACGTAATATTAAATTATGTATAATGTTATTTAAAGGGAAACTATAGGCACCAAAACAACTTAATGAAGCAGTTTGGGTGTGTAGATACTGTCACTACAGTCTCACTGCTCAGTTGTCTGACACTTAGAAGTTAAATAACTTTGTTTATGTGGCCCTAACTACACACCAAATCTAGAATATAAGTGATCACTGTAACGAACCTCCTGTACTTTGTGAAGTACGTTCGTTCACACACTCTAGGAATTCTTTTTTTTATTCTTTATTTATCTCAAGACAGAGTAAAACCATACAACCTGATCATAACATGAGTATGCTATACAAAGACACATGAATACGTATAAATGTTAACAGTAGTACTGCACTTGTGGGTATAAAGGGCATTTCCGTATAAAGTATATCTTTGGTAGTCTACAAGGTCATGTAGTAGAGTGCGTCTTAAAGCCAATCTTGGAGATTTACAACATTCAACAACCTGCCCTGGTTTTTATTTTTGTATTTAGAAAAGATTCATGTACAATCTGTCTAATAATATAGTAAGGAGAGATCTCTGTTCACTCGGAGGTCCATACCCCTGTTGAGTGCGTCAGAGGGTAGTGTAATTGCATATTTTGGTTTTCTCTCCGAATGTTTCATGAGGAATCATTCGCTGTACAACCGTAGATGACGTATAAAAAAGTAGAGTGTGTAAATGGATAGAAAGGATAAATAAATTAGTGAAGAGGGGTAAGGAAGAGAGTAGGGGGGGTGGGGGAGGGACCCGGGGGAGCAGCCCTGGGGTCTGCTTGTGTCGCCAAATACTAGAGGTGGACAGGTCTATACCCCGTGTCCGGTTCGGACTCTGAGCCATTAGGTTCCCAAGACTCCCCTAGGGGGGGTCTGAGAGGTCTCCCTGTTTGAAGGCAGGTGCCATGTGCCTCGCCCTTTCAATAACTCGAACCGAACCTGCCCCGCCCATCCCCTAGCCACTGACAGTACTAGCTGTCCAAGGGCCCCAGGTCTTTTCAAATTTGGTCATGGAATCTTGAACCTGAGCCGTTAACATGTCCATAAGGAAGGTATCTTTAATTTTTTGCAATACCTCGTCGGGGTGGTGTGATCTCCAGATATCAATTAGGTTTGTTTGCTGCATAAAGGTGTGCAATAGCTTATCTGATCTGTCCCTCCCCTGTGATCTTGGGAGTCCCCTACGTGTGCTCCTGTCTGTCGCCGTGCACGGTGCCGCATCAAAGTCTCCCCCTACTATAACCATGCCATGTGATAATGCATTTGTTATTTGAGTCATTTCTGCCCAGAAGTCTTTGGTCGGGATATTAGGGGCATATATATTTAGAATGTGAATGGTATGTGAGAGCAGAGTACCTGATAATAAGATATAGCGTCCTCCCGGGTCCGACTGAGCCTTGCTAATGTTGATCGGGCATCTATTATGAATAAGGATAGCCACTCCATTGCTCATGTTTAAGGCCCTAGATTCGTATGAGGTGTTGTAACTGTGATCGCTGAGGGCAAATTTTGCTGACGCCGGTAAGTGTGTCTCCTGCAGGAATGTGATATCCGGGTTCTTGCGTTTAAGTTCTTCAAACAGAAGGCGTCTTTTCTTGAGTGCATTAAGGCCTTTAACATTTAAAGATAAGAGTTTTACTGGCATAACAGTGTGTAGAGGGAATTGCTGTACTCACCCGTTCCGCTACGTCGAGCCATACCCCATCGGCCTCCCCGTAATAGTCTGCACCGTCGGATGCACCACCCCCCCCCCCCCCCCCGCCCGAGGGGTAAAGTGTAAGGGATGGATAGAGGAGAGGAGTGGGTAATCAGGAAAATAAAGAATAGAGAAGAAGATAGATAGAAGAACTTATAATACAAATATTGCCTGGTCTTATCTGTAGCCAGGTCTAGTTGGGGTTTACGTCCCATCTCCTCCAGGTCGTGTAAACAAGTTCCGGAGCAGCGGGGACGCAGACCAACCTGGCACCTCCAGGGTACCCACCTAATTACAAAATGCAACATGGTATATAGATAAGTGAATACAACAACGTTTATAACTGTAATGTCCGGCAGATGAGCTGGGAGGCCCTGTCTCCTATATATAGTGGGATAGTTGTAGCCCACCCTCTGGAGAGCTCCCGCATCCCGTCCGTGGCTCCCCCCATAGTGGACAATGCTTGTGCGCGATCCCCCCAGCTGCCCAGGGGACACCGCTGTCTAAAGGGGAAGTATCCCCCAGTTTGTGGCCAAACGGGAACTGCAAAAATAATTGACCCGTCCATAAAGCCCCACGCCCCTCTTGAACGCCCACCTAGAAATCAGCTGCACTGCGGGTATGGATATTCAGAGCATTAAGTGTGTCAAAAAGAAGGAAGTAGGGGGGACAGGGGTGGCTGGGGCTGCCTACATCAAAGAGTACACAGGGGGGTTAGCCTAAAAGACTCCCCCGGCCCCTCCCTCCCCCCCGCTGCATACATCCAACAGCATTACAGTCTTATTTTGATTTGCCATAAAGTTCAGTGGCCACCTCTGCGGAGATTCAAGTTTCGCCACATCTGCCCGACTCCCATATGCAAGCCATCAGAATGCAGTCCCCCCCCCCTTCCTCCACCCGACTCCCATATGCAAGCCGTCAGAATGCAGTCCCCCCCTTCCTCCTCCCGACTCCCAAATGCAAGCCATCAGAATGCAGTCCCCCCCCACCCCAGCAGCAGGCCTCATTCCAACAATGGGGGCAATCAGACCCCCAAAACAACCCCCACATGCCCAATTCTGGGTTAAGCTCCCATAGTAAACAAGAGCCCCGGGATCCCGAAGCCTTCCCCAGCCGCCCAAAGAACAAGGCAACCCAATCCTCAACCCGAGGGCCCGACCATCACGGTGCCACACCCGGTAAAAAAATAAAAACCTCCCAATGAGCGCCTACGATGCCCTCACACCTTCATCTAGTGATCCCGAAGAGGCCTCCTGCCCGGTACATCATTTGCCTGCCGAGATCCACTCGCGTGGAAGGGGTCTCAGCTCCTCCGCAATTGGGGCAGACACCTCCAGCTCCACCAGCTCCTGGACTCCCAGCTCCCGCAGGAATGCCTTCCGGTCTCCATCCAGATGCAGGATTTTGGACAGCCCTCCTTAAATGCCAGTAGGCGAAACGGGTTTCCCCAGGCGTACCTGATCTGAAAGTGGTGATCGGTCGTCATGCTCTTCGTTGTTGCAAGGTAGCCGGGGTTAAATCCTGAAACAGGGCCAATTCCGCGTCCTTGTAGTGGATAGGGCCATCTCTACAGCGTCTCATAAGGGCTTCTTTCGTTGGGAAATTCCTAATGACATCCCTGGGGTGCTGGTTCTCTGCCCATTTCGCCCGGAGTGCTCTGTGAGCTCTCTCTATGTGCCACTGATGTTCTGGCACCTCGGGTAAAAGTGGTTTAAATATAGCGGTAACCACTGCTATTAGAGAGCCCTCTCCCTCCTGTTCTGGGAGGCCTCTCAAACAAACATTATTCCGGCGCGACCTGTTGCTCAGGTCATCCAGGGCAGCTTTGGCCGACGCCAGCCTAGTGGTCAGGTGGTTGATCTGGGCCACGGCTGCATTGTGGGCTATCGCTGTGGTCTCCAGCCGCTGCTTGAGTGCCGCCGTTCTAGCCGATTTCCAGTTTCACTTCGTTAGTATTTCAAACGATCTCAGTGGCAAGGAAGGACCTAACCTCTGCCAGCGTTTCAAGTATTTGAGCGGCAGTAGCTTCCGATGGTACATAGACTGAAGCATTCCCCGGGCTAGGGGGTGTGCGTGGGACCGTCGGGCTCTCCCGTCCGCCATCTTGTGTGCTCAACCTCGTGGCGCGGGAGGCCGCGAACAGGTCGGACACCGTTGCGCCCTGTTCTGCCAATTTTTTAGGCTGTTTCTTAGGGACTCGCTTATCCATGACTGCTCCCCTGTATTTATCCATCTATTTTGCCGTAATTGCATGCTATAGTAGGCTGTTGGCCTGGTGATCCATGCGGAGCTTCAACCAGACATGTCCAGCCTGCTCCTTCTGCAGACAACGCCCCCCCACACTCTAGGAATTCTAGAGGCTTAGTGATTATAGTCTGTTCGCATAGTATGCTGGTTTGTACTTTCCCAAAATCCAAGCTGGTCATGAGAATAAATCAATCGGTTCGTCATTTGCATACCCAAACATCAGTTGAGACTTGATGAAGCGTACAACTGGAATGCTTTATTATGGCCAGGTGGCCCACTTATATACAAAGACCCCCAGCATGGGATCTCAAGCAAGGACATAGTATTACACTCTCACAAACTGTCTCAAACATGCCCAAGACACTCCCAGGCGTCTCTGGGTCTGGGAGATAATTTAGTGAACTTTGCTTAAACTCATTAAACTCCCGGTCACTAGAGGTACAAATCAAAAAACATAAATACCCCAAAATACATATGACACATAGAGGAACCCCCACAAATATTATATCCCTGGATAGCCTGGATCTGAGCATATAGCAGATCAAAACAGTGCTCAGATCCCACGAATACAGCCAAATCGACACCCGGGGAAAAGTTCCAGAGAGTCAGTGGTAGCAGTCAGTCAATTTTGGGAGTTCCAAAATGAACAAAAAGATGAACAGTTCCCCTGGCTCAGAGGTAGCAATTGTTCGCCTTGGTCATGCAAACAATCCTACCGAACAGCGCTCTCCTGGCTTGTCGTGGAAAGAAGCAGGCGTTTTTGTGAAATTACCAGTGTTCTCGAGGTCAAGTGTACGACTTCAGACACTCAACGATCAAGTCCCGCTGCCTGCTTTCGTGCGACAAGATGCCTGCTGTTTTCTCCAGCTTGTGTTGTTTGGTTACATGAACGGCGGCCACACAGAGAAAGCACTTGAGTTGGTGGTTTATTTGAAGTTAATGAGCCAGGGGGGTAGCCGGTGTTCGGTAGATCCATCTACTGATCACAGGGAAATTAAGTGGGTGAATAAAAATATAGAGTTTTTATCACTCTCAATTTGTACTTAAAAATTGGATAAAGGCTGCAGTTTTTCACACAAATATTCCCCAACCTTGTGAAAACACAACACATAATAGACAAAAACAGACAATTGATAACTTATGAAACAAAAAGTGGAAAACACCTTCAATTAGCGTACAATATTAGATACAACCTGGATACAGTGACCAGAGTAGTAATATTCTATATGAGAATATTGGGAAATCTAGGATAATAGAAAAATACAAATCATAGCATAATAATGTATAAAATAAATAGTGAGAGAATGGGGTCGGTATTGAACTCACAAACAAAAGTGAAAATCAGGCCTCTCACCCCTCTGGGGTATGTATGATGGTAGGAGACTTGATAGTAGATTCAAATGTATAAATAACCTCAAAGAAATGGATAAAAGGAGCCATACATGGTGAAATACGTAAAAAAGTAACAAAGCGTATTTATTAGTTGCACTTACAGATAAAGAAGTGTAGTAGGCATATCTCCACTTCAAGTGGAACTCAGCTTGATGAGTAAAAAACGGATTCCAAGATGTAGCAAGCAGAGAATAATAAAATACATAAAATACAGGAACAACAAAGAGTCCGCTATCCAACGCGTTTCGTCCGAATGAAATAACAAGGACTTCTTCAGGGATAAATGCAGATGCATCCATGGTGGAACATCTTATACCCATGGTAATTCTTCTTAATTCCGTTCACCGGCGGCGTGCGTTCCAGCTTGGAACGCAATAACACACTTCCTATGACGAGCATCCGGTCTTCTGCGCATGCGTCCGAAAAGCATAGAGTTTAAAACACTTAAGAATCAAACGTGCTATGGTGCACGTAAGAAAGCTCTATAAACAAGAGAAAAATACATACAGAAAGCAATCTGTCCCCACACGGGCAGAAAAGAGCGAAACAATAAATATATATCGATCATAATACAGCTTAAAGGAAAATAAATAAAGATATGGAATAATGCTCATAGGTGAATTGATAACTTATGCCTTAAATCCTCTAAAATCACAAATCTGAAATCACACACAAGAGGTATGTATATACATATATTAACAAAGTCTTGTTTGTTGTAGATATCTCAAAAAGAAAAAAGGAAGAACAAACAAATTTACTGGATAACTTTTTGTACTGGAGTACACTCACACTTTCGAGAACTCTGCAGTCATTAGCGTGGATGGATACAATGATGTATGATTAACAGTAGTGATGGTATTTCTTCAATAAAGTGCAGTCTTCAATGGAGTCTCTCATTCCTCGCACTGGCTGCCAATTCACAGGGGACAAAATCCTGGACATCTCTCTCCACCAATCACAACACAGCACTGTCACACAGTAAGAGCCAGGGACTTCCTACTGTTCTCTTCCACACAGTAAGAGCCAGGGACTTCCTGCTGTTGTTGTTAATATATGGTTGTTGATATATGTATGTATATATCTCTTGTGTTTGATTTCACCTAAAGATTTAGAGGTTTTAAGGCGCGGGTTATCAATGGTTTGTTTTTGTCTAAACACAGGCCCCTGCATGTGACTTATACAGTATCCTTACAATTTCCTATAAAATTAGATCTAATGTTTGAACTTCCTTTATTGCACATTCTGTTTAATTTAGAATTGTGTATCCCCTGCTCTATTAATAGCCTGCTAGACTCCGCAGGAGTCGCCTGGATGTGATTACATTTAAATTAATAGAGCAGGATACAAGAACTTCTAAAGTGAAATCTCAACATTTCAACAAAACCACTTTGTTCATGCAAACTGTGTCAGTCAGATCCAGGGGAGGCATGCTAAGGCAGCATAAGCATAAACAAAAACGATTTAATCTATATGGCAGAGAATTGAGCTGTGAGACTGCATCAGCATGATCTATTCAACAAGCATGTTTACTTAAGTCTAAGTTGTTTGGGTGCCTCTAGTATCCCTTTATGAAAATGGATTGTGCGTGTAAAAAATATGCCTATATTTAGAAACACAAATATTCATCTTGGCTGTGGGTGTTATTCAATTTTGACATAAACGTAGGTGATCAATTAATCAAAATATCTTGAAAGATACTTGAACATTTGCCTCAATATTTATTTAAGTTCAATCAATTTACACATTAAAACATTGGGCCTACATATAAATCATGATGTCTTCAGAAGACAACAACAGTATTGTGATAACTAAGCCACATACTTTAAAATAAAAATATAGCAGGTTAACATTAATCAGAAAAAAACAAAAAATGCTTACTAGGTAGTAGATATACCTCATGCATGCATTTATGCAGAATATGTGTAGGGGTATATCTTTAACCCCTTAACACCGCAGCCAAATGTACAAGTTGTGAACAGAACAAAACGTAAACAAAACCTGGCATTTACGCTATATGTCTGTCCAACCGTAATTCACCTCTTTCATATTAAATGCACCCCCCCTTATTATATATCATTTTATTCAGGGGAAACAGGGCTTTCATTTAACATCAAATATTTAGGTATTGAACATAATTTAATATAAAAAATTTATAAAAAAATGGGAGAAAAAAATAATTTTTTAATTTTTTTTGTTCTATGTGACATTTTAACTGTGGATGTCAAAATACTGTTTGCTTTTACTGCAATACAATACACATATTTGTATTCAGCGATGTCTCACGTGTAAAACAGTACCCCCTATGTACAGGTTTTATGGTGTTTTGGGAAGTTACAGGGTCAAATATAGCACGTTACATTTGAAATTGAAATTCGCCAGATTGGTTACGTTGCCTTTGAGACTGTATAGTAGCCCAGGAATTAAATTTACACCCATAATGGCATACCATTTGCAATAGTAGACAACCCAAGGTATTGCAAATGGGGTATGTCCAGTCTTTTTTAGTAGCCATTTGGTCACAAACACTGGCCAAAGTTAGCGTTAGTATTTGTTTGTGTGTGAAAAATGCAAAAAACGCCAATTTTGGCCAGTGTTTGTGACTAAGTGGCTACTAAAAAAGTCTGGACAAACCCCATTTGCAATACCTTGGGTTGTCTACTATTGCAAATGGTATGCCATCATAGGGGTAATTTTCATTCTTGGGCTACCATAGGGTCACAAAGGCAACGTAAGCAATCTGGCGAATTTTAATGTGAAAAAAATGAAACACAAGCCTTATATTTGACGCTGTAACTTTTGAAAACACCATAAAACCTGTACATGTGGGGTACTGTTGTACTCGGGAGACTTCGCTCAACACAAATATTTGTATTTCAAAACAGTAAAAAGTATTGCAGCAATAATATCGTCCGTGTAAGTGCTGTTTGTGCGTGAAAAATGCAGAAAACGTCACTTTTACTGGCGATATCATCGTTGTAATACATTTTACTGTTTTGAAACACTAATATCTGTGTTCAGCAAAGTCTCCCGAGTAAAACAGTACCCCCCATGTACAGGTTTTATGGTGTCTTGGAAAGTTATAGGGTTAAATATAGTGCTAGCAAATTAAATTCCCTATACTTTCGGCATGGGTTGTCAGGCAGGTCCCGCTAATTGTAATTAATTAGGATAACTAATTATGTAAAATTATTACATAAATATATGTGTAGAATTAATATATGTATATATATACATATGTGTATATATACGTATATATATATATATAATTTTTTTTAAATATTTTTATTTATATATAGGTATATATACGTATATATTTATGTATATAGATATATATATTATGATATATATATTATTTTGTTCTACGTGTATTTTGATATAAATATATATATTATTATCACAATACAGTTAGAACGAAATAACACACATCTATATATTTTTTTATTATTTATTTTAAAATATTTTTTTAATTTTATTTTTTTACATATTTACATATTTTTTTTTATATTATATATAAATATATATATAACAATAATTATATATATATTTGATCAGTATCAGTCTACGTGTAATTTGATATTAATATATATATTTATATATATATTAATATTTAAATACACGTCGTGTATGTGTAAATGTGTGTGTGTGTATGTGTATATATATATATATATACTTAGATCATATATATATATAATATATATGATCTAAGTATATCTTATTTGTAACTGTAATTTTTTACATTTATTTTTTGAACTAATATTTTATTTTTTTTACAGGACAGGGGGCAGAGACAGTGTCAGCCAGTGATTTCACATCACTGGCTGACACAGGATCAGTGATCACAGTGACTGCCTGTCACTGTGATCACCTCCTGCAGATTGGGTGATTGACCACAGGGGGGAGTGCCTGGGTGGTACAAGCACTCCCCCCTTCCAATCTGCAGGGGGATCACTGTGCCAGTTACATGTGTCAGCCAATAGGCTGACACATGTAACACTGATCGCAGTGACAGGCTGTCACTGCGATCAGAGAGCTCTGAGATCGCAGTGACAGCCTGTCACTGCGATCTCAGACTTCGCAGATCGCGGTCACTGACCCCAGGGGGACTGCCTGGGGGGCCAGGTAAGTCCCCCGACCGCGATCTGCACAACGGGAAAGCCGCCGGCCGCATGTGTCAGCCGATTTGAAATCGGCTGACACATGCTTAATACTGGTCGCAGTGACAGCCTGTCACTGCGATCAGAGACTGCAGATCGCGGTCACCGGCCACAGGGGGGGTTGCCTGGGGGGCCAGGCATCCCCCCCGACCGCGATCTGCAGCAGGCGATTAGCGCCGGCCACGTGGGCGGCCATTATGGCGAGTACGTAATATTACGCCCGCCGGCGTTTAGAGCCGGTTCCTGCAGGACGTAATATTACGTCCTCCGGACTTAAGGGGTTAAATAGCTTGCAAAAGCTGCAGTTCTTATGAATGGCAGCCTTAGCAAGCCTTCACCTTTTTTCCTGCACGTGCGCACACTTCTGGAGCTTGTCTGAGGTCTGGGAGTTTTTTTTTTTCTTAAAAACAATGTAAGAAAAAAATCAATTAAACATATAGTACATCTGCATTGTAATTCTTGTAACCAATTTGGTGAGCAAAATTTTTCCTTTATGGGCATTGAGCGTGTAGATCCCTATTGGAGGGGAGGAGACCTGACCAAGAAACTCTCGCAAAGAGAAACATTCTGGATAAATCAATTAAAACACTCCAACCTTGGGGTCTTAATCTAGATATTGATTTGTGGAGTTTTTTTGAGGATTAACTGAGGTTACACATGGAATATTTCTATAGATGTTGCACTTCTCCTTTTTTATTTCATTTTTTTATTTCATCTTTTTATTTAATCTTTTTATGCATTTTTGGCCAAACTTTAGATTGGGGTATCAATTGAGAAAGCCCATTAGAATACTCTTATACAATACAACCTATTATTGACTTTTGCCATCAAAATAGAAATTAATACCGGCATTGCCACTAAAAGTTGGGGGCTTATATACATACATATAAAAAAGTCCAAAAATAAATCATAAGGGAATTTTTAAAAAAGAGAACTCTATTGATGGAAAATACTTAAGCATTGTAGAAGGGTGAGATGAAGGGGAGAAGTGCTTGGTGTATATACAAGGGTTTCCACCTCACCTAATCACTTATACATTGTAAGAAAAGTAAGGCAATATTAAGTTGTCTGTTTGATTTGCATATTTTGTACACATTCTTAGGATGGGGAACAAAGTAACTAATATATATGGAACATCATACTCTTTAATATAGATTTCCTTCCCCATCTGGAATGTATCAGCTTTAATTTAGACACCTGTTTTATTGTGTTTAATTTTATTTTATAGATTGGGATCATACATATATGTATATGACTTATGTACAGTTCATGGTTTATATATTATATATATATTCAATAATTATTGATATATTAATTTTTTGTAGTTTAGAATAGGATAATAAGGGATACTTTTTCGTATCCATAAACATATTGTGCTATCCAGAGCGATCCAGAGTTTTTTAATGCCTTTCCCCCTCATGTGCTCTTATTCACTTTCATGCCTCCGAGAAAATACTGCAAATTGACGATCGCTACCCACTTCAGGGTATGTGGAACGCACGCCTGGAACGCAGAAGATGTGCGTGATGACAACATCCCGTCCAAACAGGAAGTGCCGCCTGAATAGTGAAGCAACACCGGCCGAGAATGATTGAATGATGAACGCCCGGAGGGGATATATAAGAACTTGGAGGGGGGGAATGTTTTATATATTTGTTTTCTTGCTGTCATTGATGCACCAAGTCCCTGAGGAAGTCCTATCTTAGGACGAAACGCGTAGGACGCCCAGTGGTGATATGCTTATTGTTTTAAACATACATGTAAGTTATTAAATCTTTTTTTACTATACTCTGGAATTGCACCTTATTTTTCCATATATATTTTCTCTTTTGAGCAAATATTCCTAAACTACAGATGGGAGTGTGAGGATGAACATAGAAAACTTTGAAGAAAAAGATTACACTCAAGGCTTTTTTACATCTGAAAATTTGTGAGTGGTCAATTGTTAACTATACCCCTCATTTAGGCTGGTTTCAGCTTTTCATATGCCAAATAGTCAGATTGTTTGGCTAAATGTCACCACCTTGTAGCCTTGTACAATATTGATTGGTTTTAATTACTGTGTTTATATGTTCAATTATTTTCCTTACTGAGGTTGGTTTTCAGTCAGAATGGTTGGTTTAGAGGTCTGTTATAAGCACTATCGCTCCTATAATGTTACAGTCATATTCATGTTAATCCTGTATTTACCGCTTTTCTGTTGTTTCAGGCTCTTTAGGTCTTCATTTCGTGAAACATTAGCCAAATCAGAAGTCCAAGTGCTTTTTCTGCTTATTAAATGGGTATGTGGATTAGCAGCTACACGTTCTCTTATTGCAAGCATGCACTGGCTCACGTGACAACACTTAGTTTCAGCTATTTAAAGAGCTGCTGGTATATATAATGAGGAGGGGTATGTATTAAGATATAGGTCTGACTCTCTACATGTTGTTGTTGGTTTACAAACTCCTTTTCCCATTCCCTCCTGGTATGCAAATATCCCGGTGGCTTGGTCACGTCAAAGTATAACAGGTCATTATAAGTACCATACAGCATGTCACTTCTATGCTGCTTAAACTGTAATAAACTTGCTTCAGATATTCTCCCTTCTTCTATTCTTTAACTACTGCGTATATCACTTGAATATGCAATGTTCCCCTAGCACCGATGGTTGGCTACCTCTACTTGTATATTGTTAAAGTATAAGTTTAAGCATCACTGAGGCAACACGTGTATGATTGTTGTAACACTTCGCAATGACACTACGGTCTTTAAACAGTTAGGTTGTGGGTTTTTCTGAGCCTAATTAGTTCTTATTTGAAGGCATATGATTTGACTTGTTACTTATTAAATACGCTTATACTGATAGTTTACAAGCGGACTTCAGACCACCTTGGGGGTCTGGGCATAAGTCATGTCATCTGTTGTCACTACTCAGACTTGCATACAATGTCTCATAGAATGTCTTGTTATGATATTTGTAGACTGTCGTTGTCGCACTGAAGTTGCCCACATATCTGACACTACAATTTGATAGGCCTTGTCCTGAGAATCCAAAGCTTCCATATTGGGGTTCTGTCTAATTACCCAGGTTTGCCCGTTACTCCTTTGTGATACTGTTGTGTTACGGTTCATTTGACTTAGACATGATTCTCTCTTCTACATACCTGTAGGTGTACTACTAAATATTGAAGCTTCAAACCTTTGGCATTCAAATCCAAATGCAGTTCATACAGGTACGTTTCCCCATTAGCTTATATTCGAACTTCCCTGTTTATATCAGTCCTTTAGACTAAAGGAATTACTGGTTGTCAGGGAAATATGTTCCATATTTAGCTTTCTAAGGCCGCCTAGGCCTCATACTAGTGGTTCTGCGAGGCCAACACCCATCCTGATACTCAGAGGTCTTCGGCCCCTGGTACAACGCATAGCTAGCCGCCTCGCAAGTTACATAGTGAGGGCCTCACTTGTCACACCCAATTCTATTTTTCTTGACACCGAGAGGCCAACATCCCACCCCACTACATTCTGTAGTAAATAGGCCCTTGGTCCAACTCATAGATATAGCCTCTCAAGCCGTTTGGCATTAGTAGAGTCTCATCTGTCACCACAGAGTGAATATTTTTGCCACTTGGCACTAATTAGCAGCCAGAACACTGGAGACAAGATCCTAAATTCCAATTCTAATTTTAGTATGTCACAAGTTCCATAAGGGGGAGATGAGCTTTCACTCCCTAGCACCCCAGCTATGTCACGTTCACATCTGGGAGACGTGAATCAGCCAGTCCTTCATCTATCAGATCTTGGACTATACCACACAATTAAGCTGAACTTAGAAGACAAAGCATTCCATTCCTGGCTACTGCCAGGAAAGCAGAATTATTTAGATTAATGCAGACACACACCGACAACTCTGGCACAGGGGCAGGGTCTTGCGGGAACACCAACATGCCTGACTTACAGACCATGATGAATTCTCTTCTATCATCTATGGGCCAAATTAGAGATAGAATCAACAGATTAGAATCTGGCCACTTGGCAACAAACCCGACATTGTCTGATGCTTCATTTCTAGCAGCTGCTGCGGCTATTTTATAGGGTAACTGTCCCTATATCCACGATTGATACACTCATGATTACACCAACCAGGAAGGTAGGGATGTGAATTTGGTATCACTTCTGATTGCTTCCCAGCAGGGCCGGACTGGGAGAAAAATTAGGCCCGGGCATTTTTTTAGCACAGTGGCCCACTAAGAAGGGGGCGGGGCAGAGAGGGTGTGTTTTGTCATCACCAATGACAAACACGCCCCCTCTCAAAGTGAGCGTTGGGTCAATCATCTTCCAGGGCAGAGCTCTGCTAAAGAGCTCTAGCACGAGAGAAAAAAAAACCTGTATTTGTTCTGCACAGTGCAAGCAAACTTAATAACATGCTTGCACTGTGTTTCCTTGCAACTTGTCTCTGGTGTCTCTATAAATCGATACCAGGAGATAAAAGGGCCAGGAAAGAGCATTGTGCATGTGTTTGGAGCCTGCTTGTGGGATTGTGTGTGTGTAGAGTGAGTTGATTGTGGTGTGGTATTGTGTAATAAGGTCGGTTTAAGTCGTGTTGTGTTTGTGGTGTAATGTAATGCATATGTGGCTAGGGGCTGTAGAGAATGTGTGTATAGGGGATGTATTAAGTGTGTGCCTACAGGCTATAGTGTGTGTGTGTGTGTGTGTGTATAGGTGATGTAGTGGTTGTAGAGTGTGTGTTTAGGGGTGTAGCATGTGTTTGTTTACAAGGAATCTAGTGTGTGTATAAGGGATCCAGAGTGTGTATGTTAGGAATGTAGTGTGTGTGTATACAGGAATCTAGTGTGTGTTTGTAGGACCCAGAATGTGTAGGAGATCTAGTGAGTGTGTGTATATAACGGAATCAGAGTGTATATAGGGATCTAGTGTATGTATATGATCCAGAGTTGGGTAAGGGATCTAGTGTGTGTCTGGAATGTAATGTGTTTAGGGGTGCAATATGTGTGTGAGGGGTTCAGTGTGTGAAAGGGGTGCTGTAGTGTGTGTGTATATATATATATATATATATATATATATTTTATAAATATGTTTGAAAGTATTGTGTGTGTGTTTGGTGCAGTGTGTTGGGGTTCTGTGTGTATGTGTGTGAGGTGCAGTGAGTGTCTGTGAGGGGTGTGGTGTGTACGTGAAGGGTGCAGTATGTGTTTGTGATGGATGCTGTGTTTGAGGGTGCTGTGTGTGATGATGCTGTGTATGTGTGCGAGGGTGCCGTGTATGTGTGTGAGGGTGCCGTGTATGTGTGTGGGGGTGCTGTGTGTGATGTGCTTAAGGGTGCTGTGTGTGAGGGTGTTGTGTTTAAGGGTGCTGTGTGTGTGTGTGTTTTGTGTGTGAGGGTGATGTGTGATTTGTGGGGGTGCTGTGTGTGGGTGCTGTGTGAGAGTGTGCTCTGTGAGAGTGTGCTGTGTGAGAGTGTGCTGTGTGTGAGGCGTGTGTGATTTGTGTGACGGTGCTGAGTGTGATGTGTGTAAGAGTGCTGTGTGTGAGAGTACTGAGTGCGATAGTGCTGCGAGTGATGTGTGTGAGGGTGCTGAGTGTGATGTGGATGAGAGTGCTGAGAGTGATGTGTGTGAGGGTGCCGAGTGTGATGTGTGTGAGGGTGCTGAGTGTGATGTGTGTGAGGGTGCTGAGTGTGATGTGTGTGACGGTGCTGAGTGTGATGTGTGTGAGAGTGCTGTGTGTGAGAGTGCTGTGTGTGAGAGTACTGAGTGTGATAGTGCTGCGAGTGATGTGTGTGAGAGTGATGTGTGTGAGGGTGCTGAGTGTGATGTGGGTGAGGGTGCTGAGTGTGATGTGTGTGAGGGTGCTGAGTGTGATGTGTGTGAGGGTGCTGAGAGTGATGTGTGTGAGGGTGCTGAGTGTGATGTGTGTGAGAGTGCTGTGTGTGAGAGTGCTGTGTGTGAGAGTACTGAGTGTGATAGTGCTGCGAGTGATGTGTGTGAGAGTGATGTGTGTGAGAGTGATGTGTGTGAGAGTGATGTGTGTGAGGGTGCTGAGTGTGATGTGTGTGAGGGTGCTGAGTGTGATGTGTGTGAGGGTGCTGAGTGTGATGTGTGCTGAGTGTGATGTGTGTGAGGGTGCTGAGTGTGATGTGTGCTGAGTGTGATGTGTGTGGGGGTGCTGAGTGTGATGTGTGTGGGGGTGCTGAGTGTGATGTGTGTGGGGGTGCTGAGTGTGATGTGTGCTGAGTGTGATGTGTGTGGGGGTGCTGAGTGTGATGTGTGTGGGGGTGCTGAGTGTGATGTGTGTGGGGGTGCTGAGTGTGATGTGTGTGAGGGTGCTGAGGGTGAATGTTAAAAGAGAAAAAAAAAATCTAAGAAGCATGCATTATATCCCCCCCCTCTCCCTTCTTACCTTTAGCCTGGGAGGGGAGGGGGGGTCCGGCACGGTGGTGAGTGGGAGGGGGGGTCCGGCACGGTGGTGAGTGGGAGGGGGGACCGGCACGGTGACACCTTCCCTGGTGGTCCAGTGGGTGAGTGAACTCTAGCCTGTGGGCTAGAGTTCACTCTCGCGAGATCCGGTCGCCATGGCAACGACCGGATCTCGCGAGAAGAACCCGGCGGAGCTGCAAGATAGAGCTCCGCCGGGTCCTCTCCCTCCCTCCCCAGCCGCATGTGCCTCAGGTCTATTTAAATGGGCCGGTGAGGGAGATCTTTGATCTCCCCACCGGCCCATCGTGGCAAACAGCGGGGCCGGCGCTCGGGTAGTGCAGGCCCTGCATAGACCGGCGGGGGAAGTCCTGGGACCTCCCCTGCCGGCCTCGGCCCCTGCCCAACGCGGCCCACCGGGCATTTGCCCGGTGTGCCCGATGGCCAGTCCGGGCCTGCTTCCCAGGATATCATGGAGAATAAAACGTATGCTTATCAAATACCTATAGGTAGTCTTCAAGGCCAGAGATCCCAGACTCAGTAAAAAACTGACCATTCCCAAATTTGTACTGGCATTTGGGATTTATAGAGATGTGGTATGTACCAACTTGCCACAGAGGAGAGAGGAATTCTATACTTATATGCATAAGCTGGTGGACCTGGGGCACAAATACTGTGGATATGCCTTCTATGACTATCATAGGTAATTTTCAGCTAAAGCAGCAGCAACTCTGGCCCAGTTTAATACGGTTGTAAACTGGAGTAAACTGGATACATAGCTGTTCTGTAGGCATTTTGCTGGCCTCAGGACTCCAGCCTGTGCTTTGTGTTCCTTAACCTCCCATGCGACAAATCTCTGTCCTAATGACGCCTCAGTTTCGGCCCAACAAACTCCTGGTTTACCAACCAGGTCTGAGAAAGTCATAAAGTATTGACTTGGCAGAACAATTCCTTGGCCAATCCCAAATATGTAATAATTTTAATGTGGGTGCTTCTGGGTTCAGTGCTCTCATGGTACAATATGCCCCAATAAACTACATTCCAAACAGTATTTCACATATGTTAACATTTTTAAGTTGTCTCAACTGTTAGCATCACACCCATCTCGACAATTAGTGGATTTCATGGTTACAGGGTTTGCTGATGGTTTCCACACTGGTATCTTAGCCTTACCTACTGGAATTGTGGAATGTCAAAACTTACAGTCAGCTATTAATGACCCAGGTTCTGTTGATACACTGTTGCTACACGAGTTGAATCAAGGGTTTATCCTAGGCCCCTTTCCCACACACCCTTTTCTAATTGTCAAACAAACCCAATACATATTGTCATGGGGAAACACACAAATAGAGGCTGATTATAGATCTGTCCTCACCTTACTCCTCCACTATCCCCAGTGTTATGGTTACTCCCAGGCTAGCTGAAAGCTGGACCGCTTGGATGATCTGGATCCCAGTGTAGAGAGTGAGAATAGCCGCTTCAGTTAGTAGTCCATACGAATCCTGTAAATGTAGAACAATCCCACTAGCTATTACACAGCTAGGATACTCTTTCCCCCACAAAACGAGTCGAGGCTGCGATTTGAAGGTCAAACAAGAACTGGCTTTAATGGCACACAGGGATCGGTATTTATGCAATACCCCAGGTCCAGGGACAGCCCCCTCTGGACCTGATGGGATACAGGAATGTTACAAGGGATCAACCAATCAGATTACAATGCATTGTTTGAATTTGTTACCGCCCAGCTTGGAGATAATGAATCCAACGGCTTTGACAATACAATTATCTCCTAGCGCCTAAATACCACATTTTTATTACACACAAAAAACAGGTTAAAAATATATAACTTTAACATTTTTAGTTATAATTCGGGACTTCCACCATTCATTCTATAGCCGTGGGTCTGGGTGTAATAGTTCACCGAAGAGCACCTCAAACCCACAAACCATATGCTTAGTTTCTTCATTACAAAGTTCGTTCGCATATTTGGTCCCTGAGCCTGAGATGGCGGCCATGTTTTTAAGTGCTTCAATAGGCAGCGGGACCTCGGCATCAAACTCGTGGAACGAGTGCCAGAGTTGTGCACGAATCCCCGCTCTCTGGCTGGATGTTTCAGCTGATCGGGAGACGAGTGTAAACCGCCGTGAAGGGGGTACTAAACCTGTGGTTAACCGCAACATTCCACATTCTAATTGAGGTCACACGCCAGGCTGTAGGTGGTCCCCGTTCGTGACCTTTTTGGTAGTTAGACTATAGGGAGATAAGGCATGAATGAGAATGCCCGGAGGCCGTCAATTAACCTGCGGTTAACTGCAGACCGCAACTCTCTGGGTCGATCAAGTGATAACACGCTCCCCTCATAGGGTGGTCGGCCGTTCGGTAGTTTAAAAGGTGACGTGGCGGCACACGTTAGGGACCGGGTGGTCCGTTATTCGTTCACGAATCGGTGCACGTAATCCGTTCGTGAGCAGAGTATAGGATGCAAGTACTGAAGCCATATATAGTAAAGAACACCAGAATGCTTGTCTGTAACAGTTTTGTAACACCCAGTTTAACCCCTTAAGGACCAAACTTCTGAAATAAAAGGGATTCATGACATGTCACACATGTCATGTGTCCTTAAGGGGTTAAATTCTTTAATTCCATTTGAAGAATTCTCTCTACAATATGCCACGATAGATAATGCGGTTCAAACTATCATGTCAGCCGTTGTTGGGGCATGGCTGAGCAAGACAGAGTGGAGAATCCACTATTATTTTTTCAATGCCTTTAAATTACTCCCAATTCACCCTTCTTTATGACATCTCCATGGTATTAAGTGGAGAAACCAGAGTTATTTTTTCAATAGGCTAACATTTGGTTCAAAAAGTACCCAAAATGTTTTTATACTTTTGCCGAGGGCTTTTGCTGGTTACTCCTTAACTCATGTAGATGTCCATCAGTACTTCACTATCTTGATGATTTTTTCACCATAGAGAGTAATGCTAGTCCACCACATAGTCTACAAGATGCCATACAACTATTTGAAAGTTTGGGCATCCCGGTTTCTCCTTCCAAAACAGAGGGTCTCAACACCATAGTCAGTTTTTCCCTTCAGATTAGAGGCAGTGCTTTACGACTGGGATTTCATCACCTGGAGGGAAAAAACAGGCATGCAATCTCCAAAACTTTTCAAGGACCTCCCCCAATTAACCTTTGGCCTTATAAATTGCTTCCTATCCAAGACATCCCCAGTTCTGTGACTGCCTCTGGCAGAGGAGGGTGTCAGGTCAGGTTTTCTCCTAGAAGTATGGTGAGAGGGCTGAGGCTCTGGAGGCTCTACTTCTTTTAAATACATTTTTCAGAGATCAGCCAGGGTTATCACTCCAGACGGCTGTATCTCCCCTGGTTGTATTAATTCCGTCTATACCGAGCCAGGTGCCGGGCAGACGATGGTGCGCTTTTGGGCACTAGCTGGGAAGTCCTGGCGGTGGAACACTCGTACAGGTTATGCAGGATATGCGTATTTTCTTAAACATGCAGTAGTCTTTTAGCAATTGCTGTAGACATAGTCGTGCGCACGGGGTGTGCCGGGTGTGCCTGGGCACACCCTAATCACACCTCCGTGCTTCACTGCCTCTGGGCAGACTGACATGTCGGGTCCTCGAACCGACACAGGAGGGGGCCCGGCGGCGTGCCTACAATGCCGCCGGGTGCGAGGCCCCTCCTGTCAGTCTGCCCTGACAGAGATCCAGCCTCAGTCTGCAGCTCCGCTGGGAGTGAGCTGCAGACTGAGGTGTCTCGCGATCTTCAGCCTGTAAGAGCGTTGCCGCGGCAACGCTCTGACTGGAGATCGCGAGACTCACCATTTGGTCTGCAGCTCACTCCCAGACTGAAGAGAGAGGGCACCCACTGGACCACCAGGGCAGGTATTTATAAACCCCCCTTCTACCTCCTGTCACTCACTGCTCCCCCACCCCATTCACTCACCCCCTTCTACCCACTGACCCCCACACCATTCACTCACCCCCTTCTACCCACTACCCCCCACCCCATTCACTCACCCCATTCTACCCACTGCCCCCACCCCATTCACTCACCCCCTTCTACCCACTGCCCCCACCCCATTCACTCACCCCCTTCTACCCACTGCCCCCCACCCCACCCCTTCTACCCCCTGTCACTCACTGCCCCCATCCAACCCCCTGTCACTGCCCCTACCACCTTCCCCTCTACCTCCTACCCCCTGCCACTGCCCCTCTACCCCCCAACCCCTGTCACTACCCCTCCACTCCCCCACACCCCCTGTTACTGCCCCTCTACCCCCCTAACCCCTGTCACTGCCCCTCTACCCCCTTACCCCTGTCACTACCCCCTACCCCCTGCCACTGCCCCTTAACCCCCCCAACCCATGTCACTACCCCCCTACCCCCTGTCACTGCCCCTCCACTCCCCCACACCCCCTGTTACTGCCCCTCTACCCCCCCTAACCCATGTCCCTACCCCCTAACCCCTGTCACTGCCCCTCTACCCACTTAACCCCTGTCACTACCCCCTACCCCCTGCCACTGCCCTTCCATCCCCCACACCCCCTGTTACTGCCCCTCTACCCCCTTACCCCTGTCAGTACTGCCCAACCCCTGTCCCTGCCCCTCTACCCCAACCCCTGTTACTACCCCCTTACCCCCTGTCACTGCCCCTCCACTCACCCACACCCCCTGTTACTGCCCCTCTACCCCAACCCCTGTCACTAACCATCTACCCCTGCTACCTCCTGTCACTGCCCCTCTACCCCAACCCCTGTCACTAACCATCTACCCCTGCTACCTCCTGTCACTGCCCCTCGACCCCCCCTACCACCTGTCCCTCTACCTCCCTTACCCCCTGTCGTTGCCCCTCCACCCCCTACCCCCTGTCACTGCCTCTCCACCCCCTACCCCCTGTCACTGCCCCTCCAACCACCTATCTCCTGTCGCCCACACAGTGCACCCCTCACAATCATACACACTGTACCCCACACACATTGCATCCCTCACAATCACACACACTGTACCCCTCACAACTACACACACCGTACCCCTTACAATTACACACACTGTACCCTTCACAATCATACACACTGCACCCTTCACAATTACAGCACACTGTACCTTTCACAATTACACACACACTGTACCCCTCACAATCACACACACTGCACCCCTTACACGCTGCACTGCTCACAATCACACACACTGCACCTATGTATATTTGTATTTGTGTGTATGCATGTATGTATATATATGTATGTGTGTGTATGTGTATAGAAAAATACATATACACACAGCGTGTGTTTGTGCTTTAGGGTGCACACCCTAATGCAACAGGCTGCGCACGCCTATGGCTGTAGACAAAGCTCTGTTGCAATTAGCATTCTCACCACCTCAACTAGTTTCACCTGATATCAGTTTCTAAAAAGGCAGTCTGTTTTTCAGCTGGGGCAGAACTTTTCCTGTGCTTCACTCCATGGTTGCACATTTTATGTTTCATCTTAAATTCCAAGTCCTACGTTGTCATGTAAGTTTGAGCTAACTGACTGTTGGAATGAAAAATTCAAGAAAATGCTTCCCAATTTTGGTTCCTGCAGAGTTTGCATCAAACAGGTTTTAAATGCAGTTGCAGCTATTCTGTCTGCTCTAGCCTCTGTTTCCCAATCACGGGTAATGAAAGCCTCTGTTGGTTGGAATTGCAATTTTAAAGAATTCCTTCTGCTATTGATTCCGGCAGAGTCTGCATCAAACAGGTTTTGAAATGCAGTTGCAAATATTATGTCTGCTTTAGCCTCTGCTTCCCAAATACGGCTAAGGAATGCCTCTATCAGGTAAGGCTGTTGGTTGGAATTGCAATTTTAAGAACTACTTCTGCTATTGATTCCGGCAGAGTCTGCATCAAACAGGTTTTGTAATGCAGTTGCAGATATTCTGTCTGCTCTAGCCTCTGCTTCCCAAATACAGCTAAGGAAAGCCTCTATCTGGCAAGGCTGTTGGTTGGAATTGCAATTTTAAAGAATTGCTTTGGCTGTTGATTCCGGCAGAGTCTGCATCAAACAGGTTTTGCAATGCAGATGCAGATATTCTGTCTGCTCTAGCCTCTGCTTCCCAAATACGGCTAATGGAAGCCTATAGCAGGTAAGGCTGTTGGTTGGTATTACAATTTTAAAGAATTACTTCTGCTATTGATTCCTGCAGAGTCTGCATCAAACAGGTTTTGAAGTACAGTTTGCAGATATTCTTTCTGCTCTAGCCTCTGCTTCCCAATTACGGCTAAGGAAGGCCTGGATCATGGGTATTGTCTTATGCTGACTGTATATCTATGTAATCAGTCTCGCTTCCGCCAATAAAGATGGTAACCTGTATGAACTAGTCTTCATGGAAAAGTATTTCTTCCTCATGTTACTGGGCTTGAAGCAAATTCTAGTACAGCTGCAAGCCTATTGATCATGGTGTAGTTCTACCAGGTTCAATTTGTTCCCTGCAAATAGATACGATATGACTGAGATGGTTTTCTGCCTAGGTTTGTCTGCAGTTTTCTTTTAAGAAAATGCTTATGGCAATTGCTGCTCGAGATTCTCTCACTATGCAAAACATTGCCATCCATAAATTTGTTGAATCTCTACAATTCTGCTTCCTCAGGGGCATCTAATTAATTTTTGTACACCAGCCACGAAAGGTTAGGGTGTTTCTACAGCATACAGGTGGATGCTAATCAATCTTCTGATAAAGAATTCCCTTTTCAGGAAGTGTGCAGTTCTGGTGTTTGTCAAGGAACAGTTCAGGTGTAAATATTTTGACAAGGGTTTTTGACTCTCAGAGAATGGTTATTCCCTGAAGAAAAAAAATGTGGTTCTCTCTGTCATTATCACCTGAAATCTCTCTTCTACTTCAATAGACAAATACTTGGGAAATAATATTGGTTCCCGTCTTGTAAGAACCTGCTTGGTCTCTTCAGCTTCTTTAGGTATAGCACTGTTTACAGGTCCTTCAGTGGCCAGATACAGCTGCTAATAAGATTTTGCAGTAGAATCCTATACTTCGGTCATTCCTTTCTGAACCAGGCAGAAATAAAGGATGCCAGACGGTTCTTACTTTTTGTTCTAGTTCTCAAATCGATCGTTCAGAATTTTACGACTGATGCTTCAGGTCTCAGCTAGGTTCTCATAGGGATTAAGGGAAATTAGCTGAGATAATTTGTAAAAACTTATCCAACTACATAGGACCGAAGGCTATCTGGATAGCTCTTTGCCTTTCAGATAAAGACCAGGTATTATCTTATCCAGATCTGGTCAGATAGTTCTACATCGGTAGCAATTAGGTACAAACAAGGTCATCTGGTTTGAAAAATCTTGTTCCAGGATTTGCTTGGGTTAGTTTTTCTTAGGTCTTTTCACTTATGCATAGAACTTAATATTCCTCTGTTTAGCTGTAGCATTGAGTAGTCAACATTTAATACAAAGCAAATTGGTTCATACTCCTTGATCTTCACCCAAAAGATAGTAAGAATTTGATTTTCCAGTTATGGAACTGGAACTTCTAGATCAAACAGCATGAAGTGTTTCATTGGACAAGCTTGGACAGAGCCGTAAGCTTTGGTTTCCTTTTCTTTCTTGGGAATTCCAGTCTAACCTATAGTTTCCTCCTAGTTCTCTATCCCCCAAGATTCTATAGGATGGGAAAGGTGAGAATGATAGTCTTCCTCCCTTGGGGGCAAGTAGCTGTTTCACCGTTCATCAAAAAGTTTCCGGAGGAATCTTTGGGGACCTTAACTGTAAATAGGCATCCAGGAATTCTCAAGGGTACCGCTTCTCAAATTTGTTGTAATTCAAGCTGACGACCAGGTTTATGTATACCAGATACTGAAGGATAATGTTTTGTCTCAGGAAATTATTGACAATTTCTTTTACTATAAATGGATCTTGTTCCAAGATTTATTCCAAGTATGCAAGGTGTTGTTTTTTAAGATATTGGTTCTTAGAAAAACAGGCATCCGCTTCAAGGTTTTAACCTCTTATTTTTTTTTTTTATTATTCTTCGGATGGGCTTTGCAGATGGTTTAAAGCCAGAGATCCTCAAGGTCAAATTTCGGTTATCAGTTGATTTTCAGAGGTTGTCTCCAAATCACCAGTATCTGCTAGGCTCTTTCGTGGTTAGTTCCTATCTTCAGGGAATCTTTTCCGCAGCGGATCTTCTTTTTTTTATTTATTTTTTTACTCTGCTGATTTGAGTCTTCAGTCTAGGTCTTTGGGGGTAGTCGCCCAAAATATTTTTGGAAAGGACTTCAAGTTTCTGTTTTCAGCAGGAGAAAGTGGAGTTAAGTTGGATTCTTTAATTCTTCTCAAACTTCCATCTAACATTATTTTTCTAACTTTTCCCAACAGCGTTCTAGGGTCTTGGAATTCTAATTCCACTGCCTGGGCGTTTAGTTCTCGTCTACGTTACCTTAAAGGTCTGCATTCGTTAGAGTTTTTCTCACCTAACACAGACTCTATTGAAGCTCCTTCGATCAGTTATGTTCAGATCGGTTGCCTGAGGGCTTCTGCTATACATTATCTCGATTTCATAACAGCCACGAGGTGATCTCTTCACTCACTTTGGTCTGTTGATCTTGGAAGATGCAACTTTTTGTTGC
The DNA here is from genome assembly GCF_036172605.1 of Pelobates fuscus. Taxonomy (NCBI): domain Eukaryota; kingdom Metazoa; phylum Chordata; class Amphibia; order Anura; family Pelobatidae; genus Pelobates; species Pelobates fuscus. The sequence goes on from NC_086317.1 coordinate 361,888,742, forward strand.
AGATTTTTTGCAGTGAGACTTGAGTCCCGCCCTAAGGGATTGCTTTTGGAGATCCCAGTCGTAAAGCACTGCCTCTAATCTGAAGGGAAAAACAAAAATTTTTACTTACCATAAATGTATTTTTCCAGAAGATTAGAGGCAGTACTTACTCCACCCCCTCCCCCCCCCCCCCCCCCCCCAAATTTGTTCATAGTCAGAGTGGTACAGTTATTCGGCTTTTGTAATTTCTGGGGATGTCTTGGATAGGAAGCAATTTATAAGGCCAAAGGTTAATTGGGGGAGGTCCTTGAAAAGGTTTGGAGATTGCCTGCCTGTTTTTTTCCCTCCAGGTGAGGAAATCCCAGTCGTAAAGCACTGCCTTTAATCTTCTGGAAAAATAAATTTACGGTAAATAAAAATTTTTGTTTTCTGGGTATTCAACTCGACTCAGTGACTATGGAATCCAGCTTGCCGAGGGACAAAATCAAACGTATCCTAGCATGTATTGATGATTACTTGCAACTGGGTCACTGTAGTCATAAGAAATTACAGTCATTGCTAGGTTCGTTGAATTTTGCAATGAAGATCATCCCTCAGGTCAGGTCATTAATCTCTAGGCTTCTCTGTTTATTACTGGGTCTGCCCTCTGAGGACAGTAGGGTTTCTCTTGATTGCCAGGGTTCAGCTGATTTGCATATGTGGCAGAAATTTCTATGTCAATAGAATGGGAAATCCATGTTCATACCTCCATTGTCTGACAATTCCCCCAATGCACTAGTCAGATGCAGTGACTTCTACTGCATTTGCAGCAATTTGTGGAGACCAATGGCTATGGAGCTGTTGGCCGCCCAAAACCAAACCATTGGAGGTCTTTAATTTGACTTTAGCATTGTTTGAAATGTATCCTATTGTGGCTACTGCAGTGAATTGGGGAAGCTCCTGGTCAGGACAAACTGTACAATGTCATATCATTAATAAAGGCCGCTCCCCTTCTCTTGTTATCATGAGTTTCGTTAGACGCTTAACTTGGCTAGCTGCAAATCATCAATTCTTTATATTTATTTAATTTATTTATTTATAAAATATTTAAATATTTTTTTCAATGCAATCTTTAGTGGCTTTCACTTCTTTTTGCCACCTCAAATTACATCTATCCTACAACACAATCAAACTTTATCTCACAAGATTACAACACCACATGCTTACACTATTTCCAAACAAACAAACCTGCTTATCTTATCAAATTAAGACCGTGTTAAAGGGAATCCAGAGCTGCAGTACACCACAAACACTGCAGAGATTACCAATCAATGGGAGCTTGTTCCGGTCTCTCTCAGACCTTTTGGATAAGTCACCACTCAAACCTTAAAAGCCGCTATATACTTTTTATGGGTTTCTTAGACCCAGGGAGTTCACTATCATCAACACTTCTAAATTAAGGTCTTGCCTCAAGATATCACATATCAGAAAACAGGAAGACCACTATGTACTCTCTCTGCAACATACCAAGACCAGTCAACCAGGTCAAACAGTATAAGTTCTTTATTACCCCACATTTACCAAATGGTGTCCAGTAAAGACACTAGATTTATATCTACAAAACTTACCATGACCATCAAATTAACCTTTACTTACCGTACAGGGGGCCATTCTCACTACAAGCAAATTTATGCTTTACATTAGAATCCTATTAATGAGACTAGGTCTTAACCCCTTACACTATTCTGAACACTCATTCAGGATATGTGCAGCCTCGGCAGCCTCCTACAGGAACATCCCTACCCATATTATAAAATCACTGGGGCACTGGAAATCTACAGCCTACTGTAGATACATTCCTCAACCAGAGAAGGAATTTAGACAAGCATTCCAACATTTAGCAATTTGATATTCTATGTTATAATTATGTGATTGTTGATTGAATAAAGTATTTCTGGCATACATCCTCTTTTGCCCAATTTAATTACAGGTCTACCGATACGTCAGTTTCGTCACACCACAACCGAATGTTGTATACCTCTGCATGTATAATAAGGTATCAAGTACAAGATACAGCTTTGTTGCCTTGAGCACAAATAATAAAGAGTTCAAGTTGTTGTTTCCTTTATTTAAGCTACTTACCGCATTGGTGCACTAAAGCATTAGCAAGACAACTATTTAAGAGTGCATTTCTTTTAAACTTCATAAGATGTACTAGTCTGACACACAGTGTTAGAAAGAAGCATAAATGTACTGCTCAGGTATAAAACATGTCCTATAATAAAGCCTTGTAAGTAGAATATATTAGATATGACAGCCGTTTATCATTACATTAGATTACATTAGATTCATAAATTAGCCAAATTGAGTCTTAGCGGCAGCCAGTAAAAGTAACAACAAAGTTGAAACTAGTCACTAATGGGAATATTCACTAAACACTGGATTTTGTCAATCTGCAAAATTGACCAAATCTCATATTTACTAAAGCCAAATTCAGTTCGATCTTGATTGGCGCAAGCTAATCTGCAGCAATCACTTGGATGTGTCCTGATTAAAATTATAGTCTTCGTATTCGAAACCAATACAAAGTATAGGATTCTGAAGATTCACAAATCACCGGTTTTAATAACATTTGGTACCAAACGCATCTAGCAGCAGGTGAACAATAATTTTAAGTATTATATGAACACTGGCTGCTAGTAGTGAAATAACCTTTGAGAATGCAAGGCTTAATTATGTAGTGGAAGGCCAGCATCTGCTAGCCAACTTTAAATAAAATAAGTTTAAACTTTCCTTTGCCTCCTAATGCCATGCGGAAGGTTGGTGCATGTCTGCTATTTGTAAAACTAGTTCTTGGGCACCCACTGCTGCCTAGTAGGTAGAAAAAGGTCCAATCCCATGGGATGGGACCTAAAAAATATTTGGGTGTGGACATAATTCTCCCCCTGGCCCCCACTAATAGGCACTGGGTGGGAGATATTAGTGGCAGCAGTTACTATGAATTTTGACTTTTTTAGGGATGAAGATAGGAAGGATTAAAAGAAAGAAGAGCTCTCATGGTAACTATATATTTTTAACAGACATTAGGTTAATTAGAATCAAAGCCATCAGAGAGGAGTAAATGTTTAAATAACTAGAGTCCCCACAGGTGTGGCCTGGGAGGGAGAGACCTGACAATGTCCTGACCACTGAATAGTAATATTAGGGCACCGACCCACCACCAATTAATTGGGAAAGTACATTAGTTCTCCCTAAATATTATTATTAAGGTCCCACCAGCCTCCAAATGTTTCCCCACATTTTATTACATTAGCTCCTACTTATTGACCATGGGTTGGAGCAGGGAGATTATAAAGATGTCAGCCCCTTTTATTTATAAATTAGTCCCCACAGGTGAAGACAGGAGGTTGGACCGATAACAATATTTTTTTTAAGGTAACTCCTTCCCAATGCTCATGGATAATAGAGCCTTTTAAATGTTTAGTAAACATGTGCCTACCTGCCTTTGGTGGGATCTTAGGGAGGTGTTAAACATTTTGACAATATAATTTTATTTATTTATAAACTATTTATAATAGCTCCTACTCATTGACCACAGGAGCAGGGGGTCATAATGATGATTTATTTATAAAATAGCTGACCACAGGTGAAGGCAGGGAGTTGGACAATCACAATCATTATTTTAATGTCCATTTTTTTTTGGTGAAAGTTGGGAGGTGTTAAACCTTTTGACCACCATAGTCTTTTATATAAATAAATAATAAGGCAGCTGGCTAGCATGCGCCCGTCAGCTGCCATACAACTTACCCACACGACACTATTTTCCAAACTGTTAATGATGCCAGCATGCTAATAGTTTGGATTTTTCTTTAAATCAGATCTAGATTTAAAGGCGCCAGGTTCAAATTTGACACATTCAGTTCCAGCTATGACTTACAATATCCAGGCATTGTTAAATAGTGTGAACAATGTTTTGATTATTCAGTCCCAATTACTCTGTATGGAACCGGTTTTGCATTTGAACTTTAGTGAATAACTCTGTAAAAGGGTTAAAGTGCACTGTGTCTGCACTAGACAGGAATAAATTATAAAAATCCCCATTAACACCACCCACACATAATTATAATAATATAAATATTGTTATTTTTAATGCTGTTACCACCATGACAATTTATAAATGGGGTACCTTGTCCCCCAGATAAATAAGAATAAAAAACTATAAAATACAATTTAGCACAATCTCTATGGAATTGCAAAACACTAATTAATTGGTCTCTTCAGGTTATGTAATTCAAAGGAATATTTATTATGAACAAAAACAGTGCATACAAAATATAGATGAAAAATTATTAACACCAACAACAGATAAACACAAAAAGGAAAAAATAGCAGAAGTTTTACTTACTCATTCACTTTTAAAAGTACCGCCTTCCTTCCACCTCTGGTATGGAATGATATGGAATGATATGTAAATGTCTAGTGTACTTGCTGGAGGCTCAGATTTAATTTTGATTGAGTCACCATCTCTCCTTGCCGGAGGACCTCCCAGTGTTACATTTGGAAACAAGAGATGGCCTATCCCTTGTGTTTTCAGACCAACATCAATCCAAATAGAAACTTGGTTTTATCTTCACTATTGTGCTTGCCACAGAAAAATAAAAATTGCATCTATGACTTTGTTGTAATTTTTCAATTCCATAGATATGTCACACCTCTTACCTTATGACCTAATACAATGGATTCACAATTCATTTCAAATGGCTTAAGCTGTTATAGTCATATTTAGACTTTTTCTGAAGGGTGGAATTTCAACATTCTAAATGTGCACAAAAGGAGGAACGATTATTATTCTGTGAGTTATTATGTATGTTTCTTTTGCATATGACACTGGGACACTTGGTTTCTCTAGAATGCTAATGGTCATTAACATATCAAATAATCTACTATCTAAGAGGGAATCTAGACATATGGAAAATTAGAGAGTTAGTTTATATTAAAGGAGACTCAAAGGCAACTCATATGTAACTTTTCTTGCAGAGGGTATATGGAGTCACAACTTCCATAGAGTTGTAAACCTTCTGACTAGTGATGTACCGAACTGTTAGCTGGCGAATAGTTCCTGGCGAATATAGCGTGTTCACGTTCGTCACGGTGGGCGAACACATGCACAGTTCGATCTGCCCCCTATTCGTCATCATTGAGTAAACTTTGACCCTGTGCCTCACAGTCAGCAGACACATTCCAGCCAATCAGCAGCAGACCCTCCCTTCCAGACCCTCCCAGGAGTACAGCATCCATTTTAGATTAATTCTGAAGCTGTATTCTTAGATAGAGGAGGGAAAGTGTAGCTGCTGCTCATTTGATAGGGAAATGTATAGCTAGGCTAGTGTATTCAGTGTCCACTACAGTCCTGAAGGACTCATCTGATCTCTGCTGTAAGGACAGCACCCCAAAAAGCCCTATTTAGGGCTAGAACATCAGTCTGCTTTTTTTTCCCTCTGTAATCTAATTGCAGTTGCCTGCCTGCCAGCTTCTGTGTCAGGCTCACAGTGGATACTGTGCCCACTTGCCCAGAGCCACCACTTATATCGGGTGTCACAATAGTGTGCATTTAAAACCAAAAAATTTTTTTCACTGTTATAGATTGAATAGCAGTTAGTTGTCTTCAAGCGGGTGTCAGGCCTACAGCGTGTACTCTGTCAACCTCTGCCAGTGCACATTGCCACTCATATCTGGCGTCACAATAGTGTGCATTTAAAACCAAAAAACTTTTTTCACTGTTATAGATTGAATCGCAGTTAGTTGTCTTCAAGCGGGTGTGTCAGGCCTACAGCATGTACTCCGCCAACCTCTGCCAGTGCACATTGCCACTCATATCTGGTGTCACAATAGCGTGCATATAAAAACAATTTTTTTTTCACTGTTATAGATTGAATAGCAGTTAGTTGTCTGCAAGCGTTAGTGTGTCAGGCTCACAGTGGATACTCTGCCAACCTCTGCCAGTGCACATTGCCACTCATATCTGGTGTCACAATAGCGTGCATTTAAAACCAAAAAACTTTTTTCACTGTTATAGATTGAATAGCAGTTACTTGTCTTCAAGCGGGTGTGTCAGGCCTACAGCATGTACTCCGCCAACCTCTACCAGTGCACATTGCCACTCATATCTGGTTTCACAATATCGTGCATTTAAAAACAAAATATTTTTTTTCACTTTTATAGATTGAATAGCAGTTAGTTGTCTTCAAGCTGGTGTGTCAGGCCTACAGCGTGTACTCTGCCAAGCTCTGCAAGTGCACATTGCCACTCATATCTGGTGTCACAATAGCGTGCATTTAAAACCCAAAACCTTTTTTTCACTGTTATAGATTGAATAGCAGTTAGTTGTCTTCAAGCGGGTGTCAGGCCAACCGCGTGTACTCTTCCAACCTCTGCCAGTGCACATTGCCACTCATATCTGGTGTCACAATAGCGTGCATTTAAAACCAAAAAACTTGTTTCACTGTTATAGATTGAATAGCAGTTAGTTGTCTTCAAGCGGGTGTCAGGCCTACAGCGTGTACTCTGCCAACCTCTGCCAGTGCACATTGCCACTCATATCTGGTGTCACAATAGCGTGCATTTAAAACCCAAAAACTTTTTTCACTGTTATAGATTGAATAGCAGTTAGTTGTCTTCAAGCGGGTGTCAGGCCTACAGCGTATACTCTGTCAACCTCTGCCAGTTAGGGCCGGCGTGTCCATAAGGCGGCACAGGCGGCCGCCTTAGGGCGCCAGAGGAGGGGGGGGCGCAAAAATCCGAATCTCCTGCCTCTGGCTGGAGACTCGGATTTGTAAACTCACCTCTCTCCCTGCAGCCAGCACATAGCAGGAGCAGGGCAGTGAAGTCAGCCGTCCTCCTCTGATGATGTCAGAAGGGGGCGGGACTTCTACTGCTCCCAGACTCCCCAGCGGTCCTGACTGCAGCTCCAGCCTCCCAGCCGACCACCAGTTTAAAGGTTCTCCCTCCCTGGCCCAAGGTACGCTTCTGGGAGGGAAAGGGGGTGGGGAAGAAGCATTTTTATTTTTATTTTTTTTAAATCAAAACGGTTTTTTTTCAGCCCCTTTCTACAGCCCCTGCCCCCACTATGATCCCCCTGCCCCCACTATACTATCCCTGCCCCCACTATACGGCCCCTGCCCCCACCATACGGCCCCTGCCCCCACCATACGGCCCCTACCCCCACCATACTCCCCCTGCCCCCACCATACTCCCTGCCCCACCATACTCCCCCTGCCCCACCATACTCCCCCTGCCCCACCATACTCCCCCTGCCCCCACCATACTCCCCCTGCCCCCACCATACTCCCCCTGCCCCCACTATACTATCCCTGCCCCCACCATATGGCCCCTGCCCCCACCATACGGCCCCTACCCCCACCATACTCCCCCTGCCCCACCATACTCCCCCTGCCCCCACCATACTCCCCCTGCCCCCACCATACTCCCCCTGCCCCCACCATACTATCCCTGCCCCCACCATACTATCCCTGCCCCCACTATACTATCCCTGCCCCACTATACGGCCCCTGCCCCCACCATACGGCCCCTGCCCCCACCATATGGCCCCTGCCCCCACCATACGGCCCCTGCCCCCACCATACGGCCCCTGCCCCCACCATACTCCCCCTGCCCCCACCATAATCCCCCTGCCCCCACCATACGGCCCCTGCCCCCACCATACGGCCCCTGCCCCCACCATACGGCCCCTACCCCCACCATACTCCCCCTGCCCCCACCATACTCCCCCTGCCCCAACCATACTTCCCCTGCCCCACCATACTCCCCCTGTCCCACCATACTCCTCCGGCCCCCACCATACTCCCCCTGCCCCACCATACTCCCCCTGCCCCACCATACTCTCCCTGCCCCCACCATACTCCCCCTGCCCCACCATACTCCCACTGCCCCCACCATACTATCCCTGCCCCCACCATACTCCCCCTGCCCCCACCATACTATCCCTGCCCCACCATACTATCCCTGCCCCCACGATACTCCCCCTGCCCCCACCATACTCCCCCTGCCCCCACTATACTCCCCCTGCCCCCACTATACTCCCCCTGCCCCCACTATACTATCCCTGCCCCCACCATACGGCCCCTGCCCCCACTATACGGCCCCTGCCCCCACCATACGGCCCCTGCCCCCACCATACTCCCCCTGCCCCCAACATAGTCCCCCTGCCCCCACCATACGGCCCCTGCCCCACCATACGGCCCCTGCCCCCACCATACTCCCCCTGCCCCCACCATACTCCCCCTGCCCCCACCATACTCCCCCTGCCCCACCATACTATCCATGCCCCCACCATACTATCCCTGCCCCACTATACTATCCCTGCCCCACCATACAGCCCCTGCCCCCACCATACCCCCCTGTCCCCACCATACCCCCCTGCCCCACCATACTCCCCCTGCCCCCACCATACTCCCCCTTCCCCCACCATACTCCCCCTGCCCCCACCATATGGCCCCTGCCCCCACCATACTCCCCCTGCCCCCACCATACTCCCCCTGCCCCCACCATACTCCCGCTATACGGCCCCTGCCCCCACTATACGGCCCCTGCCCCCACCATACTATCCATGCCCCCACCATACTATCCCTGCCCCACTATACTATCCCTGCCCCCACCATACCCCCCTGCCCCCACCATACTCCCCCTGCCCCACCATACTCCCCCTGCCCCCACCATACTCCCCCTGCCCCCACCATACTCCCCCTGCCCCCACCATACTATCCCTGCCCCCACCATACTATCCCTGCCCCCACTATACTATCCCTGCCCCACCATACAGCCCCTGCCCCCACCATACCCCCCTGCCCCCACCATACTCCCCCTGCCCCACCATACTATCCCTGCCCCACCATACTCCCCCTGCCCCACCATACTCCCCCTGCCCCCACCATACTCCCCCTGCCCCACCATACTCCCCCTGCCCCCACCATACTCCCCCTGCCCCCCACTATACTCCCCCTGCCCCCCACTATACTCCCCCTGCCCCCACTATACTCCCCCTGCCCCCACTATACGGCCCCTGCCCCCACTATACGGCCCCTGCCCCCACTATACAGCCCCTGCCCCCACTATACTCCCCTGCCACCTCTATGGCACCTGCCCCCTCCAAACTGCCCCACCATACTACCCCTGCCCCCTTTACAGCCCCTCTATATGGCATGTCTGGCACACAGTGTTGGGGCAAGGGTCCATCTGACCACTGATACCTGGTCTGCAAAGCATGGTCAGGGCAGGTATATCGCCTACACTGCGCATTGGGTAAACCTGCTGACGGCTGCCAAGCATGGAATGCGTGGCTCTGCAGAGGAGTTGGTGTCACCGCCACAACTTGCAGGCAGGCCTGCTGCCACCTCCTCTACTCCTCCTACTCCATCCTCTTCCATAACCTCCTTGGCTGAGTCCTCTTCTGCTGCTGCGTCTTGCTCCACATCAACGGCACCCCCCCCAGCTCCCCAGGTACTATTCCACAACCCGGATATGGCAGTGTCACGTCGTCTTGGGTTTGACTTGCTTGAAAGCAGAGAGTCACACCGGACAAGCACTCCTGTCCACCCTGAACGCACAGGTGGAAAAGTGGCAGACTCCACAGCAACTGGATATCGGCAAAGTGGTTTGTGACAACGGAACAAATTTGTTGGCGGCATTGAAGTTGGGCAAGTTGACACATGTGCCGTGCATGGCACATGTGTGTAATCTGATCGTACAATGCTTTGTGCATAAGTACACAGGCTTACAGGATGTCCTGAAGCAGGCCAGGAAGGTGTGTGGCCATTTAAGACATTCCTATACGGCCATGGTGCACTTTGCAGATATCCAGCGGCGAAACAACATGCCAGTGAGGCGCTTGATTTGCGACAGCCCAACACGTTGGAATTCAACACTCCTAATGTTAGACCACCTGCTCCAACAAGAAAAAGCTGTTAATGAATATTTGTATGACCGGGGTGCTAGGACAGCCTCTGGGGATCTGGGAATTTTTTTGCCACGTTACTGGACGCTCATACGCAATGCCTGTAGGCTCATGCGTCCTTTTGAGGAGGTGACAAACCTAGTCAGTCGCACCGAAGGCACCATCAGCGACATCATACCATTTGTTTTCTTCCTGGAGTGTGCCCTGCGAAGAGTGCTGGATCAGGCCGTAGATGAGCGTGAAGAGGAAGAGTTGTGGTCACCATCACCACCAGAAACAACGCAGGTCCAGCAAGAGGAGTCAGAGGAGGAATGTGGCTTTGAGGAGGAGGAGGAACACCAACCACAACAAGCATCCCAGGGTGCTCGTTGTCACCTATCTGGTACCCGTGGTGTTGTACGTGGCTGGGGGGAAGAACATACCTTCATTGAGATCACTGAGGAGGAGGAATGGGAAATGAGTAGCTCGGCATCCAACCTTGTGCAAATGGGGTCTTTCATGCTGTCATGCCTGTTGAGGGACCCTCGTATAAAAAGGCTGAAGGAGAACGATCTGTACTGGGTGTCAACGCTACTAGACCCCCGGTATAAGCAGAAAGTGGCTGAAATGTTATCAAATTACAACAAGTCAGAAAGGATGCAGAATTTGCAAAATAAATTAAAAAGTATGCTTTACACAGCGTATAAGGGTGATGTCACAGCACAACGGGAATCTAACATGGGAAGAGGTGAAAGTACTCCTTCTCCTTCCACGACCACGCCGGCAAGGACAGGCCACTTTAAAGACGTGTTGTTGATGGAGGACATGCAGAGCTTTTTAAGTCCTACGCATTGCCACAGCCCTTCGGGATCCACCCTTTAGAGAACGACTCGACTGACAGGTAGCAGACTACCTCGCCTTAACTGCAGATATCGACACTCTGAGGAGTGATGAACCCCTTGACTACTGGGTGTGCAGGCTTGACCTGTGACCTGAGCTATCCCAATTTGCGATAGAAATTCTGGCCTGCCCCGCTTCAAGTGTCCTGTCAGAAAGGACTTTCACTGCAGCAGGAGATATTGTCACTGAGAAGAGAAGTCGCCTAGGTCAAAAAAGTCTAGATTACCTCACCTTTATTAAGATGAATGAGGGATGGATCCCGAAGGGACTGACACTGGGCGATACATTCGACTAAAAAAGGCCTGATGAGATGAGCTGCCTTGGGCTAAAAATGGTGACCCTATGTAGCAGGAACAGTCCCTATTCTGCTCTGTGTCAGTGTGTCTCAGGGTCCCTGAGTACAGGTGTCAACCCATATCTGCCAAGTGACCCTATGTAGGGGGAACAGTCCCTATTCTGCTCTGTGTCAGTGTGTATCAGGGTCTCTGAGGACAGGTGTCAATCCATATCTACCAAGTGACCCTATGTAGGGGGAACAGTCCCTATTCTGCTCTGTGTCAGTGTGTATCAGGGTCCCTGAGTACAGGTGTCAACCCATATCTGCCAAGTGACCCTATGTAGGGGGAACAGTCCCTATTCTGCTCTGTGTCAGTGTGTATCAGGGTCTCTGAGGACAGGTGTCAATCCATATCTACCAAGTGACCCTATGTAGGGGGAACAGTCCCTATTCTGCTCTGTGTCAGTGTGTATCAGGGTCTCTGAGGACAGGTGTCAATATATATCTGCCAAGTGACCCTATGTAGGGGGAACAGTCCCTATTCTTCTCTGTGTCAGTGTGTATCAGGGATCCTTAGGATAGGTGTCAATCCATATCTGCCAAGTGACCCTATGTAGGGGTTACAGTCCCTATTCTGCTCTGTGTCAGTGTGTATCAGGGTCCCTGAGGACAGGTGTCAATCCATATCTGCCCAGTGACCCTATGTAGGGGGAACAGTCCCTATTCTGCTCTGTGTCAGTGTGTATCAGGGATCCTTACGATAGGTGTCAATTCATATCTGCCAAGTGACCCTATGTAGGGGGAACAGTCCCTATTCTGCTCTGTGTCAGTGTGTATCAGGGTCCCTGAGGACAGGTGTCAATCCATATCTGCCAAGTGACCCTATGTAGGGGGAACAGTCCCTATTCTGCTCTATGTCAGTGTGTATCAGGGTCCCTGAGGACAGGTGTCAATCCATATCTTCCAAGTGACCCTATGAAGGGGGAACAGTCCCTATTCTGCTCTGTGTCAGTGTGTATCAGGGTCTCTGAGGACAGGTGTCAATCCATATGTCAAGGTGTCAATCCATATGTCAAGGTGTCAATATGTCATATGTCAGGTGTCAATCCATATCCATTGTGATTTAGGAATGTTAGGTGATTTATCCCCTTCTGGATTAAAACCAGACTCTGCATCAACTGTGTAATTTTCCATGGGAATTTTGCCATGGATCCCCCTCTGGCATGCCACAGTCCAGGTGTTAGTCCCCTTGAAACAACTTTTCCATCACTATTGTGGCCGAAAGAGTCCATGTGGGTTTTAAAATTCGCCTGCCCATTGAAGTCTATGGTGGTTTGCCCGGTTTGCTGGTTCGCGAACGCTTGCGGAAGTTCGCGTGCGCCGTTCGCGAACCGAAAATGTTATGTTCGCGACATCACTACTTCTGACAGAGCACATTCCTATTTAATTTAAATTAGTTGTTTCTTAAACCTGTCCTCTATAAACACATTGGCCCTACCACCTCCACCAAGTGGCCAATTTATATATTCACTACACAAATTACATTAAATATCAATATTCTATAGTGCAACAATAAATTATGCACCCTTGTCATGACACTGATAGTGACTGGCTTTTTAGGAGCAGCGTTTGGTAATCCTATTTGTGAATTTGCAGATGTTAACTGTAACGGATCACCTGGCACCCCGACTGGGTACCTCCGTTAATGGATGTTCCTAGTGCTTCCTGAGGACTCCAAGCACTCTGGCAGACACCACAATTACCGAAATGCGAGAAACCTTTTAAATTCTCCCAAGCATATGAATGCTGTAGACCATTGAATAGGAACCATACGAATAGGCTTGTACTCCTAGCAGTCAACTGGAACAGCATGCAATAAATCCTTCCCCCAATAATGAGACGACACATCACTTTGAGGGTAAAACAGGAACTCTGGACTGGCTCATCCAGCCTGGCTTTTATTACAATAATCCACATACAGGCCACACCCAGGGGGAGGCATAAAATAACCAATCACATACATGGTTCAGCCCACACATCCCCTCCCCTCAGATAACATTAAACCCAATTATCCGGTACACTTTTCCAGCCAAGTTCTGGATGTACCCCAAAAACAGGGGGTACACCTTTAAATCCAGCATCGCTGGATAGCCCTTATTCAGGGGGGAAACATATCCAAAATTCAAGTCATTCGGATGAACAGTTCGGGAGATATGGGGTTCCAAAGATTTGACCGACCACAGAAAAGGGAATGAAACAGACTAATTACTGGTGTTATAGAGACTAAGGGGGATTCGCATGAATCCCCTAGTTCGTGAGTTTCTTTCTACCGAACGGCGGGCCGTTCGGTAGTTTCCCCACTAAATCCTGGAAGTCTGGAGGTCTCAGCGGTGTTTGCCTAGTCGAGTGTCCGATTTCAGTTCCAGACACTCGACGGCAAAACACCGCTGTTCGGTAGTTTAAGATGGCCGCCGCCACGTGTTCGGCTCCCGAAGGGCGGCCACCCAGAGGACACAGACCACACTGCACTGATTGCCAATTACCCGTTTGCAACATTGTTGCAAACGGTAATTGGATGCACACTCATTCCTGGGTGGTCTGGTTGTTCGGTAGTTTCACTCAATATACTGAATGGAGTGATTCTACCGAACAATCAGTTGAATGCTGCATACAAATCACCCAGGATAAACTTAACACATATATAAATACATATATAATATTAGAGGCAGTACACTAGAATATGCTTCAGTCTTAAAGGGACAGTAGTCCCAAAAGTCCCAATGTGTCCATAGATGCTGTTAAAAGGGCCAGTAGCAGCAATATACAGTATAACAAGCCCAAATATAAATCTTTAAATGTACCAGTTTTCCAGGGGCCATAGTCAGCGGGTAAGAGGCAGGCAGCCAGACCCCTCCAATGTCCAGTGGCGAGGTGGGTTCCGCCACATTAAACAGCCACTTTCACAAATAAGATTAGGGAGATACTGAAAGCTGTTGAAAGTTTGCTGTAAGTAGCCACATATACTGTAGCAAGTAGTGGCTTTTGGGTAAAAAGTAGCATCTGGAATGGAGATAAGCCAGCCCTCCCCATGTCTAGTAAGGGTGTAGTAATAGCAATAGTGAATGGTACATTTACACCAAAAATTAAATGTTGCTCTAAGAGTTTCCTACACCAAATTAACTGATTAGTGATAAGAGACTTAGCAGGCATACTTGCAAAATTAAAAACGTATTTTGAACATAATCTTGACAGTCTTATTCTGGATATCTGCCATATTGGCACTTGTGTTCAAGAGTTAGAATACAAGAAAAATGACAACCTTTTGCACTCTCAAATTATGGATCAGATGTGACATCTCACATTTCTTCATAGATACATTGAGGACATAGACAATAGAGGTAGGAGTAGCAATTTATAACTGCATGAACAACTGGAGCTATCAGAAGGCACTGGAAATTTACAGAAAAATGGCACAGGCCCTTCTTAACACTGTACATAAAAAAAAATAAAGACCACATGATCCTCTTGGAGAGGGTTAATTTGGCGCTAAAATCCAAGTATGCACCCACTGCAGTCCAAAAGGATGCTATTTTGTAGGGTGTATTATTATTACAAAAAGGAGAGAATTCTCCATTACACAAGTAACCAAGATTCAGTCCTCTTTAAAGATGATCATATTTAAATAGTACCATATTTTACATGGTCCACTCTCCATGCCAGATGTAGTTAAAACCAGTAATTGATCTCCTTAGACACAAAGGCATCAGATATAGATGGGGGCTATCCTTTCATTCCGATTGTTAACTATAAAGGCTCAAGAGGATGTCCAACAATTTTGGCATTCATTGGATTTTCTGAAGTACACAACAACTGCTATACCTTTACATAGCCAAATCTTGTATCTTGCTCCAACAGACATGTCGGCAGGTACCTTGGTGAACAAAACAGACTGTCCTTACTATCCTCTTAACAGGATGATCCTACTTTTTGATATACTGAATGATATAGTCATCTTGCTATGATAAAAATCTTACTTACTTGCCATGCCATTCAACAAAGCTTTAATTTTAAACGCTTATACTACTTTGATTAGCACATTTTTTCTCTGTGTGAAACCCATTTTTATTCTGTTTTTAGTTAAGCATTTACCTATTTCATACTATGAAGAAACATCATATGTATTTTTCAGGACTAGGGGGGCCTTCCAACTCTACTATGACAAACGATCTTTTGCTCAGGCATTTGCCACAAACTCCTGAAGGAGTGTGGAAGCTAGCCTCCTGCCCATTGACTATGGTCCAGGTCTGAGACCCCATTCGGTAGTTACCCTGCCCAGCCATCATTAGCAGCTTTTTTTCCTGGGTGCCCCTGGTTCGGCACTTTCCCTTCATTCGAATGGAACCGAAAGCTAGCTCCCTGGTGTTCTGTTATCTTGTATCAAGTGTAGTGGTAATAAGCCTTTTTAGCACACACAGTGAGGTTGTACTGTATATTTAGCAAGACCGTATATGTGCTACAGCTTTATAATACTTCATATGTTGCTCAGCTATGTTGTCTGAGTACAGCAATATCCCCATATGTACCTTTGCCAGGTATATGTGGAAATTGAAGGGGCACATTTGAGACACAGCCATTTAAGTTTTTTCAAACTTTAAATTTTTACGCTGTGTCCATACCCCACTTTAGAGTTTTTTTAGTAGCTTAATTATTCCAGCTACCCCATAAAGGCATACCATTTCTTAAAGAAGATACCCTAGGGTATTTCAAAAGATATATTTTGAACCTTAGCTTGAAATCATTTTTTCCATAGCTTATACCAAGTGTAGTGGTAATAAGCATTTGTTATGCCTTTTTGACACACATAGTGAGTTTGTACTGTATATTTTGCAAGCCTTATGTGTGCTACGGTATATAATACTTCCTATCTTGCTCAGCTATTTTGTCTAAACACAGCAATACCCCCATATATACTTTTGCCAGGTATATGTGGACATTGAAGGGGCACATTTGAGACACAGCCATTTAAGTTTTTCAACTTTACGTTTTTACTCTTACTCGGACTTTCCTTTATTTTTATTCTGTTTTCTTCAGTGAGACTTTTTATTATCTATATAGTCCTACTTGTTGTTGTTTATCCATTTAGACCATTTGGTCTGGTTTCTATTGTTATAGACTACTGCTTTAAGCTATTAGCACAGCCCTTACCTCCTTCACCACTTCTAGCTTGTCTTATTCAGGGTTCTGAGGGATTCCCTTTTTGGGTTGCTGCTTATCATTCTGTTATTTAGCGCTAACCCCTCCCCCTCTCCCCCGCCCCGCCTGTTATTATTGAATTTTTACGCTGGGTCCATGCCCCTCTTTGGAATTGTTTTAATAGGTTGTGTTTTCCAATTACTTCACAAAAGCAAACCATTTCCTAAAGAAGACACAAGAGGGTGTTTCAAAGGGCATATTTTAAACCTTAGCATGGTATAATTTTTTCTCTAGCCTGTACCAAGTGTAGAGGTAATATGCATTTTTCACTTTTTTAATTTTTTTTTTACTTTTTAAAAGTTTTTATAACTTTTAAAATGTTATTTTTAGCTTTTAACAACTTATTTTACTATTTTAAAACTTTGTTTAAACTTTTCAAAAGTTTTTTTCAACTTTTTAATTTTTTTTACTGTTAACTCCTAACTAGCCTAACAATTTCCCCCAATTTCCCCACTAACTTCTACCCACCCTAGCTAAATAAATAAATGTTTTACAAATATTTAAGTAACTAACTAAATAAATGTAACCCCTGAGGATTAAAAAAAAAAAAAAAAAATAACTCTCAGAGGTTAAAAGAAAAAATCAGGTCACATTGAAATACTGTTACCTGTATTTTGATCAAAGGGCAGGGAAAGTTTTAAATGTTATTTGAAAGAGGTGAGGGGAGGGGATTTTATTACTAACACTTTTTTTTTACTGCGAGAGACAGATCAGCACCGATCTGTCTCTCTGCACTTCACAGCTCACACGGAGCTGCAGTTAGACAGATTGGGTTTCACTGCAGTATGTGTGATTGCTCTGACTCCCGGTCAGCACGATCACATGGGCTGTGGAAGTGAAACTGCCCACAGTAGTGTGCCTCCGACACGGAGACACACTACAGGAACATTAACCCCACGATTGCCACAATTGTGGTAATCTAGGGTTAATTTTAGTTTTGAACAGATATTATCCATCCTGCAACCTTAAGGGGAGTGCTGCAATGACGGAAAATTTCCGTCCAGCTTCCTTAAGGGGTTAATTAATATTTAAAAGGCATTTGACTTAGTGGTCTTGTCGCTACTATTTAAAACGTTGTGTTGTTTGGGTTTTGGTTCTTGTTGGATGTCATGGATTGAATATTTATGCTCTATTCCTATTTCTATTCATAATAATACAAGATTAGGGTGCCCTCTTTCACCCTTGCTCTTTGTCTTAGTAATGGAACCATTTCTCCAAGCGATAGGATCAAATGACTTAAAGGGACACTATAGTCACCTGAACAACTTTAGCTTAATGAAGCAGTTTTGGTGTATAGAACATGCCCCGGCAGCCTCACTGCTCAATTCTCTGCAATATAGGAGTTAAATCCCTTTGTTTATAAACCCTAGTCACACCTCCCTGCATGTGACTTGCACAGCCTTCCATAAACACTTCCTGTAAAGAGAGCCCTATTTAGGCTTTCTTTATTGCAAGTTCTGTTTAATTAATATTTTCTTATCCCCTGCTATGCTAATATCTTGCTAGACCCAGCAAGAGCCTCCTGTATGTGATTAAAGTTCAATTTAGAGATTGAGATACAATTATTTAAGGTAAATTACATCCGTTTGAAAGTGAAACCAGTTTTTTTTTTTCATGCAGGCTCTGTCAATCATAGCCAGGGGGGGGTGTGGCTAGGTCTGCATAAACAGAAACAAAGTGATTTAACTCCTAAATGACAGTGAATTGAGCAGTGAAATTGCAGAAGAATGATCTATACACTAAAACTGCTTTATTTAGCTAAAGTAATTTAGGTGACTATAGTGTTCCTTTAATACAGGGCATAAAATCAAATGAGAGATCTTAAAATGTTTCTGCCTTCACAGGCAATTTACTTTTCTCTATTGCAAACCCAGCCACATCTCTCAACCAGCCACATTTACTAAAATAACTATCTTTATCTTTTTTGAACTTAGACAAAAGTGAAACTCTTAACTTAAATATCCTATAAAATAAAAAAATAATAAAGAGACCTGCCCTATTTAAACAAACCTTTCTTTTCCCTTGAGCTAAGTCTAAGGTTAAATATGTAGGCCCATTATGTTCTCTCCATCCACTTTATTTGTCAATAACTATTTTTCTCTTCTAAATCCTTGCTCAATGCACCTCACGTTATTGATCATTTGACTGATTCCCATCCTACTATCACCCCCACACTGACACTGTGGAAGGAATTATCCTTGTCTATTTCTCCATTATATTCATTATCCCATAATCCTCTGTCGATGCACTGTAAATCATTTCTTCTTTGCCAGATGCGAAAATTTTAAAACAAACTCTTACTAAACTAGCCCAGAAGACACAAAGAACACTTTTTAACAACAACATATAAACAACTATCCCTTTTATATAGAACATTGGACAACATTTTTTAATCTTGACATCTCTACAAAGGAGTAGTGTAAGACTTTTTATTTAGCTACTACAGCTACACATTGCATTCAGCTACAGGACATTAATTTTAAGTTCTTAATCAATTGGTACTAACCCCAACATTATTAATTACTATGTTCACCACCACAACTGCTAAATCCTGACATTGTAAAATTAAAAGGGCTAATTTCCCTATCTTTATTGCTAGTTTATGGAGAGTGGTCCATACTTGTGTAGAGTGCAATATTGATTGGAAGATTATATTTGCCATTAAATCTGTATTGTGCCACCAGTATGTCCCACTGTTTAAATATAAATCCTCCCTATTGTTTCATTTATTGGCCTCAGCCAAATCTCTTTTACCATAAAACTGGAAATAGACCCACTCAGATTGGTATAACTTGGTTAAACAACTAGAAAACTAGAGGAACTCAAATAATCTCTTGAAAAACAATATAGTAACTTCAAATTTTCAGGCTTTTCTGAAACTAGCTAATGAGGGCTGGTAGCTTTGACTACATACTTTTAGTTACAACTGGAACATAGGATATATATATAGGACAGGGGTAGGCAACCTACGGCACTAGTGCCATGCACGGCACTCGAGGTGTCTTTGCACGGCACTCAAGGCTGCTAGAGCCAAACACACTCTGGCCTATCAGGAGTCCCAGTAAAACTTCAGATATCTGCTAATACGAAGAGGTGGTGAAGGACAATCCTCAATTTATGCATTGTAGCACATAGAGGAAGTGATCTCTGATCACTTCCTCCCAGCACTTGTGAATGGGAATCCACACTGTAGTAGAGCAGCCCTCGACCACTATCACAGCTCCTGTTCTTGACCTGTACCTGGCCAGCTTGGTTCCCACTGGAACAGAAATACACAAACATGCAGAATAACCCTACCCTCATACAAATAATATGAACAGCCCACACACACAATCCCCACAAATGCAACACCACTAACAATCCACATACATGCACACAACTCCACATGCAGCCTCTCACATGCAATACCCCAAACAGCCCCCACACACTACCAAACACACAATTTGACATATCCATCCACACACAATTTCACAAGCAGCCCTCATACACAGCCTGCATTCATATGCATCATACACAATACCATAAACTACTCCTGAACATATACAATATAATAGCTCATATACGCACAAATACAACGATACAAAGCAATTACAGCAAAAATAACAAGCAGAATACGGCAGCATACACACCTCAATTTAAAAAAATAGGATCGGCACGCTAAGGGACATCACAATCCTATATCGGCACAGTGCTGCTAAAAGGTTGCCTACCCCTGATATAGGATATGTGTAGCAGACTTGATTCCCTTGTGTTCAGTTGTCCATACCCCCTTGTTAGTCCACAGAATGGATGGTGTGTGGTCCTCCTTTTATACCTCCCCAAACACTGACCTCCCTTGGTTGTTAACCACAAATCAACTACTTAAAACCTTAACACGAGTGCTTTTCCTGGGTGGCCACCATTTGTATAACCGAACGCATATGTATTTTTTTTTTATGCATGGTGTCCATTTTGTCTCCCTAAACAAAGGCAGCATTCTACTTCCTGACCACCTAGACGAACGACGTTCAGGAGATATGAACTACTGACTGGGGGGAGCATTTTTACCTAAAAGCCAGGGGGAGCATTTGTCGGTGTTTGCACAGGAACTCCTGAAAGCTGACCCACCACCACGCTCATTCTTATGGACCTGTTTTGGGCTATTGCCTTGTGGCCGGTCGGTCAGAACTTTACCCGAATATCGATTCAGTTCTACCAAACAGATCTGAGCATTTTTTTGATATGTTAATATGTCAGATAAGATAAGTTATTCTGGGATTTATGAATTGTGGGGTTCCTGTGAATTATAACTATGTTTTGGGGTGTTTTGTATATATGTTGAATATTTTCCTGTACCTGAGAGATAATTGAGTTACTCAGTTTTGACTCAATTATCTCTGACAATGGATCACCTAGGATGGGCTTGTATATGTTTTATATGGAGACCACAAGCTGGGGGTCTAGGGTCTGTGAATAAAAGTCTGTGTTTAAAATAAATAAATCCGTTGTACTGCCAGAACGGTGCGTCGTCCGGTTACTGGGGGAATAGCGCTATTCACACTTCAGCACCTTGCTCCAGAGGAAAAGTCCATGTCAGGACTAGCACTCCACTACAAGATATATTCTACTTTCACCATGTTTATTATTTTGAATTATCTTTTTAACTAGGTCAATTAGTTATTCCTAGTGTATATGTTTAGTTATTTTCTTGTCAATGTAAATTAGTTTTTTTTAGATTATGCTAATTTAAAGAAATATGTAGCCTATGGAAATGTGATAAAAATAACAAATAAAAACCTTTCAAAAATAATAAAATGTAGAACAAATGAGTTTATTTGAAAGGAAGTGTTTTTTTGTTTATACCAGTCCCATTGAGTGTTTCCTAAATTTCTCTTATACGCATAGGCAGTAAGTCTCAGTGCAACATGAGATTTTTAAGGAGGTGTATATCTATTTTACAAATGTTGGTAGTCTTCCTATGTCCCTAGGGTAAAATATTTGAAATGCAATTCTGCCTTCATAACAATGCAAATTTACAAGGCAAAAAGCCTAGTCAACAGTGAAGGTGTTAAAACATATATGTAATCAGCAATATCTGCAGATCAACAAAGTTTATTAGATTATTAATGTA
This sequence comes from Pelobates fuscus, assembly GCF_036172605.1. Classification (NCBI taxonomy): domain Eukaryota; kingdom Metazoa; phylum Chordata; class Amphibia; order Anura; family Pelobatidae; genus Pelobates; species Pelobates fuscus. Next base: position 361,910,189 of record NC_086317.1, read on the forward strand.
GCTGCATTTAGGTCACCGATACAGGTCATTAGAGATGTCAGAAGAGCACTAAAATATTGTTAGAAAATGTATTCCAGTTCTATCATCTTTTGTTTATGTAATGGTAATCCCAGCATCTCATTTTAATACATTAGGCAACTATGATGTAATTTAGACAAGAGACTAAATTCCACCAGAGTCCAAAAGACAAATCTCCACACTATCAGGGTGATTCCCTCAAGTATGAAAAATCAGTTGTGCTTTCAGTTTGGCTATTTTGGCTTTATATTTGAAACACACTTCGAACATACTTTAAAACCTCAGCAATTTTCATTTTAGTGATTAATCCAGAACATGCCTGTGACGAAGTGCCCTTTGCCATTTGTTCTTGGAGAGGCCTGCTTGCCAGCCTCCTGCCTTGTGACTATGGCCCTTGGGAAGTATTGCCATTTTGCTTATTGGAATTTGGGACACTTTTCCTGCCCCTTTGATTCCATGGGAAGGTGTGCCTCTTCCCCTCCCCCGTTTCCTGTCCCATTGTTCTCCAGCAGGGTGTTGTCCCAGGGACACTGCCAGACCAGTTGAAACTAGCTGCTTTGTCCCTCCGCAATCTCTCATAAGACCTTGCTATTGTTTAACCCCATGGCAATTTGACTGTGTTCGTGGGATCTGAGTGCTGTTCGGCTCTATTGAGCGCTCAGATCCAAGCAATCTGGGGATAGGTGGGGGTTCAGTTCTATAGAATATTAGTTATGTATTTTTATGTGTTTTGTTGCAGTTGTAACTTAGTGATATTTGCTGTACCTGGAGATAATTGAGTTTACTACAGTTACTTAAGCCAATTATCTCCAGGATAGAGGAGAAGATTGACCGGCTGCACAGCCTAAATCTGTGAAACTGTTTTGGGCATGAAAGCCATGCTTGCAGTCGGTCAAATAGGACTTCCATCTAATTTTTGAACCACTGGACCAATTTGTATGATTTTGACATATGTTTGTATACTGCTTGTGCTGGTTCAGAATATGTGACTTTATGTGCATTGCATGTATGGTTTGGAAGTTATAAATATTGTATAAAACTGTATATTTTCCTGCCTGTGATAATTAAGTTAACCCATTGTGTACAGTAATTATATCACAGGCAGAGGGACGGGTTTGTGTGTCCTAACTGGAAGTGTCTGATTGTATTGTGTTTGATTGGCTGTTCTACAAGGCCACGTGGGTGTTAACCTTGTGAGAAAAGTTGCATATAAGACAATAAACCCTCGGACTGCTGAGTTCCTGTTTTACCCTCAACTTAGAGCCTCGTCTCATGTGCGGGGGAAAAGGCTGCATTTACACTGGGAGATTGCTATCCTCTACATACTACCCTAGCTATAATCACTAAGCTCTTTTAAGAGCTTGCTCCAGCTTCACTCTCTGAAGGAAGAGAGGTTCGGTCTGCAGTGCTTATGGTGTCTGGAGAAGTTCTTGGAGCCCTCGGGAAGCACTAGGAGTATCCATCAATGGAGGTACTCGGTTGGAGTACTGGAGCTCCATTACAATGCCTCCAAACATTGTGAGGTAAGAGATCAGGATAAGTGGGTGAACCATAAGGTGGGCTTCACCAGCGATAAAAATGGTATCACCGATGATGTTCACAATGGGCGGGCCTGCCCAGAAGATGGGCAAGTCACCACAATGAAGGGGCCTGTTTGGCTAGCCCCCGGCTTACAGAGAGCACTACTAAGCATTCTCTGAAGTGTCCTAATGTCAATTCACATTGCAAGCATGTGTAATGATGTGCTCTCATTCTGCTGTCTGAGGACAATTCTCTGATATCCCTGGATGTGGAACATATAGGTAGAAAATTAGGACTGCAGTATTATCATGCCGAGAATAGGGGGGCCTCCAAATTGGGCATGTTAGGAGGAAGCTATACATCCCAAATAATGGGATTAGCTTCCTGAAGATTATTTTGATAATTGTTATTATTATTTTTTTGTTCTATATCCTTTACAGATACTTTTAAGGATATAGAACAAAATAAAACTAATAGGGGGATGTGTTAATTTTAATGCTAAGATTTTGTCACTGCTGGATAGGGGATATATGCTCCATGCGATTATAGAATAGATTAATAAAATAATATAGTGTAGAACATTTTCGGTCATATGGATTTTATATTTGTGTATCTGGTATGACTAGATTTATTGCATAACCTGAAATTTAAGACTATGACATTTGAACAGAAAGTAATGTTGTCAACAAACAGATTGACTTTCTATGTTAGAGAAGCCGAATGATGTTTCTTATGTCAGTGCTCTTTACACATTTTACTTTTTAATCATTTACTTATTTTTTTTCAAAAAAGAGCATTGAAGACTGTTTATAATCTGATTATAACTCTGCTGTTGTGTTGTACCAATTGGAGTGTGTCAGATTTTATTCAAGTTAAGAAATATTTAGAGATAAATGAAAAGCTAATAATTAAAGATTGCTGTGCCTGACCTGTCATGAGCTGTTTTTGATCTCTAGTTCTCATTGCTGTCACCTGAGAAGCTGTCTTTTTCCTCTAGTCACCCTTTGAATTAATTGCTCAGCCATATCATTCAATCTATCATCTAGTCAGGAAAGATCACTTGCAATGCAACCTACTCTCATGAGCTGCCCCCAAGGGAAGCTTGGGAGCTGGAGAGGACTGTCAACAGCGACAGTGACTTTTAAAAATCCATGGGTTTTTTGGTACAAATTCATTTGTAAGGGTTCACCCTTCATCACGCATAGCATTTTGGTGAATACATAATGGTATAGTGTGCTGTCACAGTAAGTTTACATTTTATGACAAATTCTAATAGTGTACCAGTCTCAATTTGAATACTTTGTTATTGAATCTTATTTGAAACAAATATACCTCTAATTAATATATAAACTATGTGAAATAAAATCCATACATTTGTTTGTTGTTTTAAATCAATCTGTATATGTGTTTTTCCAAAAGAATATTGCAGAGAACTATGTGTAAAAAAAATACAAAGTGAGATCTGACACATATGTGCAAGATACCTTGCATCAAATTATATAGTAAAAGCAGATACAATATTTTATGAACAGAATAGCAATAATCTTGATGAAGGTAAGAGTCCTACATTGTGCCAGTAGCTGATATTTCAGGTGCTCACATAAACCTAAATTGACTGGGTTATAGTGGTGCCATATAATGTGATACTGATGAGGTTGTCTAATAAGGAGAAAAGACGTAGTAAGGCAGGGAAGGAAGAAAGCAAAGGAGATGAAGAAATTAATGTGATAGAATTTTGATCTGATGTGATCGTATTCTTGAAACTGTTGTCTCTTTTGATTATTACTATGTAGTGGGTGAAGTTAAGGACTCTTGCACACTGGAAATCTACATTCATGTATCTGGATACTGGGTAGCCTATGGTTGATGTTCTTTCCAGCAATCAGATGTGCCAGTTTGAGAGCCAACTCATTATGTTTCTCACATGTGGAGTCTCGAATAGAGCAGGGCTTGGCATTTCTCTTGCCTTGGCAAAATCTGAGCCTGGTGGGTATGTATGGATAATAGATTTAGTTTACAAAGGACCCACGCATGGGTCAAGAGTATTAATTTTAGTTTGTGAATCTGAATTCTGCCCATGGTGCCTAAAAAAACAGCTGATTGATGGGAAAAAAGATGCTAATGTCTACGGGACAGTCACTAAATGTTGATTTTATTCACAGATCAAGTTAGAAGTGAGCAATAGAAGGGGAAAAGGGAGGATCAGTATAAAAACAACTATATTTACACATTTATTTACAGTTGTAATCAAGATTATTCTACCCCTATTGAAAATCAGCATCAACACAATTAATGATTTATGTGGTTTCCCCAAATTCAACTTAAATTGTATATTATAATGACTTCTCCAGTCTCAGTATTATTCAACCCCCTGAATAGAATTCATCACAACAGCACAAATATGCAAAACAGGTGTTGTCTGAAGCACACCTGATGCAAATAACCAAGGGCTCCATTATTGCACCAGGTGTGCTTGAACTGATACACTTGAAATAAGTGAAATATATGGCTAGGGGTTTTAAACGTCACGTTTGACTGCATGTTATAAATATTGCTAAATCAAAAGAATAATTCTCAAAGTTAAGAGAACAGATCACCACCCTTCACAAAAAAGGAACAGGATACAAAAAATACAGGAAAAGGAAGCTATCAATAGCTGCAACCAGATTTCTGAGAAGGCAGGTTTTGAAAAACCCTTGAGTTACTGCAAAAGATCTTGGTGGCAACAGTCTCTGACATTTCAGTGAACACAGTAAGGTGCATACTAATCGCAGAAGATTTCAATGCCAGAACCCCAAGATGTACACCACTACTGACCTAAAAGCACAAGAAAAGTTGGCTTTAGTATGCTCAGAATCATATAAATAAGAAACAGAAGTTTGGGGATTCTGTTTTGCAAGCGATAAAACAAAACTGGGCTGCTTTGCATTCTCTGGCACTGAAAACCTGCAGCTTGTGCAATGCAAGATGGATTCATTGAAATATCAGAAAATTCTAGGAGAAAATGTCATGCCGTCTATGAGGAAGCTAACGCTTGGTCATCATTGGACCTTTCAACAAGACAATGCATACCAAGGCTTGGTTGCAGAAGAAGTCTTGGAAAATTCTACAGTGGCCCTCACCAGGCTTGGACTGGCCATCGGTCAAACCAGGAAATGTCCAGTGGGCCGCCATGGCTAGGGGCCGAGGTTGACAGAGAAGATCAGAGGATCTCCACTTCCAGCCCATGCAGGGCTGGTGCTATAAAAGTACAGCCCTGCTGCGTGCAATGACCGGCCAGTGGTGAAATCACACAAACTGCACCCCTCACACACATACACACACACTGCAACCCTCACACACACTGCACCCCTCACACACATACTGCACCCCTCCCACACACACTGCACCCCTCATACACATACTGCACCCCTCACATGCACAGGTAATGTACCCCTCACACACACATACTGCACCCCTTACACACAATGCACCCCTCACACACACAGACACACTGCACCCTTCACACATACACACTGCACTCTTTACACACACAATCTAGATCACCTATACATCTCTGTATCATCTGCACATACACACACTAGAACCGTTATACACACTCTGGATTCTCCAGGCACTCTGGTTAGAAGGCATTTGCAGCACCCAAACCCAAGACTATTACTGAACTAGAGGCTATTGCTCATTAGCAATGTGCTCACATTCCTCAGGATTTGTGCCAGAAGATGAAGTCTTGCTATGCATCTCTTTTGCAGCAGATCATAACAGCAAAAAGGGGCACTACTAAGTACTAAAGATGCTTCCATGAAAGGGTTGAATCGTTTTGAGACTGGGGAAGTCATTAGAAGTTGCATTTTCAATTTAATTTAGGTAAACCACTTGAAACATTTGTTGTGTTGAGCTATTTCAATTGCTTTTGTTTGATTTGTGCATTGCAAACAGTTGAAAGCCTGTACATTTTTACAATAAAACTGATTTCAATAAGGGTTGAATAATAATGATTACAACTGCATTTGTAAATCTCCTCATTTTCTCTCTATTCAATTCATTACTTTATCTCAATTGATCAGTGAACCAAATGCCAGGAAAATATTCCTATCATTGTAGTGCAAAAAATATATATGATTATATATTACGTATATATTTTATAGTACATTGATTTACCCATTACTGCAACCCCCTTTGACTTATCAGAATCATTTCTTGAATATCTACCTAGCTTAAACACCATATGACTAAACTTTATCGTGAAAAATATTCTGTTTTCAGAAACAAATGGTTCTGCCAAACATAATTTTCTCACCGTGCAAAAGTGTAATGCCCTAACAAATTTCACAATAATGTAAAATAAAATACACTTTAATATTATTTTGTATTCAAACTTAAAGCATGGATAAATAATTCACAAAAAAGTAATAAAAATGTAATTTCCTTTTAAAATCCCAAAATAACATATTTATTCTACTCTGTATATCCAGATATGAGTGAATTGTGATAAGAAAAAAAATTCCAAGAAAATAGCTCTTTACCATAACATTTTAATATTTAGAACACACCTGAATTAAAAAAATGAAATTTCACCCCAGTGCAGTAAATCCCTGCTCTCATTTTAAGTGATATATATCTCCAATAGAAATCTGCTCAAACATTACTCCTAATTTGAATGTCATGGAAATTAAGGTAAAGCAATACATGCACTTTGTTTTTTTGTTTGCTTGTTTTATTTTTTTTATTTATAAAAAGCAAGTCAGATTTTAAAAGTTAAATATTGATGATTGAGCTTTTTCTCTCTATATATAACAAATTAAAATCACAATATTGCATTGAGCATCACTGACAATAGTTAGTATCTTCAGGGAAGGATTTAAGATTCATAGAAATTTAGAAACATAGAATGTGACGACAGATAAGCACCATTCGGCCCATCTAGTCTGCACAATTTTCTAAATCCGTTCATTAGTCCTTGGCCTTATCTTATATCTAGGATAGCTTTATGCATATCCCACGCATGCTTAAACTCCTTCACTGTGTTAACTTCTACCACTTCAGCTAGAAGGCTATCCATGTATCCACTACCCTCTCAGTAAAATAATACTTCCTGATATTATTTTTAAACATTTGACCATCTAGTTAAAGAGTATGTCTTCTTGTTGTGGTAGTTTTTCTTCTTTTAAATATAGTCTTCTTCTTTACTGTGTTGATTCCCTTTAAGTATTTAAATGTTTCTATCATATCCCCCACCCCCGTCTCATCTTTCCTCCAAGCTATACATGTTAAGATCCTTTAACCTTTCTTTGTACGTTTTATCCTGTAATCCATGAACCTGTTTAGTAGCCCTTCACTGAACTCTCTCCAAAGTATCAATATCCTACTGAAGATATGGTCTCCAGTACTACGTACAATACTCCAAGTGAGGTCTCATCAGTGCTCTGTACAATGGCATGAGCACTTTCATCTTTCTACTGCTAATACCTCTCCCTATACAACCAAGCATTCTGCTAGCATTTCCTGCTGCTCTATTACATTGTCTGCCTACCTTTAAGTCATCTAAAATAATTACCCCTAAATCCCTTTCCTCAGATGTTGAAGTTAGGACTATACTATAATCTATATATAGTTTATATATAGTATATTCTACACCCTGCCCTTGGCAGGTAAATGGTTTGTAACCCCTCCTCCCGCCTCCTCCACCTTCATTCTTAACATAGGGAAGGTGAGTTGGATTAAGTAAAATGCATTTATCCTGGGCAATAAATAGTGACTTACACAACTCCACAATAAAGTGCTTAGTGAAAAAGTGCATACAATCAATTTAGCTCTTAACTTCCCTTCAAGCAGGAAAGATTACCCTTGAAGATCTCTTCAAATCTTCAATCAGTGCAAATATAACGTATAGGGGTTGCTATGCTAGAGAAAATAAAGATGGCACATGCTAAATTACAACTACCAGAAAGTTTGGCTGTGTGTACTCATGACATCTGCACCTGCAATATTAACATGTTAAGTACACAGCTTCAGAAGCTGGTCATACTCTTAAGGACACAAGCAATGTTTTCATTTTTTGCTGTTTGTGTTCAACTGCAATTTGCATCTCTCTCATTTATTGTACCAACACATTGTATATATACCATTTTTAGACGAAAAAAAGGACTTTCATTGGATGTGACATATACATATATAAATTCTCATTTATTTTTTAACAAAATGCAAAATAATGGGTAAAAAAAAACAAAAAAACAATTGTTTCCAAGTTTTGGCAATAATAACGTGTGCATAATATGTCCAGCCTAGGAAAATATATTTAAAATCAATTCATTTCTGTGTCTTGATTTACAAAGTACATAATATGTGTAGGATTTCAGTTTATTTTTAAAGTTACAGGTCAAAAACTACAAGGTCTAAAATAAAATTTCAATGTGAAACAATTTTAGAACAGAGTTGGTATGTTTGTCTTGGAAGTTCAATATCCATCACAGAAAACAAAATTTCCACACAAAGGTATATATTTATATAAAGTAGATATCACAGGCTATTTACCTAAGGTTATTTTGACACTTTTTATGCAGCCAATTCACCACCATTCTTTGCTAAATATTGGAGTTCAATTGTGTTTTCTTTCTCTATTTTGGCATATACAAGGTTTTTGTAATGTGTATTTCATAAAGCTGGTGTGTGCTAATCCCTGTACAGAACCCCATATTGTGTTCAGCTACATCTGCTAAGTACAACGATACCCCCATTGTATACCTTTGCCACTATTCTGTGAAGCTGCCAGTGGCGTACACACAACCCATGGGGCCCTGGTGCGAAAACTGATCCGTGGGCCCCCCCGCGGGCAGGGGCCGCAACACATGGCGGCGGGCACCGGGTCGCAGGGCCGCGACCTGTGTGACCGCGGTGTGTACGCCAGTGCATGCATAAACACATACACTTTAAGGACCACTACAGACACCCAGATCACATCAGCTCAATGAAGTGGTCTGGGTGCCAGGTCTCTAGTTTTAACCCTGCAGCTGAAAACATAGCCGTTCACTGAGGGTTAATCCAGCCTCTAGTGGCTGTCTCATTGACAGCCGCTAGAGGATTTTCTGATTCTCACTGTGAAAATCACAGTGAGAAGACGCTGAACGTCCATAGGAAAGCATTGAATAATGCTTTCCTATGGGCGGTTTGAATGCGCGCGTGGCTCTTGCCACGCATGCGTATTCGGAGCTGAGAGGCGGAGAGATTCCCAGCACCAAGGGAGTCCGGCGCTGGAGAAAGGTAAGTGCTTAAGACACACACACACAGACTCTCATGAACAGACGCACACATTTACTGACAGACACACACTCAGTGACAGACATACATACACACTCACTAACAGATGCACACAAACATACTCAGTAACAGACACACACACTAACACACACTCTAACACACACACACACTAACATACACTCACACACACACTCTAAGACTAACACACACACGCTAACACACACTCACACACACTAACATACACTCACACACTAACACTCACAAACACACACTAACATACACTCACACACACTAACATACACTCACACACACTAACATACACTCACACTCACAAACACACACTAACATACACTCACACACACTAACTCACACTCACAAACACACACTCGCTAACACTAACATACACTCACACTCACAAACACACACTAACATACACTCACTAACACTAACATACACTCACACACACTCACACTCTAACACACACTCACTAACACTAACATACACTCACACTCTAACACACACTCACTAACACTAACATACACTCACACTCACAAACACACACTCACACTAACACACTCTAACACACACTCACTAACACTAACACACTCTAACACACACTCACACTCTAACACATACACTCACACTCTAACACACACTCACAAACACATTTTTTTTTTTAAATCCCCCCAGCCTCCTTACCTGTGGGAGAGCTGAGGGGATTCCCTGGGGTCCAGTGGTGCTGCTGGGCTCCTGGGGGGCCGGTCACCCGGTGGGCAGGCAGGCTGGCGGGCGCGCGAGGGAGCACTGTCTCCTGAGTGCTTCCTCTTCAGCTCCCTCGCGCGCCGCGTACTGATGCCGGAGCCGGAAGATGACGTCATCTTCCGGCTCCGGTATCAGTGCGGTGCGCGAGGGAGCTGAAGAGGAAGCACCCAGGAGACAGTGCTCCCTCGCGCGCCCGCAGTACCGGCCAGCCGGATGACAGCAGGGCCAGTCTCGGGGGGCCCGGAGGTGGCCGGCTCCTGGGCCCCCCAGGAGAAGAGGCTGGCCCAGTGACATACATACCGGGTCGCAGGGCGGCCGGGCCCCCTGGTGGGCCGGGCCCGGTCGCAGCCGCGACCCCTGCGACCCCGGTATGTACGCCACTGGAAGCTGCAATGCCATGTAGGAGACCATGCTATTTCAGTTTCTGTAGTTGGAATTTCCACACATGGTCATATGTTGGATTTTGTGGCATTGTACCCATTGGACTGTTCAAATAACCCAATAAAATACATATACAGAGTCTAAGTGTGTGACCCAAACACTGACCAAGTAAATCAAAACACCTGTGTGGTAACCTCACTATCCACACAAATCTAATACAGACATATACATACACAGTAGGTGGAGTATCTTGGTTCCTGGGTACAAGATATGGGATAATGGCAAAAGTACAATGGAATACCTGTAGAGACAAAAAATATTGACAAGCACCTAGTGCAACATCATACATAGTTTGAAGGGATCCCATTCCCTTTAGATGGAATGGCTGATTCTGTGTCCACACTTTTATTAAAGGAAATATTGTCTTCCCACATTTCTTGGTGTGGACACTTTTCCTTTTGGGACCACCAAAGGACGCAGATTCAGCCATTACATCCAAAGGGAGTGGGATCCATCAAACTATCCCACAGGCGTTTAAACTGAGCCATAAACCTTTGACTCCTTCTGAGTACTGAATCATACAACTAATACTGAGTTACGTATGTACTGTATGATGTTGCACTAGGTGTTTGTCAATATTTTTTGTCTCTACAGCTATTCCATTGTGCTTTTGCCATTATCCCATATCTTGTACCCAGGAACCAAGATACTCCACCTACTGTTTATGTATATGTTCAAATAACCCCACTAACGCCTTCTATTTGAGAAAGCATACACCCCAGGGTATCTTTTAGGCATGTATTATACCTTAACTTGCCACCATTTTTTCACCAATGTATTTAAAATTTTGAGGTGAGAATTTTTTTAAAATTTTTTTTACATACATGTTGCATTTTCGCTGGGTATTTCGTACATTTGCTAAGTACCACTGTCATAAATCCCCCCTAAGTATGCTCAGTTACCTCTTCTAAGTAAAACAATAAGACCAATGTATGGCCTAGACACTATTTTGTTAAGTTACAGTGCTGTAAAAGAGACGTGACAAGTTCAAGGTTTTAAATGTGAATTTACATGGAGGGTTTTAATGGGTCTATATTCTATTTTGAAATATGTTAGCAGGCTGCTTTTTCCAACTACCCCAAAATGTAATATTATTTCTTAAAGAAGACATCCCAGTGTAATTCAAAAGGCATATTTTAAACCTTAGCCTGAAATCATTTTTCCGCTAGCTTGCACCAAGTATAGTGGCAATAAGCATTTTTTCTGCATTTTTGACACACACAGTGAGTTTGTACTGTGTATTTTGCAAACCTTATGTGTGCTACAGGTCTATAATACTTCATATGTTGCTCAGCTATGTCGTCTGAGCACAGCAATACCCCTATATGTACCTTTGCCAGGTATATGACAACGTTGAAGGTGCACATTTGAGACAGCCATTTAAGTTTTAATTTTTACGCTGGGTCCATGCCCCTCTTTGGAATTTTTTTAATAGGTTGTGTTTTCCAATTACTTCACAAAGGCATACCATTTCCTAAAGAAGACACCCCAGGGTGTTTCAAAAGGCATATTTAAACCTTAGCCTGGTATAATTTTTTCGCTAGCCTTTACCAAGTGTCGAGGCAATAAGCATTTTTTCTTTTTTTCCCCTTTTTTTTTCCTTTTCAAAAGTTTTTTTTAACGTTTAAAAAGTTTTTTACCTTTTAACAACTTATTTTACTATTTTAAAACTTTGTTTAAACTTTCCAAATTTTTTTTTTACTTTTTAAAAGTTTTTTTAATGTTAATCCCTAACTAGCCTAACAGTAAATCCCCTCAATTTCCCCACTAATTTCTACCCACCCTAGCTAAATGAACACATATTTTAAAAATATTTAAGTTACTAACTAAATAAATGTAACCCCCTGAGGAATAAAAAAATAAATAAAAGTTAACTGTGCAGACAGTGATCAAAAGCCAGGGAAGACATAAAATTTTATTTGAAAGAAGTGAGGAAGGGTGGGATTTCATAACTAACACTTTTTTTTGTTTTTTTTACAGCGATAGACAGATCAACACAGATCTGTCTCTCTTCACTTCACAGCTCATACGGAGCTGCAGGGAGACAGATCGGGTTTTACTGTAGCACGTGTGATCGCTCTGACTCCCGGTCATAGCGATCACATGGGCTGTGATAGTGAAACTGCTTGCTGTAGTATGCCTCTAATACAGAGACACACTACAGTAACATTAACCCCACGGTTTCTGCGATTGTGGCAATCTGGGGTTAATTTTAGTATTGGATGCATATTTTTCATCCTGCGTCCTCAAGGGGAGTACTGCAATGATGGAAAATTTTCGTTCAGCGTCCTTAAGGGGTTAAACAATGCAGGTTTAGAGAAAGGAACAGAAATCTAACTGTTTGTAGGTGCAGGATTAAAAAAGAAGAATGCATTTTAGAAAGGGGCATTGGATATAAGAGGCAGGCCTAGGGTGTAGAATGTTGCAAAACATTATTTATATTTTGTCATAAGTTATAAAAATTAGGCATTCAAAATTAGAAATACTTATTTGCTTGACAATTTTTATACATTGAATCTTTAGATATAGGGTTCTTTATTCCAAGATCTTTACAGTTTGTGCACGGGGCAAGAGGATCTTGTTTGTTTTTTTGTTTGTTTGTTTTTTTACATGAAACAGAGTTGCCTATAAAAGTAATTTTATTAATAACACGGAGGCTCCTATTATGCTATCTCTTTCTTACTTTATTCCTCAGCAGCAAAGAAAAATATACTGAAAGAGAAAAATATGTAGAATATGAAATATATAACAGATACAACCATATCTGCCTAGTAACAGGGCAGCCAATCAGTCTCTAGGAACAGTCCATAAATCTCCATCCTTGTATTTCCACTTCCTCTTTCTTTGCTTCTGTCCTCAGACCAGCTAAGTATTATTTTTTCTCTCCTACATAGTGTGCTTGATTGTATTTACTAGGGTTTTGTACCCTGTTTTTACTGCCTAATTGTTATTGTTGACTACATTGTTTGTTAATTTCTGTATATCTGCGTTTATTTAGTCTATTTTATTGATGTTTTATTACTGTTCGCCTCCCCTGCGTTTTTCCCGCCGCTTCCCCTGTCTGTGTTGCCTTTTCACTCACCCAGACAGGGTTCGCGGCTAGCAGGGGTGACTTACATCGGAGTTTTATACTCCTTGGTTCCCTTCCCTCTCCCCTCGCGGCTGCGGTTGCGGCCGCGTTTGTTTGCCGACCCGATCGCTATCTCCTCGCACCCGCTGGTGCAAGGGAGTTCCCGGCCGCGTGTGACTCACGCGCTCCCCGGCCATTGGCGGGGGAGGAGCTTTGTGGCAGCGCGGCGCGCTCTGCACACGGTGGCCATCTTCTGTCTCATCACACGAGGGCTGGGCGGCTTTTTCAGCGGGTCGGCTCCCTTACCTCTCCCTTATTACTGTTCTGTGCAGGTATTTGCTTGTGGGTTAATCAACCCCTTATTGTTTGCTTTGTGTGTTCTCCCTAATACTGCTCTGACTCAGTATTGCATCGGTTGCTCGGTGCCTGATTATTATTATTTAAAGGGGCAGTACGTAAATTTATTTTCTGCTCTGCAAATTATGCAGGCTGGAGGTGAGGGTTCTGGTAGCCCCAGTTACCCCATTATGGACCCCTCTCAGACTCCTAATGCAGGGGACTTAGGCCTTACTCCCTCCCAGGAGTTCCAGGCCCTTATTGATTCTACTATGCAGAGGGCTCTGGCTTCGGCCATGGGGACCGTGTCCTCGTCCCTCTCCCACACTATCCAACAGGCGTTAACACTGCCTTTGACCCCTGTCATGTTGCCTGCTCCCATGCCTGCAGTTCAGACTCAGGCGGGTCGCAAGGCTCAAACTAAGGTTAAACATGTCTCTCCAGATGTGACGCAGGTGTTACCTGCCCTGACTGACGTGCCCATGGCCGTCCAAGATGGCGCGTTTCCGCGCAAGAGAGCCGCTGGCCAGGCAAAATCGGCCAGAAAATGGAAACGGGCGCGTGCCCGTGATGATGGATCGGATACCGATCAGACTGGAGAGTCGGATTCGGACCCCCCTGATTACGCCTCCTATGAGGAGGGGGGCTCCGGCGATGAGGCGGAGTTTGACGCTTCGGCACTTCCTCCGGGTGAGGGGCAGGACATCTGTGATCCTCAGGGTTACCCCCTGTTCGATCCCGATGATCTCCGCCATCCTCGCTCGGCGGAATGGGACCCGCCCGCGCACATTGCCAGTTATCTGGCACTTCGTATGCGTACCCCTCTCTCCAAAGAAGGGCACAGTAAATTGAGGGCCGAGTGCCCGAGGCCTTCCGTGCCTGATGCGGCGTGCAAGACGCCAGAGGTTGACCCTCAGATCTCCCAATTCCTGGCTAAAACAGGCTGGAAACCCAGGAAGGGGCTAGAGTTTTCACTGCATAACTGCCAGGACAAGATCCTGGACACCCTGGGCCCCGCTGCCAAGCTCTATGAGCTTTTGGAGGCAGCTAAAGCTGGGACAAAACCCATCGACCTCGATGAGGCGATTGGGTGGGTCCAGAGGTTGATTTGCCTCCTTGGCAACGCAAATACGGCCATGTCGGCTGAACGCCGCAAGGCGATTTTGCTCAAGATTGAGCCAAAGTTAGTGAACCTCGCTGTGAAGGAGCCGGGTGCCTCGGCCAAAGGTATGCTCTTTGGGGAGTGCTTTGTCAAGGATTTGGGCTCCTTTGTGCGTACCTTCACCGCTCTTGATAAAGCGCAGTCTAACCTAAAGCGGGTCTTTGGCCCTAAGGTTTTCCATGGGGCCGGGAGGTATAGGAGCCGTCCGCCCGGCCGTGGAGCTCGAGGTCCCTCGCGGACCCACAGAGGTTCCTTCTCCGCCCCCCGAACCTACCAGGAGTATAAGCCAGCACCCTTCTTCCCCTCACGTGGGAGACCTTGGCAAAGTCGAGGAGGTCGTGGACAACCCTCATACAGACGCCCTTACGGTGAGTACCCCAAAACGTATGTCTTGCAGAGCGAGTGTGGGGGGCAGGTTAGCACTATTTCTAGAAATGTGGGGTATGATCACCACAGATGTATGGGTTCTGGAGACGGTCAGGGGTTTCCGTCTGGATCTGTTATCTCCCCCTGTCCAGACTTTTATCCCACAGGAACTGAGACTGCCGGACGATCAGTCCGAGCTAATTACCGCGGAGATCGCGGAGTTGTCTGCCAAACAGGCCATTCAAGAAATCCCTTACAACCACCCAGGATTTCTGAGCAATTTGTTTCTTGTCGCCAAGAAAGGCGGAGGTGTCCGCCCGGTGATAAACCTCAAACACCTGAATTTTTTCCTCCGTTACCATCACTTCAAGATGGAGGGTGCCCACTGTCTCCGGGACCTGCTACGTCAAGGGGATTGGATGGTCAAATTGGACCTCAAAGATGCCTACTTGACTATACCCATGGCAAAAGAGCACTGGGACTTATTGCACTTTACGTGGCAAGGTCGTCGATGGCGGTTTACCTGTCTGCCGTTCGGTCTATCTTTGGCTCCATGGTGTTTCACGAAGGTGATGAAGCCTGTGGTGGCTTTCCTCAGGGCCCGAGGGGTCCGCATGATTATTTACCTGGACGACATATTGATTATGTCCTCGTCCCCCGACCAACTTCTCAGACACCTGGGATGGACGGTAAACCTCCTGGAAGGCCTGGGCTTCCTCGTGAATTGGGAAAAATCCATTGTGGAACCAGTACAGAGGATAGAATTCCTGGGCTTCGAGGTCGATTCAGTCACCCAGTTTCTGTTCCTACCGGAAAGCAAACTTCGGTCGATGAAGAAGGAGATACGGCGTGCACTACGGGCCTCCTCTCTCTCCGCCCGGCAACTGGCGAGAGTGATCGGCCTCTTGGCCTCTTCAATTCAAGCGATTTTCCCAGGCCCATTACATTACCGGGCCCTACAACGTTTAAAAGGTTCCCATCTTCGGGCCGGGGGCTCGTACGAGAGCGTATTGACCCTGGACGACGACTCCAGAGACGAGCTACGATGGTGGTTGGACCACATGGAGGCATGGAACGGCCGGGCCATCTTCGGCTCCGCGCCGGACATGGTTATAGAGTCGGACGCGAGCCTACATGGTTGGGGCGCTCGCTGTGGCAGTATCTCCACCGGTGGAAGATGGTCCGAGGTCGAGTCGACCTTACACATAAATTGCCTGGAGCTTCTGGCAGGTTCGTTCGCCATTCGGAGCCTATCTCCGACTCAAGGGAATTGCTGCGTACTACTGCGCATGGACAATGTGTCCGCAGTCAGGTACATAAACCACCTGGGTGGTACGAAATCGAAACAGCTGGCGAACCTGGCAAGGGACTTCTGGCAGTTTTGCCTCCACAACGCTATATCGGTTACGGCCGAACATATTCCGGGACTGGACAACGAGTGGGCGGATTGGAATTCGCGTTACCTGAAAGATTCAGGAGACTGGCATTTACTATCCTCAACCTTCCAAAGGATGGACCGGCTATGGGGTCCTCTACACCTGGACTTGTTCGCGTCCAGACTGAACTCCCAACTGCCCCAGTACTTCAGTTGGAGACC
This sequence comes from Pelobates fuscus, assembly GCF_036172605.1. NCBI lineage: Eukaryota > Metazoa > Chordata > Amphibia > Anura > Pelobatidae > Pelobates > Pelobates fuscus. Next base: position 361,926,719 of record NC_086317.1, read on the forward strand.
GGACCCGACAGCCGCTGCGGTGGACGCGTTCTTACAGACGTGGCCGCTAGGGCGCCACTTTGCGTTCCCACCGTTCAATCTGATATCCCGGACGCTGACGTACGCGACCAGACAGGATTGCACGCTGGTAATGGTGGTTCCCCTGTGGCAATCTCAACCGTGGTTCCCCCGTCTCCTGGAAATGGCCATAGACTTCCCACGGATGATCGAAATGAGGCCGGATGTGCTTCTAGACCCGGATGGGAACTCGCACGAATTGGTGGATCAGAACTTGCTCCAACTCACGGCTTGGCTGATCTCAGGGGACCCTGGTGTGTCACGGACGTTTCGCAGGCGACTGCTCGACTCTTGGAAAATGCCTGGGCGCCAGGTACCAGGCAGGCCTACAAGTCCGCATGGCGCGTGTGGTCTAGCTGGTGCTTGGGAAGATTGCTGGATCCACTTTCTGCCCCTCTAACTGCTCTGCTCAGTTTCCTGACTGAACGTTTCGATTCGGGTTTGGCCTATCGTACCCTTAATGTTTATAGATCGGCTATTTCGGCCGGACACAGAGGGCTAGATGGATCTCCGATTGGACAACATCCTGTTGTGTGTCGACTGTTGAAGGGTATCCGTTTCGCTAGGCCTCCAAGCTCTAGATACTCATCATTTTGGGACGTTAACGTTGTCCTTGGTTTCTTGGACTCCTGGCCCTGTAATGAGGACCTGACTCTCAAACAGTTGTCATGGAAACTGGTCATGCTTCTGTGCTTACTTTCGTGCAAAAGAGTATCGGACGTCAGGGCTCTGGATTGGAACGCGATTTCGTTCACCCCGGAAGGTGTGTCGTTTAATATCTCAAGGAGGACTAAGTCGGCTTCCAAGTCGGTGGACTACCCTAGGTGCTCCGTCAGACCGGCTTTATGTCCTGTGGCTTGTCTCCAGGTCTATTTGGCTCATACTCGACAGTTGAGGTCAACGGACTTGCCTCCACTATTTATTTCCTTTAAGGCACCGTTTCTACCTGTCTCCTCGACTACGTTAGCCCGCTGGGTTAAGGGTCTGCTTTCCGCTGCAGGAATTGATACTTCGATTTTTTCGGCACATTCGGTTAGGGGTGCCATGGCATCGAAGGCTTCTACGATGGGATGTCGTCTGGACGATATCTTGAGAGCGGCGGACTGGTCTAAAGAATCTACGTTCCGTGATTTCTATTTCCGCCCGATTGAACATGTTTCTTCGTTGGTGGTGGCTCAGCTTTAAACTAGCATAATAGGAGCCTCCGTGTCATTAATAAAATTCCCAGATTTTACTAATAACATGACCTAAAGTCATGATTTTATTAATGACACGGAGGCGAGTATTATTCCCACCCACCCGCCCATGGATCTGGGGTAAGTTTATGTTTATGGTTCAATCGGGGTGATTTTTTCACTCATGGTAAGTGCACTTGGTTTACTTGTTTTGAATGCATATTCTTGTCGGGTGTGACATATATCTTTATTAATCTAACTAGGATTCTCGTGATGTACAGGTATTATGTATACAATATGTTACACTCAGGTCCTAAGTTTGGAGTTTACCACATATTTCTTTGTTTTACAGCTTGATTTCGTTATGTGGAAGTTACCAGTTGGAAAGTTAATCGTTACTAATATGGATGTTTCGGTTTGGGTCTTCGGTTCAGAAGGCAAAGAAGAGGAAGTGGAAATACAAGGATGGAGATTTATGGACTGTTCCTAGAGACTGATTGGCTGCCCTGTTACTAGGCAGATATGGTTGTATCTGTTATATATTTCATATTCTACATATTTTTCTCTTTCAGTATATTTTTCTTTGCTGCTGAGGAATAAAGTAAGAAAGAGATAGCATAATAGGAGCCTCCGTGTCATTAATAAAATCATGACTTTACGTCATGTTATTAGTAAAATCTGGGAATTTTAGTATAGTGCTCGGTCAATCTACTTATGTGGAGGGATTTGTGACCCTTCAGGAGACTGTTGGGAGGAAATACTGCAGGCCAGAACTTTGCCACACAGCACTCTATCAATTAAGAAGCATGATAGGATCACATTGAATACCTGTTTGGGAAACATGCTTTTTTCAGGCTATGCTTTAATTGAGTTCCCAAAGAGCATTAGTAGCACACTGTTCACGGGTGGGGCGGAAGGGGGTATATAAATCAAAATGGCCGAATATGACACACTTGTTAGTATATTTGCTATTGAGTTTTCATTTGGGCTGAATCCTCAAGTGTTTCTGGAACCTAACAAAGTCTCCCTCAAAAACTATGAAATGTATCAAAATTGTGTCTTTTTAATTCAAGAGATGAGAGGGTCACTACTGTTATACTATTATACTCCATTATACACTAGGCAATTAAAAATACAAAATATAAAAAACAGAACTTTAGTTTTTCTACTCCTTTATTGAAACTTTTTTTTTCAGAGAACATTTGTTGCATTTGTATCAGCTATATATAAAAGAACACAGAAGAAAAGAGAGTACAAATCTGAAAGGGCCATCTGAAAGATATATTGCCACTATAATAATTATATTCACCGAATCCGGTCTCATTAATTTCATGCATAATTTAAAATCATTGCTCTTAGTCAATGGAAATGTTTTAGATCCAGGTTTGCTGTGTTAATTGACCATGTGTGTAAAATATATAGGTTTGTTGTGTACGTTGTCTGTGCATGTGATATATAGGTTTATATTGATAGTCTACACATGTTTCTATAAATACATATAGTGAGGTTCAGCTATTATACAAATGTTCTGCTGTTTGGTAAAAAAAATAAATCCTGGTTCATCCTAAAAGCAATAAAATACATGTAATGAGTTTAATGTTCTTAAAATGATTTGTTAAGATCTTCAAGATTCATTTGGGATTATTCCGAAGCCACAAATAACCTTAAAATGTCCCCAAGCTCAGTTATAAATATGCCCATTCAATGAGCTTTCTTATGGAAGAAAAAGCTGAAAGACGATTTTATCAGTTATGTTTAAATTTATTTCATCTGAGCTATTGCATGTGTATTCAAATTATTAAAGTCTACGCAAGTCCATTAGCACCTACTGAAAATACACTGAAGTAACTTGGCAATTTTCTTTCAAGCTCAGATATTTCTCCAGACTTTTTTTCCAAAGTTACCATAACTTGCTGTTTAGCAAATTGATTTCTATATCTATATTAATATTCGATTTTATTGAGACTGAAATTTGTTTCTCTTAATAGACGTTAACTATACTGTAGACGGTGAAAGAATAGGAAAAAAAAATATATCTCCTTTACAGGCACCAATGCCTGCTGTTATCATTTTACAAACCTCTAATTAGACTTCTGTGCCATATATATTATGACTACTTCCAATACTTGCATTGTTATAATTTTCACAGTGCCCAAACTTTGAAAGTTCATTTGCAATACAGCACTTTCTGTAACCAATTATACGGTTTAAGAATAATTTCCTTTTTCAAAATGATGACCAGAAACTGCATAGTCCATGAAAACTATATCCAGGTAAATGTCGCCATAACTATGAAGACTCTAGCTATAACTGATGGGGCTGCTATGACGGGATACAGCAGCATAGTGGGAGAGATAGAAATGTTTCACCTAACCAGACAACATTATAGAAATCCTATTGAGTGTTCTCTTTGCTAAGTGACAGTCAGTGCTAGATTGGAATAAAAGTTCTGCCTGGGCAGTTCAAGATAAAGCAACCCATTAGGAAGTGGGAGTGCAAGAGTGCAGCATAATGTGTCATTACCAGTTGGCTGCTTGTGATGTTTTTCTATGTAGGGATGGAGCTGTTTATAGAGTAGTGTGTGTGTGGAGAAGAGTATTTGTAGTAGTGTGGATAGGGGCTGTAATGTGTGTGGATATGAGCTGTAGCTGGTGTGTGGTAATTACAGGAGCTGCAGTGTGTGGGGAAAGAGGAGCTGAAGTGTGTTGGAGGGTGGTGGCTCAATTGTGTATTGGTGATAGGGGAGAGAAATAAAAACAAAAATTAAAGTGCTTTTCCACATCCATCTTGTTTACCAGGGCCAGGTTAGGGAAAATTCTGATTCCTTGTCCTCTGTAGGTGAAGCAACTGGCCTTCCCCTCTGGTAGACTGCAGCTTTGCTGGTGCTGGGGATAGTATCAGAGCATTTACATGAACAGAACAAAGTAACTTCATATATTTGTAAAATTTCAAACCAGTTTTGTTTGGTTCGACAACTACCTGCTTTCAGTTGGGTGCCAATAATGTTTTTTTCTATTACCTTGAGAGTACTAATTTTGGTGTGCCTTTCATTCCTAACTTTGTTTTCCTGTATTGTCTGCAGCTCTCTGCTGGATCCAGTATTTTCCAGCAGAAGGAAAAATATGTCTTTGCTTAGAGCAAAGTAGAAATGCAATCATAGTCGAGAGCATCAGCTGAGCACTTGAAGCCAAAGAGCAAGTAATGCATTGGTTTGCATTCTGACTTCTCCTTTAACACTACTTTTAACTATACTGATCAGTCACAACATTAAACCACCCATGTAATATTATGTAGGTCTCCTCATGCTGCCAAACCAGCTCTGATGCATCATGGCATGGACTCCACAAGACTTATGAAAGTGTCCTGTGGTAACTGGAACCAAGACATTCGCAGCACATTCTTAAAGTCCTGCAAATATGATTGAGTTCTGGGGAATTTGGAGGTCAAGGCAACACCATGAATTCTTTGTCATGTTCATCAAGTCATTCCTGACGGCTGCACAGTCCTATAGACCACAAACTGCGATGCACTTTGTGTTGTGACACATTTCTATCATGGTCAGCAATAAGTATTCCAGCAATTTGAGCTAGAGTATTTCTTCTGTGTGATTGGACCAGATGGGCTATACTTTACTCCCCACATGCAACAATGAGCCTTTGGTGCCCAAGAAATGAAGCTGGTACACCGGTTGTCTTTCCTTGCATCACTTTTAATACGTACTAACCACTGCATACTGGGAACAACCCACGTGGGTTTTGGAGATATTCTGACCCAGTTGTCTAGACATCACATTTTGGCCCTTGTCAATGTAACTCAGATCTTTTCACTTTCCCATTTTTCCTACTTCCAATAAATGAAATGTAAGAACTGACTGATCACTTGCTGTCTAATATATCCCAACCCTTGACCTGTGCCATTGTACAATATAGTCAATGTCAGTGGTTTTAATGTTGTGGCTGATTAGTGTATATTATAACTAATAATATGTTTAACTATGCTAAGTTAATACTTCTAGAAATTTCGTAAAACAGGGTTAAATGTCTGTACACTTTCTTTTAATTTCTTTCTTTTTGCGAGTGATCATGTTAAAGCCTTGTCGAATTATAAAATCTTGCAGTGGATTCATTCTTATTATGTGTGTAGCTGAAATAAGTGGGTCTGATGCTTAAGCTTGTTTGTGTGCATTATAATTATGGTATTGTGTGTTTTGTGTGATTATTTGTCTGTAGTGTTTTTTTCTAGCTACTCATGTATGTCATCTATTGATAAATTGTTACATGTTTTGTCTCTAAGCAAATATTTGTTAATGTAGACAGAGAACAGAGTTTAAATTATTACTGATGTTTACAATATTGCACAATGTGAATTTTGCAACAGGAATACATTTATTAAGGTCTGGTGGAGATGCTTATAAAAAAAAATTCAACAAGAGAGGAATATAAACCCTTATAGCAGATATCAATCATATAGAAAGTTAAAAATAATACCAATTAAATGCAAATAATATATATATATATTATTGTTATAACCACTGTAAATACCAAAAGGAGAATGAAAGGGAAAGAAAAGGGAAAGCAGGAAAAGAAAGGAAAAGGGAAGAAAGGAAGGAAAAAGAGCGAAGAAAAGGAGAGAAAGGAAGGATAGGAGAAAAAGAAAGGAAGTTAAAGATAGTTAAGAAAAGAAAAAAATTAATTGGATGAATAAAGAGCTAGAATGCGTGCGGTAGGGATTTCGGAGGTTAAAACCTCCTTTTGAACGAGTGGGCGGGCGGGCAGGCACAGGAGGGCTCGAGCGCACACATCAAACAACCTCCTTTTGTGCGAGAAGGGGGCGGGCGGGCGCGAGCAAGCGCACACATCAATGAACTAACACGCGCATGCACGCAAACACGTGGGAAGAGGAAGAGGAGGAGTGGAAACTGATAGCAGGGACATACAGAAGCAGGCAGAAACGGAGCAGAGCAGTTGCAAAATAGGAGAAAGCAAAGTTATAAGCAGGAGAAAGAGAATTGTTGTTGGCTAATAATAATAAGTGGCTAACTAGCTCAGCCTTACTTTGGTACCTCAGGAAGGTAAAAGAAAGGAGATAAAAAGGAATAGATAAAAAAAATTAACAAAAAAAGGGAAGAAAAATAGAGAAAAGGGGATAAAATAAAGGAGGAGAGTAAGCAGTGTTTAGTCTGGCTCATAAATTAAGTTGTGTAATCATATAAAGTTAAATAAAAAAAATAAGTAAGGGAAGGAGAAGGAGAAAATAAAAAAAAGGGAAAAAGAGATCCTTGATATAGTGATATACTATAAGGAAGGTAAAGAAAAAGAAGGCAGGAAAAGGGATTTCTTTTGATGGTGACACATAATAAAAATTGGCACCTAATGCAGCATTGTTTTTGGTGTTTGCAATAAAAGGGAAAAGAGGAGGGAAAAAAGTGCTGTGTGGAGTGCCGACGTAAGAGTAACAATTATTAAGTAATAAAGTAATTAAACTTTATAAAGTTAAAAATATTATAAACATGCATAAAGTAGAAATAAAAAGATAAATGTACGTACATTTATTTTTTTTTAAAAACACCCTCCTTTCTAAAAAATATTCCGCACTTGCGCGAAAACTGGTGGGCGGTAAGGACATTTTTCCATCAAGAAAGATGCATTAGTGGGCAGTAGGTAGAAAAAGGTTGACTACCACTGGTGTAGATGATGCTGTGTGTGTTTGTGTAGATGATGCTGTGTGTGTTTGTGTAGTGAATGCAGTTTGTGTGTTTGTGTAGATGATGCTGTGTGTGTTTGTGTAGTGAATGCAATTTGTGTGTTTGTGTAGTGAATGCTGTGTGTGTTTGTGTAGTGAATGCAGTTTGTGTGTTTGTGTAAATGATCCTGTGTGTGTTTGTGTATTGAATGCAGTTTGTGTATAGTGAATGTGGTGTGTGTACTTGTTTAGTGAATGCAGTTTGTGAATGCAGTTTGTGTGTGTGTGGTGAATGTGTCTTTATGTTTGATAAATGCAGTGAGGGTATTTTTTTTTCCTTTCAATTTTGAAAGCTGTGGCAATGCTTTAAAGCCGCTCGCAAGAATGCCGGAGTGGGAGGTGAGTGTGAAGACAGAAGGGCCCGCAGAGGCATGTATGTATGTATGTATGTACAAAGACCTTTGGTGTCCTGATGAAAGCTCCGACCGGGAGCTGAAACGTTGACTGAAACAGTACCTACTCAAAATAAATTGGAAAAGAAACCCACGAGTGCCGGTAAAAATTCTTTTGATACTTGTATTAATTTGGAACTGAGCACCTGGTACAAAACTTTAAAGTTGGAGTGCAAGAGTGTTTTTTATATATATATATATATATATATATATATATATATATATACACACATTGAAGGGCTGGGGGCCCGGATATGCAGAGTATTAGCAGTGCAGTCCAGGCCCCCCAGGACCGCCGGACCCGTGACAACCGTCATGGTTTTCACCCCCTGATGGCGGCCCTGGACAGGAGAGGGCTATATGGAAACAAGTAATAGAACAAAAGGTAATATGTAAACAGTATATAGTTAGTCACAAATACAAAATACACTGACCAGCAATACCAGGATCAGCAAAGAAAGTGAATGAGCTTAGGATGGCAAGGCCTTCTATGGAATGTGTAGCTGTTTTTTGATGGGTTGTTTATGCAGTTTTCAGAAAAAAAAGAGATATGCAAAACATGAAGCCTCTGCCTCATGTGATAAAATTAGCGAATGTGCATCCATCTGAATATATATGATCGCAATTCAGTTTTAAATCAGTGCTTTGTACATTAGCTGAATCCTATACTCTGGATGCGATAATAGTTGCTTTTGTGTGCTGCGAATAAATAATTCTAAATTGCATGAGATTTACAGTCTATTTAAATACCATAGATTACATGGGAATAGGCCATAGATCTGAAATGGGCTGTACATGTCCAAATTAATTCAATTGCTGTATTTAAATAACTTATATATCCATCATGTATATCCATTGACCATTTTCAGCATCAAACTTTGAAAAATTAGGAAATTTGGGAAAAATGCAGTAGTTAATAAGAGTAAAAGCAATTTAGACATAACTGGCAATCAAAGTGTGAAATTAAGTTTTTTTTTCTTATTTGTTATGTTAACATCCTTTATTTTGTTACACACAGTTTAATTATAGTATCTATAAATAAGCAATGCAAGGCACCTCTCTGACCATAATGCACTTCCGTGTGCCGCATTTACTACTTAAAAATATTAGAACAGATGTTATGTGTCTGCTAAAGTTGTTTTCGTTTTCTTTTATTTATATGTTAATGAGAATTTAATTACTTCATGAATACTTAAAGAACCTGAGGGTGCCTGATATCATTAGCTCGAACATGACAAGCACCTCAAGTGACCACATGGGAAGACTAAAATTGCTTTTAGTTTACATGCAGACAGCAAGATGAATTCTTTCTACCCCCTGCTATGCATAACCTGACATAAAGTATACAAGCAAAATGCTAGTAAATTGTTATAATGTAACATGAATTAAATTATTTCAAGAAATTGCTCACACCTACAGAAATACTGCAAGTCTTTATTTTTGTTAAATTATTACATGAAAAAGGTACTATGCTTTGATCAAAGTTTTTGTTATATTCTGAAATGAAACTTCAGGGGTTAGATTTTTTTTTTTCTTGACATTAAGTATTGATCCATGAATATCCTACGCTTCTCCTAATTTGATTAGTGTTTCTGGAAATATTGCTTTTTGAATTCTCTATCTTTTTTGACTGCCAAGCCAGGCCTGAAATAAAGCATTCAGCCCAAGCCCTATACCTTATTCAACAATTGATATATGCAAGAATATATTCTGCTTTATAACATATGTTAGAAATTAGATAATGTAGCCAAGGAATTGTATAAATGTTGAGTTAGGAGTGCCTTATTCAGAGCCTCTGTTGACTCCCCTTTAGAACTCAAATATTTTGCAAAAAATACTTCCCAACAACCCCCAACATGAATGTGGCTTGGCCACAGCTTTATTTAAATATAGTAAACATACCAAAACTTATGAAACTCCCACCCCTCAGGTGGGCAAACTCCAGAGCTGTGACAAAAACTGAAAAGCAAAGAGGAAAGTGGCAATAGAAAATAATAAAATAAAAATAAAATTGAGGCTCAAGAATGAAAATATAAACCTTAAGGAAATAAAACCTCCATAGCAAGACAAAAAAAGTGAATACATTATTTAGATTACATTTTGGATTATATGCAACAAAAATAAATATTTAGGGGGCAGAGCCTAACTGCTGAACTGAATAGATGCCATTCTGTTTAATAACACACACTAACTAATCACTAACATGGTCCAAAAATCTAAAAAAAAAACCAAACTGGGGCTAACAAAGGGTTATGAGTGTGAGCTTGTGCCTAAATAGTGAATGTAATGCTGCGAGTGTTTACTCAATAAATTATACACACAGGCATGAGGTTTCCAATCATTCTGTCTATGTTTCCAGGAAGCCAATGAGCCCATCCTCTGTTATTTCGAATCCATACAGGATCACCAATGTTAAATCCGGAACAACATAGTGAAGGATATGTTAAATGTTTTTCTGGGCGAACAAAATCAAGTTTGGTTCGGAGATGCCGTCCAAACATAAGCAAAGCAGGGGTCACCCCAGTAGGAGAGTGTGGTGTGTTTCGGTATGTGGTCATGAATTCCAGCAGCATCTCTTAGACTTTCCAGTCTGGTCCCTAGTAGTAAGTAAGAGCTTCTTAAAAGTCTGAACAAACGTTTTGCCTGCCCATTCGAGGATGGATGATATGGAACTGTTTTGTAGTGGGTGATGTTCCAGGAGCTGAGGAATGATTGAAATTCATGTGATGTAAATTGGGACCCATTGTCTGTGACTGTGGCTACTGGCAATCCGTATTGGGGAAAAACGCTTTCTTAAAATTAAAATGGTGGCATTGGAGGTGATAGAAGGCATTTGGAAACTTAAAGAAATTTTGAATGCACATCCACTATGATTAAGTACATTTTACCGTTGATTGGCCCTGCAAAATCTAGATGAAGTCTTGACCATGGGTCCTTCAGCCATGGACAAGGTTATCTACTAGCATTCTTTCAGGGTCCCTGAGCTTGACAGCACCCTGGACATCGAGCTACATAATCTTGAATTGCTTTATCCATTTGTGGCCAACAAACATGGCCTCTGGCTCGGTGCTTCATGCACACAACACCTGGATGGCCCTCATGCAGGATCTTTAGCATTGTACGTTGCATATTCTTGTGTATTAGTACTCTATTGCCCCCTTTATAACCATCCAGCATTTGTCACAAGCACACATTTTCTTATGAAGTATGGTTGAAATTCACATGGTACTTTCTCTGGCCATCCAACCTGAACATGTGAGAAAATCTGAGATAGGCATGGGTCCTTCGCTGTGTTTCTGGCTATCAATGTTGTAGATATGCTAGCTTGTGACCTTTGTATTTCAACTATGCGTATTCTCTTGATGGGTGTTCTCCAACTTGTAATCTGGAGAATGCATCTGCAGTACTGTACGGCACCCCCAGGCATAAAAGGGGTTTACACCCGTTTAGTAGATCTTCCCCTTCCAGAGACACAGGCACAGCTACTGCAGAACCCCAAACTCCTGAACAGGATACCAAGTAGCACTCCAAACTCCCGAACTGGAACCTCACAATTAGCTGCTAGCAGCTTAACAGGAAAAGCACCCAAGCAGCTTACACTCCTGGCAATCAGTCTCTAACAGCATACAGTAAATCCCCCCAAGGACGAGACAAAGCTCCGTGTTGAGGGTCAAGCAGTGAACAGACAGATATGTGGGTTTATTGTTCTTTGTGACCAAATGAAGCATGTCTTTTCTGCCCAAAACCAGTTCCACAGAGTCTTCTATCCTGGAGATAATTGGGAAGTAATCCAATTATCTCCAAGGACAGAGGCAAAACTACATTAAGCACATGACAGTAAAAAGACAGTGAAATACAATAAAATACACAAGGTTACATTTATTACATAAAATACAGACATGCAACATATCCCCAGATAGCTTAGGTCTGAGCACACATTATTACTGAATGGCGCTAAGACCACACACATACAGTTCAATTGCCATGGAGCCAAAGTCTTTCCCATAGTCTTTCATTATACAAATGGGCTCCATGGCATAGCTATCTGGGGTATCACCGCTCAAACAGGGCAAGCACCGAATGACCCGGCTTTCATGTCTTTGCAGGGGGAAATTAAGCGTTTCAACATGGGGCCATAATCTAAAGGCAGCAGGCGGGCAACCAGGCTCCTCCAATGCACAGTGGCGAGATTGGTCTCGTCACAATTACCATGAGCATCATGTGAGCGATATCTGATGGATTAATTATAAGCTCCCAAGAATTACGCATATCTTTGTAACTGAGACGTAGTTGTTGTAGAAATCCCTTTTTTAGGGTTGAGAATTGACAGCAGAGGTTTGTGATCAGTGATTAGTGTGAAATCCCTACCATCCTACCATAGATGTAGTCATGAATTTTCTTGGTGGCCCAAACAATGTCTGGTGCCTCTTTTTCTATCTGCAAGTAGTTTTGTTCTGCTGAAGTTAAAGATGTGGAAGCAAAAGAAATGCACCGCTCTGTGCCATCCAGCATGATATGTGAAAGTACAGCTCCTAGTCCATACGGAAAGGCATCACATGCTAATGTTACCAGGTTCTTTAGGTCATAGTGGACCAGAACCTTGGGAAGACAGAATCAGCTCCTTGGAAATCCGAAAAGCTTCTTCACACTTGGCTGTTGTTGTGGATCCAAATAATGATCTTTGTTATATTCAGAGGAAACCCAAATTGTTGTTACAAGTGCACTTGGAGAAGCGAGAATTAGACACCAGACACCTGTTGGTATTCAAAATAAGCCTCTGACGTTTTTTATTCATCAGCTGGGTTTTATACATTAAAAAGTAAGTGCTTACGTGCAAATACTCTTAGAACAAAAATAGCAAGGGAATACAGATAAGACATAGGAATGAGCGCCATGTATACATAACAAATAAGTTTCTGGGTAAGAGAGAACAACAAGATTAGAGTAGAGACATCTTGGGTGGGGGCTCTCTGCTCCCGGGACTTAGACATATATGGTCTTAAGTGTTGTTCAAGCATCAAGCAATCAATCCTGATTCCAAGTTAGCCAATTTTAATATAGGATATCATTATATGACACCTATAAGCTTGAGCCTTGGAATCAAGATAAATTCTATCACACTGTCCATATCCATTTGGCCCTTGTATCTAATAAGCGATGTAGTGGATTTATCCTGTGTGCTAGGTTTGGTAAGAAACAGTGATAGTAATTTAAGAAGCCAAGATAAGACCTGACATTTTGGGGAGTTGGGGCATGAGTAAGGGCTTTCACCTTTTCTTTGGTAGTGTGCCACCCATTTCGATCTATAGTATAGGCACAAAATTGTAATTGTCGCTTTAAAAATTCACATTTCGAAAGATGTACCCATAATCCCCATGTTTGGAGCCTCTCTAGAGCAGCTTCCACATTCTTCATGTGTTCTTCATTTGTGGGACCAGTAATGAATGTGTCATCTAGTAGACATTGAGTATAAGGACTTCATCCATGATGCGCTGTGGCTATACCAAAAACCATGCGGGTATATTGGAATAATCCTTTATGAGTAGTATTTGTCACTAAATGACGTGACTCTGGGTTTTCCTTCAGTTGTAGGTAAGCTTGCATTAAGTCTATATTTGTAAACTTTTGGCCTCCAGCTAAGGAACTAAAAAGATCCTCAAGTCGAGGCAATGGGTATTGATCCACAAGAAGCTGGTTATTCAAAGCCATCCTGAAATCCCCACAAATCCTGCCATCACCATTCTTCTTTATTACAGGAACAAGAGGTGATGCCCATTTACTCCTCTCAACTTTTTTTATGATCTTGCTTCCACACTCTTCCCCAAGGCAAATGGTACTGATCTGGCCTTGCAAATTCAAGGGCGGGAACCCAGTTTCAATGGGAGTTGGACTAGTTTTGCTCTTATTGTACCCAGAGAGTCTTCAAAAACCTCTTTAAACCATTACTTCAGAGACTCCACCCAGGACTCCACCTCAGAAAGCAATGTACACTGGGCCAGGGTGTCACGGCAAGGGTGCATAATTCATTATTGCACTATGGAATATTGTCCTTTAATGTAATTTGTGTAGTGCATAGATGAACTGGTTGCCTGGTAGAGGTGGTATTGTCAATGTCAAAAGGGGTTAATTTGATTGTATTAGAGGTCAGAAAGTTTAATCATTAGAATTAAACCCTTAGTTCCTCTTTGAAGCTGGGGCCCCCACAGAAGTCAGATGACAAAAGGGGGTAATGTAAATTGCATAGGAATGTGAAAGGGGTCAGATTGGGTGATTAATCAAAGGCTCTGCAAGGTGTGAGATTCTACACTTGAAAAGCCTGAATGTCTGGTCCCAATGTAAACTAGCTGGCTTCAGCCCTGTGGCCTGTACCTTTTAAATAATGAGGTAATTTCTTTGATATGTTAATGATCATTAGCCTTGTGTTCAAGTATCATATCTAGAAACATTAACATGTGCCCACAGAATACTAATTAAGCCTCAGTTTTATTATATTTAGAATGGGACAAGCACCATCTTCTAAACAGGCCCACATATGATTGGTTTAACTTAATCATATGGGAAGGGATCGGGATGTCTACTATATTGGGTCACAATTAAGAAGTGTAAGTAAGAAGTAAGAAGCTTGAAAAAGACCTCTTAGTAGGTCAAAACATTGCTGCTCTTTTTGTTTCATTAAATCTGCCTGCGGCTTTGACACTCTGAGTGCATGGGGAATTTCTTTGTTGCCTTAACTTGGTGGGATTGCTGGTCCTGCTCCAGAGCACCGGTGGCTGCTGGGATTGAGTGCGGTTCCTATAATCACTTTCACAAGTAAGAAGTGTGACATATCTATGGAATGGATACATTGAAACAAATTCCTTTATGCAATTATTATTTCTGTGGCAAGTACATAAGATGAGATAAAATCAAATGTTTCCATTTGGATTGATGTTGGTCTGGAACACAAGGAGGTGGTCACTTATTGTGACTTATCTATAGATACACCTTATCTCCACCTCTAGGCCAGGCCTGATAATGCACAGGGTATATATCCAATGATACCTATGTTGTTGGTGTAAATAGTTTGATTGTCATCTATATTTTTGTATGCACTGTGACTATTTTTTTGCTCAGAATAAATATTCCTTTATTAAGTTCTGCCTTTGTCAGGTAAAGAATCACGTTACCTGAAGAGACTAATTAGTATTTTGCAATTACATAGATATTGTGTTAAGTTAGATTTGGTGGGTTTTTATTAGTAAGTTACCTGGGAGACCAGGTATCCCATTTATAAATTGTTGGTAGGTGTTAAGGGGGATTTTATCATTATTTCCGGTCTACTGCAGACAAATAGTGATCTTTAACCCTTTCACCACCACAACTACATCACACACAGTCTTGAAGTAGGATGCGTTCGTGACACAAGGCTTTAATCCAGTCTCTGTCATATAGTGGAGGACCTCCTTTATGTACCACATACATAAAGATGTAAATATTTACTACATTTCCCCAATGTGACAAGAGGTTGTACGTAACCTATGGGTTCTAATAGCTCCTTGCTGTAAGTTTGTAATCTGAGATTTGCAGGTGTTAGTAATAGTGACAGTCCTAAAACCTTCAAATTAGTCCATGAAATGACAGACACAGCTGCCCTTGTATCAACATGCATGGGGAGGGGACAAGAATCGAGTGTCACATCCACTGTAATAGCAGGTGTTCTCCCATCCAATCGAAATAGTGCAACATACTGAACAATTGACTCTCTAATGTTACCATTAAAAGCCAAGGTATTCCTATTGATTATGTTCCCCCATAGGAACCCCAGGGCTACAGCTACAACTCCTAATTATTGCTGCCAATAGTGGTGCTCACAGCTTGTACTAATGGTGGAGGAATTGGGCAATCAGTTTTCTCTGAACTGCTCACTCGAGAGATGGACTTATGTTAACTCAGACAGGGCATCTAAAAGTGTTAAATAATGGGAATTGTGGGACCGATTCCATAGAAAAATCTGTACATAATATGTAATTTGCATATGCATAAGGATTGGAGTGGGTATTATTCTCTAATAAAGTTAATTTACCCATCTATCTGATTTACTTTGGGATTATGGGATTAATTGTGCTTTATCAAAAAGGAATGGGCACATGTGTTCCAGCTGAATCCACTGACAATGTTATTCCAACTGAAATGCTGATAATCATTTTCGATTTTTTATTTGCTACAAAGTGTATTGTTGTCCCCAACTACAATGTCATAGCTAAACCCCTCACCGACCTGACCAAAAAGAGTTTGCCCAGGCAAGTACTCTGGACCCCAGAGTGTGAGCATGCATACCAAGCCCTTAAGGATGCCTTGGTAAATGCCCCTGTCCTGGCTGCTCCTAATCCCAGAAAACATTTTCTCGTTCACACAGATGCCTCCATGTTTGGGTTAGGGGCAGTGCTGAGCCAGGTCGGGAAGAGAACACCCTGTGGCTTACCTCAGCAGGAAGCTGTTACCCAGGGAGGTAAGCTACACCGCCATTGAGAAAGAATGCCTGGCAGTGGTGTGGGCCTTTAACCCCTTAAGGACCAAACTTCTGGAATAAAAGGGAATCGTGACATGTCACACATGTCATGTGTCCTTAAGGGGTTAAGAAGCTGCAACCTTATTTGTATGGACAGCAATTCACCCTGCTCATGGATCACAACCCGTTGGTATGGCTTATCCGGGTATCTGGGTACAATGCCAGGCTGCAATGGTGGAGCCTGGCCCTACAACAGTATGACTCACTATTCACTACCGACCTGGTAAGCAAAACAGCAATGCTGATGTGTTGTCTGACAGACGGCCCTAGATAAGTGATCCGTGAGTCCTTCCCAGGACATCCTCAAGCCAATCCGTTGGGATCAGACTGTGTATGCCGGCTTGCAGTTATGGGGGAGCTGTGTGGCGGGACCACTGCCTGTTCATGAATTGCTACGAGATATTCCCTGTGTTTTCCCCTGTATTGTGTTGTATTCATGTGTTTTCCCCTGTATTGTGTTGTATTCATGTGTTTCAATGTGAAAGAGTTACGTTCACCTCCCAAACGGAGACCATCCAGAAACCTTATCTAGAATATTGTCTTAGAACATTCACACCTCATAACGAGGTGTGAAAACCACAAACCGCAAGGGAAGCCTTGGCATGTGCCTACCCTGGGTGGCGGCCCGTTCGTTAGATGAACGCCATCTAGGGAAGCATTTGTGGATTGCCCCTTGTAGTGTTCACACCAATCAAGTAGAACATTGGCAACTTCCAACACAAGTGTGAAACCGCAAGGGAAGTAATTAATGAGTGCTTCCCTGGGTGGCCGCCGCTGTTGTTAATTACATTTCTTATAAAAATTTCAATAAAGAATTACAATTGGAAAAATACACTGCATCTCCTACACACACACATACACACTACATCATCTTTAGACACACTGCACAAAAACACTACATCACCGCACATGCAGTGTATCCCATATACAAATACACTCCCTCTTTACAGCCCATAAACACACATACAACATCATGACCATAAAAGAAACAAATCTATTTATACACAGTTGTCTAGCTTTATTATATGCTACTATGTATTTGGTGCCTCTGTTTGTGTACCTGTCTGTTTTTGTCTACCCCTTTGTGTGTCTGTGTATTTCTTTCTGCGCCTGTGTGTACCTGTCTGTGCTGTTATGTGTCTGGGTTTTGGGAAAGTGTTAGTGGTTGAAATTTTATTAAAAGGTTGCCAGATTGTTTATTAGCTCAACCCCCAGGTGTTTAACAGTTACAACACCTCTGATTCACATCATTGACATCCTACATCAGGGGTCCTCAAACTCTGGCCCCCCAGATGTTGCTGAACTACAACTCTCATGATTCTCTGGCTATCTATGTAATTCAAAGAATCATGGGACTTGTAGTTCAGCAACATCTGGGGGCCAGGAGTTTGAGGACCCCTGTCCTACATCATCATCCTCATCATAATGTTCTGGAGGATTTTATTTTCAACAGAATGTATTCTAAATCATGCACTTCTTCACAATCATCAGATAACTGTCTAAAGTTCAGTTCTCCTGCTCCTCTAATGTTCAGATGTTTCTCTTTAGAAAGAAATGAACATTTTCTTTTCTTTAAAAGTATTTTCTGATTTTAAAAACAACACCACTTGAACTTTGAGGCCTTGATCTTGTTATCTTTGTTCTGATGCAATGTTTACATGTCAGTGAATGGAAGGAGGACAAGACTGAACTATTGCTAAGTCCTTTCTTCTCTGCTGTAACTGACAACACTATTTGATTAAGCATCAGCACCAGCAGCAGTATGCAGTTAATCAATGTTTCTGTCTCTTTGTTTAGTTGTAAAGAAGGACAAAAATTACATATAAGAAAGGAAGAAATTAGTTCTTAAAATTTTCTGGCATTATGTTTTTTTGAAAAGTAAACTTTAACATCATTATACTTCCAATATCAAGATATCCATACTAAGCACAATTGAATGTCTTCAACTAAAGTGTTTGCTTATTTTTTCACCAAACAGAACAAAAGTGTTATGCTCAAGTCAATTCTTCAAATACCCACTCTACTTAGTCTTAAAGACTTAGTTATAAAACTAAAATATGACACAAAGGTAACTTGCTATCCCATGAAACAGTTAACACACCCTTAAATCTAGCTTACTATACAGGTAGCAGAAGTATATAGAAGTGGAAGAACTTGCTGGTGGTTGTGCTCAATGACAACAAAATATTACTTTTTAACTAAATTACTGTAATGTTAGTCTACTATTGGTATTACCATGTGGCAGGTTACTGGTACAGGTCACTATAAAAGTACCATTGATGTATAACAGAGTTGATGGAGACTGATCATGCTGGAGTACATTGACAAATGTCAAATACTTAAATAACCATTATAGACCCAACACAGCTTTCAGACATATTACATCTTTATGCAAGTTTCCTCTGACTTCTGGCTTCATCATAATTGACTATATGCAATGCAGATCAATGTTTACATACCAGTCTTACCAGTTTACATACCAGTTTACATATCATCTTCATTAATTAAACTTTGTTTAGAGTCACCCATTTCAGAATATAACGCCTGATTTTACACAAAGTTTTGCTAATCATTGCAAATTAGCTGCATATTAGCTGATATTTATGCTAGACTAATATCCCTTAGCATTTGGAATTAATTTAATTTATTTTGTTTTATTTTTGTGATGTTTAACCCCTTAAGGACACATGACATGTGTGACATGCCATGATTTCCTTTTATTCCAGAAGTTTGGTCCTTAAGGGGTTAAACAATTAGGTTTTTTTTTAAATATTACATCATCAGAACTAGTAAATGTCAGAATACATAGTTTATACATTTTAATTATTTATACAGCACCAACATATTCTGTAGCCCTGTACAATAGCTAACAAAACAAACACTAAATTGTAAAAAAACATGATTGACATATTGGGACAGTAGGTTACATAGTTACATAGTTGCATAGATGAATAGAGACATGCGTCCATCAAATTCAGCTTTTCTCACTTTTGTTTTTGCTGCTGATTCAAAAGAAGGCAAAAAAAAAAGAACCAGTCTAATTTTGCAAAAAACATGGGAAAAAATATATATATATATATTTTGATCCCAGAATGGCAGTCAGATTTCTCCTTGGATCAAGAAGCTATTACCCCACTAATTAAAAAATATATACCTGGAAAATAAGTTTTTGAAAGTATTTATTCAATTGCTGTTTAAACATCTGTATAGATTCTGATAAAACCATCTATTCAGGCAGAGAATTCTACATCTTTATTGTTCTTACTGTAAAAAAAAAATATGTTATATTGCCTTACACTAAATCACATTTCTTCCAGTCTAAATGTACAGTCCTGTTTATGAACAAATTTCCAAACAATGGTTTGTATTGGCCATGCATATGTATTAAGGCCATTTGGCCTGTATTTGTGGGAGGGGCTTAACTTATTTCACTCCCCTATATAAGGTACAACCTTTACCTGACTCCACACCTATCAAGGTCAGCGTCTGAATGCACTTCCAGTTCATCCAGTCGCCATTTTGGAGTACTTCTGTTTCCCACGAGGTTTTCCATCGCTGAGCTGTGTCCAGATTTCTGTTGGATCAGCTTCCTGCCTTTACTATCGCCGCGGATCACGTCCTAGTGACTGTCAAACAGTAAGTAGACTTAACCGTTACGCCAGGCAACAAGTCCCACGGCATCAATTACGGTTCAGGTCCTCACTTTACTGTCACGTTCGGCTAATTCTGCTCTACTTAATTCAAGCCGTCCGGTTTTTCAGCCGTTCGTCTGCACGGAATATTTACACGTTCGGTACTTAGGATGTTAATTACTGCATATTTCTCCCGCTCATGCCTTACTCATATAACATTTCACATAAATCTCTACATTCATGCGGTACAACACACGAACACACTATTCACATATTGTTACAGAGTTAACCCTGTCATTTACAGTTTATGCGGTTCATACTGCACAAACAAAGATACACATATAACCATCATGCCGACTGGGCAGCCGTATGGCCACAGCATGACAAACCTTGCCATTCATATGTTGTCTAGTTCGTGCGGTTAAATGCACGAATGGACAGGTTTGGGAATAAAATTACATTTATGTCCAAAAATACTTGCAGGGTTCAAAGGGGGGTTATTGTATATAATTATATTTTGTTAACAAAATCCACACACGAATGGGTTAAATATATGTTCCAAATTACACATGTTGGTATACACATGGTTAAACATTCCACACTGCCACCTTCAGGTCAGCAAGGATATTGCTATCATTTGAATATCACATTACTTTCCTGAACTCTATACATAATCTCACAGATACCTCATATATTTTCACACAGGGGTTAAAAATCATACTAATACATTTATCATGCCTCTACTACACTACCAACTACAAGGCCACATACGGAATTACGGAGATCTTACAAACACCATCTCCTGACCTATACAGGTGACACTTGTGACACTTGTATATATATTTCATATGGTTTCATCTATTTAGTTACAGGTACTACTGTTACCTATACGGATTACCAGGTTTCAATAACCTATACGAGGTACGTACACCTGCTTACAGTAGATCCATAAAAAATCTCCCACAAAATAGACAAGTACTGGCAATTAGGGTCACATAGGTAATTCCTCTTTTCTGTGCACTATGCTTAGGATTAGTGGTCCCGCAAGGCCAACACCCCGCTTCAAACTCGGAAGCAAACACCCCTCAGGCCACACGTGAGCTAGCCGCCTCACACGTATCATAGAGAGGTCCTCACCTGTCACTCCCTTTCCTATTTTCTGGTTACAGTCACCGAGAGGCCAACATCCTGCCACAACGTTCAGTGGCCACAAAAAAACCCTCGCGTCAAGCATAGATAGAGCCAAAAAACAATAAGCATAATGGTTTCGCCTCACGGCATAGCTAGCAGCCAGTACTAAACTACTGGGTTTTAAATAATAATTTTATCTTTCATTTTATTCAAGTATGTCTCATGAAGGTGATGAAGAGCTATTTCTTCATGGCACCCCAACTAGGGTCAAGACACCCTCTTGTAGGGGAGCTATTGCCAGTCCGGCATCAATCAGATCCTGGATGATCCCACGCATCCCCACGACAAATCCCCTATCCTGTCACAGCAAGGAAAGCGGAGCTATTCAAACTCCTAAGCACTACAATCGACAACACGGAAGCAGGGGAAGGCCCCAGCAACATCAATTCAGGTGATATCCAGGCTATGTAGACCCAGAATAGAAGCCTAAGGGACACCATTACCACTTTGGTCCAGCTTAAAAATTTACAATTTTTGACAACTCTCTGTACTCTATCTTTAAGCCAATGTTCTACCCGAGAACAAAAATTGTCATCTAGACCAATTTCTTATAGTTTGATACTAATCTCTTGTGAGAAACTGTATCAAATACCTTTGCAAAATCCAAGTAGATCACATTCACTGCAACATCCTGATCTATACTTCTACTTACTTCTTCCTAGATTGCAATTAGGTTAGTTTGAAGTTCCATAAAACCATGCTGATTACTGCTAAAAACACTGCTCCACCCAATGAATTCCTGAAAATGATCCCTTAATAACCTTTCAAATACCTTCCCAGTTAAGCTCACAGTTTTCTAATTTTCAGGCAGTGGCGGAACTACCGCGGTCACAGGGGTCGAAGCTGCAACCGGGCCTGTTCCTGCAGGGGGCCCAGACACTATGAAGACCCATGCGACAGTGGTGCCCGCAGGCTAAGTAATGTGGTCCTGGCCCACATGGTGTAATGGCTGGGGCCACATTGAATGAGCCCATCGGGTGTCCCATGCTGTTAGGGCCACCTTATGGCAATGAATTTCCAGGAGGCCTGGTCGGTGCTGCGGTGCTTTAATAGATGCTGGGAGAAAGTGACTGCCCCGGTCACTTCCTCCCTGCAACCACTGGGAGCCATGCGGGAGAAGGAAGGAGGGGATGGAGTCAGAGTAGGAACTCTGACACCCATCAGCCTGAGCCACCACTGGATCACAGGGAAGTCACCGTCCTGCATCTAATAGGTTGGAAACAGGAGGGTGACTAAAACATTTTGTGTCTGTATATGTGTGTGTGTGTGTGTGTATGTATGTATGTGTGTTTGTGTATTTGTGTCTGTATGAATGTTTCTCTGTATGTGTGTATGTCTGTGTGCCTGTATGTGTGTGTGTGTATGTATGTATGTATTTGTGTGTGTGTGTGTGTTTGTATGTATTTGTGTGTGTGTGTGTGTATTTATGTATATGTGTGCCTCTATGTACGTGTCTGTATGTGTGTATTTGTGTTTGTATGTGTGTGTCTATATGCTTGTGTGTCTGTATGTGTGTCTGTGTGTATGTGCATGTCTGTGTGTATGGGGGACAAACCGGGTCTTCTATTGTAGATATATTGATGATTTGCTTTTTATATGGAAAGGCTCGAAAGCTAATTTTTGACTCGGCTAAATAATAATGAGTGGGAAATACACATAACCAGTGATTTTAGTACCTCTAATATAGATTTTTTAGATTTAAACATCTATGCTGAAAATGGCATCATAACAACAATAAATACATAAAAAAGTAGATGCCAATGTACAATAGCGGCCATTATTCAACCTGGCTTGATAATATCCCTAAGGGGCAATTTAGAAGGATTCGTAGAAATTGCACAGAGGTAGATGTATTTAAGAATCAAGTGACAATTTTAAAAGATAAATTTACAAAGAAGAAGTACCCTACTAAACTTAGTAGGAAGCATATAAAGAGGCCCTTAAACAGAACCAAGAGTACCTGATTTTAAATATTAAGAAAAGTACGGACTCTAAATATGGGGACAATGTGGCCCCTATTGTGTTTGATACAATAGTGACTGCAGAAAGATTAAGTCTATTGTAAAGAAACACTGGCACATTTAAAAAAAAGATAATGCACTTTCTAAAATTCTTCTCAATAGAACTTTTATCACCTTTAAAGGAGCGCCTAGTTTTAAGCAAATTTAAACTTTTAACCATCCCAAAGAAAGAACACAAAAAACTTTTTTTTAAATGACAAAAAAGGTTTTTATTCATGTGAGTTATACACAGGTTGTAAGTGCAGTAAAAAATAGAACACTTAAGGGTATTGATAAATTTAGGACGAAATATAAAGATGAGGACTTTTATGTAAAGGATTTTGTTACTTGTTTTAGTAAGAATGTAATTTAATTTTTCATTTGCCCTTGCAGCCTGCAATATGTGGGTTGTACTATTCGCCCATTACACAAGAGGATCTATGAACATATAAATAATATCAGAAAGGGTTACGACAAACATAGTGTTTTGGCCCATTTTACAAAATACCATAATCAGGACCCCAGTGGTGTTACTTTTTTAGGGATTAAAATAGTTAACAATACTGGACTCTGTGGCGGAGAGGCCGTGGAAATATATAACCACACAGGCACTTGGAACTGGCTGTTTATTTAAATAAGGGACTATATGTTTATGTAATGTAGAATTTGTTGCTTCAATTTCTATATGTAGTTATGCCTTTTTTAAAAAAAAAGGGAACATGTGTCTTTAAAATATGGAAGATTGTTCCACAACTTCTCGCTCACCTTTCTTTCAATTTGTTAATTGAAGATTTTTACACAGCCAATGGAGGTAGGATTTTAAATCTTCACACCACTTTTGGGTGGACTTTTATAAACTGCAGGGACTAAGGGTGGTCAGATCTGAAGAAGCCGATGATTCGGCAAAACGCGTCATCTGACTAGGAGGAGACATTATAACGCAAATTCCGCTTCCCAGAAGTATCCCTATGAAGGGTACAGCCAGCCCTGGAGTGTTTACCACACAAAGCATAGAGAAGCCGGCATTCGCACTTATTCTAGGATGGATTGTTACCATAAAGGATCCAGTGATATTTTACTTACAGCAGATTGTTTTAGTTTTACATAGTTACATAGCTGAAAAGAGACTTGGGTCCATCAAGTTCAGCCTTCCTCACATATGTTTTTGCTGTTGATCCAAAAGAAGGCAACAAAACCCAGTCTGAAGTGCTTCCAATTTGCAACAAACTAGGAAAAAATTCCTTCTTGACCCCAAAATAGCAGTCAGATGTCTCCTTGGATCAAGCAGCTATTACCGCACTAATTAGAAATTATATCCCTTTATGTTATGTTTTTGCAAGTATTTATGCAATTGCAGTTTAAACATCTGTATAGACTCTGACAAAACCACCTCTTCAGGCAAAGAATTCCATAACCTTATTGCTCTTACTGTAAAAAAAACCTTTTCTTTGCCTTAGATGAAAACTCCTTTCTTCCAGCCTAAATGTGTGACCTTGTGTTTTATGTATAGCCCTGTTTATGAATAGATTTCCAGATAATGGTTTGTACTGGCCCCGAATATATTTGTATAATGTCATCATATCCCCTCTCAGGCTCCGTTTTTCCAAAGTAAAGAGATTTACATTTTTTAACCTTTCTTCATAACTAAAATGCTCCATTCCTTTTATCAATTTTGTAGCTCGTCTCTGCACTTTTTCTAGTGCCATGATATATTTCCTTAGAACAGGTGCCCCAAATTGCACAGCATATTCAAGGTGTGGTCTTACCAGCGATTTATAAAGAGGCAAAATTATATTTTCATCTCGAGAATTTATGCCCCTATTTATACATGACAACACCTTACTGGCCTTAGCAACTGCAGATTAAAATTGCATATTGCTGCCTAATTTGTTGTCTATAACAATTCCCAGATTCTTCTCATGTGTGGTTATCCCTAGTTCACTACCATTTAGGGTGTAAATTGCTTGTACATTCTTAACCCCAAAGTGCATAACTTTGCATTTCTCTATGTTAAATTTCATCTGCCATTTTAGTGCCCAGCCCCCAATCTATCCAAATCCCTCTGCAGCAAGGCAATATCCTGCTCACATTTTATTACTTCACAAAGTTTTGTGTCATCTGCAAACACTGATACATTACTTACATTTATAAATATGTTAAATAAAAGCGGTCCCAAAACAGAGTCCTGAGGGACACCACTTACCACTTTTGTCCAGCTTGAAAATGTACCATTAATGACAACTCGTTGTACTCTATCCTTAAGCCAATGTTCTACCCAAGAATAAGAATATTCATCTAGACCAATTTCTTTTAGTTTAAAGACTTACCTATTGTGAGGAACCTTATCAAATGCCTTGTCAAAATCCAAGTAGATCACATCCACTGCAACACCCTGCTCTATACTTCTACTTACTTCTTCTTAGAATGCAATTAGGTTAGCTTGACATGACCTATGTTTCATAAAACCATGCTGATTATTGCCAATAACACAGTTCTTCCCAATGAATTCCTGAATATTATCCCTTAATAGCCATTCAAATAATTTCCCAGTCACTGAAGTTAAGCTCACAGGTCTATAATTTCCAGGCAAGGATTTTGAACCCTTTTTAAATATAGGAACAACATCTGCCTTCCTCCAATCCACCGGTACAATACCTGAAACAAAAGAATCTTGAAAAATTAAATACAGAGGTTCACTTATTACCCCACTTAGCTCCTTAAGTACTTGTGGGTGGATATCATCAGGCCCCGGAGCTTTATTTACATTCATTATCTTGAATTGCTGTAGCACCTTGTCTCGAGTTATCCAATCACAAGTTATCTGCAAATTTGTTGCAGCAATCACTTGCTTATCTCTTGCCATAGGATCCTCATTAATATATACTGAAGAAAAATAGTTATTACAAATGTTTGCCTTTTCCTGGTCTTCATTAACTAACAGACCCATCTCTGTTTTCAGTGTACCTACACTTTCATTTTTTGTTTTTTTAGAATTAATATACTTGAAAAGAATTTGGGGGTTGTGTGGCGAAACCGACCTCGCCACGTGTCCTTGGAGGGGGCTGCTTGCCTACCTCTTGCCTTTGGACTATGGTCCTGGGAGATTGGGCCCTTTTACAAAACGTATTCGGCCCTAACAGAGTGCACGTCACTCATTCTGGCCCTTTAAACACAGTGGGACCATTCGGTACTTGCGCTGTGTAAGCAGTGATACCCCCAGATAGCTTTGCCATGGAGCCTATTCATATAATGAAAGACTATGGGAAAGACTTTGGCTCCATGGCAATCAAAATGTATTTGTGTGGTCTGCGTGCCATTCACCTAATAATATGCACGCAGACCTGAGTTATCTGGGGATATGTTACATGTCTGTGTTTAATGTATAAAAGTGACTTTATATATTTTAAAGCATAATCCTGTATTTAGGTCCCCACATGTGTAATGGAGTTTTGTCTTTGACCTGGGAGATAATTGAATTACTTGTCCAATTATCTCCAGGGCAGAAGGGAGGAAGCCAGGGTGCATTGTGGGAATGTTTTACTTTTCCTGTTTGAGGCAGATTAAAATACTACCAGCCAGGGGGAACAAAAGATACTTTACTAACTTTTGAACCCCTGGTCTGATTCATGCCATTTTTTAATATGTTGTTCCCCTGAATGGATTGGATTGAATGATATGTATTTTTATGTGAATGTGATGTATGGTTTTAAAGTTACAGAGTATGTGTGGAAACTGTATTTTTACTGTATGTAATAATTATGTTAATTGCTTATCTGAGGGGAGGGGATGTGTGGGTTGTACTGTTGCTTGATTGGTTGTTTTATGCCTCCCCCTGGGTGTGTCCTGTATGTGCACAACTGTAATAAAAACCAGGCTGGGTGTTCCAGACCTGAGATTCTGCTTGACCCTCAAACCGATGTGTCGTCTCATTTTTGGGGGAACTGGATTGTATGCTGACTGCCAGGAGTGTAATTCACTGACAGACACGCATACACTAGCTAACAGACATACACACTCACTAACAAACACACATTCACTAACAGGCATGCATACACTCTCACTAACAGACACACAAATAGTAACACACTCACTTACACACACACACTCACTTACACACACACGCACACACACACTTACACACACACAGAGACACACACACTAACAGACACACACACTAACACACACACACACACACTCACACACACACACTAACAGACACAAACTCACACACAAACACACACACACACTAACAGACAAACACACACTCACTAACAGACACACACACACTAACAGACAAACACACTCACTGACACACACACACACACACTAACAGCTGCTTGTGCCAAGAGCACACATATTCTAAACTCCCTACTGGGATTGTCTCTAAAACAAGTCGTTGAGGAGCCAATTCATAAAGAGGCCATACTAGATTTAGTTTTAACAAATAGAGATTTGGTATCAGATATTACTGTAGGTGAAAGTTTAGGATCCAGTGATCATCAGTCAGTGTGGTTTAATTTAAGAACAGTCAAAAATTCTACTTCTCAACGAAATTAAAAGATAGATATAATGTACTTAGTACAATGTAGATAGCTTCCCAAGAGGCCTTTCCCACTTGCGCCTCTGTACTATCAGATGGATAAAAATAGAAATAGGGATACAGCTAGGTGCTAAAATATAAAAAACAAACAGCACATAGTGATGTACAATATATATGGGTAACACGCAGTTACCCATATTTTCTCTTTTTTTTTCTCTTTTGGATCAACAGCAAAAAACAGGTGTGAGGAAGGCTGAACTTGATGGACGCAAGTCTCTTTTCAGCTATCTAACTATGTAACTATGTAACTATGTAAGATTGCACTCACAAGCTAGAAATCAGGTAAACACCTTGAGATCCACAAATGGATTACACTGGTCCGCCTTCCACCGTAAAGGGTAGTAGATAATTTGAATTGTACTCTTAATAGTTGATAACATGAGAATTATGCTGACTGTTATTTACATCAATTATTTAGGTAAATGAGAAAAATATAATTTGCATAATAATTTGGAACAGGGTGTAGAAGGCTTATCAATAAACTGCAATCTTTAAATTTGGATTCCAATATTGTTGAATGGGTAAGGCAGTGGCTGAGTGACAGGCAATAGAGGGTTGTAGTCAATGGAGTATACGCGAAGCATGGGCTTGTCACCAGTGGGGTGCCTCAGGGATCTGTACTTGGACCATTCCCTTTAATATTTTTATTAGTGATATTGCAGAAGTTCTTGATGGTAAGGTATGTCTTTTTGCTGATGATACTAAGATATGTAACAGGGTTGATGTTCCAGGAGGGATAAGCTAAATGGCAAATGATTTAGGTAAACTAGAAAAATGGTCAGAGTTGTGGCAACTGACATTTAATATGAATAAGTACAAGATAATGCATCTTGGACATAACAATCCAAGGGCAGAGTACAGAATATTTGATAGTCCTAACCTCAACATCTGAGGAAAGGGATTTAGAGGTGATTATTTCTGATGACTTAAAGGTAGGCAGACAATGTAATAGAGCAGCAGCAAATGCTAGCAGAATGCTTAGTTGTATAGGGAGAGGTATTAGCAGTAGAAAGAAGTGCTCATGCCATTGTACAGAACACTGGTGAGATCTCTCTTGGAGTATTGTACGCAGTACTGGAGACAATATCTCCAGAAGGATATTGATAATTTAGAGAGGGTTCAGAGAAGGACTAATAAACTGGTTCATGGATTGCAGGATAAAACGTACAAGGAAAGGTTAAAGGAGCTTAACATCTATAGCTTGGAGAAAAGATGAGACAGGGGGGATATGATAGAAACATTTAAATGGATAGAATCTTGGGTGATGGTTAAGAAATGTGTACATTCTATAACTCTCCAGGAGATTTATGTAAGGAATAACTGACGACAAGCCGTTGAATTATTAGAAAAATAATGCACACCCGAGGTGGTAATGCAGTCAATGGCCTGAAGTCAATTATTCCACTTATACTATAGTTAACACACCTTGAAACATTGTTCAAATGATGTATTTAAAGACGTTTGTCAACTTTTTTGTCATTAAAATGCTCTTGTATGTAGGAGTAATTTGTTACGCACCTGTAATGCGGTCAAGACCTGTCTGGAACTACTTTAGCCGTGCTTCTCCCTGAAAATAATGCACACCTTAGAACATTCGTCAACCAATCAGATTGAAGCATTCAATGGCCCTGTAGTATAATTTAAGTTAATAAATCATTGGTATATGGTTCTGTGGTGCATAAGCAAATTTCACAAATTAAATAAAGGTGAATACTGGAGGTGTTCTTAAACACAAGTCACATCACTACATATTTGTTGGAAGTGTGAAAAAAATCAGGAATTGAAATCATTAACAGAAACTATAATATCAAAATTATTGCGGGGAAATTTTAAGCTTTAATCACAAATTTGGCTTTTCCATTTGGATCTCCCCACAATTAATAAGCTGAATAAATACCTAATTGTAAATACACTGCTAGCAATTAAAATATGTATCGCTAGAGACTGGTTAAATCTCGAGCCGCTGACCCAGACTAAAATAACTAGCCACATTTCACTCCAAGGTAGAATACAGAATAACATGGCTCCCTCTATATACAGAGTAACATGGCTCCCCTCTATATACAGTGTAAACATGGCTCCTCTCTATATACAGAGTGACATGGCTCCCTCTATATACAGTGTAAACATGGCTCCTCTCTATATACAGAGTAACATGGCTTCCCTCTATGTACTGTGTAAACATGACTCCCTCTATATACAGAATAACATGGCTCCCTCTATATACAGAGTAACATGGCTCCCTCTATATACAGAGTAACATGGCTTCCCTCTATATACCGTGTAAACATGGCTCCCTCTATATACCGTGTAAACATGGCTCCCTCAATATACAGTGTAAACATGGCTCCTCTCTATATACAGAGTAACATGGCTTCCCTCTATATACTGTGTAAACATGGCTCCCTCTATATACAGTGTAAACATGGCTCCTCTCTATATACAGAGTAACATGGCTTCCCTCTATATACTGTGTAAACATGGCTCCCTCTATATACAGTGTAAACATGGCTCCTCTCTATATACAGAGTAACATGGCTTCCCTCTATATACCGTGTAAACATGGCTCCCTCTATATACAGAATAACATGGCTCCCTCTATATACAGAGTAACATGGCTTCCCTCTATATACCGTGTAAACATGGCTCCCTCTATATACAGAATAACATGGCTCCCTCTATATACAGAGTAACATGGCTCCCCTCTATATACAGTGTAAACATGGCTCCTCTCTATATACAGAATAACATGGCTCCCTCTATATACAGTGTAAACATGGCTCCTCTCTATATACAGTGTAACATGGCTCCCTCTATATACAGAGTAACATGGCTTCCCTCTATATACCGTGTAAACATGGCTCCCTCTATATACAGAATAACATGGCTCCCTCTATATACAGAGTAACATGACTCCCCTCTATATACAGTGTAACATGGTTCCCTCTTTATACAGAATAACATGGCTCCTTCTATATACAGAGTAACATGGATCCCCTCTATATACAGTGTAAACATGACTCCTCTCTATATACAGAGTAACATGGCTCCCTCTACATACAGTGTAAACATGGCTCCTCTCTATATACAGAGTAACATGGCTCCCCTCTATATACAGAGTAACATGGCTCCCCTCTATATACAGAGTAACATGGCTCCCTCTATATACAGAGTAACATGGCTTCCCTCTATATACCGTGTAAACATGGTTCCCTCTATATACAGAATAACATGGCTCCCTCTATATACAGTGTAAACATGGCTCCTCTCTATATACAGAGTAACATGGCTCCCTCTATATACAGTGTAAACATGGCTCCTCTCTATATACAGAGTAACATGGCTCCCCTGTATACAGGGGCGTACCTGGAGCATTTGGCAACCGGGGCGGATCCTTTATTTGGCACCCCCCTCCCCAACTTTGAAATTTAAAAAACAACTGCATTTTTTTTTAAATGTATGTGTATGCAGTGTGTGTATAGTGTGTGCAGTGTGTGTATAGAGTGTGCAGTGTGTGCATAGTGTATGCAGTGTGTGTATAGTGTGTGTGTATAGTGTGTGCATAGTGTATGCAGTGTGTGTATAGTGTGTATGCAGTGTGTAGTGCATGTATTGTGTGTGTAGTGCATGTAGTGTGTGCAGTGTGTGTATAGTGTGTGCAGTGTGTATAGTGTGTGCAGTGTGTATGTAGTGTGTGTAGTGTGTGTACATTGTGTGCAGTGTGTATGCAGTGTGTGTAGTGTGTGTGTATAGTGTGTGCATAGTGTATGCAGTGTGTGCATAGTGTGTACAGTGTGTGTATAGTGTGTACAGTGTGTGTGTGTGTGTATTGTGTGTATAGTGTGTGTGTATAGTGTGTGCAGTGTATGTATAGTGTGTGCATTGAGTGTCTAGTGTGTATGCAGTGTGTGTATAGTGTGTAAGCAGTGTGTATTGTGTGTATATAATGTGGATGCAGTGTGTGTATAGGGTGTATGCAGTGTGTGTATAGTGCGTGCAGTGTGTGTATAGATAGTGCAGTGTGTGTATAGTGTATGCAGTGTGTGCAGTGTATATGCAGTGTGTGTCGAGTGTGTATAGTGTATGCAGTGTGTGTAGAGTGTGTGCAGTGTGTGCAGCGTGTGTATAGTGTGTGCAGTGTGTGCATAGAGTGTGCAGTGTGTGTATAGTGTATGCAGTGTGTGTGTACTGTGTGTGTATAGTGTGTGCATAGTGTATGCAGTGTGTGCATATTGTGTGTGTGTATAGTGTGTATGCATTGTGTGTAGTGCATGTAGTGTGTACAGTGTGTGTATAGTATGTGCAGTGTGTATAGTGTGTGTATGCAGTGTGTGTAGTATGTGTTTATAGTGTGTTCATAGTGTATGCAGTGTGTGCATAGTGTGTACAGTGTGTGTATAGTGTGTACAGTGTGTGTAGATTGTGTGCAGTGTGTGCATAGTGTGTGCATAGTGTGTGCAGTGTTTGCAGTGTGTGTAGACTGTATGCAGTGTCTGTAGAGTGTGTATAGTGTGTGTAGAGTGTATGCAGTGTGTGTATAGTGTGTGTAGTGTGTATGCAGTGTGTGTGCAGTGTATGCAGTGTGTGTGCAGTGTATGCAGTGTCTGTAGAGTGTGTATAGTGTGTGTAGAGTGTGTATAGTGTGTGTAGAGTGTATGCAGTGTGTGTAGAGTGTATGCAGTGTGTGTATAGTGTATGTAGTGTGTATGCAGTGCGTGTGCAGTGTATGCAATGTGTGTAGAGTGTATGCAGTGTGTGTAGAGTGTATGCAGTGTGTATGCAGTGTGTATGCAGTGTGTATGCAGTGTGTGTAGAGTGTATGCAGTGTATGCAGTGTGTGTAGAGTGTGTGTAGAGTGTATGCAGATGCAGTGTGTATGTTGTGTGGAATAAGTGCTGCCACTTACCTGTCCCTCCCGTCCTCCTCGACTGGTGGTCCGGTGGCACAGCATCACTGGGCAGTTTAGAGGGGCCCAGTATTCTCCATGCTCGTTAATAAGACTATCTACCCGAGTTTCCCATCCAGCAGCAGCTGGAAAATAACAATGGGGGGACCTACTGTCCTCCCCCCACCCCCACCCCTGTGCGGCAGGTGGGGGTCCTAAGTTACAATAAGAGGGGGGGACCTATTGTCCTCCCCCCGGCCCCTACCCTTGAGCTGCGGGTGGGGGCCCTAAACAACAATAAGGGGGGGGCTACTTTCCCCCCCCGGTCCCCACCCCTGAGCGGCGGGTGGGGGCCCTAAATGAAAATCCCTCCCTCCCCCATCAAAGGTGACTAGGGGTCCCCAAGCCCCTAGTCACACACCCAAATAAAAAAGCCCCTACCTACCCCCTCACCCTAAAAAATAGTGAGGGGGGAATAAAATTACTACCCTGTAAAGTCAAATTCAACTTACTATTCAACGTCTTCTTTTTTCTAAAATCGTCATTTTTCAGCCCAAAAAAAAGGCCAAAAAAAGGTATCATACCCGTCGAACTTAAAAATAAAATAAAAAACGCGAGCGCAAAAAAAAAATTAATCCATCTGCACCCATGGAGGGCTCCGCGCAGATTAGGGTATTAACATATACCCTATTGTTACAATTGTTACTTGAAAAGCATGAGGAATGCCGTTGGGGTACCACATGCTCATTTGTTATACCTCCATGCACTACAAAAATAAAGAATTTAAAAAAAATAAAAAATATATGCAGCTTCCAAATGAATCTAAAATGGATGCTGTCCAGGAGGTGGGAGGGTCTCCTAGTGAGGGTGTGCTGCTGATTGGCTGGAATGTGTCTGCTGACTGTGAGGTACAGGGTCAAAGTTTACTCAATGATGATGAATAGGGGGCGGATTGAACCGCGCATGTGTTCGCCCGGCGTGCCGAACGCGAACACGCTATGTTCGCCGGGAACTATTTGCCAGCGAACCGTTTGGTACATCACTAGTTACCAAGGTGCATGAAAGAAAAGTTTTAAACAGTTTCATTAATATGCTTTTCCAAAAAAGTGAGTTTTTAATAAGCTTTTGAAAGACCAGAATTTAAAACTGAGCTGTAAATCTTACGGAAAACCAATGTAAGTACTGACAGAAGGTGAAGGCACAGGAAATGAAGGCAGACAGGAAGATGAGCCTTGCTTCTGCATTTATTAGGGACTGTAACGGGACCAGCTGGGAATGCCTAAGACCACTAAGAAGCGGATTTTAGTATTTAAGACGAGAGATGATAGTGGCATGGACCAGCACAATGGTTGCATCCAGCGTTTGATGAGGCAGATGCCAGCTATGAAATTGAGCCTGAAGAGGTAGGACATGAAAAGAGAGGTTGGAGTCTAAGAGAACTAGGCAGTGAGCCTATAAGGTAGAACTGATGGTAGTGCCACTGACTTGGATGAAGACAGATATGAGAGTAGCAACACTTAAGTGAGTTAAGATGATCTATTGTGGACAGGTGAAGTTTAAATAAATGGGCAGTGATCCAGTTGGAAATAGAAAGGGTCAGTCAGAGACACAAGTCAAAGGGAATGTGATAAATCAGGAGAGGACAGATAGATTTGTGTGTCATGTGCACAGAAAGGATATTGGATGCCAGAAGAACTGATGAGCTTACAAAGGGAGGCAATACTGATTGAGAACAGTAAGGGACCAAAGACAGAACCATAGAGAGCTTGCGGAGAAGAGGAAGAGCCAGAAAAAGAAACACTGAGAGAGCACTTGTAGAGGTTGAAGGAGAACCAGGAAAGAGCAGAGTCTTGTAGATCAAGGTTACGGAGGATGGGGCACCAAACCGGACCAGACACCATTTCTTACTGCTCCAATAGCCAAAACGCAATCTGCACAATATCTTGGCATCTCGTCACCATCCGACTCTGCACACAGCAGATACAGACCGGGGACATCCTGCTGAATCACCAGATGCCCTTCCTATTCTCCTGAAAGCAACCAAAATCGAAACACAAGCACAGGGTCTACTACAAGCCTGTTTACCGCGACCTTGAGTACCTCTTGAGCAGGGACTTCATGGGGAAGACGGCAGAGCTGGGGTCACCACACGCAGAGTTTACCACTCCTTCCATGCAGCGCAGATCCCAGAAGCCTCCGCCCGTAACCGCAACAGAACAGCGAGATATCGGAGCTATGCTCCAGCGGCACACTCCAGCCAAGATGGTGGCCGCTGAAAGCCTGCTTCCATCAGGGGTCTCCCACACAGCAGTACTGGCTCCCTTTCATCTGCAGAGCCCACCGGAGGACATACAACCGCAGCCCACAACAACAGCTGGTAACCCAGAACCTGCAACTAAGCAGTATCTCCAAATCCTACACACTATGCTCCAGGACATCCATAGCCTGCTCACTGCTGACCTGCCAGTCCTAAAAATGACCATGCAACAGGTGAAAGGCCAGATGGAAGCAACTGAGGCAGAAGTTAAGGAGCTCCGTCAGGACACCTCCACTATGCAGGCATCCATGCTACAATTACAAGCACCCCAACAGGCCTTCTCATTGCAATTATCCGTGCAAGAAGACAGGTACCGCCGCAACCACATAAAGATAAGGAGCATAACTGCTACTGTCCCTGGGGAGGAATTTCCACACTATGTGAGGAGGCTGCTGACCACGGGGCTGCCACCTGCCACCGCAAGAAAAATCAACATTGCTGGGCTATATTGCCTACCAATGCCGACCAAAACTACCTCCACAGTACCCGGTGATGTCATACTCCGCTGTTCACTACCACAAGACAAAGGGCACATCATGGCAGCTGTGAGAAACATTTTTCACGTTTATATGGTATTAATGCAAATATCATCTAGTAATTGTAGTCTTAAAGGCATGACGCACTGACATTAGAGGACTCCCAACTGTCCTTTTACCAGGACTTATCCAAAGCCACACTACAATGGAGGAAGTCCCTGAACTCACTCACCGCCTGACTGTGCGCTGCAGGAGTGACCTACAGGTGGGGGACACAAGATCCCTCCTCGCCTCTCACAAGGGTGCCATGCACAGACTGACCACAGGGACTGATATACCAGCGTTCTTCTCAGCACTTGGCATAAGGGATGTGACGGCAGCCCCAGCGGACCCAAGCCGCGCTCAAGAGTGGGACCTTGCCAATGAAGTCTCATTTGTGCCGAGACCTGTAGCCAACAACTTATGACATCTGACTAGCATTGACACCACCAGTCACAACCCAAATCCACTTGAGGAACTGCTTTTTTTGTTAATGTTTAATGCTATTATTTTAGTTCCCCATTTATGTTTATGTTTTTGCTTATTAGCTACACCCACACGACGACACAATATTGGGACTGGGACGCCCAGGAATAGGGAACCCTGGCTTATCTTATCTCAATAATGTGCATGCTGGTCCGGTTTCACAAAACTATATATAGTATGCCACTATACCGCACACACCCCCTCCACCTCCCCTCTGACACCCACTTGGGGTCCCGAGAGGTCCGCCACGCACAAAGTCAGACACCCCCCCCCCCACAAGAAGGGCAACACACACAAGCAGTACCTACTTGCAAAAAAGTTGCTTGCTTTCAATCTAGGTCAACCCCACTGACCTGTTCATGTTCCTAAGCCTGATCACAAGGTCCAACGAGAGCCAATACAAATGGTTTGAAAATCCCTGCACTTACCTCGGAACATGTACCTCTTGCACCACCCTCCCTAGGTTTAAACAGAAAACACAAACTTACTTATACATCATGTTCATTGAAAGCGCACTAGGGATACACCGATGATAAAATATAAATATGTGCATAACCACAATCACATCAAATGTCTGATGCTTGTTATATAATACCGTTTGATGTGCTAAAGTGATATACATGCATCCTTGTTATGCAATGCACATCAAGTCTTTAGAATATGATTTATATAAGTGTTTTTGTACTTATAAGTACATAAATAACACCTCAAACTCCTGCAAGGCTCACATATTTAACCAGTTGATGCTCTGACCTCAACCTGTAGTATACAATAGTTACACATTTTTTAAGAATATAAATATCTAATTCCTTTATACGGAGTTACTGTCACTGTCAAATTAAAATAAAATAAAAAGAAAGCCCTCATTTAAAACCGCAATGTCCCGATAATGTTCTACAAAGCTGCTCAATAAACCAGACCCACAAAGCAATAGACTCTTTCTCCTTACACTGCATTGTGTCTCTGCTACAGCAGCTGATGGTTTTCTGGAGGAGCAGTGCTATATCAGAATACAAACTAATTTGATATAGAGGAAACTGTATGTTCCATATGTTACATTATTGCAGTAGTGATATTACATGTTGATATCAGTTTGAGAAATGTACAAACAGGAACTAATTAATTACAAATATTTACAGAGAGTTTCTTTTTTTTATTATCTATTTTTTACACTGTCACATACAGTGTTGTTGATGTGCCAATAATTCAGAATCTATCTTGAAGATTGTAAGACAAGAAATTTTGATGATCAAGTCAGTTTGAAAAGCATTAGAAGAGTAATATCTGATTAAATCAGTTGCACAGTTTGGGCATTGGCTTACAACCATAACTCTGCTCTTTTAGTAATCATATTTCCTTGGCAGAGGGTCAGAAGAACAAAATGCCATATTATATCTGAAATGGCAAAATCTTGGTTGCTGTTTGCAGCAAAAATCTGCTGGTAATAAAAAAATAATAATTATATATATATATATATATATATATATATATATATATATATATATATATATATATATATATATAAATCTGTGTTGAACTGGCCTGTATAAGCATTCACTATTACATTTTTCATTGTTTCAATACTATATTAATAAATCCAGTTGAAAAATGTTTTTCTGTATATACGCATTATAATAATAATAAAAAAAATGATTGCCTTTGAATAGCAATTTATGAACAACATTTTTATTAACAACTCGTTATTTTACATCCTATTGTTCAGTTTAAAAATCCTGGGTTTAAAATACACACTGAACTCTGTTAAGGATTAATGCATAAAAGAAAAAAAAAGTTTAAATAAATAAATGCACTACTTATACTTTTAAATACATTTACTGATGTGCAAAATAATTTTTTTTATCAGTAACATTAATAAGAAGACAGAAATCTCACACCACCCGGTGGAAATATAGAAACATTGCATATTTGAAAAATTGTCACATTATTCTTTATTAATCACTGCTTTGTTAATGACTCTACAGAGCAAATTACATTTGACAACTATCTGTTCCAACTGTAATTATATTTTCCAAAGCACATATTGTAAGGAAAATGTCAACTACTTGAAGTAGTTTGAGCTGTTATTATTTCTGATTTACGAGCAGGGCCCTCTCCTTATTTATTTTAGTATGTCCAAGCTTGAAATTTCCATAATAATTTTCTTGTTGTACCAGGAAGTTTTATGTTTTCTATGTTTCTCACGAATATGATGGCTTTGTATTAAACCAAAACAAAAAAACAAAAAAACAAAAAAATTAATTCAGAAATAATATTTTAAGTTTACAGACAGGGCACACAAAATGTATTGCATTGGTCTATCTCTGTACAAATAAATTATGATAAATAGGAATGTGTGTTTTAGGTTCAAAATTGGTCCACATCAGTTAATATGTATATTTTCTACTTAATGACTCAGATTAATGTTTTGATAGAAAGTACAGAAATGTCATCATTCAGACAAAATTAAATACCTACCCAGTATAGCTATACACACCCAGAATGTGGTAACACAAGACAATTGGAAAAAGGTACACTTCGATGAGAGAAAAAAAGCCAAAGGGGCATCTGTGTGTTTTTCCTTTATCTGAAGTGTATAGATTTCACATGTACCTGATGCCTTACTGAGGAGATATGCATGCTTTTAGAAAATGTTATACGTTTAAATTGATTGGGAATCTCAATTTTTATGCTGATGCTTAGTAAAAAATAAAAAAATAAACCACAATGTAAGAAGTGCATTCAACCCATTATGAACAATGAGGACAGCTTCATAAAAAAATTAACTACATCAATCATCTTCATTAAATTATTTTAAATCTATTTTAAGGAATACATATGCTATTTGTGTTCACATTGTGGTATGGGAAAACAGTGAAATGTAGATTTAAATTATTAAAAGGGGATTAATGTTTGTGGAGATTGGATTTATAATTTGATTAGATAAATTCATTGATATTATTGGAATTTTATAATCAAAACAATAGCAAGTGATAACATGGTACTGTGCATTATTTTAAAGAGCAGCAACCTAATTAGTGCAATAATCCAGAACACAAAAATGTATCATACAAAATAACCTTTTAAGGCATGCTGTGCTTTTAAATCATTTAGATATACATGTGATTTTGTTAAAAAAAAGCATAAATGATAATAACTAATAGGTAATTTTTCAAATACTCACATGTGCTAAATAAAGTGCTTTGTGCTAGTGTGATGACAAAAAATCCTTGTCATTAAACACTTATAAGCAGTAACATGCATAATGTTGCACATAGAAAAAAACAGAAATGAAACATGTATAGTGTAAAACTGTAGCCTCAAGGAGAAAAGCGCAGCTTAGCAGAGGGGGCCTTGACATGACTTGGAGGCGGGCTTAGGGGGAGCCTGATGGTGATTGGTGGGGTAGGGTTTAGGGGTTGGGCTGATATAAATGTCGGCCATTTTCGAAATCCCCATTACTAATTTGACTTACCAGAGTTGGTGTTTTTGCATTGCTTTGGCCTGGTAAGTTGGATTTTTCTTTTTCAGGATGGCTGAGCGGGATCCAGAAGGCAGCACGGTACAGGGGGATGGCATGGCTGTGGGAGCGGCTTGGAGCTGTCCTTGAGGCGGCGGATCAAGATGGTCGTGGGAGCCGACGTCTGGCACGGCAGTGGAGACCGCCGCAACGATTGACCCCCTGATGCCTGACCTGTGGTTGTCTCTTTTAGGAGTGGTCCCTAAGAAGGAAGTGGGAAAGTACTATCTCATCCATTATCTGTCACACCTAAAAGGGACTTCTGTGAAAGATAATATTGCCAGGGAACTATGCTCGGTCCCGTATGCATCATTTGACCAAGTGGTCGAGTTGGTTAAGAAGATCGGGCGAGGGGCGCTGATGGCCAAGGTGGACATCGAGGCGGAATTGACCCGTGTACCCAGAGTGCCATCACCTGCTGGGGTGTTTCTTTGAGAGCCCAGAGATCTTCGTGGATCTTTGCCTTCTGATGAGCTGTTCCATCTCATGCTCGTATTTTGAGAAGTTCAGCACCTTCCTGGAATGGGTAGTTTGGAAAGAATCAGGGTATTGGTCATTGGTGCTCTACTTGGATATTTTTTTCTGTGTGGGCTCAGATTACTCTCCGGTGTGCCACTATCTGTTGCGGACAATCTAATGGGTGGCCAGCCGGTTTTGGGTGCTGCTAGCGGCAGGCAAGACTGAAGGCCCGACGGAGTGCCTCAGTTTCTGAGGGCTGGAAATCGACTCCCTGAGGGCGGGAATGTCGTCTTTCCCAGGAAAAACTACTGGGACTGCAGAAGGCGGTAGCAGTAGTCCATCGTCTCGGAAAGTCTCGTTGAACCAATTGCATTTGCTGATAGGGAAACTTAACTTTGCATGTCGGGTGATCCCGATGGGGCGGATTTTCAATTGCAGTCTCTCATGAGCGATGGCGGGAGTGCGGTATCAGCATCATTTTATTCAGATATCCAAGTCCATGAGGGCGGACCTTAATGTCTGTGACACCTTCTTGGAGCACTTTAATGGGACAGTATTCTTTCGCAAGGCAGCGGTGTCGGCAGCGGACCTAGAGCTGTACATGGATACCTCGGGCAGCATAGGTTTTGGGGCTTATTTTGGGGGGCAGTGGTATGCTGAGACTTGGCCGGTGGCCTAGGCGGGCAGCTCGCTGATGCGAAACTTGGCCTTCCTGTAGCTTTTCCCCCTGTTGATGGATCTATCTCTCTGTAGTGATCTCCTCAGGGATCGGGAGGTGGTGTTCTACTGATATGGGCAAATGCAAATATTACAAGTTTTAGAATGAACTGTTGTATTTCTTAAACTGTGTACTTTGGGGGGGGCGTGGCCGACCACGGAGCTATATGGACGCACACTAAGTTAGCTCCTGAGGACCTGGGCTTTAATCCATATCAATCGGAGACTTAAAACAGACATGGGCAATGAAAAGAAGCAGGGTCCAACTCAAGGACACCCTGGGAAAACTCCTACCACCAAAACGGGAGCTTTGACCTGTTACTTTAAAGAAAATTCGAACCGTGAGGAGGAGGCCGCGACCACAGCTAACGTAATGGCGGATACTGAACCGCAACCTATTAGTCCCTCAGCCTCAGATCTTTTACACACCTCGTCGGATATAACATTTGATGCGGACATAAAAAACATTTTAAAGAACCTACCTTCTAAAAACGATCTCCACAACATGAAGCACGATCTTCAAAGCTCGTTGGGCAAGCTGGAAGCCACATTCTACAAGAAAATGGAGGCGATCGGCTCAGAAGTCCGCCAGCTAAGCCTCAGGGTAGTGGACCTGGAGGAGGAAAGGGACACAACACTGGCTCAAGTAACAAATATATCAACAACTTTAAATTCATTTGCCTTCAACATGGCAGCTACACAAAGACACATCGACGACTTAGATAATCGCGGGAGAAGGAACAACCTGCGAATTAGAGGTCTGCCAGAATCCCAAGGTGAGAGCTTAGATTCCATACTAAATGAGCTTTTTAATCTCATCCTTGGGGAACAACAAGATAACAGAATCTTACTTGATAGAGCCCACCGCTCACTACGCCCCAGAGGCCTAGCACCTGATGCCCCAAGAGACACAATTTGCAGAATACACTATTTCTCCATTAAAGAGAATATTCTCAAATCACTTAGGGAAACCTCCCAGCCTCTACTCTTTCATGGTCATCCAATACAGATCTACCCAGATCTTTCCCGTTACACTTTGCAGGCAAGCAGAGCTTTGAAACCTATCACTGAACACCTGAGGAACAGAAACATCAGATACCGCTGGGGATTCCCATTCGCCTTAATTGTTAATCATAAAGGCTCGTTATTAACGATCTCTTCTATCCTAGATGTTCCCCCATTCCTCCAGGCACTAGACTTACCACACACCATGGTGTTAGATTGGAACGGGATGCAGTCCCAGCAAGACACACCCAGTCTACCTCAGAGACAGCGTTGGATTACACCTGCTAAAAAGAGAAGAAATGATCAAAGATTTATTTCACCTCAACAAAGTTCAAGAATCTCAACAGACACAGCAAGCCACCAGATCCTACAATCTCCAGAATAAGAGGACTTTTTAGCTTTCTGCACATCTCCAGACTCTATACCCCATGTCCCAAATCACACATTGGCTAACTAGAGGACAAATATCCAACTCCTTCTATAACCCCACCAGAGGCGGTCGACAACTATCCTACCCCATTCTTCAATCTCCCATCCGTAACTCTTCCAGAATGTATTACTCTCCCCTTACTATCATTCCCCAGGTTTATCTCCAGATGACATTATCGGACTGCTGGGAATAAAGTTGCTTAAAAGAGTCTTTTAAGAATCAAGCCTGAACTGTAAGCTGGAAATCCAGGCTTCACCCGAGACTATCTCACCACAATTCAGCATATATACCTTACCGTCTCACTTCTTCCACAGGTTGTATCTAATATATCAAATTTTGTACTGTAAGATAAGCCTTTCGACATTGAGGTTTGATAAGTCCAGGTTATTCCCGCAAGATGTGTATGTACTATCGGTTTATTCTGAAGGTATAACATGACAAATCTGTAAACTGTATATTTATCTCTATCTCCTATCCACTTTTTCATCCCTTTAATCCTACCGCACCCTCGCTCCTCATTCTTCCCCTCCTCCCTTCCCCCCTCCTCCTCCAGTGTTACTCACTTATTCCCACCTCTACCCATCCGCCCTATTATTATTATTGCCTCTAGTATTTGCCCTTTCTTCAAGTATCTCATGATAACTATTATTACACATTATTGGATTGCTCGCCCGGGATCCTTGCTAATGCCACAAGGATCTCCCCATATCAATAAGGTGTCTATCGTTTGTGTCCAGATAGATCACCCACACTCTCATTAACTGAGAGATAACCCTCAAGTAAGGGTTAACGTTCCTTTAGATATTGCAGTGCTCCCGCTCAGGCATAAACACTATTTTATTCCAGGCGAGAGGGGGCTCTAAGCCCTGTTGATACTGAATCTCCCTGAGGAGGCTTGGGTCACCAGCACTTCCTCAGAGATCTAGCAGACCTATTACTATTACTATACAATCAACTTTATTTCAAAGGTTATAAACTAAGGTAGCTATCCCTATTTACACTACTACTTTGTTTACCTATACATTTGTTATATTTTTCGTTTTCTGTTTATGTATTGTTGTATAGCCTACTGCATTTCATTTTGTTACAATTACAGGAAGACACACATTTGACAAGGAAAATAGTTGAAATACGTGCTAACAACTAAAGATAAGGGAAGCTCAAGATACAATATCCACACCATACATCCCTGGTTAGGACCACAGACATTTTCAACCCTCCCTATCTCCATATCGTTCTCCTTGATATATACCCACCTTCGCATCTTAGACTACTCTTATAACAATTACTTCACTAACACTACTAAAGCAAAATGCCAAAGGGTTAAATACCC
Organism: Pelobates fuscus; assembly: GCF_036172605.1. Lineage (NCBI taxonomy): Eukaryota > Metazoa > Chordata > Amphibia > Anura > Pelobatidae > Pelobates > Pelobates fuscus. The sequence continues at coordinate 361,969,720 of NC_086317.1, forward strand.
CTGAAAAAAGATCTCTTGCCTTGTCTGATTTCCGCAGACAGAAAGCTGACATAGTTTTCGTTCAAGAGACGCATTTACGTAAGGGGACAAACATTAAATTACGCAATAAAGACTTCCCACAAGGCTTCTATGGCCACTATTCAGAATCCAAATCGAGAGGAGTAGCGATACTGATAGGTAAAAACACTCCATTCACTATTCGAGAACACCTCACTGATGATTCCGGTAGATTTTTATTCCTGAAAGGGAAACTGGGTACAACTACAGTAACACTGGTCAACTTATATGTACCTAACAAAAAACAAAACCAATTTTTGAAAAAAATCTTACATAAGCTTTCAGACTTCCAAGAGGGTATTCTAATACTAGGTGAAGATATAAACATCTCCCTAGACGGAAATCTAGATTCTACTGCCAAATTACATCCACAAATGACACAAACTAGAAAATTGATAAACTCTACACTTTACGAAGCACAGTTATTTGACTGCTGGAGAATACTACACCCCTCACGAAGAGATTTCTCATTCTATTCACCGCCAACAGGCACATACTCTCGGATCGACTCGATCTTTCTCCAACACAGATATCTGCCCCTAGTGACAGTGGCTGCTTATGGTCCGCTTACCTGGTCGGACCATGCCTCAATGACATTGACATTAAACATCCCACTACTGCCACACCCATCCACTCAGTGGAAACTAAATGATCTACTCTTAAACGACACAAATAACATAAAGCATATAGAAAAGGCAATCAACACTTACTTTGAGGAAAATGCACAACCAGATACAACACCACCACTCCTTTGGGAAGCCCATAAAGCAGTCCTGAGAGGAGAATTCATTAGAATAGCCTCCTCCGTTAAAAGGAACAGGGAACAAAGAATTGCACAACTGACACGAGAATTAAAAACATTAGAATCTACACACCATGAACATGATCCTTCCCTTGATATATACAAATTAATCTTATCAAAAAGATCTGAACTTACGACTACACTACATCTCCACGCAAGTCGCAAAGTAACCATGACTAAACACCTCTACTATACAAAAGGTGGTAAGGCGGGGAGATTACTAGCACAATCATTGAAACCAGATAAACAATCTACCTTCATTCCAGAGGTTAAATTGGAATCTGGGAAGATGACTAAAAATATGCCAGATATCATTAACAAATTCCATAATTTTTTTACTAACTCATACAACATCTCAAAGGTGCAACCATCTAAAGAGGAAATCCTCACATACTTACAACCAAGAATTAAAAGAACAATCCCACCCAATGAGGTAGCATTCCTAGACGAACCCATTTCAAAAGAGGAATTTTATAATGTAGTTAAGTCATTACCCTCAGGTAAAAGTCCTGGACCAGACGGGTACACAGGGAAATACTATAAAGCCTTCTCCTCGATTCTAGCACAACCATTCATTGAGGCATACAACACCCAAAATCTATCACACCAAATTCCTAAAGCCTCCCTGGAAGCAACCATTACACTCATCCCGAAACCGGGCAAAGACCCAACTGGGTGCGGAAATTATAGACCAATATCTCTAATAAACATAGATCTTAAAATACTAACGAAGATCATGGCGAATAGACTTAAAGTTTTCCTCCCGAATTTGATCCATCAAGACCAGATGGGTTTTGTTCCTGGCAGGGAAGCAAAAAATAACACAATGAAAGTCCTCAACCTGATTCACTGGGCCCAAACGCATAAAATCCACAGCACACTTCTTGCAATAGACGCCGGAAAGGCATTTGATAGAGTTAGCTGGTCCCTAATTACGCACACGTTGCAAGCCCTGGGTTTTGGACCACGCTGGTTGGAGTGGTTAGATGCAATCTATTCCAAACCATCGGCACGCATACGCATAAATGGCCAACTTTCACAACAGGTCCAAATCACTAATGGGACGAGGCAAGGATGCCCCCTCTCGCCTCTTTTGTTTATTCTAATCTTGGAGCCTTTTCTCCAAGGGATCAGAGACAACCCACAAATCAAAGGCATCAGAGTAAATAACCATGAATATAAAGTCATGGCGTTTGCCGATGATCTCCTCTTCACAATAGCAAACCCATTAACCACCATACCAACTATCATCTCGGAAATGGAACTCTATGGCAAAATCTCTAATTTTCAGGCAAATCTAACCAAATGTGACCTGATGCCCCTCTATTCTACAAAATACCTAAACATTCAGCTCAAACACAGATTCCATTTTACGTGGCAACCCATTTCTATTAAATATCTAGGAGTTCCCATTCCACACACACTTAAACTTATCTACAACCTCAATTTCAGCAAACTACTAGACAATATTATCAAATACCTACAAACCTGGCACAAACCGTGTTTTGGATGGTTCTGTAGGATCAACATCATCAAAATGAATATTCTCCCACGCCTACTTTACACTCTTCAGGCCCTCCCAATCCTTCTGAATGCGAGCTACTTCTCTAAAGTTAGAAAGATGCTCACCAGCTTTATATGGTCGAACTTTCAACCGAGAATAGCTTATGAGACCCTCATAAAAAGCAGAGACAAGGGAGGGTTGAACTTTCCAGACATTAACTCTTACCACAAAGCAGTCCATTTAAGCAGGATCTACGAATGGACAAGGCCTTCACCAGCCCACCACTGGGTACAAATAGAAAACGAATACTCAACCATACCTCTGAAAGAATGCCCATGGTTACCCAAAATAACTACACACATCCCACTCCTCAGTGGCTCACACCCTACTATTAAACCTACAATCCAGCTTTGGTACAAACTAATGCGCACTACTAGAATATCCCCCTACCCTTCACCACTTTACCCACTTACCAACAACCCGAGTTTTCAGGGAGGCCAATCAGGGAAGACATATATTAACTATCACAGTGGAACCACGTTGAAACTCCGAGACATGGTCACAAACAATGCAATGAAATCTCTACAACAGATCTTCCCTTCCATTTCTCCAACAAGTAACCAATTACTCCATTACACCCAACTAAAACACTTTATTAACTTTCATAACCTATTACCAGACGGTATTTGCCCTTTGACAGAGTTTGAAAACATTTGCTTAAATCACAAACTCACAAAAAAGATATTGTCCACCTTATACCAAACAACTAGGGATCTACAACAGATAGGACTTCCAAAATGCACACAAATATGGTCACAGGAATTACAAATTGAAATTTCTCAGGAACAATGGCAAGCTATCTTTAAGTCTTCTCACAAAACATCTACCTCCCTAATAGCCCAGGAGAGTAACTATAAACGAATCTCTAGATGGCATTACACTCCAAAGAAACTACAACAAATAAACAGCCTCGAAATAGTTACATGCTGGAGATGCAACAATAACTCAGCGAATCACGCTCACATCTGGTGGTTATGCCCAGTCATAAACAAGTATTGGTGCAGGGTTCACACCCTTACTCAATCCATAATGGGCATATCATTCACATTGGCCCCATTACAGTTCCTCTTCCAAGAACCTCCCACAAACCATAACCTAAACAAACCACAGTGCACACTATTTAAACTCTTGACTATGTCTGCTGCTCAATTGATCTCTAAATATTGGAGGGGCGGGACCGGATGTTGAGCGGAGTGGCGGCTAGCTAAGCGAGCTCGGGCGGCTCGGGCTCACACGACGACCGGGAAAATTTATGTCCTGTAACCGCGCAGATCTGCCGTAAAAAGTCCGTAGGAGACCCTAAGGATCTGACTTACTGATTTATCAGTTTACTCAGTCTACCCGATCTGAGTCTACCCGATCATTGGTATCTATCAATCTTCAATCCCCAGTCAATCCCCAGTCGGTCTATCAAGTTTTTCTCGACTCACTCACTCACTCAGTCTGCCCGGTTTACTATGTCGACTATGTCGACTCAGCGAGGCAAGAAACCAGCTGAGATTAGAGATAAGGCAGCTTTTTTTGCGGCTAAACCCACAAAGCAAGCTGAGTATATGCCCCTAGACCACGCTGAGCTCTCAGATACAGAGCAACAAATGGAGCAACCGAATGAAGCTCTGGAGGCTCCACTCACACAGCGGGTATTACAAATTATGCTTGACAGTGCAGTTATCAGAATGCAGTCTACGTTCACAGACGCCATTGCTGAAGTTAAGAAAGATCTGGCAGAGTTAGTTGCCAGAACGCACAATGTGGAGACAGACTTACGGGACGCATGTATTGAGACTGAAGACCGTTTTGTGCGGCTAGAAGGAAAAATAGCCTCCCAAGAGCTTAAAATTATGAGCTTGGAAGATAGGACACGGCGGAATAATGTTCGGCTAAGAGGAATTCTGGAAGAAGTAAGCGCACAAAGCCTAACAGCTTATATTACAGAGTTCTTTCAAACTCTATTACCAGATATCTCAATCGAAAAGCTGTTACTAGATCGGGTCCATAGAGTACCAAAACCACAACATTTATCCTCCACTACACCGAGAGATGTCCTCATAAGGATTCACTTTTTTAATATTAAAGAGCAGATCTTAAGAGCGCACAGAAGTAAAAAAAGATATGCCGGAAAGATTTAGAGGAATATCTTTGTTCTCAGATCTATCAGCAGAGACCATGAGACGCAGACGGACTTACAAGGATATCACAGAATCCCTAAGACGTAACAACATACCTTACCGTTGGGGGTATCCAGTCAAGCTTATTATTTTTAAAGAAGAGGGGAATATAACACTGACTTCACCGGCAGAAGGCGAGGAACTGCTACAGAAATGGAAGATCCATCTACTACATGAGCTCCAAGAGCAAGATAAAGATAAAGATCCTAGTAGAAATTTAAGAGAAGAAGGCTGGGTACTCAGACCTAAAAAGAACTAAAAAGAACCATAAGAATCATAAAGAACTTGGGCTCAAAGCTATATTCAGACTCGAAATTACCCTTTTTTTTTTCTCCCACTTTTTTGGGGGCAAGCCATCCAGGACTAAGGAGCCACCTGGAAATACCTGGGAATACCTGAAAAGTGAACTATAAGACCGCAAGTTACTCACTTAATTTTTTTTCTCTTTATTACTAATGATACAATGTCAGTGTCAATAATATAATATAATATAATGACACGGATAGGTTGGTGACATTTAAGAAGTTATTATTGGCTTAATGGAGTTAACTGTGTTGATTATATTGGATAACTCATTATACTCATTATAGTATTAATTATGAACTATTAATTGTTTTAAAGTGTAGACATGCAAACTTACATTACAAAACACGAATAACAGTAAAAATAATAATAATAATGTGTAATGAGATGCGGCAGTAAGGGATAACAAAGGATATTAGTTAACATTAATTATCTACCTAGATATAAATACAGCCTAAGATGATTTAATTATATGTTATTATTACGGTTATTTTTTATTTTCTTATATATTATTTAATTATGGCTGGTATACTAAAATTGATAATAGACAATATAATAGATTGAACATGTGGATTAACACTAACCCTATGAATTAACATGCTAATATAATGATCTTTAAGAAGTTATTTATTGATTTAATTATATGTTATTATTACGGATATTTTTTTATTTTTCTTATATATTATTTAATTCATGCTGGTATACTAAAATTGATAATAGACAATATAATAGATTGACCATGTGGATTAACACTAACCCTATGAATTAACATGCTAATATAATGATCTTTAAGAAGTTATTTATTGATTTAATTATATGTTGTCATTACGGATATTTTTTTATTTTTCTTATATATTATTTAATTTATGCTGGTATACTAAAATTGATAATAGACAATATAATAGATTGAACATGTGGATTAACACTAACCCTATGAATTAATATGCTAATATAATGATCTTTAAGAAGTTATTTATAGGTTTAATGGATTTAACTGTGTTGATTATATTAGACAACTCATAGTATTAATTATTAACTATTAATTGTTTTAAAGTGTAGACATGCAAACTTATATTACAAAACAATAATAACAGTACAAATAATAATAATAATGTGTAATGAGATGCGGCAGTAAGGGATAACAAAGGATATTAGTAAACAGTAATTATCTACCTAGTTAGAAATACAGCCTAAGATGATTTAATTATATGTTATTATTACGGTTATTTTTTATTATTTTTCTTATATATTATTTAATTCATGCTGGTATACTAAAATTGATAATAGACAATATCATAGATTGAACATGTGGATTAACACTAACCCTATGAATTAACATGCTAATATAATGAAAGATAATAAAATAGATTAATCAAATATACTAAGTAGACATACCAGTGAAGGAGTTAATAGACTATATAAATGATTATAAAAGACTATAAAGATGCAGGGATCAACGTGTGTAAACTTAGGCTGGAGAGACATTATTTAATACTTGTTAAGATACATGTATAACCAGTTTAGCTCTGTACCTGGTAACTTGGTATTTCTGCACTTACATAGGCCTTACTATTCAATAATGGGAAGAGAAAGGGATGGGGAAGCGGTGAAAGTAAGAAAGAAAGACTTGAGGTAATTTGGATAGCTGTTATTAAGACTGCAAACAGGATTTTAAATCCCTTTTGTAATACTTCACTCCCAAAACGCGCATCGAATACTCTGGTACGGGGCTCATAAATATAACTCTGATTAGTTTTATTAGGTGTAAGATTTTTTTGGGGGGGGTGTTTTTCCCCCTCCTTCCTCCCCCCCTTTTTTTTTTATTTTTCTCCCCCTTTTTTCCCCTCTATGCATATAATTGAAGGACCTTACAAGAATATGGGTTAAAAGATGGAATTATTAGGTTAAGGCTACCTTAATAACTATATATTATGAACATTGTAATTATGAGCGTAAAGTGTTTATAACATTTTTTTTTTATTATTTTTTTTTTATATATATTTATTTATTTATTTATTTTATTTTTTTTCCCGATTTAAACATTATTGATGCTATACTTAAAAAATATATAACTCGGTTTATTTTCTCTACCTATATGAGACCGATATTAGTAATTATAACATACTATAACCTGAAACATGCTACACCCTATTAGAGAGCATTATATAATCTAAAAATACTGCTTTACTAAGGTGCATAAATTTATAAGCCAAACTTTATTATAATATAAGAATTTTGTAAGAATATGGGCTGAGACTAAACATTGATAAGCTAATAAATTAATGCAGATTTAATATATCTGTGTACCTATTAATAGTTACTAGAATTTATAAAGATAAAATAATGCGGTTCTGACATATGTTAATACAGGACACTAGAGGAATCTAATAGGGTAGTAAGCCGAGGTGCTACCTAAATATGTTGTTGCACTGATAAAGGTCGATGGAAAAATAGGAAGCTATGGCGACCTTATACTACTAATGTTGATCAATACTAATCTACTAGTTAACACGTTAATATCTTAAATAAAGAGGCATAGGCTTACATTTTTAAGTTAAAGAATAGAGGAGGCGGATAGATTTTAAAAACGAAATATAAGCCTAAAGCAAGGATTTCGTAAGCTTAAAGCCTATCATTAAGAATTAGCGATAAGGTAGAAGTCATTTCCGTATTATACTATTCAGTGGCCGGTCTTATATATAGTAACGCAGTATCTGTCAGTGAGTATCGACACACTTGTTTGGGAGCAACTCTAGAATGAATATTTTTAATTTTTATTTTTCTTGTATTTATATTTTTATTTATATCTTTTTCATTTTATTTACTTTTTTTATTTTTATTTATTTATTTATTTTTCTTTTTTTTCTTCCCCGATACTCTACTATTTAAGAGTCTGCTCTTATTTATAAAGATCTATAAATACTACTTACGGAGATATATAATCTAAATTTCGGGACAGCTAAGCATAGAAGGGCTCAGCGTAGCTGCCATTATAGCTCTTACCGTTCACATTACCCCCCACCCAAGAAGTGTCATTTGTACACTCTGACACTTATTTAATACTACCTTATTGTTTAGACTTAGTTCATTCATAAGTCACATTCAGGTTGCACTGTATAGTGTGCTGTGTGGCCCGAGACAGCATTGTACAGACCAACATCTGAATTGTTTCCCTCCCCTTATCTATTTTGTGCTTTTGGCTTTTCTTCCTCCCTTTCTTGTTTTCTTTTATCTTTTTCCTTTTTTTTTTTTTTTTCTCTCTCTTCTCTCTTCTCTCTTCTCTCCAGACTTTTTATCCTATAGGCCCTCATTATAACCTACGGGTTTAGGAGTAAAGGAAAGGGAAAAGAAGGGAAGGAAGGAAAAAGGGAAAAATGAAAATTTATTCTCACAATGTCAGAGGACTTAACGTACCTCACAAAAGATTTATGATCCTTAAAGAAATTCGGAAATCACAAGCAGACATAATTTGTCTACAAGAGACTCACTTTAAACACAATTCTAAACCAATATTAAATTTGAAGAAGTTTCCATTTCAATACCATGCAACATCCCCTAAGAAAACTAAAGGGGTATCAATCTTATTCAGTTATCGATTAACCTTTGAACAGATAGCCACATATATAGACCCAGAAGGTCGATTTCTTATTGTAGTTTGTACAATAAATAATACCACATATACTATAGTGAATGCATATTTTCCTAATGTGAACCAAAACAAATTTATGCACTCACTCATGAATAAAATAGCTGAATTCCAAACTGGCACTATGATTACCATGGGAGACTTTAATCATGTTTTAGACCCTAACATGGATTCAACAGCAAACCACTCAAGGAAAAGAAAATCATCCTTACATAAGGAATGTAATACTCTTAATAAAACTTTAACAGGCTATGGACTTTATGATATCTGGAGAACGTTTCACCCTAATGCTAGAGAATACACGCATTACTCCTTAGTCCATAATACCTATTCACGTATAGATGGTTTTTATATGCACAGCTCACATTTAACACAAGTTGAGTCCTGTGAGATTGGAGTATCGACAGAATCAGATCACAATCCAGTTATACTTAGCTTAAGGGATCAATACAACTACACAAATAGAAGCCCATGGAGACTAAATGACCAGTTATTAAACGACCCTATATTCTTGGATAAAATTCAACAAGAAATATGCCAATATTTTGATACAAACAACTCTGGAGATATAAACCCCACAACATTATGGCTGGCACATAAACCAGTAATAAGAGGTCTATTTATCAGCAGAGCTTCATACCTTAAAAAGTCTAACCAAACAACTAGGCTGAACCTTCTTAAAAAACTTCAGGATCTCCATAAACAGAATCAGGCAAGACCATCTGTGTTTTTGCAAGACAGTATACAACAAATACAAAACGATATTGATGAAATTCACCAACGACAAACCAACATTGCTTTGAAAAAACTTAAGGCGACATCATACTCTATGGGTAATAAAGCTACCAGAGTACTTGCACAGAAACTCCGCGATAAACAAACTCAATCTAGAATTCCATTTATACTCTCTAAGACAGGACAAAAAAAATATTCAACCAAAATTGATTTGTGAGGAATTTGCAGCTTTTTATGCGCTATTGTATAACCTAAAAGACCAAAAAAATCTAGCAAAACCAACTTCTAGAGGAATAGGTCAATATTTGGATAAATTAAATCTATCTACCCTAAAAGATTCGCAAACGGCACAGCTTATAGCTCCTATTACAAAGGAAGAAATAATTGAACAAATAAAGAGAATGGCCAAAGGGAAAGCACCAGGACCTGATGGCTTTTCCGACCTGTACTACACCCTGTTTAAGGAATCCCTGGCCGAACCATTGACTCATTTTTTTAATGAAGGCACTAAGGCAGGGAAATTCCCTACAGAATTTTTAGCGGCACAAATAATTACCATCCCGAAATTAGGGAAACCCTCTACGGCTTGTCAAAATTATAGACCAATTTCATTATTGAATATAGACGCTAAAATATATGCAAAAATATATGCGGAAAGACTAAAGTTTATTTTACCTACTTTAATTCATACAGACCAAGTGGGATTTGTGTCAGGCAGACAGGGGACAGATAATACACGGAAGGTATTAGACATTTATAATTTTGTAAAATCATCTAAGCAGGAAAGCGTGGTATTATCTTTAGATGCTGAAAAAGCTTTTGACCGTTTGAATTGGACTTTTTTATGTGAAACCTTAAACGCATACAAATTCCCTCCTGCCTTTCTTTCAATCATTAAAGCTCTTTATAGTAATCCTACAGCGACAGTATTGACCTCAGGATTTTGTTCAAAACCATTCAATATTACTAATGGAACACGCCAGGGTTGTCCTTTATCGCCGATGCTTTATGTTCTTGCTTTAGAACCTTTACTCACAGCAATACGGCAAAACAAAGATATACAGGGAGTGCAAATAGGGCGGAGCGAATATAAACTTAACGCTTACGCAGATGACATTTTGTTAACAATCACTCAACCACATATTTCCTTACCAAATCTAAAGAAAGAACTATTGTTGTATAGTCAAAACTCGTACTATAAGCTCAATATAAGCAAATCGCAAGCAATGTGTCTTAATATCCCTAATTCTCAAGAAAATAGACTTAAATTAGACTATCATTATGACTGGAGGGAAGATTACTTACTGTATTTGGGAATTAGATTTACAAAAAAAGAAAAAGACCTATTTTCAGCTAATTATAAAAAATTATTTAAAGATACCGAAAACCAATTGAAAGCTTGGGGAAATGTATTATTATCATGGATAGGTAAAATATCTGCAATTAAGATGCAAATCTTACCAAAAATACTTTACCTATTCAGATCCTTACAGATTAAGGTTCCACAAACATTTATTACATCTTTACAAGCGGTATTGCTACGTTTTAGCTGGGGAGGGAAGCATCCCCGAGTCCCAAAAGGTTTAATAATGAGACAAGTGAAGTGTGGGGGTATGGGGTTTCCGAATTTGAAAATGTACTATCACGCTGCAATTTTAACTAACATAGCTTCTATTAACCCACAGAGATATAATCCGCAATGGGTGGCAATAGAAGAACATTGCTGTGGAACCCAGGATCTTTATTCTTTAATATGGCTCCCCCTACAAAAACGGAAAGTAACTCCTGACATATTACACTCGACAAGAATCCTATTTCAAATTTGGGATAATAATAGAGCAAGCTTATGTTCAGGGCACCCATGGTCACTGGCAACCCCCATAAAAAGTTTATATAGCTGTAATGAAACATTTCCTTACTTACAATGGTATAGAAAAGGAATTACACATATCTCTAAACTCTACACGACAGAGGGGTTAAAGCCTTTTTCGACTCTCCAATCGGAATTTACACTTCTTCCACAATCTAAATTTGCATATTGGCAGATTAAAGCCCTTTTGTCTGACAATAATTTATATGTAGGACACCGAACAACTCGAAAGATAGTTACAAAATTTGAAGAGATGTGTATAGCACTTACTCCACATAGGAAAGTACTATCGCTCTGTTATAACATTCTAACAAACCCAAGAGAAACAGCAACACCGAAATTTATGATAGATTGGCAAACTGATATACAAGAAATTATATCAGAAGATGAATGGAACAATATTTTTACGGCACATTTGGGAATGTCTTCATGCACAGGACACCCAACGTGGGGCGCCAAATTGATGTAGATTAATTTAGAAATAAACAAATATGTTTAAATGTCTATCTGTTCCTGTCCAAATCTGAGATGATTAAATTGCGTATACGCAGAAGTAAGTTCACACTGACACATGGAGTTCAGGTTAAAAGCACTTCAGAAAATTTAATGCCATCTGGTTGGAAAACAGTTATGCAGACCTTTTTAAAGGCAAAATGACATCATCATTGAATATCCGATTATAACAAATAAACATCATTAATTGGATTAAATGTTATGTGACTATATCAGTGTCCACCCATCAATATTATTAATTGGCTCAGGGATTTGAGTGACTAGCTAGGTGTCCTCCCACTGGGAGGTGGTAGGTTTACTCGGTGGAAAGGGGGGCTTGAGCGTCATTTTACACAGTCAGTGATGTCAGTCTCATGATCAGGTGCAAGGTTCTTTTATGAATAGAACATTTCATTAGTACAGTGTTCTCATGGCCTTGGCTCTACTTTGTTGCATGTTACAGGAGATTCAATAATTCCGGAGTCAGCTATGTCTTTATAGAAAATACAGTCTCTGTTCATTGTATTAAATGTTGCTGGGAAATTCTGTCATGTAATGTAGTTTAAGATGGAGAATCTGTCAGGTAACGAGGACAAAATGGAGGGTTTGTTACAGTGTGAGGTTAAAATGGAGTTAGTACAATAATTCAGTACAAGTTCAATAAAGATTTTTAATAATTCTACATCAGTCCCCCCTGTGAAATGTTAATATTCTAAAAGATAAACTTTATTGGTTAGTTTCAGAAGACAGGTTAGCCCAAAGGCACAAAACCCTATGAAGTAACGGTTCTTAAAGTCTTCTTAGTTCTTCAGAGGGACATCATAAATAGACAAGCTTACATTACCATATGGACCTGTGTTATCTGGAATATAGGCACAACAAGTCATGGTGACAGGTAAACGTTGTTGGTTGCAATAGATATAATAAATGCAAATCAAAATATTATTATTATTAGCAGTGACGGTTGGGAAAATGGACTCAAACTTTCCTTTTACTGCAAAATCATCTGGTACCCCCCTTGGCACACCTATGGCATCAATATATATATATATATGTGTCAAACTTTCCCTTTAGAGGGGTGCTCCTCTTTATGTTCTGAAGCATGAATGTGGTGTGTCAAGAGTACCTTGTCATGTATTATGTGTATGGACATAATAACCTTGGCTAGGGCGCATTTGCTTATGCATTGTAGTATTAAACCTGTCCCACGCTACATCAGCGTAGGTGGACTCGGATCATTTAGTCAATATTAATATCACCACAAACTCAGGATGGGCAAATAATCCTGAGGGAGCTTGGCGTTTGGATCTCTTTAGCTTCACGAGGTCTCCTTTTGGGGTCCTCGGCTTTCCATCGATGGCAGGTGGTCAGGCATTATTATGGCCATCAAACACCTACTTGTTGGTATCTTTTTTTATTATTTTTTTTTAACAAGTCATTTTTTCTTTAGAGTCAAAAGTGTGTCAAAATCAACAAATGTTACTTCTCATGTTGCAGAGAGAGAGAGAGTCTTGAATCTGGAACAATGAATCCACTGAGTGATCTCTGCAACTTTCACAATGCACTATTGGGTATATGGTCTTGGTTGTCACATTGATGACCGGCTAGGCTTCTGGCCATCCTGGCAAAATGTCTATTATAACTAGTGCATATTTGACCCAGCAGCTCTTTGTCACCTGGATTCTTGAAAGGGATATTGAGAGTTAGCTAGGTGCTTTAGAGTATTTAGAGATCAAAGAGTTCATGAGGGTCTTGGATAGGTATAAAGTTCCATGGGCTCACTGCCCAGTACATGTTTTTTGGGGTAAACAGAGCTTGAGAGTGTTGGAGTACAGCCCGTCTTCAAGGGTTGCCCCTTTCTGTTTTTCCAGCTTTGTATTTCTTCAGGGTCAGCAGCTGCTTGTCATTCTTTCAGAAGCTTGAGATCTGTAGGTAGGATCTACATGGTGAGTATAGAAGTTTCTTTAGCGGACACCATTCTGTCCACTTCCCTTGGTGCACTTTTGGCTTGGTTGGCAGCTTTTAGTCAGCTGAGTGGTGCTTCTTATCTTCCAGATTGATCCAAAATAATGTGCTGCACCCAGGGCATATCTTGAGTCAGTGTAGGTATTGGCATGTCTTCCTTCAGGCATTTTGTATGCCACTGAGAAGGCTGTCAATTCAGCGTCTTGAGCAGATGTGAGTGAGGAAAGTGAAGATGCTTGACGTACCTGATCTTCTGTAGCAACAGCAAATCCAGTATGGTACCTTTCCTCTTTATCCGCAAACAGAGTGGAGTCAGGATCTGGTAAAGCTACTGCATGCTCTGTTGAAAGGTGTCTTGTTTCTTCTTTCATCTGTTCAAAGCAACCATGAGGAGCAGTAGAAGAGGTTTCCTCACCTATTTCTGTGTGAGATTGGGGGGTATTTATCTTTCTATTTACAGTTCTCTTGCTGACCCCCCTCTGTAGAGAGTTGCAAATTGATTGTTAGTGTTTCATGTGTTCCTTTCATGAGATTTCTGGGGGCTTAGTGAAGAAAAAACATGAGGGACAGCCACCTCCCTTACAGGTGTCTTACTTCCATGGGAATCTGGGTCAGGACCGCACTATTTCCTTGAGAGTGCCCAAAACAGTTCTTTCATGTCTGAATAATTTTTCGTTAGTGTGGTATTCCCCCCTGGGAAGTGGCGGAAGAGTGGCCAGAGCAACTTTTCTTCAAAATATAATGTTGTCAGGAAGAGGCAGAGTTGTCTATGAGTGGAGGAAATTGGTAAGGAATAAGAAGGGAGGAAGCATATAAAGGATATAGATATGGTGGTGGGGAGATGGAAGAATGAGTAGTGGATAGAGTGAGAGGGGAAGAAGGTGGGGTAGGAGGAGAAGGTGGAGTAGAGGGAGGAGTAGTAGGAGAAAGTGGAGAAGTAGGAGGAGAGAGGAGAAGGTGGAGTAGAGGGAGGAGTAGTAGGAGAAAGTGGGGGACTGTAGATGAAGGGGAGGGATCGGTGGGAGGAGTAAGCGGGGGTGGGCAGGTAAGGGAGCAGACAGGTGATGTAGCAATGGAGGATACATCAGAAATCAAGACTAGGTAGAAATGCAATGGAGGCTGCAAATAGCCCATGTACAACAACTATTAACTGGCCCTATGCTTTCCCTAGAGAAAAATAATAAAAGGCTAACATGCTCATCTTGTCTCCACAAGCCTCGAACGTTTCACTCCGTGGGTGTCCCGCAGCGGCTAGCCCACCACATCTCCCACACCAGACTTGTGCCCGTGGAGACAGACGCTATCCCTGACTCTCGTTCTTTATTTTATTAATTTATATCTAACATCTCAAAATGTAATTCCTACTTATATCACAAATATACATTATCACAATTTTATGTCTCGTAAATGGGATAAAATTTATTCTACTCTTCACTGATAATGTATTTTTGAAACATACAAAATAGACAAATAACAATGTCTTCTGCAAAATAAATGAAAAAGATAATGGATATTTTGTTAAGCATTGTTAAACAGCTATACATTAATTCACATTTCTTGTTCTCCAGTTTCTGGCTGTTAATGACAATGTACAATGTAATAGAGCAGCGGAAAATGCTAGCAGAATGCTTGGTTGCATAGGGAGAGGTATTAGCAGTAGGAAGAGGGAAATGCTCATGCCATTGTACAGAACACTGGTGAGACCTCACTTAGAGTACTGGATACAGTACTGGAGACCATATCTTCAGAAGGATATGGATACCTTAGAGAGAGTTCAAAGAAGGGCTACTAAACTGGTTCATGGATTGCTGGATAAAATTCACCAGGAAAGGTTAAAGGATCTTGACAGGTATAGCTTGGTGAAAAGACGAGACAGGGGAAATATGATAAAAGCATTTTAAATACATAAAGGGAAACAACACAGTAAAAGTGGAGACTATATTTAAAAGAAGGAAAACTACCATAACAAGAGGACATAGTCTCAAAAATAGAGGAACCAAATTGATGTAGATTAATTTAGAAATAAACAAATATGTTTAAATGTCTATCTGTTCCTGTCCAAATCTGAGATGATTAAATTGCCTATACGCAGAAGTAAGTTCACACTGACACATGGAGTTCAGGTTAAAAGCACTTCAGAAAATTTAATGCCATCTGGTTGGAAAACAGTTATGCAGACCTTTTTAAAGGCAAAATGACATCATCATTGAATATCAGATAATAACAAATAAACATCATTAATTGGATTAAATGTTATGTGACTATATCAGTGTCCACCCATCAATATTATTAATTGGCTCAGGGATTTGAGTGACTAGCTAGGTGTCCTCCCACCGGGAGGTGGTAGGTTTACTCGGTGGAAAGGGGGGCTTGAGCGTCATTTTACACAGTCAGTGATGTCAGTCTCATGATCAGGTGCAAGGTTCTTTTATGAATAGAACATTTCATTAGTACAGTGTTCTCATGGCCTTGGCTCTACTTTGTTGCATGTTACAGGAGATTCAATAATTCCGGAGTCAGCTATGTCTTTATAGAAAATACAGTCTCTGTTCATTGTATTAAATGTTGCTGGGAAATTCTGTCATGTAATGTAGTTTAAGATGGAGAATCTGTCAGGTAATGAGGACAAAATGGAGGGTTTGTTACAGTGTGAGGTTAAAATGGAGTTAGTACAATAATTCAGTACAAGTTCAATAAAGATTTTTAATAATTATATTTATATTTTTATATAATAAATATCTAAAAGACACAACTATTGCTTCCAAGACAATCCTTATTTTATATTGTATTCTCAATTATTTATATATGTAAATAGAGGATCTCTTACTAACTATATAAAATTATGGCTAAGATATCTGTATGGTTAGCCCTACTAAGTTCTATGCTTTAAGACATTATAGTGGTAAATAAGGGAAGCCAGCGGTTACAATTGGCGACCACGAAGGGACTTGTACTTGGAAGCGTTAATTATAAAATAATAAATACCTAGGTAACCTCTTATACGTAAGAGAAGACACAATACTTTGTCATGGCACAAGTCTTGAAATATCAAGAATCTATTGAGCTATTTGCAGCCCAGACTCAGAGAGAGATCTTCATCATTAGAGATGATTTTAATGTGAACTTGTACAAGGCACTTTAAGTTCAGGTGCCAGGTACATTGTAATTAGCATACAATGCTGAAATTGTGGATCTTAATTTCATAAGAGAGCAAATATACATATTTGGTAAAATCCCTGATACGCCTAATACACCAGCACAGCATGGCCCATTAGTTCCAGGACAGTGGATTTCAGGCAGGGGGATATGTTCTCTTTGTAGCTGCGTAGTATCCATGCGCAGGAAAAAGATTAATGCAAAATGTTGTCAAAAGAAAAGTGATAAGACAGAGCGATGAAATTTGAAGTCTAATTCCAAGAATGCAAAGAAAATTGCATTATGGCTTAATGAAAACATTCATGACACAGAAGCAACAGACAGACAGTCCACTATATAAGAAAGGTTTTATAAAACAGTGAAAATTTCCATACTGTCAGTTACGCTAGCTGTTCATTAAAAATCAGGAAGTATAACAGTATAACAGAGAACAGTAAGTTTTGATATTTTATAACCTGCTAAATACTTCCAGGACGTTCACAGAACCACTGACTGATACAATGGATGCTGTTAAAGATGACAAGATAAAACAAATAGAGGACGACAGAAATGCCACTAGAACACAGCCACCAGAATCATAGCCACGTAACAGACGGAATCATGATCTGACATCTGAACCTGCAAATGTGAAGGAGAAGGATGAACAGACAGACGTGATACATTCACAGTTAACATGGAATGTATGAAAAATGAATCAACATCATTATCGGAAAGACTCTGGAGAAAACAGACTGAACCTGAATTATCTTATACAGTAAGAAAGAAATGCAAAGATGCAAACAAAAGGATGCTAGAAAATTGGTGTCTCCTTCTTACAATCTGCAGGACAAAGAAAGATAATTAACGTCATATTTCCAATTAGCAACTATTCTAAATATATTGAGGGATTTTGAATAAAAGAGTATTTTTAACATTTAAATAGAATGTAATTGTATATACCATTGTGAACAAAGGTGGTAAATACTTTTCTGCTTCAAATTATCCTTATATCTCTAAATCATATACAATGGTTTATCTTTAAAACAAAACACTACAAAGATTAACTATGTTACTATTTCATCTATCATCATTATTATACAAAGTATAACAACAAATGTAAAGATTTTTCCACAGATTTTACCTGTTAACATTTTTAGCACAACAGCACCTAATATCATTGACATGTCTATCACTGAGATATTACAAAGATTCCAATCCAGCAAAAAGAGGCGTTCTTGAGAATCCACTTCGATTGCTGTATCAACATAACATTTACTATAATGGGATCCATGTCACTTAAGACAATGTCTTGGAAATGCTGTCAATTAATCTATTCCGTAAAAGAATATCGGAGAGTATCCAATCTATACACATCATAAACGGTGTAAAAATGTTTCATGGAAAAAAGCAAAGACAAAAGACAAAGACAAATACCAACGCCATCACCACGGTGATAACAGATAATGGTGATTCAATATGTGCAACCAATTCTAGCCAACTATTTGGAAAGCTGTACTCTACAACCTATACTCTACAACAAATACCCGGGTATTCTACAAACATAACCTCCAGCAATGTATCTAAGGAGTGTAAACTTCTACAGGCCTTTACAGACTTTGGATTACAAATACAATTACTACTTTTAACTTTGGATTAAAATTTGTATCCGGATCCATCCAAGAATATCTTACTCTGGAACTTGGCGTTCTTTTCAATTCTTTCCCAGACAAAAGCTTTGCTCATTTTAATCAACCACCTTTACAGGCAAAGATCACACTACGGATATTTTACTGTTACAACAATGATCAAAGATGCTGGGAGCACAAAAAAAACCCTAGACTGTTGGAGAACTTTGGTTCACTAATTTAAGGAAGAAATGGTCTACAATGTCCACAGTTTAATGGAGAGGGTGTTATGGGCAAATACAAATATTACAGGTTTTAGAATGAAATGTTGTATTTCTTAAACTGTGTACTTTGTCTTTAAGAGATATTGCAAATTGACAAGGTGTTAGAAATGGAACATATTGTTTTTCATAGATCTTTCTTTAAGCAATAACTTCAGTGCATAATATGTTTGCACCATTTTGTCCCAGACGAATTACAATAACAATAATGCATAAACAAGCTTCAAGGCTATACTACGACTCTTTCAGTACACAATATACTGTGGTAACCCCAAGTTAATGGAACTTCCCCAAATCCGGGAATCTCCCACGACTGTGCACTTGCGTCTTAGTATAAACAACAGATAAGCTATTCAGACTTTGGGAAGCCATCTTGTCCCAAGTTGGTGGAAGTTCCCCAAGTCAGGAAAATTTCCATGACGTGTGCACTTGCTTTTAGTTATGACCTTGTATCTTTGCCAAATTAAGGGAGGTCCTAAATTGATTTAAATTGATTTAAAGTAGACAAGTTACTTTTTCATATATGAACTATGGTGACTCTAAAATGACGACACTTAAGGTATAAATAAGTTTACTTTTAAATGTTAACACACAGAGGAGAGACTTGGAGACAGACGCTGCTCCATCTTAAAATGACTGAGAGGCTGACATGATGACATGTTCAGAAGGGTATGTTAACCTATTAATGATATTTGCAAGCATTTAATTTCATCTTATAAACTCTGCTATAATGGATTTTATATGTCTATATTTATATTTTTATATAATAAATATCTAAAAGACACAACTATTGCTTCCAAGACAATCCTTATTTTATATTGTATTCTCAATTATTTATATATGTAAATAGAGGATCTCTTACTTACTATATAAAATTATGGCTAAGATATCTGTATGGTTAGCCCTACTAAGTTCTATGCTTTAAGACATTATAGTGGTAAATAAGGGAACCGCCAGCGGTTACACTACATGGACAACATGCCCGTGGTGCATGCAGTTAAAGTACCACTATAGGCACCCAGACCACCTCAGCTCAATGAAGTGGTCTGGGTGCCTTGTCCATCTAGGGTTAACCCTGCAGCTGTAAACATAGCAGTTTCATAGAAGCTGCTATGTTTACATTAGGGTTAATCCAGCCTCTAGTGGCTGTCTCATTGACAGTCGCTAGAGGTACTTCCGCGCTTCTCACTGTGATGTTCACAGTGAAAAGACGCTGCCATCCATAGGAAAGCATTGTAAGGTTTGGGATATTTGGGAGCAGTCTATTGCAGGGTTGGATTTGTAGGTAGTCCGGGGTTCTGGGTTGGAGGTGATGCTCTGATATGTCTTCCGACTCTTGGTCAAAGGTTCGTCCCCTGCTGTTGTGGATCGGCATATGTCTTCACTTGCGTTTTGGTTTAAGTTTCGGGGGTGGGAGGACTATGCCAAAAAATTTTATAATTCGGCAAGCCTTGATGGGTTTCCGGAAGGGACGCAGTGTCCCTGACATGCAGAGGCCAGTCTCGCTCGACTTACTTGAGGGCCTGGTTCGCGGATTCTGGGGCTTTGCTTCAACGGTTATGAGTCGGGTTTGTTTGAAGTGCCATTCCTCTTGGCTTTCTTCAGGGCATTTTGGATTGAGGAACGGGTCAGCCCATATCTGGTTAGTTGTGTTGGTGTTCAGCTTGTGGACGTTCGGTGGAAGGCGGATAGGGTTGTAGTCAGGGCCGGTGCAAAGAGTTTTGGGTACATAGGCGAAGATGCATTTTTCAGCCCCCCCAAAAAACATCTTCACCTGTGCCTCTTAACCTCCTTTTGTGTTTCTTATCCCGTCTATAAAAATCTTACTCCCTTTAGTGTATTTTATCTCCTATTTTTGCCTTTGTGTGTCTCCTATCTCTCCTCTTTGTATGACTCTTACATCCTCCCACATTTTGTGTGTCTTACTCCTCCCAGACCCTTTGTGTGACTCCTTTTCTCCCAGCCCCTTTGTGTCTTTTACTCTTCCCAGCTCCTTTGTGTGTGTCTCTTTCCTTCTCAAGCCCCGCTGTGTGTATTTCACATCCAGCCCCTCTCCCAGTCCCTTAATGGATCCCCTCCCTTTTCTGACCCTTACTGTTCCTATCCCCTCTCTCCTCCTTTCCCTGTCCCTTAGTGTTCCTCTCCCCTACCCCCTCAGTTCCCTGTCGCTTAGTGTTCCTCCCCCCCCTCCCTCCTTTTCCTGTACCTCAGGGTATCTCTCGCCTCCTCTCCCTGTCCCTTGGTGCGCCACCCACCCCCATAGTGGTCCCCTCCCCTTCCTGGTGTGCCTCCTACCTTTCTTGTAGCGTGGCTGAGCAGAGCGAATCCCAATACAGTGAGCTTTTCCTGTCAGTCCTGCCAGGAACAGGAAACAGAACTTCCTGTACCACGGTACACTCCGCTTGGCCACGCTAAAGTCAGGGGTGTATAAACACTGACAGTCACACACACTCAATGACAAACACAGATGTCTCTGACAGCCAGACTCACTTATCTGACACACTCATTCATTGACAGACACTCACACGCACACTGACAGACACACAAATACTGACAGACTCATTGACAAACACACACTCACATGCCCACACAGACACACATACTCACATGCACACAGACACACACACACACCGACAGACACACACTCACTCACACACACTGACAGACACACACACACACAAACTCACAGACACACACACAAACTCACAGACACACATACTCACGTGCACACACACACACACAATGACAGACACACATACTCACACACACACACTGACAGACACACATACTCACACACAAACTCACAGACACACATACTCACATGCACACACACACACAGACATACACACACTCACACACACACTGACAGACACACACAAACTCACAGACACACATACTCACACACAAACTCACAGACACACATACTCACATGCACACACACACACACTGACAGACACACAAACTCACAGACACACAAACTCACAGACACACATACTCACAGACACACATACTCACACACACTGACAGACACACTCACATGCACACACACATACACACACTCACAGTAATAAATAATGTAAATTTAATTTAAATTTCCCACCCAGCCTCCCTATCTGGAGAGCTGGCGTGGGTCTCTCAGTGGTGGTCCAGTGGGGCTGCTGGGAGGTGTCCGGCTGAACTGGATTGTGAGGTGGCGAGGGAGCTCTGATCTCTCTGATCTGCTCCCTCGCAGGCTGTTTTCTGATGCCGCGGGAGCCAGAATATGACGTCATATTCCGGCTCCCGCGGCATCAGCAAAAGGCGTGCGAGGGAGCCGGTCAGAGAGATCAGAGCTCCCTCGCCACCTCGCAATCCAGTTCAGCTGGACGCCGCACTGGGGATACAGGAGGTGACCTGGCAGGAGGGAGCACTTCCCTCCTGCCGGTCACTGGAATTGTGCGCCCCCAGAGCCGGTGCGCCCTAAGGCGGCCGCCTGTGCCGCCTTATGGATGCGGCGGCCCTGGTTGTAGGACATCTCTACCAGTCCAATACAGATGCTCGGGGTAGGGGTACAGATGTAGGGCTGTATGCTTTCCCAGGGTCTCCCTTATGCCCAGTGGTTTGTGTTGCCTGATATTTTGGATGGTGCCCGCTAGGGCCGGGTTCCTTTCTGATGCACGAAGATGGTTCCTCGCTTTCCTACATTCGATTGGAGAAACTGGTGTGAGCAGTATCTCTAGAGGGTTTGCCGTGGTGGGAGCAGTGGTTGACAATTTTGGTTTTTTTTGCTTCCCTAGGTCAAGTGGCTTGGATCGTGGGTTATTCCTTTATTTTCTGGGCCAAGAGGAGAGCTGAGAGTTTCCTGAGGACCGGACTAAGTTACAATGGTTCAGTTATAGGGGTTATGGCTGGCGGGACATATGTAGCGAGGTCCTTAGTATGGTAGCTGGGGGTAGGCGGACAGATGTGCTCGTGCTGCATGCGAGTGGTAACGACCTTGGGCTTATTCCGCAACGGCTATTAGTTAAGAGAATGAAGCAGGATGTGAATAGGATTAAGACCTGGGTCCCACAGGTTCAGTTTGTGTGATCGGAGATAGTTCCCCGGCTCCGTTGGCGGTATGCACGGGATTCGGCAGCTGTTGGGCACTTCCGAGGAAAGGTTAATGGGTTGATGGCTAGTTTTAAATGGAAGTTAGGTGGGGTGGTAGTCATGCACGGGGAACTGGAGGTCATGCTACCTTGCTATTTCAAAAAGGATCGGGTGAATCTCTCAGATGTGGGATGTGACTTGTTTAATTTGGGGCTGCAGGAAGGGCTGGCCAAGGCTTTGTTTCTTCGGGGTGATGGAGCTCAGACGGCTTAAGGGTTCAAGATCTGAGCTTGTGGCGGGCTGGTATAAGGAAGGTTAAGGGGGTAATGGGCCTGCTTAGGGAAGAGAAGAGCAAGAGTAATTAGTTGGCTGGTTAATATCATTGGTTACCTGTTGGCAAGATGGTGGGTTTCAAGCTCGTTGGTAGCTCAGAACTCGGGTGGTGTAGGGGTATCAAAGTATACCCCTGCCAGTATTGTGTGGAAAATGTTGATCTTGTTTATGTTATATTTACATGTTGTTATATGTTCTTGTTATTATTATTATTATTATTATTATTATGATATAATCAAATTAAAGCTATGGACATAAGAGTGTCAGTGTTTTATTAGGGGTGGGTTTGTATAAGGTAGTAGACAGTTCCTCATGCCTATATGTCGACAATGCACCTGCCATGTAGCCCCAAGGAGAAAATAACAGCTTAGCAAAGGGGACCTTGACAGGGCTTGGAGGCAGGCTTAGGGGGAGCCTAATGGTGATTGGTGGGGTAGGGTTTAGGGGTTAGGCTGATATGTCAGCCATTTTAGAAACCATAGAAACATAGAATGTGACGGCAGATAAGAACCATTCGGCCCATCTAGTCTGCCCAATTTTCTAAATACCTTATCTTATATTTAGGATAGCCTCATTATTAATTTGACTTATCAGGCTGAGTTGGTCTCTCCCTCCCTTTCTTTATGCATGGGTAAAGTCTTGCCTGTTTGGTCACAGCGGCGGGCTGGAATTAGGAAGGTTAAGGGGCTAATGGACCTGCTTAGGGAAGAGAAGAGCAAGAATACTTAGTTGGCTGGTTAATATGATTGGTTACCTGTTGGTTAGATGTTGGGTTTCAAGATCTTGGTAGCTAAGAAACCGGGTGGTGTACCAAGGTATACCCCTGCCAGTATTGTGTGGAAAATGTTGATCTTGTTTATGTTATATTTACGTGTTGTTATATGTTCTTGTTATTATTATTATTATTATTATTATGATATAATCAAATTAAAGCTATGGACATAAGAGTGTCAGTGTTTTATTAGGGGTGGGTTTGTATAAGGTAGTAGACAGTTCCTCATGCCTATATGTCGACAATGCACCTGCCATGTAGCCCCAAGGAGAAAATAACAGCTTAGCAAAGGGGACCTTGACAGGGCTTGGAGGCAGGCTTAGGGGGAGCCTAATGGTGATTGGTGGGGTAGGGTTTAGGGGTTAGGCTGATATGTCAGCCATTTTAGAAACCATAGAAACATAGAATGTGACGGCAGATAAGAACCATTCGGCCCATCTAGTCTGCCCAATTTTCTAAATACCTTATCTTATATTTAGGATAGCCTCATTATTAATTTGACTTATCAGGCTGAGTTGGTCTCTCCCTCCCTTTCTTTATGCATGGGTAAAGTCTTGCCTGTTTGGTCACAGCGGCGGGCTGGAATTAGGAAGGTTAAGGGGGTAATGGACCTGCTTAGGGAAGAGAAGAGCAAGAATACTTAGTTGGCTGGTTAATATGATTGGTTACCTGTTGGTTAGATGTTGGGTTTCAAGATCTTGGTAGCTAAGAAACCGGGTGGTGTACCAAGGTATACCCCTGCCAGGATCGTGTGGAAAATGTTGGATCTTATTTATGTTATATTTACGTATTGTTATACAATGTTATGTTACAGTTGCAATAAAGTATGTGAACCCTTTGGTATGATTTGATTTGGATATGGATTTCTGCACAAATTGGTCATAAAATGTGATCTGATCATTAGTGATGTCCCGAACGGTTCGCTGGCGAATAGTTCCTGGCGAACATCGCTTGTTCACGTTCGCCACGGATGGCGAACATATGCGATGTTCGGTCCGCCTCTATTCGTCATCATTGAGTAAACTTTGACCCTGTACCTCACAGTCAGCAGACACATTCCAGCCAATCAGCAGCAGACCCTCCCACCCAGACCCTCCCACTTCCTAGACAGCATACAATTTAGATTAATTCTGAAGCTGCATTCATTTTTTTTTATTATTTTTTATTATTTTGTATTATTTTTTTGTGTTTGTGTTTATTATACATTATCCTCCATAGCCAGTAACCTGTGTTTATTATACATTATCCCCCATAGCCAGTAACCTGTGTGTATTATACATTATCCTCCTATAGCCAGTAACCTGTGTTTGATATACATTATCCCTCCCATAGCCAGTAACCTGTGTTTATTATACATTACCCCCCCTATAGCCAGTAACCTGTGTTTATTATACATTATCCCCCCCATAGCCAGTAACCTGTGTTTATTATACATTATCCCCCCATAACCAGTAACCTGAGTTTATTATACATTATCCCTCCATAGCCAGTATCCTGTGTTTATTATACATTATACCCCATAGCCTGTAACCTGTGTTTATTATACATTATCCCTCCCATAGCCAGTAACCTGTGTTTATTATACATTTCCCCCCCATAGCCAGTAACCTGTGTTTATTATACATTATCCTCCCATAGCCAGTAACCTGTGTTTATTATACATTATCCCTCCCATAGCCAGTAACCTGTGTTTATTATACATTATCCCTCCCATAGCCAGTAACATGTGTTTATTATACATTATCCCCCATAGCCAGTAACCTGTGTTTATTATACATTATCCCTTCATAGCCAGTAACCTGTGTTTATTATACATTATCCCCCCATAGCCAGTAACCTGTGTTTATTATACATTATCCCCCATAGTCAGTAACCTGTGTTTATTATACATTATCCTCCTATAGCCAGTAACCTGTGTTTGTTATACATTATCCCCCCACAACCAGTAACATGTGTTTATTATACATTATCCTCCCCATAGCCAGTAGCCTGTGTTTATTATACATTATCCCCCCACAACCAGTAACCTGTGTTTATTATACATTATCCTCCCCATAGCCAGTAACCTGTGTTTATTATACATTATCCCTCCATAGCCAGTAACCTGTGTTTATTATGCATTATCCCCCCATAGCCAGTAACCTGTGTTTATTATACATTATCCTCCCATAGCCAGTAACCTGTGTTTATTATACATTATCCCTCCCATAGCCAGTAACCTGTGTTTATTATACATTACCCCCCATAGTCATTTATCGTTGGACCTAGGCAGCATGATGTCTTAGGCCGGCCCAGAGAGTGAGTGAGTGAGTGAATAATATAATATATATGTTCAGAAACATATTAGTAATATATGTAAATCGGGTTCATGCAAAGAGGGTAAAAAGGTATTAAAGAAAAACAAACTTATTGCATCAAATTTACAAAGCCAAACTTTTAAAAGCTTTCCTCATTTCTTTCTCGGGATGAGGAATATATCGGTATTAGACTGAGGATTTCCATCTGCCCAATCTTTTAATAATATGCACTGGAGTGTCAGTGTTGAAGGAGACCGAAGCTGCCCCTATTCTAAATGAAAGACCCGAGACATGGATACAACCCAATCTTAGGATTAGTGTTCTGATGTAGAAGATGAATTTAGCCGTAGTCAGAGGGATTCAGTGAGAGTAGTGGTGAAATGTGTGTGGCATGACTGAGTGTGGGCAAGTAAGAGTCAAGTATTTTAACTGGGCACTAGTTCTAGGTGGGATAAAGTGGTATAGCGGATGGATGAGTAGTTTGGTTCGTTTTAGAGGTTTGTAGAGAAAGTATATAGTGATCATGATTTTTAGCGATATCCAATATTTTTAAGGTGGTCTCAAACAAAATGCTATATAAAATTTGTGGGAATATCGAATAGTCGTGTACAGTAAATCAGAGAGGGCTCAGAATATCGAACCATCGATCGGTAACTTGGATGAAGTAGGGGGTCTATCTGTTTTATTAAATACGCGGTAATATGCTTTTAATGGGATAGGACGTTAGGAACGGTGTGTGATTGGGATAAGTGGTTGTGGCTGTATTTACCTTATCCTGGGACTGACCTGGCTCCTAAGCTTTAGCCACGCGTGGCTGGATCACTCCTGCGTCCACACGAGCCGCATGCGGCTTGATCTCCTCTTCTGACTTAGCCGCGTGCACTGACCGCAGTGATCGGTCACGTGGCCCGTCTGGCACTAGGAGCACGGCTCGAGTCACAAGCTCGTTCTTAAAGGGGCAGTGGGAGCCAAAAGTTGATTTAGGCTCCCATTGGCCCACGTCATTCCAGCACCCCCACACACGAACATTTTGGGGGCGTAGGAATGACGTGGGCCAATCAAATGTTAAAGGATATTTAAACTTCCCTAGCCCTATCCACTTTGTTCTATCGTGGTTTCTGTGTCAGTACCCTTTAGTGCGTTCCTTGATCTATTTTGTTTATTTTGGTATTGACCATGGCTTTGTTCTTGACTCTGAATTTATCTTTAACCCTTTCCTGTCTTGTTTTCCCGTGTGACTGATTGCCATCTACCTGACCGCTATTAAGCATGTCGGGTCGGTCAGGTAGGAGCAACATTGCTGGGTCATCCCCTTCTGGGGTGAAATTCGCTTGTTGATAGCTGCTTAAAGTGAGAAATTGAGGGAGTTCACACGAAGTGCGTCTTTCCTCCATGACAGCTAGGCCCCGCCCCCCGGAAGCTGCATTCTTAGTGAGAGGAGGGACAGTGTAGCTGCTGCTGATTTAATAGGGAAATCGATAGCTAGGCTAGTGTATTCAGTGTCCACTACAGTCCTGAAGGACTCATCTGATCTCTGCTGTAAGGACAGCACCTAGAACATCAGTCTGCTTTTTTTTTTCTCTGTGTAATCTAATTGCAGTTGCCTGCCTGCCAGCGTGTGTGTCAGGCTCACAGCGTATACTGTGCCCACTTGCCCAGTGCCACCACTTATATCTGGTGTCACAATAGCTTGCATTAAAAAAAAAACTTTTTTGACTGTAATATAATAGCAGTCAGTTTCCTTCACACATGTGCGTTTCAGGGCCTGCCAGGGCACAGTGTCACACCACTGCAACTCATATCTGGTGTAACAGTAGTGTACATTTAAAAAAAAAATTACAGGGGGCTTGTTGTCACCTTTCGGGGACCCTTGGTGTTGTACGTGGCTGGGTGGAGGAAGAGACCTTCAATTACATCAGTGAGTACAAGGAACGGGACATGGCTAGCTTGGTATCCAACCTTGTGCAAATGGGGAGTTTCCGGTGGTGCAAATGGACTGTTTGCGGTTGTTTGCGGTGCATTAAACGGGGAGTTTGGTCTGTCACTGTGAAGCGGGCGTAACCCTTACACTACCTGATCGATACAACATCATACCTGATGTTTTAAAGCATGTTATTCCAAACAATTTAGGAATGTTAGGTGATTTATGCCCTTTATGGATTAAAACCAGACTCTGCATCAACTATGTAATTTTCCATGTGAGTTTTGCCATGGATCCCCTTCCGGCATGCCACAGTCCAGGTGTTAGTCCCCTTGAAACAACTTTTCCATAACTATTGTGGCCAGAAAGAGTCCCTGTGGGTTTTAAAATTCGCCTGCCTATTGAAGTCTATGGCAGTTCGCCCGGTTCGCCCGTCCGCGAACATTTGTGGAAATTCGCGTTCGACGTTCGCAAATGGCAAATTTTATGTTCGCGACATCTCTACCCATTGTTTATTAATTAGAGTTCCTACTCAATAACCATGGGTGGGGGCCATAAGGGACAGTTGTAACCACTTACATTATCATTTAATTTGAGCCCCAGGAGCACAGGAGGAACACTATGTTAGAAGAGTGGTGGCATGAGGAGAAATATAGAACCTCACTTGTATTAATGTGTTGGTCATAGTGACTCCCAGAGGCACTATTTAACCATTTGCCTGCTTGCTGCTAGTGTTGCAAGCGGCAACTAGTTAACCCTGAATTCTGCAGCAATTGCTTAGCATATGGTGGTTTGGAATTAGTTTTTTTTTTTTTTTTTTACCTGAATAACAAATCAGTCTGAATTTGGATGAATCACAATTCTGCCAAAATGGAATCTCCACGTCTAATTTAATACAGCTTCAATTCAGTCAGCAACGAGTATAGTGAAACTCAAGGCTTTGATATCTTTCTCTCACTCTCTATATATATCTATGTTCAGAGTTTCGATATATGTTGACACTTTTTACATGGCAGTAGTATATATAAATACGAAATCACACTAAATTAAGTGGAGCCAAATGAAAGTAGGATGTGATGAGGGAGAGAGAAGCCTTAACCTGCGTTATGCATATTTTGAATACTGAAAAATATATTAAAAATTGAACATCATGCTTGTTTACATTACTTTTAACATTTCTTCTCATTTGCCATGTCATCTGTTTATCTTTTTAACTAACATAAAATAAATAGCTAGTTTTCCTTTAAATTAAAATACTAAAAATGGCAGTACATTTGCGACTATATCCTGCAAAACAGAAATGTATGTTTTTGACCTATATTCCACATTATACCTGCTCTGCCCCCTTTAACCCTTTTGCAATAACATGTTTCAATTTTCACAATTGTAAAATATTTCTGTCTTTAAGGAAAGGAAATGTATTTTAATTTGTGTTGTTTTGAGGATTCCCTGTAAATTATAAAGATAAATATATTTGGGGCACATGGGTGATTTTTATCTTTTAATCATTAACTAGAGTCTAGATTAGAGCTGTAATGAGATGGTGATTACAAAACCCCCAAATGGTATAGCTGTCATATTAAACATCTTAAATGCCTTCAAACAGAGTGATAATTAACAAGAAGAGTTTCCATTAAACATAATTGTAAAGATTTGTGAAGTCATTTTTTTTATTTATTTTATGGCTTCTTTTTAAATCATAAAAACCTTGGTTTTATCCTCCACCTGTAAACAGGATTATGGAAAAGTAAAATATTATAAATTAGCCATTCTGGTTGTAGAGTGAATAGATGTCTATAGTATGGTATTATTGTGCATTACAAATTGACTGTTTTATATTTATACAGCACTAATGATTTTCATTATCTGCTAAGCTGATAGAATCTATTCCAGAACCAATAATCTCTTCAAATCCACTGAGCCACAAATTACTCATTAGATATATTTTCAGAGATCATTACCTTTATCATAGACTTCCGCTTTTCATTTCCTAGATTTTCAGTGCAGTTCATAATATGGGGTAGGGATTAAAGTTGTAATGGTATAAAGAGATTGTAACAAAAAGAATGAAACTAACAACAGATAAGGCTTTAAAAAAAGTAGTTTTAGATAATCCTTTTTATAGTCAGCTACTGCAGTCCTTTGATAAGCCTAATTAAATAAAGTAAAACATTCAATAACATAAGGATCTCTTATTTTACATTTGCATATGGTATGATTTTATTGCTTATCTCTGTATTGATTTACATTAAAATTAACAATATTCACCTCTTAATTGTATTCCTATTATGACATCCACTAATGTGAAGTGTAAAACCTGTAATTTGTTTTATATCGGTGTATATAACTCTAGAGTTCAATTTTTTAACTGCTAAACTACTGATAGTTTGAAGAAATCATGGTTATTTCTAATTAAAGCAGAAAAGCCTGCAAATTCAGACCCTTGTATGTGTCTCTTAATGCCTAATTATAAAAATACCTGGTTTTGGACAGTTTTAAAGTGTATCTGCCTGGAACAGTTTCATGCAATTATACCTGAAGTTCTTAAAGTGGATCTGTCACCAAAAATACACTTTACCTACTCTGCTTCTATATAGATCCATCTGTCTGAATCTTTTTAAAAAAATTTTTTTCCTGAGAGGTCTTGTTTTCTTTACACCCTTAAGGATGATGGGCATGCTATGTTGTCCTTAAGAAGGTAGTCTTAAATGCCGCTTGGCAGTATAGCATGCCCTCGCCGTCCTTCAAATGTACCTGTTTCAGCGTTCCCACATAGGCGAGAAATCTAGAGGAACTTGCCTTACATCCCCTTTAGTGCCCCAACTGAAATGCCGGCCCTCCCAGGCCTTATATATATATATATATATATATATATATATATATATAGTGCTTTGCTCTCTCCTCCAGCTCTGCTTCACTCCTACTTGATATTTCCTATCCTAATGTTTCTAATACCCCACCTCCTATAGACTGTAAGCTCATTTGAGCAGGGTCCTCTTCAACCTATTATTCCTGTAAGTTTTCTTGTAATTGTCTTATTTATTGTTACATCCCCCCTCTCAAAATATTGTAAATCGCTACGGAATCTGTTGGCGCTATATAAATGGCAATAATAATAATAATAATAATAATATATGTATATATATATACAGAGTTCAAACTGATGGTCCGCACTCATGGTGTTAGTAAAATATAACTTTTATTTGTTACATTTAAAAAAGATGCCAATAATTCATCGACGTTTCAGTCCCAGTCCCGGTTCTGGCTCAGGACAGCAGGCTAAAAAGATGCCAATAATTCTTTGAGGAAAGTCCCGAACCGGGACTGAAAAGTCACAACATCATCCTTGAGGTTTGTTGCAATTGACCATGTCCCTATTCCAGCTCGCGGGGGAGACCGGGGCAGACTTTTATTGCTAAGAGAGACTTACTGGATAATACAGCTTGACACCCTGTCACCCATTGGTTTGAATGAGAAATGTTCCTTTTACTTCTTTTTATGACTGTCCAGACACATCTCTCTTTGTTACCCACAACATGAATGAGCCATTTAATGAGAAGATTTGTCCCGGAATAGTTTGGCTTCAGCCTACGGACTTTGTCCTTAAATGTGCATCTGTAGTACTGTTGATTTTAATTTAAAAATATTTTTATTAAGATTTTTTGTACATGTGGTCTAATAAGACACTGGGAGAGACGTAAATAAAGGGACCACAATTAGAGACAGTATGTTTAGGTACATTTCAGAATACATTTGGCACAAATAACTATATACTAATATTTTTTTCAAGATTGTACCAAATTTTGCACCAATGCACTTTAAGTTGACCGCTAGTAACATCATCCAGTCTGTCAACACATAATACAAGACACATATAATATTTTTATCATTCACATTTATTTTTATTATGCACATTTTTATTATTCACATTTATTTTTACACCTGTTTACTAGGACACACTGCCTATGGCACTTATGTGCTGTAATATGTTTCACATTTAGTCTATAATACACATACTTGTGAGGCACACTTCATGCACATAATAAAATCTACACATACCTTACATTATTTATGACTTTACTGGTGCCTTGGAATAGCTCTCCTCACTCTTACATAAGTAGTGGGAGAGTTTACATAAGTAGTTGGGAGAGTCATTAATATAGCATGGAATTTAATTTATATTTTTACACTGACACTTAGTATTTATTTGGTTGTATTGTATCTTTATTTAATCTGTCCATGTGGTTTTTTTTTTAGCAATGAATTATGCCTTGTTCCTTTCTCTTCTCACAGTGTCCTTTTAGGTGCTCCTCCTCCGTCTCGTCTGGCCAGCCACGTTCCGGTTTCTATGACAATTGAATCCCTATCCCCTCTCTGTTTCGATCATATGGGCGGATACACTCCCGTGGCAGTGACCGGGGCACGCTCGGTGGCAGGAACGAATGAGGATCAGCTGTACATGTAAGTACTGTCATTAATAGTTTCTTATAAAAGCCTAGTATAATTTAGTTGGTGTCCTGATGAAAACTCCATGGGAAGCTGAAACATTGATGTCATTTTTGGAATAAAAGAATATTTAAAGATTGGAAATTCCTTGAGTGCCGGTATTTTCTTGGATATATATATATATATATATATATATATATATATATATATATATTAACATCAAAATGCAGTTGGAACAAAATTATACAGTAGTTTAAAATAATTAACTTTATTTGGAGATAAAAAATAAAACCGAATATAGTATAAAAGGATTTATAAAACACTAACGTGTTTCACCTACAAAAGGCTTTCTTAAAATGTTACAGTGTATGAGAGCTATCTTCTTTAAATAGCTTTAAAACAGTCAGGTGGTGTAATCAGTCATGTAACCAGGAGTTAATTAATTAAAACATTATATAAAACATAATATACATCAGAGAGCTGAAAATATATGATGGTATAATACTTGAAAGATACAAAATAACCTAAAAACAAAATTTATTTGCAAATAAAAAATATACATAAAAATTTTGTGTGGGACAGCTTTAAGAGGGGAGAGCCAAGATGGCCGCCGCAACCTCTATAATAGGAGTATAAAGATATTGGCCGCCAGCTCGGTAGATAGGGCACCTGTTTTACTGAAATTGGAGGTAGAGCTGGAAGAGGGGAAGGTAGGGAGGTGGGTGGGAGGCTCATCCCCCTGAAACGAGCGTTCAAAACTTAGAATCGGGACTTAGTTACAGAGTGCCAATATGGCGTCAGCGGCCCACACCACGTGGTCAGCGCACATCACAACGCCATAGTGTACTGGATGCCCCGTGTACAACCCTTAGAAGGAAGGAGGGGTATTGTGGTCATAAAGGGGAGGAGCTAATTAAAAAAAATTATTACTTCTGATTTTATGATTCCTTTTACCTTCAACAGAAGGGTACTGCCATGGGGACGAAGGGTGCGCCTAGCTACGCTAATCTTTTCAGGGCCAACTGGGAGGATAGTTTTATCTTGTCTTAACTTAACTGGAGTTCTAATATTATTTTATATCGCAGGTATATTGATAACCTGTTTTTTTATCTGGGAAGGCAACAACGATTTTAATCACTTTTTATGTTTCTTAACCCCTTAAGGACACATGACATGTGTGACATGTCACAATTCCCTTTTATTCCAGAAGTTTGGTCCTTAAGGGGTTAAACAATAACGATAGGGGCATTAAACTAAATACAGACATCAATACTAACAAAGTTCAATTTTTAGATTTGGATAAAAAGTATCCCAAAGAGCCAACTTATAAAACTTATACCTATCTGCAACAATAACGAGGAATTTAAAATACAAGTTCATGACCTTAAAGAAAAACTAAAAGAGAAAAACTTTGATGAAAAACACTCTAATTGAAGAATTAGTTAAAGCCGACAGAAACCAATTTCTGCAGTTCCCCAACATTAACAAAGAAGAAGAAAGCATCCTCCCAATTGTGCTAGACTAAAACAATAAAAGGTTAAAAATAAAAAAAATTATTAGAAAACATTGGAACATCCTAAAGGAAGACAACATCCTAAAATATATCCTACCCAGGAAACCAACAATAGCATTTAGGGGGGGGCCCAATCAAAAAAGGTGTCTTACTAATAACTACACACACAAAAAAAACTTCAAACATACTTTTTTCAGTCAACAAAAAGGGTTTTATAAGCATAAAAGATGCCTGGCATGTAAGAGCACTAATAATGAGAACACCAAAACTACCACTTTTAAATCCAAAACACTCATTAAAGGAGTACAACATAAATTATTTTATTACTTGCAACTCAAAAAACTTAATCTATCTATTAGAATGTCCGTGTAAACTGCACCCTTTTTGTCTTTGAGAAATAATCCACATCGAAGGAGACGGGCGGTGCTACCCTTAATAAGCACACAAGCCAACATACAGAGCCAGTGTTCTTATATACAGGCTCCTACAAATGTGAGTGTCCCATTCATCAAGATATCACCATTATTATATTATTATTTCATTAGAATCTTACTATTACCGTCTGCACTATATTGTATCTCTTATATTTTCTCTCGATATGTACTTCATATTCTATGATTGAATAAAAAAACATTTGGTAAGCTATATATGTTAAAGCGCTCCACTTACTGGTTTAAGTCTTTTGTCACTTACACCGCACCCATAACTTTAATTTTGTTTTGTGGAATAGAGTGTATTGAGCAGCTTAGAAATCACTACATCTGTTTTTAAACACTCTGTTATACACATTCCTCTGTAAAAGGAGGTATTCTTTGATTGGTATTCATAGATATGGATTGACACCTGTCCTCAGAGCCCCTGATACACACTGACACAGAGCAGAATAGGGACTGTTCACCCTACATAGGGTCACTTGGCAGGTATGGATTGACACCTATCCTAAGGATCACTGATACACACTGACCCAGAGCAGAATAGGGACTGTTCCCCCTACATAGGGTCACTTGGCAGGTATGGATTGACACCTATCCTAAGGATCCCTGATACACACTGACACAGAGCAGAATAGGGACTGTTCCCCCTACATAGGGTCACTTGGCAGATATGGATTGACACCTGTCCTCAGAGCCCCTGATACACACTGACACAGAGCAGAATTGGGACTGTTCCCCCTACATAGGGTCACTTGGCAGGTATGGATTGACACCTATCCTAAGGATCCCTGATATACACTGGCACAGAGCAGAATAGGGACTGTTCCCCCTACATAGGGTCACTTGGCAGATATGGATTGACACCTGTCCTCTGGGACCTTAATACACACTGACACAGAGCAGAATAGGGACTGTTCACCCTACATAGGGTCACTTGGCAGGTATGGATTGACACCTATCCTAAGGGTCCCTGATACACTAACTTTGGCCAGTGTTTGTGACTAAGTGGCTACTAAAACAACTGGACATATCCAATTTTGAATATCCTGGGTTGTCTACTTTTGAAAATGGTACCCCATGATGTGGTTCATTTTTATTCCTGGGCTGCCATACGGCCTCAGCGACAACATAACCAATCTGCGTAAAACAGAAAAAGGGAAAGCATTATATATTACCATGTAATTTTCCAAATCCTAATAAAACCTGTACATGGAGAGTATAGTTGAACTTGTGAGACTTCGGTGAACAAAAATATGTGTATTGCAGTAAATGCTAACAGTATTATTACATTCACAATTAAAACTAACTTAATTAGGAAAATAACAAAATTTCTTAAATTCTCTCCCTTTTTTTAGATTTTATTTATATAAAATATTTTTTTTATACATAAATATGTATGAGAATTGAAAGCCCTGTTTCTCCTGGACAAAATTATATATAAAAAGTGTGGGTGCTCCTAATATGAAAGCGATAAATTATGGTTAAACAGAAATATAGTCAAATTCCTGGTTTTGTTTTGATTTTGTTTTGATCAGAACTTTTTTTTACAATTAACTTTGTGCTTAACGGGTTAAATACATAAATAGAAGTATAGATAAACTTTTTCATGTATAGCAGTCAGGTTGACAAAACTTCACAATGGGCAGAACTTAAAACAAGGTTCTGTTTCAGTTGCCGATCAAGTCTACCCATACCCCATCAATCCCACAGAAATGAAACTACAGATATCATGGATAGAGGTAAATAAAATGACTGCTTCTAGATATAGCATAAGGAAGAAAAAGAATAAATAAAAATAGAGGCAAGTGGCAAGGAGGGGAGTATAATCATTAAGATACAAGGGATACAAGGAAAGGAAAACAAAACAAAACAAAAAGACCAGTTTAACCCTTTCATTGCAAAGCTTATATAACTTGTTCATCTCTTAAATGGACATTCAAAGCATTTAAACCACTACAGCTCAAAATAGCTGTTATTTTTTATAGGTCTATGCATACATTGTTTTTGTGTCAAACGATTTTGGAGTAGTTTGACAAAACCAGGGGCTCTCATCAGCACTCACAGCAAGATAACACTGATAACAAAAAAATGCACTTCCACATTATTAAGTGCAAATGTATCCAACCTTGAACAGCAATAATAAGCTGAGAGACTGAAACCCCATCATATAACATAGCCATTCAAATTTGGATAAACGTGCAATGGTTAATCTCTCAAATTATATTTTCACACAAACCAGTATCCCTTGACAAAATGATAAAAATGTTCTTAAAATAAAAACTCTAGGCTACTTAGCATATTGGAACTTAGAATATAAATATAAATTCTATGTCTTGTTTTGAAAAATTATAGCATATCGCAGATTAAAATAACCCTATACATGCATACCATTTACAAAATAGGACATTCAGTAGTTACAGCGCAGTATTCTTACCATAGTCCTGAGTCACTGTAGTGGTATTAAGGTTTTAGGATCTGGGAAGCTTAGGGCAACCTATCGAAATGATCATGATTACTCTCAGCCAAGATTGAGTTTACATATGGGAACAGATGGAATATGTCAAGAGTATACATTACTGCAAATAACAACTTTAAATTTCCTGAAGAATACAAGAGCATGATTTTGGCCCACGATTGTACTTAGTATAGGCTTTGCCATGCGGGACTGAGGTTGGAAGTTGAAAATATCATTAGATTTCATGGCAAAAAATAGGACAATATTAAGCAAAGAATTAGATTACATTAAAAGGAAGGTAGATGTTTTTCTAAAATCAAAAGAATCAAAAAACCATAAGATCCATAGGGATGACCAAAAAAAAATCACATGTGCTATTACGAGAATCTTTTTGGATTTACATGTGCTATTATGAGAATCGTTTTAGACAGGGACTTAATATGGAGTTTTCTTTTACTTCTCTTTTATGATTAGGTATACACAGATAGTGATTTATTTCAGGTTTTCTTCTCTTCTCTTGTTTTCACTGTGTTTTTTGAAGTTTCGTACCCTCTTTTACCCGCATGATATGTGGTGGCTTTACATGAGGAATGTTTGTATTAGCACATGTGAATTTTTGTCATCCATATGGATTTTATGTTTTTTTTTTACTCTTTAGATGTTAGAAAAACATGATGTCTTTATCCATTGAGATCCCTTCTTATTATGGATTATTTATGGAGAAATACATTTTATATATTTATTTTCATAAATATTGTACTTTCAAATCAATTATTGACATTTTGCCTGCTTCATGGATTTATATATGCTAGTTAAACTTGCTGTTTTAGACAGGGCATCTGACTTTTTCATTTTATGGAATATTAAATTATAGACAGTTATATTACTATATAATTGGTTATTGTACCTTTAAGATCCTGATTCTATG
Organism: Pelobates fuscus; assembly: GCF_036172605.1. Taxonomy (NCBI): domain Eukaryota; kingdom Metazoa; phylum Chordata; class Amphibia; order Anura; family Pelobatidae; genus Pelobates; species Pelobates fuscus. The sequence goes on from NC_086317.1 coordinate 362,007,533, forward strand.
TTTGAGTGGACTCCATGTCTTGTTTTCATATGTCACTTAGACATATGTTTTAACATGTGATTATAATCTTCAATTAACTTAATTAGATTTGGGGTTATTTAAACACTGCTGTTATATTGTATCGTTTATGCATGATTAAGGCTCTGTGGAGCCGAACTGTCGCACTTATTTTTTGGTGAGGTGGTGAACCCACAAAAAAATTTACCTTCATTACCCTGGAGTGCTGCCTGTGTTTCTCTTCTCTGATACTGCATTGGTGGATTTGGTGGTGTCCATCTTCTACACGGAGCGCCTCCTTGGTGGAAGGCTGGAACATTCATTTGGTACTCAAGTGCAGGGTATACTGTTTCTGTCTGACATTTATTATAGTGTCACACATGATATTTTAAAAAAGCTGCAAAAATACAATGTGTATGTACAAATGAGAAAATAAAAATTTATACAAAGTATTGTACACAAAGTATGAAATAAAAGTTTAAAAATGTCAGATCAATAAAGCTCCAAATATATAATGTGAGAGCCCCTATGGTGTCCAAATTTGTAAGTAATATGCATCTATGAAGTAATTTAAATATCTGAGTTTCAAAAGTTTATCATACACTCATTTTAATGGTGTCTTCACTTAACTTGGGATGATCAGAGGTTGATAACTCTGCTTTCCCTTAACTTTCTCATTATTGTAGAAATTCCCAACACTTCATGTCCCTCTTAACTCCAGGACATACTAATATACCCTTTATTGTAACAGGAAGTGGATATTAATTTGCAAACCGGGTTGTGGTGCTGTACCTTTGGCCAATAGTCTGTAACATATTCATCCTCACCTTGCGACATCAATAAGGATTGTCTTGCTAACTAGTGCGGTAGTGCCCTTCAGCGGCCATGCTTTAATATGTCTGACCCATGCAGTCTGTTAATAGACGCCGGCCACTGCAGAGCTACACCAATTAGTAACTCCACGTCTGCCCACAGCATGGACGACGTCGACATGTGCGTGACGTCACGCAAAAGACACACACCCACGTGCTGGAGTCAAAGGACGGTTATGTCCAATCGGATCCACAAGAGGGGTATTTAAGCTCATCTCTTTCTTCAGCTCATTGCCCTGTTGTGGTTTTCCTTAGAGGTTGTCTGAGAGTGTGTTCCTGATAGTTTATTTCTGGCTATTGACTTTGGCTTTGTTTGACTTCCCTGTGTCTCTTTCTGTGTCCCTGACCTCGGTAAGTATTCTGACTATTCTCTGGTATGTTAAGTCCGGCCATTCTAAGGCTCAGTAAAAGTTACCTCTTAGTCCTAGGTGTGACACAGTTCTATGTGCTGGATCAACTAGTAATCCTGACATAGTCTCTGCAGTGCTCACATACCCACAGCGGGTTATGCCATTACCTTGTCCAGTCCTCATCCACACAGTCATCTTTAGGGCAGAAAGCTTGCACCTTACATCTGGTACACCGGAGACATACCTACTCTCCTCCTCCCCTTTTTAAGTGCTAACCTAGTTTCAATTGGAATCTTGGTGATTGATGTCACCTTGGTCATTAATGGACCAACATTTCTCTTACTGCTCTATAACTAAAACGTCCTCTTTCATCCAAGTTAGCCATAATGGGACACAATTTACTTTCCATGGTGGGTGGGCTGTTGACACTTTAGAGGGTACTGTTGTGGCCAAGCAGACTGTGCATTACCCGTGGCTTAGTTGGCATGGACATGTTTTTTGTTCTGTTTTCTTTTCTTTGTTATACGACTAAACCCAAAATTGTGAATATCAGATTTTTCATATGCACTCCAAAATTGTTGTATGATTAATTAATGTTGCTACCATGCATGATATGTCAGTTCCACTTTGCATTCACAATAAAAAAAATGCACCATAAACTCATCATTAATTATCCTTTTTTTTTTTTAAACTGCACTCTATTTTTTTTTACAAACCATCTAACATGGTTGTGCAAAGAGGGTCATCCTGTATTTTGGAGATTAAGCTCATCACAACACTCCTGTTACAATAGAGTTTGTATTACAGTGGCAAGAGCAACTTTATAAAGTAAACTGCTAAATTGCAATGTGCATATAAAACATTGAAAATAATCTTTAAAAGAAATTGGAGCTGCAATGGCTGTATAATGAGGCTCAAAATATACCACTTGACATACCCCGTAAAGTCTATTTGTATAAGTTGTATGCATTTACGATGTCATTTGAACTATCAAACTGTTACAATGCTCCAAAATGGATAGGCCCATCAAATTCATTTATCAAAATTCTAACTGTAAAAACTGAGATAGTCAGGTCAGTTACTGCAACTTCACAAGTTATTGCCAAGGCATACAATAGATTACTATTTTATACAGAAGTGTTTCCTGAGAATAATTTGGGGAGCTTGACCATGGTGAAACATATAACATTGCAAAATACCCAGCAAAACAGTTAATGTGTATTTAAAAAAAAAACTTTGACATAAAATGGTGAAATAAATAGCAGCATGTTAAGGCATAATATACACCATATGAAATATTCTGACATGTCTATTTTCACAACTGGTAAACCTTTGTGGGGTAATTTAACCAGTCAAATTGCAATAATGCCCCCAAAATGAGACATGTACCCATCAAATTCATCTATCAAAAGTATAAATGTAAAATCTGAAATGGTCAGGTCTCTTATATTCACAGGATAGTGAGACTGGGGTTACTGTTGTACTCAGAAGATGTAGCTGAACACCATATGGAGTAGCACAAATCAGGTTTACAAAAATACATAAACAAATTGTTATATGTGTGCATGTTAAAAATTTGAAAACAAACACTTTACTACACTATTTAGCAAACATTGGCTGTTACAAGTCTATGTTTTATATAAAAAAGTGTATCCTTCGGTAAATAGCTTGGGATGTTTATATATTAAAATATATACTTTTGCGTGCCAATTTTATTTTCTGTGGTGCTATTAAGCAAAGAAAACAAACATACCAAATCCATATTGAAAATATATTTCACTCCTTGTATTTTGTGACTTGTAACTACCAAAAATAAACTGAAACCCTAGACATATGATGTGCTCTATAAATCTGAATTTATTTTAAAGTAGTTTCTTATGCTGCACTAATTATGCACACATTATTATGCCAAAACTACTTTTTTTGTATTTTCCTCTATAATAAATGAGAATTTATATATGTATATGTCACACAAATGGAAGACCATTTTTTTCTAAATGAAAAAAATAGAATTTGTGCTTAAACACACAATTGGCAAAAATGCCAAAATTGCTTGAGTCCTGAAATGCAAGACAGGCTTCCGAAGCAATGTCGTTAAAGGTTTCAAGAATATAACTAAAGAAGAAAACACATTTACTCATAAAGAGCATCAACAGCTGAATTTTTAACTGTATACTGGCTTGGTAGTATCAAATCCTCACTTGTGTATTGAAGCAAACACATCTGATTAGCCTCAATTTACATATGCATGCTAATATTTCAAACCCACTGGAAAATATTGCTAGAAAATATATATTGTTCAATGTATAATTGCTCTTAAATATTTCTGTAAAGGATTAACAAATATGTGATTATTTACATTTTTAATCAATTATTTTATAATTGTCCAAAGTTGTTATGCTGTCTTTTCACCCCATGCTTAAAATAAATATTATAGCTGTTTTTATAATCTTTATTTAGGATTTAGTTAAAGAGAACATAAGACATACAACATTTTCATATTGCTAAAATATGGACTTTAAGGTTATTTATACACCCATTTCTATCAATGACACTTAATTGCAAGATTTTCAGTTCACCCCACAAATTTATGTAGTGCTGACAAAATAACGCGGCACCTAAAAAAAATATTTCAGAGGCTGGTAAACATGCATATATGCTCTCAAGTACTCAAATGCATTCTCACAGACATCTACATAAATGCACATTCCTATACTTCTACAGATATACACAGCCAGACACATGTACACAAAACACAGACATATACAATTGCTCACACACAGAAACACACTGTCATGCACACACATATAGATAAATGCATGCTTCCTGACAAACAAAATACTGACACTGACACAGACACTAACAAATTAAAATACCTTTTTGCTGCAGCACTTGATGTGTATATAAATAAAATGTACTCCCTTTTCTGTCCTCAGTTCTTGTGAAACTATCAGCAGAATGGCAGAATACTATTGATCCTAAGTGGCACTTTCATTAAGGTGTAGATTATTAATATGTGTTAATTACTTAATACAATTGCTTCCCTTTGTAAATTGTAAAATTGCCAAAGGTTTACAAATCAATACAATGCAGACAGAACTGAGGATGGACAACCTAAAAATATCACTCTAAATCCTTACTGTTAGTTGTTTACCCAAAACATCCAGTAAATATATTGAACTAAATGCAAGTATTTCAAATTCACGGTACTATTTGCTGATAAACCACTGTAGCATGTTAAAAATGTACTTAAATGAATATAGCCCTAAATGATATATATTTCTATGAATCTCTACATATCAATAAAACAAACCATTTTTTATAGAAGTTTTGCAGTAGAGATTTGTCCTTAATGTTTCAATATTTACAATAAATTGCATTTCCCCCTTCACTAACAAGTTTTGGAATGTTTAGTGACCAGACTGTTTTTCAGGTTTCTTACTGTTAAGGACCATGGCTGTTTTTACATTTCTGTGTTGTTTGTAATATTCCTCTTACTCATTTACTGTACCTGCACATATTATAACCTGTTTTCTTGCCATTAAATTGTCTTTCTAAAGATACCATTATTTTTATCATATCATATAATTTACTATAAAAAATTATAAAACATGATGAAAAAATGTAAAACAAACCACACTTTATCTAATTTTGACCCCCAAAATCTGCTACGCATCTACAACACCCATGCTAAATAGTTTCTAAATTTTGTCCTGAGTTTAAAAATACCCAATGTTAACATGTAATTAGCTTTTTTTGGAACGTTATAGGGCTATAAGTACTAGTAGCACTTTGCTATTTCCAAACCATTTAAAAAAAAAAAAAAAAATGAATGCAAGTTACATTGTAACACTGATATCTGTCAGGAATCCCTGAATAACCCTTCACATGTATATATTTTTTAATCGAAGACAACCTTAGGTATTAAACTTAGGGTATTTTGACTCTTTTCATGCAACCATTTTACCACCAATCTATGCCAAATTTAAAATAAAAAACAATAATTGGTGATTATTTGACACACATAGCAATTTAAGAATACATGTACTGGGAACTTTAAGGGTTACTGCCAAAGAACACCCCCATATGTGTTTAGCAACATCTCCTGAGTACAGTGATACCACCCATGTAAAGGTGTGTTGGGTTCTCTGGGGGCTAAAAGACCTTATTTGGAGGGTGCTCATTCCAGTTTTCTAATCTGGAATTTTCACAGCTGGTCATCATGCACCCATGTCCTATTTAGGACATTTGTGAAACCAGCCAATGTAATTTACACCCATCAAACCATATAATTTTGAAAAGTAGACAACACAGGGTATGCAATATGGGGTGTGTCCAGTCTTTTTTAGTAGCCACTTAGTCACAAACACTGTGCCTGTAGCGTTACTCACCTTTCCCAGGGGCTGGCCGCGGTCCTCTCTTCAAGCCGCGCGCGGTCCTGCGGCCACATGTCCCGCCTGATGCGGTCACATGTCCCGCCTGAATCTAAGAGCGCGCCGCGAGTCTTGGGCGCGCTCTTAAAGAGACAGTGGGAGCCTAAATTGCCATAAGGCTCCCATTGGCCCCTGTCATCCCACACACCCCATACACTTACCTTTTGGGGGTGTGGAAGTGACAGGAGCCAATCACATTAGTTTTGAACCTATTTATACTTACCCTTTTCCCTTAGTTCCTGTCATGCCTTAATTCTGGTATCCTCTTACTTCCGGGTTCCACGGAGCTTAGCCACACCCCCTTATGACACGGTCTCCTTACTTAATGCGACCGCACCAGCTGATAGACGCTGGATTATTGAACTACGTACCGTACTCACGAACCGGCTACAACCTTCTCTGTGAAAGCCATCTGTTACCGGACCGGACTGGAAGACTACTCACGTCCCCTTCACCTCTCCTCATCCTCGACTAAAGCCTGAACTCTCTACACACATATCCTTGGATATAACCGCCTCTGAGGAGAACTTGGGAACCTGTTTTCTCTTTACCGGAAGCTAAGTAACATTAAACCTCTGTGATAAGAGTTACATATCTAAAGCCTCTATTGCCTGTTACCAAAGTATTATTATCAACCAACCCAGCTACAGCTATCTTCAACCTATCCACTATTCAAGTTAGCTGCACCTGTATTGCTTCAGAGAAATGCTAATGGAACAAACTATTGTAATTACTTATCACCTAACTTGTTAACTCAACTAACAGACTCTAAATGATTCAGAACCTGCTAATTGCAACCGTTTATTATTTAAAGCTACAGTGCCTGTAATTCTGGACATAAGCAATCGTTTATTATTTAAAGCTACAGTGCCTGTAATTCTGGACTTAAGCAATCGTTTATTATTTAAAGCTACAGTGCCTGTAATTCTGAACTTAAAGTCACAATATCTTCTAATTGTTCTAATAAATATTCAAGCTCTAAGAAATCTGCAGTTGTGTTCCTTCATAACAAATGTTAAACGTGACAGAATAATCCAGCCCTTGTAATGGATCCAGCAGATTTCGATTCTACGATAACTACGCTGAATCAACGAGTCGATACACTAGCCCAAGGTGTGCAAGACCTGCAAGTTACTAATGAAAGAATTCTCACTTATGTCAGAGACTTACAAACTCATACTCCTCATACTGTTCTGCACTCAGCTAGCGATCCTGCTGTATGTAACCCTGAAAAGTTCTCTGGAGATCGTTCTAAATATAGGGAGTTCCTTAATTCTTGCAAATTATTAATTGCTTTAAAACCTAGATCTTATCCTACAGAAAGAACTAAGGTTTGTTCGGTTATCTCCTTTCTAAGAGGTGAACCTATGTCATGGGCCCATTCCTTTTTGGAAAACGATGACCCCATCTTAGACTCACTGGATGAATTTTTTGAAGCCATGTCTCTTCTCTATGAAGATCCTAACAAACAAGCTACAGCTGATTTAACAATCAGAACCCTACAGCAAAGACATAGACCCGATGAAGATTACATTGCTGAATTTAAAAGATGGGCAATTGAAACGCAATGGAATGACATTACATTGCGCAACCAGTTTCGAATTGGCTTATCTGAAGCTGTAAAAGATGAACTATCTAGAACAGAACTCCCTACTACTCTGAACGCTCTGATTCGCCTATCAATCAGCATTGACAGAAGACTTAGAGAAAGAAAGGCCGAAAAAGCCCTCTCAAGTCCAAAAGAAAGAAAACCTTTCACTCCTTCAAAGACTCCTGAAAAAACATCCTTACCAAGCGAACCTATGGAAATAGGGATAATTAGAAGTCCTCTCACTCCTGAAGAGAAGAACCGAAGACGTATATTAAACCTCTGCATGTATTGTGCCTCTCAAGATCACTTAGTCCCTGATTGTCCTTTGTTGAAACGGACAAAGGGCGGTAGGCAAGCCTATGCCTCTGCTATCCTAAGTGCACTCCCATCTACACCAACCTCTCAATTCACTCCTATAATTCTCATACTACAGTGGGATAAGGAAAGAATTATGACTGAGGCCATCATCGATTCTGGTGCAAATGGTGTGTTCATCGATTCAACCTTTGTGACAAAGAATAAAATTCCTTGTGTTCGTAAAAACACTTCTGTTCCTGTTAGAGTGATTGACGGCTCCCTTATCTCCTCGGGACCGATTCTTCATGAAACCATCCCTCTAAAAGTAACCACCAATCATATTCATACTGAATATCTAATATTTGATGTTATTCCATCACCTCTCTATCCCGTTATAATAGGGATCAACTGGTTACGGAACCACAACCCTCAAATATCTTGGTCTCCATTCTCTCTCACCTTTAACTCCAATTATTGTAAGGAAACATGCTTACAACAAATTCCAATCTTTCAGATATCAAAAGAACCAACTATACCTTCTTGTTATTCAGACTTTTCAGACGTATTCAGTAAAAAGGAAGCTGAAACGCTCCCACCTCATCGTTCCTACGATTGTCCTATAGACCTCATACCTGGTGCCCCCGTACCTTTCGGGCACATCTACCCTCTCTCTGAGTCTGAATTACAAATACTCAAAGAATACCTGGATGAAAACCTACGGAAAGGGTTTATTAGACCCTCCAGTTCACCTGCTGCCTCAAGTATGTTTTTTGTGAGAAATAAGGACCAGACTATACGTCCCATCATTGATTACAGAGCTTTAAACAAAATAACAGTTAAAAATCGTTATCCTCTTCCCCTGATCAATGAACTGGTTGAACGATTAAAAACTGCTACCATCTACACTAAACTTGACCTTCGCGGGGCATATAACCTCATCAGGATAAAGGCTAACGATGAATGGAAAACTGCTTTCCGAACAAGATATGGTCTCTACGAATATCTGGTGATGCCTTTTGGCCTTTGCAATGCCCCTGCAACTTTTCAACATTTTATAAATGACATCTTTAGAGATCTATTGGACGTCTGTGTTATCATTTATTTAGATGACATTCTCATATACTCCAACACTACTGACGAACACAGAAAACATGTCAGATGGGTGTTATCCAGACTCAGAACTCATAAACTATTCGCTAAACCCGAAAAATGTATTTTTCACGTCAATGAAATAACCTTTTTAGGTTACGTTATTTCCCCTCATTCAATAAGCATGGATAATTCAAAAATCGATTGTATAATCAATTGGCCTGTTCCCTCTACTGTAAAAGAATTGCAGCGGTTTCTAGGGTTCGCCAACTTCTACAGAAAATGTATTAAAAACTACTCGGAGGTAGCTCACCCACTCAATCAACTTAACAGTAAAAAACATCCCTTCAATTGGAACGAGAAGGCTCAAACTGCCTTCGATGAATTAAAGAGAAGGTTTACAACAGCTCCTGTTCTTCAACTTCCAAACCCTTCATATCTTTATGTCCTTGAAACGGATGCTTCGGAAACTGCAATTGGAGCTGTCCTCTCTCAACATAAAACTCCTCAAGAACCTCTTCATCCAGTCGCCTTCTTCTCACGCTCATTATCTCCTGCCGAAAAGAATTATCCTATAGGGGAAAAAGAATTATTAAGTATCAAAGTGGCTTTAGAAACTTGGAGACACCTTCTTGAGGGTGCTCAAACCCCTTTAATTGTGTATACTGACCATAAAAACCTCGAATATCTTCACTCCAACAAGACTCTTTCTGCTCGACAAGTAAGATGGAATCTCTTTTTTTCCCGGTTCAAATTCCAAATCGTCTTTAGACCTGGGTCTAGGAACAAAAAGGCAGATGCCCTTTCCAGGATCCATAAAGACACTGAATTGGAACCTCCTCCTCATACAGTCGTTGGAATCTTATCTTCCCTTATTGACGACATTAAAGACCTCAGTGAAGATGCTCTTGAACTTCCTAAATCAGTTAAATTATCCAAGAAAGACGGTCTCTACTATTTCAATGACCGGATTTACGTACCACCCCCTTTCAGAACAAAAATACTCGAATTTATTCAATATTCTCCTCTGGCAGGTCATCCAGGTATAAAAAAGACCCTTGAATTGTCTAAAAGATACTATTGGTGGCCTCGCCAAGACAAAACCATTGAATCTTATGTCAAATCTTGTTCTACCTGCCAAAGATCCAAACATGTACATCATCACCCATTCGGTCAATTATTGAATCTACCGATTCCTGAAAGGCCTTGGCAATCCATTTCTATGGACTTCTTGGTGGAACTACCCCCTTCTCAATATCATACCACCATTTTAGTGGTAGTGGACCGCTTCACGAAAATGTCTCATTATATTCCTTTAAAGAAGTTACCTTCATCCTCTGAACTCTCAAAAATATTCCTCGACAATATAGTGAAACTTCATGGACTGCCAGATGAAATCATTTCAGACCGAGGAACTCAGTTTACCTCTAAATTTTGGAACGCATTATGTGCTTCTCTTCATATCCAACGTAAACTGTCATCCGCATATCATCCTCAAACTGATGGACAAACTGAAAGAGTCAACCAATGCTTAGAGCAATATCTACGATGTTATTGTTCTCACTTACAAGATGATTGGATAACATGGTTACCCATGGCAGAATTTGCATACAACAACTCTTTTCATAGCAGTAGCAAAATGACTCCATTTCTTTCCAATTATGGATTCCATCCCTCCTCATTTCCTGCTCAGACAGTTTCTTCATCTAACCCCTCCGTTTCGGATCAAATCTCTCACATGTCCTCTTTATTCAAGAAATTACATGAAAATCTGGAATTGGCATCATCCAATCAAAAGAAGTTTTTTGATACAAAAAGACAACCTCCTCCCTCTTATGTAATTGGTGATCTTGTCTGGCTTTCCTCAAAAAACATCTCCACAACCCGTCCATCAAAGAAGTTAAGTTCCCTTTTTCTTGGTCCTTTTCCAATAATATCGATTATCAACCGTAATGTTGTTAAATTAAAGCTTCCACCTACTTTGAAACTCCATCCTGTTTTCCATGTGTCCTTGCTCAAACCTCATCATCCTGACCCTTTCCATAGAGATGTCACTACTTCTCCTGATCCTGTATTGGTCCAGGGTGAAGAAGAATACGAAATTCAAAGGATTCTGGATTCAAGGATTCATCGTGGCTCTTTACAATACCTCATTAGATGGAAAGGATATGGAATTGATGAAGATACTTGGGAAAACTCCTCTGTCATTCATGCTGACAAGTTAATTTCCACTTTCCACAAACGCTACCCTTCTAAACCATGTCAATAGCACCCAGAGGTTGCTCATTAAGGAGAGGGTACTGTCATGCCTTAATTCTGGTATCCTCTTACTTCCGGGTTCCACGGAGCTTAGCCACACCCCCTTATGACACGGTCTCCTTACTTAATGCGACCGCACCAGCTGATAGACGCTGGATTATTGAACTACGTACCGTACTCACGAACCGGCTACAACCTTCTCTGTGAAAGCCATCTGTTACCGGACGGGACTGGAAGACTACTCACGTCCCCTTCACCTCTCCTCATCCTCGACTAAAGCCTGAACTCTCTACACACATATCCTTGGATATAACCGCCTCTGAGGAGAACTTGGGAACCTGTTTTCTCTTTACCGGAAGCTAAGTAACATTAAACCTCTGTGATAAGAGTTACATATCTAAAGCCTCTATTGCCTGTTACCAAAGTATTATTATCAACCAACCCAGCTACAGCTATCTTCAACCTATCCACTATTCAAGTTAGCTGCACCTGTATTGCTTCAGAGAAATGCTAATGGAACAAACTATTGTAATTACTTATCACCTAACTTGTTAACTCAACTAACAGACTCTAAATGATTCAGAACCTGCTAATTGCAACCGTTTATTATTTAAAGCTACAGTGCCTGTAATTCTGGACTTAAGCAATCGTTTATTATTTAAAGCTACAGTGCCTGTAATTCTGGACTTAAGCAATCGTTTATTATTTAAAGCTACAGTGCCTGTAATTCTGAACTTAAAGTCACAATATCTTCTAATTGTTCTAATAAATATTCAAGCTCTAAGAAATCTGCAGTTGTGTTCCTTCATAACAAATGTTAAACGTGACAGTTCCTTGCCCTATCGTGGTTTCTGTTTCAGTTCCCTTTACCGCTTGTTGTGTTCAGTTGTGTTCCTCCGTATTTGACCTTGGCTTTGTATTCTGACTTCGTTTTCGCTTTATCCTTGTCTGTTCTGTTTGCCGGCTTGCTGTTTCCTGTGTACCAGACCCCGGCTTGTCCTCGTTTACGCTGTCTCTTTGTACCCTTGACCTCGGATTGTTCCTGACTCTGTACTTCTCCTATATACGTCGAGTCCGGCCATTCTAAGGTCCGGTAGACGTATCTCTCCTCTGTTCTGCCTTCTGTTTAGCTGGATCCTGCGTGTAGGGGTATATTCTCGTTACAGTGCCAAAGTTATCATTTATATTTGATTGTGTGTTAAAAATGCAAACTTTGGTCAGTGTTATCTTACCTGTGATATCTTACCAGGAAAGGTTAAAGGATCTTAACATGTATAGCTTGGTGGAAAGACGAGACAGGGGGGATATGATAGAAACATTTAAACACATAAAGGGAATCAACACAGTAAAGGAGGAGACTATATTTAAAAGAAGAAAAACTACCACAACAAGAGGAAATAGTCTTAAATTAGAGGGGCAAAGGTTTAAAAATAATATCAGGAAGTATTACTTTACTGAGAGGGTAGTGGATGCATGGAATAGCCTTCCAGCTGAAGTGGTAGAGGTTAACACAGTAAAGGAGTTTAAGCATGCGTGGGATAGGCATAAGGCAATCCTAACTATAAGATAATGCCAGGGACTAATGAAAGTATTTAGAAAACTGGGCAGACTAGATGGGCCGAATGGTTCTTATCTGCAGTCACATTCTATGTTTCTATGTTTCTAAGTGTTTGTGACTAAGTGGCTACTAAAAAAGATTGAACATACCCCATTTGCAATACCTTGGGTTGTCTTCTTTTGCAAATGGTATGCCATCATGGGAGTAATTCTCATTCCTCGGCTACCATACGCTCTCAAAGGCAACATAACCAATCTGGCAAATTTCAATGTGAAACAATTGCCTTATATTTGACCCTGTAACTTTCAAAAACACTATAAAACCCGAACATGGGGGGTACTGTTATACTCGGGAGACTTAACTGAACACAAAACAGTAAAACTTATTACAACAATGATATCATCAGTGAAAGTGCCGTTTGCTGTGATATGTTTTACTGTTTTGAAACACTAATATTTGTGTTCAGCAAAGTCTCATGAGTAAAACAGTACACCCATGTACAGGTTTTAAGGTGTATTAGAAAGTTACAGGGTTAAATATAGTGCTAGCAAATTAAATTTCCTGGACTTTAGGTCTGGGTTGTCAGGCAGGTCCCGCAAATTGTAATTAATAAAATGACCTAATTATGTAAAATTATTGCATAAATGTATACATAGAATTATATATATATATATATATATATATATATATATATATATATATATATATATATAATAAACAATACACAAGATCAAGCGCACTCTCCTATCCACTAAACAACAACTTCAATGTTGACATATTTTATTAGTTTGTAAAAGTTTTTTTTAAAAGCACCTAATCTAGGCAAAAAAATGGGGATTTAGTTACATTATATGATCATACATTGCATAAGCCTGCCACAACGTCAATGTACCCCATCTTTGGCAGGTCCTACTCTCACAGTCTAATGTCTGCTCTTATGAGATTAACCACTTACTTGGGAAAAAATTCCATCTGAGGCTCTCTGCAGTACAAGGCTAAATAGGGACCTGAGATGAGGCACCTGTAACAGGGAGGGGTGCAAAACCAAGGAGTTGGCTAGACTCCCAAATATATATAGGAAACATGGGGGGATGGTTGCACTCACCTAAACATGCTTAAATGGGGTGCTGCTGGGGGCCATATTATACAATAAACAATACACAAGATCCAGCGCACTCTCCTATCCACTAAACAACAACTTCAATGTTGACAGATTTTATTAGTTTTTTAAAAGTTTTTTTTTAAAAAAACACCTAATCTAGGCAAAAAAATGGGGATTTAGTTACATTATATGATCATACATTGCATAAGCCTGCCACAACGTCAATGTACCCCATCTTTGGCAGGTCCTACTCTCACAGTCTAATGTCTGCTCTTACGAGGACATATAATTTAACAGGTAATAAATAACATATATATATATCTATCTGTTATATATATATCTGTTACCATAGTGTACCTATGTGGATACCACCAATACTGCCATAGCTATAGGACTGTGTATATTTCAATATTTTAATATTTATACTTTGTTATTTATTACCTGTTAAATTATATGTCCTTCATTTGTTATTCTAAATATGTTTCCATGGCAATTGCAATTTTACTTTAAAGATTTCGATCATGCATCTCACTGATGTTTCTATGTTTCATTATGTATTAGCTTAGTATATTTATACTGCATATCTTTTCCCTTTTTACTACTTCCCCCATCTCCATTCATGGGAGATATAGGTTACCCATGCCTGGAACGCAACGCACGCCATTTTTGATGATGCGTGCGTTCCAAGCAGAAGACATGTGACCGCTGAACAGCAGGTCGCGTCACGTCACTTCCGGCTATGACGCGTGCGGTCCACGATGGTACGCATGACGGCCGGAACTTACCGACCGTCCCCTATCTTGCCACATCACTTCCGGTATGCATTACGGAACCGGAAGAGACACTTACCAGGTAGCATTCTACAATCAACTCGCCCTTATTTATACAGGACATTGAGGAATCATCCCACACTTTTGATAAAGCCTCTGGAGAGGCGAAACGCGTCAAGTGGGATACCCTTCCCTTTGGACAATTGGACTTATACTTTTATATGCTCAATATTTTATAATAATAAAATAGTTTATTTTATATTGCATTTAGCTATTTATCCTTTATTATTTTACCTGCATTTCGATGTCCTGCTGACTACCTGGTTCCATCATATCCTTAGGTGGGGATAGTACCACCCATGCTGTGATTACTAGAGCAGGTCTTGCTCTATAAATTGTAAGTACAATACTTTTATTTAACTATCCTGGATTTACAGTACTTACTACACTATCAGAGTGTCTCTCTCTTTTATTTTCATCTTCTCATCTGGAGGATCAAAATCATCTGTACCAGCTTGTATCCTTAGACGGGGATTATACCGTCCACGCTGAACAAAGTAGAGCTCTTTTATAGCTCTACCCTATGTGAGTGATTTTCCTATAGTTACCCAGCACAAATATTTGCACTGTTATAAACTGTATTGCACTATTATTTTTTCCTCTGTTTTATTATTCCGAGGTATTTTTTACCAACTCTCCCCTCAGAGGTGTATGTACGTATTACCCTTGGGCGCAGTATACGCCATATTTTATATATTTTTTATTCCCCTATATACCAATGTTTTGCATTTAGAATAAAAAATAAATAAAAAAATAATACAAAAAATAAAAATAAAATGATTGCAGCTTCCGAATGAATCTAAATTGTATGCTGTCCAGTAGGTGGGAGGGTCTGCTAGGGAGCGTCTGCTGCTGATTGGCTGTAATGTGTCTGCTGACTGTGAGATACAGGGTCAAAGTTTACTCAATGATGATGAATAGGGGGCGGACCAAACATCGCATGTGTTCGCCCACGGTGGCGAACGCGAACATGCTATGTTCGCCAGGAACTATTCGCTGGCGAATAGTTCGGGACATCACTAGTACTGGATACAAAATTTTTCCGGGCTTGCTCCAAGATGTTTCGCACACATTCCTGGTACCAGATTTGCCACTCTGGAAGCTGGATCAATGAAATGTTGTGCGCCTTCTCAATGGAAATCATGGGGTCCAAGATGACGAACACACATTGGGCCAGGATCCTCTTCTCTGTCAAGATGAACCCTGGTGTCTCCTGAATCAGGATGCCAGAGTATGGTACCATCTCTGCAATTGGATCGGTCTGAAGCTCTTGGCACAGGAGCAGTATGATCCAGAAACACGCCACATCCTTCTTGGACATCTTTCGACAGTCACAAATCAGGAACTTGTCTCAGACTTATCTACTAATGATTCAAGAGTTGTTAAGCATACAAACTGATAACAGTGTGACATCACTTGGCCTAAGACAACACATTATTTACGATTCATCAACATTATGCATTTTGTCTATTTATTTTTATTAATTCATCCCTCACTACATTTATTACTGACTCCTCAGTAATTCGCCTATAGCAACTAAACAAGTTAGTAACGTGCTTAGAAAAATTTAGTTATTGGATGGCAAGGAAATGGTTAATGACATGAACATACATGAGATCATGGCACATCACAACATTTCACATCATACGATACCAGGTGAATCAAGCATTCATCCAGGTTAGTAGTTCACTCTTCTGCATCCGAATCCATACCTATAATAATGAATTAAGATTTAATATGACAAGCACGTAACTGCTTAATGTGAACCCACTTTTTCATAAAGTCACCATCCTTAGGAATTTTTATCTTATGCGCTACTGGGGAAAAAAAAATCAGTTATGACATATGGCCCTTTCCAAGAAGGTAAAAATTTATTTTCCTTGGCTTGATTTCACGCAAAGTTATACAGATATACTTGATCTGTTATCTCATATTCATTTTTCGTGGTTTTTAAATTGTAATAGGTATTAACCCCTTTCGCTCCTTTTTCGAGAGTCTTTTGGGCAAAAGCAAACGCTAGTGATGTACCGAACTGTCCGCCGGCGAACAGTTCCCGGCGAACTTAGCATGTTCGCATTCGCCGTGGCGGGCGGACACATGCGCAGTTCGATCCGCCCCCTATTCGTCATCATTGGGCAAACTTTGACCCTGTGCCTCTCGGTCAGCAGACACATTCCAGCCAATCAGCAGCACTCCCTCCCTTCCACACCCTCCAACCTCCCTCCCAGCATCCATTTTCGATTCATTCTGAAGCTGCATGCTTAGTGAGAGGAGGGAAAGTTTAGCTGCTGCTGATTAGATAGGGAAATTGATAGCTAGGCTAGGGTATTCAGTGTCCACTACAATCCTGAAGGACTCATCTGATCTCTGCTGTAAGGACAGCACGCCAAAAAGCCCTTTTTAGGGCTATAACATCAGGCTGCTTTTTTTTTTTTTTTTTCCTGTGTAATGTAATTGCAGGTGCCTGCCTGCCAGCTTCTGTGTGAGGTTCACATTGGATACTGTGCCTACTTGCCCAGTGCCACCACTCATATCTGTTTTAACAATAGCTTAAGCTTTAGATTTTAAAGAAATCATTTTTTTTCACTGTAATAGAAGAGCAGTTGCCTGCCTGCCAGCTTCTGTGTCAGGTTGGATGCCTTGCCCATTTGCACAGTCAGTGCCACCACTCATATCTGTTTTAACAATAGCTTAAGCTTTAGATTTTAAAGAGGACAGGTGTCAATGTTAGGTGATTTCTGCCCTTTATGGATTAAAAGCAGACTCTGCATCAACTGTGCAATTTTCCATGGGAGTTTTGCCATGGTTCCCCCTCCGGCATGCCACAGTCCAGGTGTTAGTCCCCTTGAAACAACTTTTCCATCACTTTTGTGGCCAGAAAGAGTCCCTGTTGGTTTTAAAATTCGCCTGCCCATTGAAGTCAATGGCGGTTCGCGCGGTTCGCCGGTTCGCGAACATTTGCGGAAACGCATGCTGTAAGGTCATTGTGCAAATTTTCGATGTACTGATGTGTAGTGGCAGCATTGATCAAGTTTTGAACAAATGTAAGATAAAGTAAATGTTGTGGTAGAACCATCTTTCTTCCTCTCATCAATTCAAAAGGTGACAATTTGGTAGCAGTGCTAGGTGTATTTTTAATCGCCATTAAAACTAAGGGCAAGTTAATGTCCCAGTCTTTCCCAGACTCCTTAACACACTTTTTCAGAATATTAACGGTAGACTGGTTATATCGCTCTGCCCCTCCCCCACCCCACCCCCTGCTAGATGCAGCGCGGTATGCAATATGTAGCTTAACACCTAGTATTTTCCACATCTTAGCCATTACTTTGCAGGTAAAATTACATCTTCTGTCTGATTCAATTCTTTGAGGCAGACCGAACCTGGAAAAGACATGGTTAATCAACAAAGTGGCACACACGGTACTCGTGTTCTCTTTGCAAGGCAACCATTCGATCCACTTTGTGTACATACATGCAGGGATGTGTCTACCGCAAACAAGGCATTGGCCTTGGGCGGCAATTTCCAGGGGGGTGGCAAAAAATGCCGCCCCCAAATGCCCAGGCAAATACCTTGTTTGCCTTGTTTTATGGGAGCCCAAGAGTTGGCCAGATGGCTACCTTTGGGCTCCCTCCAGGAAAGGCTTGTTGTTTCCTGGGCCGGCGGCGAGGGAGCACTTTCCCCTGAGCTCTCTGCGCAACCCGCAGTAATGCCAGGAGCCGGAATATGACGAGGG
Source organism: Pelobates fuscus (assembly GCF_036172605.1). Taxonomy (NCBI): domain Eukaryota; kingdom Metazoa; phylum Chordata; class Amphibia; order Anura; family Pelobatidae; genus Pelobates; species Pelobates fuscus. The sequence continues at coordinate 362,025,644 of NC_086317.1, forward strand.
AACTGAGCAGAGAGACAAGGGAAAGTGCTCCCTCACTGAAAACATCCTGTCCAGCAGCCCCACTGGACCCCAGGTGAAAAATCCACCCAGCTATCCCAAACGAAGGGAGGCTGGGTGGATTTCAATAAAATAAAAAAATAATAATAATTGTGAGCGTGGGGAAATGTGTGTGTGTGTGTGTCAGTGAATGTAAGTGTGTGTGTCAGTGAATGTAAGTGAGTATGTGTCAGTGAGTGTGAGTGTCAGTGAATGTGAGTGAGTGTGGGTGTGTGTTTCAGTGAATGAGTGTGAGTTTGTGTCTGTCAGTGAGTGTGTGTGTTTCAGTGAATGTGTGTGTGCGTGTCAGCGAATGTGTGTGTGTGTAGTCAGTGTGAGTGAGTGTGTGTGTCTGTCAGTGAGTGTGTGTGTTTCAGTGATTGTGTGTGTGTCCAGTGAATGTGTGTATCTGAATGATCACTAACGTCTGTTAGTGAGTATGCGTCTGTCAGTGAGTATGCGTCTGTCTGCGTGTGTCTAAATAATTGTATTTGTGTCAGATTGTGTCAAATCAGTGAATGTATGTGTGTGTATGTCAGTGTATCTGAGAGTGTGTGCTGGTCCGTGAGTGTGTGTCTGTCAGTCAAAATGTGTGTAAGTTAACAGGAAGGGGCGGGTACATTTAAATTAGGTGGTGCTCGAGATCTGTCATGTCTAGGGCAGCACCATATTAAAATACACCACTGCATACATGTAACGGTTAACATGTATTTGATACCTCTTGAAGATCTTGTTACAGTGCCTATAAAGTTAATTTAAATAACAGACCAGGGTAATGACATCCCCCTCTTCTGAAGTGGTGCACGATGGTTTGGACCATGGGGTTTATATTGCGGACAAATCAAGCATCCCTGACAGTGCCTTTACATCTCTTAACATGGGTGGCCAATATGCATAATCACTCAATATCTCATATGTGATCTTGTCACTACGATGCCCAGATGTAGGTGCATCATGTACATGTTTTAGCATTAACCCTCGGTATACAGATGGGGCTACCAACTGTTGTATGCCATGTTTAGAAGTTCTGATAAGCAACCCATCCATGATACTAAATTGGACTTTATATCTTATCAAGATTCGTAAATCTTCATTATCTTTGCAATCCTCATCTGTGATGGGATTGGCAGTAGGGTCTTCTATATATCTATAGAATATGCCTAGAACGGGATCGTTCTTTTGACTGGTGATCAGGTCCTCACTAGGAGCTTCTTGACTCCATTGCAGGACATTTACATCGGTATTATCTTTAGCCTGTCGTCTAGTTATAGCTTCAACATGAATTGAACCCATAAGATTGTCAAGGTTTAGCATTTCACCATTGATGGCTGCTTGTTTTGCCAGTGAATCGGCTAAGTCGTTACCTTCCTTGTCAATACCTTGTATTTTAGAATGGCCTTTGGTTTTCTTCCAATATATGGTTAAACTGCTTACCTTAACCAATTCATCGTTTTACAAAACAATTTCCCATGCTTAACAGGCTTGTTTTTGCTTTTCAGCATTTGGTTATGTTTCCAGCTAGGCAGATAGTCAACGAAACTGTTGGAATCAGTTATGATAACAAATCCTTTGATACCATATTCTATTGCCATTTGAATGGTCTTATATACTGCACAGAGTTCGGCTATCTGACTGCTTTTGGGACTAATATTATATCCTATAGATACATTGGGATAATCACCTATCCAGGCGATTTTGATACCTGCAACTAACTTCCGTTCATTACCAATGGTGTGGTGATATGAACAACCATTAATGTATACCCATGGTAGTGGTCGACAGAATATCTTGTCATAAACTTTACAAGGGGATAGCAATTGCTCTTCTAGGAAGTCATCTCCGGTGTCATTATCATTCAGAGATGGAGCAGTACAGTCATGTAATTCTGCTAAACCTTGGGCAACTCTCTTATTATGTTTATAATGGACTTCTAACGGCCATCCCTTTAAGGATAGAGTCCATGCAGTAATCTGTTAGAGAGATTACCGTCTCTGATCCTTTCACTCTGCAAATACTGTAGAGGTTGGTGAGCAGTTTCTACAATTATTTTTGTAGTGACCAAACAGTCGACAATAACGCCTTCTCACACATTTTGAATTTAACTTCAACAGGTGACAAAATCTTGCTAGCATATGCAATAACTTTGTTGAGACTGTCCTGCTTCTGATATAGAACAGAACTTATGCTTAAATTGGTGTAACCTGTCTCCAGATAGAAGAGTTTCACCCCCTCTGGGTATGCTAAACTGGGTTCCTGAGTGAGCTTTCTTCGCAGTTCACTTACCGCTTGGTCCTGAGGCTCCCCCCGTTCCAGGTAGTTTCCTTTTTAAGCAGGTGTAAGAGTGCTTTCATTATTTCTGCATAATTATCTATAAACTTACGGGAGTAGTTAGTCATACCAAGGGAGGATCTTAATTTCCTGATGTTAGTTGTTGTTTTAGCCTTTATTATGGCTTCAACCTTCTTCTTCTGTGGATTTAATTGTTCAGAAGTTACCTCATGTCCGAGGAAATTTACATGGGTGCGACACCATAGCACCTTTTGTAAAGACAGTTTAATTCCTGCATCTCTTAACTGAGTGAGAACATGTCTAATCTCTATGATATGCTTATCAACGGAAGTGCTTTTCAGCAAAACATCGTTGACATAGGATAACGTTCCTCTCTCGAGTGTGTCAAGCATAGCTTTATGCATGAACACAGCGAATTCATGACCAGAGTTTATGTAACCGAAAGGCATACGGGTCCAGGTATACTGTATTTTCCAAATTTGAAGGCCAATTTGTATTGGTCTTCATCATGGACTGGTACAGTCCAATATCCCTGCACACAGTCAATGGAAGTGAATATTTTAGATCCCTGCATTTGTACTAAACATTGGTCTATGTATGGCACTGGCCAACCAGACATAAAGACACGTTTAGCAGAAGCAATGGTTTTATACTTTCCATATTCCATGATTATCTCAGATTTCATCTTTGACCAGGACATTAGTTGTATAGCTTGAAGACTCTTCAGGTAGATACGGCAAATTAAGTCAAAGATCCATGTAAGGTACCAATTTTTATGGATGTCATCATACATGCCCAATGAATTCGTGGCTCTTTCACAATTTTCTAGGTGCTTATGTTTCCTGAACTTATAGAAAATTGTGGGACTGTCTCTTTAAGGAATCTGATTATCTTAGGAGTTTCATAGACAGGAGTAATTGCTTTATAGCTCTTGTGTGATCTAGCTGCTGAATAGAGATTAGATCCATATAACAGTGCAGATGGCCTTCAAAGTGGACAGTGCAATCACTTTCACTCCCATCACTCTGAGCTTCTCGTTCACTATAACAATTCTGATGAGTTCTGCCAGTGTACATATCCATGTCTGCTTTCACTCCTATCACCCAGAACCTGATTCCTTTCCTAAACCTTGGCCAAGACAGTCTTTTCAAACTGTTCTGCCCAAGATTGCCAGATTTTGGCAATATCATGAGATGAGGAACCGTGTTCCACCGGTGTTTTCTCAGATTTGTTTACATCTTTCGTTTCAGACTGTTTTGTGAAAATCTGGTCTGGTGTGTGAATATCAGAGAATGGAGAAAAATCGCATGGGTCTTTTTCCTGTGATGTTCACTGGTTGCACACAGCCTTATTTATCACATGATTTATTTGTTCACTTCTTCACATTTGTTTGCACTTTACTCACATAACACTTTAAGCACTATTTACTACCTTTCCACACACACACATAAACACACACACACACACACTAACATGTCCTCTCACTCACATAGTTTTTAGTATCACCTCATTTAACCCCTTAAGACCGCAGCCAAATGTACAAGTTGTGAACAGAACAAAACGTAAACAAAACCTGGCATTTGCGCTATATGTCTGTCCAACCGTAATTCACCTCTTTCATATTAAATGCACCCCCCTTATTATATATAATTTTATTCAGGGGAAACAGGGCTTTCATTTAACATCAAATATTTAGGTATGGAACATAATTTAATATAAAAAAAATATAAAAAAATGGGAGAAAATACATTTTTTTAAAAAAAATTTAGTTCTACATGACATTTTAACTGTGGATGTCAAAATACTGTTTGCGTTTACTGCAATACAATACCCATATTTGTATTCAGCGATGTCTCACGTGTAAAACAGTACCCCCTATGTACAGGTTTTATGGTGTTTTGGGAAGTTACAGGGTCAAATATAGCGTGTTACATTTGAAATTGAAATTCGCCAGATTGGTTACGTTGCCTTTGAGACTGTATAGTAGCCCAGGAATGAAATTTACACCCATAATGGCATACCATTTGCAATAGTAGATAACCCCAGGTATTGCAAATGGGGTATGTCCAGTCTTTTTTAGTAGCCATTTGGTCACAAACACTGGCCAAAGTTAGCGTTAGCATTTGTTTGTGTGTGAAAAATGCAAAAAATGCCAATTTTGGCCAGTGTTTGTGACTAAGTGGCTACTAAAAAAGACTGGACATACCCCATTTGCAATACCTTGGGTTGTCTACTATTGCAAATAGTATGCCATCATAGGGGTAATTTTCATTCTTGGGCTACCATAGGGTCATAAAGGCAACGTAAGCAATCTGGCGAATTTTAATGTGAAAAAAAATGAAACACAAGCCTTATATTTGACGCTGTAATTTTTGAAAACACCATAAAACCTGTACATGAGGGGTACTGTTGTACTCGGGAGACTTCGCTGAACACGAATATTTGTGTTTCAAAACAGTAAAAAGTATTGCAGCAATAATATCGTCCGTGTAAGTGCTGTTTGTGCGTGAAAAATGCAAAAAACTTCACTTTTACTGGCGATATCATCGTTGTAATACATTTTACTGTTTTGAAACACTAATATTTGTATTCAGCGAAGTCTCCCGAGTAAAACAGTACCCCCCATGTACAGGTTTTCTGGTGTCTTGGAAAGTTATAGGGTTAAATATAGTGCTAGCAAATTAAATTCCCTATACTTTCGGCATGGGTTGTCAGGCAGGTCCCGCTAATTGTAATTAATTAGGATACCTAATTATGTAAAATTATTATATAAATATATGTGTAGAATGAATATATGTATATATATACAGGGAGTGCAGAATTATTAGGCAAATGAGTATTTTGACCACATCATCCTCTTTATGCATGTTGTCTTACTCCAAGCTGTATAGGCTCGAAAGCCTACTACCAATTAAGCATATTAGGTGATGTGCATCTCTGTAATGAGAAGGGGTGTGGTCTAATGACATCAACACCCTATATCAGGTGTGCATAATTATTAGGCAACTTCCTTTCCTTTGGCAAAATGGGTCAAAAGAAGGACTTGACAGGCTCAGAAAAGTCAAAAATAGTGAGATATCTTGCAGAGGGATGCAGCACTCTTAAAATTGCAAAGCTTCTGAAGCGTGATCATCGAACAATCAAGCGTTTCATTCAAAATAGTCAACAGGGTCGCAAGAAGCGTGTGGAAAAACCAAGGCGCAAAATAACTGCCCATGAACTGAGAAAAGTCAAGCGTGCAGCTGCCAAGATGCCACTTGCCACCAGTTTGGCCATATTTCAGAGCTGCAACATCACTGGAGTGCCCAAAAGCACAAGGTGTGCAATACTCAGAGATATGGCAAAGGTAAGAAAGGCTGAAAGACGACCACCACTGAACAAGACACACAAGCTGAAACGTCAAGACTGGGCCAAGAAATATCTCAAGACTGATTTTTCTAAGGTTTTATGGACTGATGAAATGAGAGTGAGTCTTGATGGGCCAGATAGATGGGCCCATGGCTGGATTGGTAAAGGGCAGAGAGCTCCAGTCCAACTCAGACGCCAGCAAGGTGGAGGTGGAGTACTGGTTTGGGCTGGTATCATCAAAGATGAGCTTGTGGGGCCTTTTCGGGTTGAGGATGGAGTCAAGCTCAACTCCCAGTCCTACTGCCAGTTTCTGGAAGACACCTTCTTCAAGCAGTGGTACAGGAAGAAGTCTGCATCCTTCAAGAAAAACATGATTTTCATGCAGGACAATGCTCCATCACACGCGTCCAAGTACTCCACAGCGTGGCTGGCAAGAAAGGGTATAAAATAAGAAAATCTAATGACATGGCCTCCTTGTTCACCTGATCTGAACCCCATTGAGAACCTGTGGTCCATCATCAAATGTGAGATTTACAAGGAGGGAAAACAGTACACCTCTCTGAACAGTGTCTGGGAGGCTGTGGTTGCTGCTGCACGCAATGTTGATGGTGAACAGATCAAAACACTGACAGAATCCATGGATGGCAGGCTTTTGAGTGTCCTTGCAAAGAAAGGTGGCTATATTGGTCACTGATTTGTTTTTGTTTTGTTTTTGAATGTCAGAAATGTATATTTGTGAATGTTGAGATGTTATATTGGTTTCACTGGTAAAAATAAATAATTGAAATGGGTATATATTTGTTTTTTGTTAAGTTGCCTAATAATTATGCACAGTAATAGTCACCTGCACACACAGATATCCCCCTAAAATAGCTATAACTAAAAACAAACTAAAAACTACTTACAAAAATATTCAGCTTTGATATTAATTTTTTGGGTTCATTGAGAACATGGTTGTTGTTCAATAATAAAATTAATCCTCAAAAATACAACTTGCCTAATAATTCTGCACTCCCTGTACATATGTGTATATATACGTATATATATATATATATTTATAATTTTTTTAAAATATTTTTATTTATATATAGGTATATATATAGTGATATATACGTATATATTTATGTATATAACGAAACGAAATAATCTTGCACTCCACCATCCAAATATATATGCCCGGTGCTTGTCCAGCAAAATGCAAAAAATGTAAAAAAGATAGCACTCCCAGGGCTTGTAAATAGAATAAAACTTAACTTTTAATAAATCAGCAGAAGGTCGACGTTTCAGTCTGTTAACCACAGACTTTCATCAGGACTAGTGCAAACACCATAAAAGCGCATATATATACAATAAATACATATTGGTAATCAACTTACCCACCACCAAACTAATTACTCCTCCCTGTCAGTCCCGGCTGGGTCTGCCGCGGGTTCCGCCGACGTCAGTGCGTGCGTCACAATGACGTCATTCCACTACGCGGGCGTCATCACCACACCTCGTGACCACACGTCCGTATGCATCATGGGGAGTGTTGCCATGGAAATAGACTCCATGGCAACAGATAAAAACAATAACAAAAAGGCTGAAACGGAAATAGAAGAACATATTAAATAGCATTGCTTAATGAAGACACCAAAGTGAAACTTATATCCCTATGTAACAGGGGTGTTAAGGACTATTTAACTACAGTTCAATTCTAGGAGGAACACTATAGTAGAAACACCTCTAAAGGGGCAGTACACTATAGAGACGGACTGTACAGGAAGCCTAATGTTAGTTACAACCAAGGTAGACAGATCTATAGTTATGGTATAAGGAAAAAACCCTTTCATATAACAACATCTGTACAATCACGGAGCCACCAGAGCCCACTAATGAAATAGCCTGTCCTGATAGCGCAACCAAATTAGCGACTACAAACACAGATAAACCAGGCCTAGTCCAGGGTAATTGGACTATAGTGTATTTATGTATATAGATATATATATATTATTTCGTTCTACGTGTATTTTGATATAAATATATATATATATATATATATATATATATATATTAATATCACAATACAGTTAGAACGAAAAAAACCACATCTATATATTTTTTAGTATTTTATTTTTAATTATTTTTTTTATTTTATTTTTTTACGTATTTACATATTTTTTTTATATTATATATAAATATATATAACAATAATTATATATATATTTAATCAGTATCAGTCTACGTGTAATTTGATATTAATATATATATATATATAATTATATATATATATTAATATTAAAATACACCTAGACAGTGTATGTGTGTGTATGTATATGTGTATATATATACTTAGATCATATATATATAATATATATATATGATCTAAGTATATATATATATTTTTTTACACTTTTAACATTATTTGATTTTATTTTCAGCCAGCAGTCATTACAGTTAGTCCCCCTGCTGGCAATACAGAAGCCAGCTATACCGGCCATGTGATTGTGAGGTCCTCGCAAGGACCTCACTCTCACATGGCCGGGGGGGGGGGGACCGGAGGAGGAAGATCTGCCGCGGGGGGCTCCCTGGGAGTCCCCCCAACCGCGATCGCCGGCATGGGACCGGGTAAGTAAGGAAAAACCGAAGGGCGTACTATTACGCCCTGCGTTGTTTAGAGACGCTTTAAAAAGGACGTAATAGTACGCCCTCCGGTCTTAAGGGGTTAAGACATCTTTCATACCATCTTATCTTTTGTCTCACTTTTTCTCATATACTTTGGCATTATATTGGCGGACATATTATGTTACAGATTCTTGCATTATTTAGTTTATCCTGATATGGCCACATCCTGATTTCTGTTTAGATTTAATTGTTTGTTAATCCTCTTTGCATGATTTGAATTCACTATCCTCATGATCCATCACTTTCATTATTGTTTAGAATCACTAAGGTAATGGCCCGTTAGTAACGTAACACGTCATCACGCCAGCGTTACGTCATCACACACACACACGGATTGTATCTCACCTTTTTCAATTGGATTTTTATAAATTTTACACATTTCATGACTTGAAGCATCTTGATAAGGACCGCTAGATGGTGAAACATTGATGGAATTTATGCTATTGTAATACACATCACTTGAATTTATTCACTAAATCACTAAATCCAGTGAGTGCTCTCATTTTATATATATGTTCTCTCATTTTATATATATATATATATATATATATATATATATATATATATATATATAGTCTTATTCTAGCAGTATTGTATGGATTTTTGAAATGTATATATTTGAGATTAATCCTTATCATTTTTTTTATCAAGTATGAAAACAGATTTGTCTGGTAGTACTCCCATGGTGTTTTCTAGCATAAAATGACATGATTTTATCATTGTTAAATGTCATCTGTGCATAAGCTTTCTCTAGAGGCTCTCACAGTTCAGATTTGCGAGGACAAATATTTTACATGATAAAATGAATATTTTACAGGCATGTTTTACAGAAATAACAGCTGTAAAGTGCATTGCACTATATTTTGTTTCCATTTTATTAGGAAATATAGTTTCTACATGAACTTGTGCTGGATTGAGTCTATATATCTCCCCAGATTATGCAAGGTTCCTACTTTGTGTAATTAGCCCCAGAGAAATGTATTGTATTAAAATTAATATTGCACTTTATATAGGTGTATGTTAGGGGAAGGGAATGAGACAAATGGATAGGCTGGGGATGGAAATGGGACACATGGAAGGGCTGCAAGGAAGGGGAGGAGATGCATGGAGATGCCGGGGGGATTGAATGAGACAAATGGAGGTGCCTGGGAGGGGGCGGGGGTGATGATAACATGGAGTGGTGGGAGGTATGAAACACATGGAGGGGCTAGGGAGGAGAATGAGACACATGAAGTATGCCCTGGGGCAATTTTCACACCAAGGCCTGGTGGTTTCTAGTTACAGCTCTGTTGAAACATACACACACTGACACACAGATACACATCAACACTTACACACTCAGATACACATATATACTGACACATACACACACACATACACTGACACACAGGGCCACCATCAGGGGTTACAGCCTGGCTGCATCTATATGCACACTGCATCCACTACACACACACACACACACACAGACACACACACACACACACACATACACTGCATCCACTAAAAAGGCTGTATGTGGCCTGGGCCACCAGGAGTACCCACCTACCCAATGTGAACCTTCCCTGGGTCACTAGTTGCTTTACGTAAAGAGAAGAGGGTCTCCAGCACACAAGATCTTCAGTTTCTGGCAGTTCCTCTCTCTAACTCTCATGCGCCTCCTACCATCAGTGTTGCTGTAGGTTACCACGCGGCACGCAGGCCAGGCCCAAGGGAGAGGCAGAAATTAACTGCTAAAGATAGCATGTGCTGGGTCCCCACTTACTATAAAGGCAGTTGGTAGCCTGCACAAAGCCACTAGACCAACCGGTATTGTAATGTCCCCCCTCCATGGCTAGAGGCAGGTAGGAGGGAATAAAATTCCTGTAAATAATTTTAAAATTAAAAAAATGCATTTCCCCCAAGATCCTACCCACATATTTATACACAAACACTGAATCCACTACACAAACAGACATTGCATTCACTACATACACCCTCTGTATCTACTACAAACACACTGCATCCACAACACACACACAGTGTATCCACTACAAGCACACTCTGCATCCACTTCAAACACACACTCTGCAGCCACTACACACACACAATGCATTAATTATATACACGCACACACGCTGCATCCACTATAAGAACACACACACTGTATCCACTATAAGCACACACATTCTGCATCCACTACAGATACACAACATTTCTGATTGCAGCCCATCAGACACCTAAATACCGACACAGACACACAAATATATAAACACACATAGCCGGAGTGCCTCTTTTTCTTCTCGCAGTCTTCTAATGTCTCTATGCCAGGACCAAATCCCTATAACCCTCTTCAGAAATGAATAATAAACAGTCAGAAAACTAGTATCCTATACAGCACCAAGCACAGCACAGCCCTATTCCTCCAGCCATGCTTTGGCTCCTCCTTTCTTGAGAAACTCATGACTGTATCTTGAGGAGCTCCACATGGGCTGCAATGCGGTGACTTGTTAGGAGGCTCAGCCCTTAAATAGTCTCCTTGTGTGGCACTGCCCCCTCTCTCAAAATGTCTGTGGCAGCAGTAATGTTACTGAAACCTTGGCATTGGTGGAAAAGTCATGGAACGAATGGCCCTGTCTGCTCTCACAAAGAGCATCTGCACTGCCCCCAAACCTCTTGGCTGCAGTGCACCTCTAGTTGTTCTACAGCTGGCAATATAATCCAACACGGTTCAGGCCTATGTAAGCTCTTTACAAACCTCAAACCTGTGCCCCTTTTGTGGTTCACAGACTCTTTAGCACATTTTATAATTGCTATTTCCTATGTACCTACTTGATCTAGACCTTGATATTTGCCTAGGCAAAATCTGTACCAGATCTTTCTTGTCCCTTGTTCCAGTATTTCTGTGTACCAGACCATGACTTTGTTTGCTCTAGTGTCATTACTAATATTTTGTATTATTTGTTTATATAGTATTGAGTTCTTTTTGGCTGAGACGCATTGTTAATTTAGTTCTGATATTTCAATATTCCTTCTAGCATGAATTTGGCCATTCTAAGGCCCAGTAATACAACTTTTCTAAACTCTTTTCTAAATGTGATTTTGGTTAGTTTGCAGGCTGTATCTTGACAAGGGGTATCCTGACACCCCCACACATACTACATTATGTAGAAAATACATACACACAACACTCAGCTACCACACATGACTCACATAACCGCATGCAGGGCTCTAAGTAAGTGTCCCAATCTAGCATCCCGCCAAGGGTCCTAGGCAACCTTAAAGGAACACTATAGTCACCCAGACCACTTCTCAATTAAGTACAGTGTCCATGTTCCCTAAACTCTGCAAAGTAAAATATGGCAGTTTTTTGAGAAACTATAATGTTTACATTGCAAGGTTAGCTGCTCCTCTAGTGGTGATCATACTGACAGCCACTTTGTACAACACTATTAGGATATATATTAGATTTAAGATGCTTTCATCACTCTTTACAACATACCATTCCTGGTGTTAAATACCATACCTCATGGTTTCCTTTAACTTGCCTGACTACACACTATTAACCTTTAATGTCAACACACAAAAACACAGAACACATGCTGACAACAGAGTAAATTCAAAAGCAGAGGCGACTTCTGTAGTAGGAATACTGCACTGCACACAATATTACTCAATACAGACTAAATTGAACAAGGAGCAGACTTAAAAAGACTCTACAGTCAAAAATGTAAATGTACATAGGCGATTTACATCTTTGAATTGAAACATATTGCAATAAACATATTGGCTGTTTCAAGAGTGTATTTAAATTTGCTATGTGTGTAGCGGAGAAAGTTTTAGGATAACTCAATTATCTCTCAAATACAAAACCCTACAGATATTTTTTATGTACCCCAAAAATGCATTAAAACAGTACAGGAACCCCACAAAAATCATATTCCCGAACAGCCCCGATCTGTGCGCACAACATATGCAAAAAAAAACCCCGATCGGTTCGGTAGAATAAAAGTTATCATCAAACACCGTTTTGACCGACCGGCCGGCCGGCCGGCCACAAGGTGATAGCCCAAAACAGTTCCAGAGAATTGGGTGGGATGGCCAGTTGGCTTTCATGGGTTCCTGTGCGAACACCAACAAATGCTCATTCTGACTGCTATAGAGCGAATGCTCCCCCTATTTGGTAGATCCTATCTCCCGAACACCGTTCATGTAGGTGGTTGGGAAGTGAGTCTGGCAGAAGTACCATCTTTGCCTGACCAAGTACCGTGGCCTGCGTTCAGGAGACAAAATGGCCACCATGTACCACGTGTGTGCGGTTATACGAATGTTGGCCACCCAGGGAAAGCACTCAAGGGAGGTGTCAAGTTGTTAATTTGTGGTTAGAAGCCAGGTAAGGTCAGTGTTCACTAGGGAATAACAAGGGACCACACACAAGTCTTTCAGGCGATGAACAAGGGGTTACGGACAACTGAACATAAGGGAATGTGGTCTGTTACAAATTGCACCAGAATTTTAAATGTAACACTTGTTAAAATAAACCTTAATCTGTTTATTTCATCTGGTAATGACTCAATTTGTTAATTACATGACATTTTATTATATTTTATTGTTTGACTAAAAATAAATATCCTAGAGTGTAATTAAAAAAAGAAAATAAATGAGTTGTGTATTTTAAATATAGTGTTTTGTTTGTCTTTCTCCAGGGTCCAGCCTAGACTGATCACAACTCTGAATTTAGCAGCTTTGTAGATTTTCCAAGTCGTAGGGCTCAAGTCCAAGTCAATTTCCGAGTCATTGCTGTCTAAGTCAAGTCAAAAGTCTTCTTTGATTATATTCAGTCGATTCTCAAATCATCAAATTCATGACTTAAGGCCGAATTATGCGACTCAAGTCCACATCCCTGGATGGATGGACAAACCGACAGATAAATCTAAACATCACATATGAAATACATTGATAGTTAAACCTGATCTATTCGATCTATCTATCTCATTTCTGAATTATTATTGGTATGTAACTATCCTTTTATTTACATTGGCTGCTGTAAATATATTTGGTCAGTCATTAGTATTCAGTTATTCTCTAGGAAAACAAATGGATATAACATTGGTTTGATAGCTCCCTTTTGACTGTATTGTGTCTTGTTATTTGACCTGCTATGGCCTTTGGCTTAAAAAGCTGCTGAAAGGTAAACAACTTAATGCATACCATCATTTTAGATTTTTAAAAATAAGACATTTGAACCATGGCACTAAATGTAATCAATGCAATTGATCACTGAGGGATATGTTTCTACAAAAATATAACCTGGCTATGTATTTTTTCTCTGAATACAGTGGGAATGCAGCCAAACTACAACGTTAGGTCAGGTCAGTATGTTGTGAAATGTATCTCTCCTAGTGGTTAATTACTCAGCAGTTTGTGAAGTCTCCCGATGCCCACAACTTTTTTAAGGAACACACCATTGTGTCTATGGCTTTCTCTAGTGGCAAAATTGCTTGCACACTTTGTGAAAAAGTAGCTAAATAAGCAAAATAAATGTTATACAAAATTTAACAATCTTAACCAAACAAGTGGAAACGGTTGCTTTTTTTTTTAATAGCAAAATACACAACAAATGAGCTATGGAAGCATATTAAATATGCTTGCATTTTAACATCATTTTAGTTTTGACAACATGTAATGGCTTGACTTTCTGTGATTGTGTTTTTCACTTTTGACCACATTGTTACTTTTTATACAGTTTGAAGGAATTCTTTAATGACCACTTTAATGACCACAGGTGACAGTAGACTCCTGGTCCTGCTTTACTTTGAAGAGGAAAGTTAATATAAGCTCAATATTATTGCACACATGAATTTAATCAAAAGGCTGTATTTAATTAGAGAGCATAGTAAGTGTGCACATCATTACATTTAAATTAACAGCAAAGGTAGAAATCTAAGCACTGAGGAAATGTTAGTGGAATGTAAAAGCTAAGCGGAGATCTGCCACAGCACTAACCCATTTCGCACTGGCAAACAGAACATGCTCACTTGGCAAATATAGACGGTCATAAAGCATTTCCATTTGAAATAACTATGTTAAAGGGACACTATAGTCACCAGAACAACTACAGCTTATTGCATTTGTTCTGGTTAGTATAAGCATTACCTTCAGGCCTTTTCCTGTAAACACTGTCTTTTCAGAGAAAATGCAGTGTTTACATTGCAGCCTAGTGATAACTTCACTGGCCACTCCTCAGATGGCTGTTAGAAATCCTTCCTGGGTCATGGCTGGCTAAAATGCATCCAAACATTCAGTGTCTCCTCCCTCTGCATGAAGACACTGAACTTTCCTCATAGAGATTCATTGATTCAGGAGATGCTGACTGGTTAGGACTGTGTTTGAATTATGCTGGCTCTGCCCCTGATCTACCTCTTTGTCAGTCTCAGCCAATCCTACAGGGAAGCATTGTGATTGGATCAGGCTACCACTTCTTATGATGTCAGCAGACTGCTTGTTTTTTTTGTTGTTGAGCCAAACAGCATGGAAATCTACAGCTTCTGGCTTGAATACAGTAAGATTTTGCTATATTTATGGAGGCATAAGGGGCCCAAGGGGGCTAGATGGTGGTGTTAACACTATAGGGTCAGGAATACATGTTTGTGTTCCTGACCCTATAGTGATCCTTTAACACATTTTCTGTTCATCTCCCTCAAAATGTAATTTGATATACAAAGATTAGAATGACCTACAGTTATACTATCTAGCCTGCCTATGTTAAATCATAATAGTATTCATATAATTCGTATTTATTGTACAAGCCACATTAATCCACATCATAGGCACTCTGTTATTTTTAGAACTTTAACTTGAAAGGTTTTCTTAAGTGTATGTATTAATATGTAATATGTGGGCAGCCCATTGTCAGGATCGGGACAGGGATCCAACACGCAGAGTACAAAGAGAGGAAAAGTACGTATACCGGGCCTTAGAATGGCCGGACTAACGTACCGAGAGTAATAGAGAATAGTCAGAGACAAGCCGAGGTCGAGGGAACGAGAAGACAGATAAGCGAGGGACAAGCCGGGTCAAGGGATAACAGAGAAGCAGGAAAGTACAACAAGCCGAGTCAAAACCAAATAGAGCAAACGAGAATACCAGAGCACTGAGTGACTAGACAAGCTAGAACCACGACAGGGCAATGAGCTGAAGGGAGAAGTAAGCTTAAATACCCTGGCTCCGGATGGTAAGCACGCCTCTGACAAGTACCGATTGGATATCGGACACTTGAGTGACAGGTCGCTCGTGATAGCGTCATGACGTCACGTATTGAGCGTCCTGCTAGAAAAGGACGTGGATTCCTCGCGGCCGGTGTTTAAGTGACTGGATGAACCGCGAGGAACGGAGGGAGCAGCTCGCCTGGACGGATAAACCACCAAGTCTCTACCTCCCTTAGAGGTAGAAGCCTCAGGTACCCTGACAGTACCCCCCCCTCTCAGATACGCCCACCGGGCGGAAGGAACCGGGGCGAGATGGGAAGCGGAGGTGAAATGCTCTGCGAAGGCGAGAAGCATGAACGTCCTCCTGAGGTACCCAACTCCTCTCCTCAGGACCATATCCCCTCCAGTTGACCAGATATTGCAATTTTCCCCTCGAAATTCTGGAATCAATGATGGAGCTGACCTCGTACTCCTCCCGACCCTCCACCTGAACAGGACGAGGTGAGGAAACCTTAGAGGAGAATTTGTTGCAAATAAGAGGTTTCAACAAGGAGACATGAAATGAGTTAGGAATGCGTAAGGCAGGTGGCAGAGCCAGGCGATACGCAACCGGATTGATACGAGTGAGAACCCTGTAAGGACCTATGTAGCGAGGAGCAAATTTCATAGATGGGACTTTTAGGCGAACATTCTTAGTACTCAACCATACCCTATCCCCAGGGACAAAAACAGGAGCCGCTCTTCTATGCTTGTCAGCGTGTTTCTTGAACAACGAGGAACTATGTAACAGAATTTGCCGAGTCTGATCCCATAATTTCTTCAGGTTGGCGACATGATCATCAACCGACGGTATCCCCTGAGAAGAGGAAACCGAAGGAAAAATCGAAGGATGAAAGCCATAGTTCATGAAGAAAGGGCTAGAGCGAGTTGAATCGCAAACAAGGTTATTGTGTGCGAACTCCGCCCAAGGAATCAGACCGACCCAATCGTCCTGGTGTTCGGAAACAAAGCAACGCAGATATTGTTCGATCTTTTGATTGGTACGTTCAGCAGCTCCGTTAGACTGAGGGTGATAGGCAGAGGAAAAGTTCAATTTGATGCCCATTTGAGAACAAAAGGATCTCCAGAAACGTGAGACAAATTGAGAGCCTCTATCAGAAACAATCTCCGAAGGAATCCCATGTAGACGAAAAACCTCTCTCGCAAAAATCTCCGCCAATTCAGGAGAAGTCGGAAGTTTAGGTAATGGCACGAAATGAGCCATCTTAGTAAATCTATCCACCACCGTGAGAATAACAGTCTGTCTCTTGGAAGCAGGCAAATCAACGATAAAGTCTATGGACAAGCAGGACCAAGGTCTCTCAGGAATGTCCAAGGGGTGTAACAGGCCACATGGAGAAGCATGAGGTAGTTTAGTCTTGGCACAAGTTTCACAAGCTGCGACGAACTCCTCAATATCTTTTCGAAGTGAAGGCCACCAGAAATCCTTGGATATCAGAGAGTATGTCTTGCGAATACCAGGATGACCAGCTACTTTACTTTCGTGAAAACATTGTAAGAGCTCCAGTTGAAGTTCAGGAGGAACAAAGTTTCTTCCCTCAGGAGTGTTTCCGGGAGCTAGATGTTGCGACTTCAAGATCTGGTCAAGTAGCGGGGAATGAATTTTGAGACTGGTATTAGCAATAATATTGCATTTGGGTACAATGGAGGACATAAGTGGTTCAACTGAAGCAGAGGGCTCATATTGGCGAGATAGCGCATCGGCTTTAGAATTCTTTGACCCAGGTCTGTAAGTCAGAACGTAATTGAAATGGGTAAGAAACAACGACCAACGAGCCTGCCTGGAGGACAAACGCTTGGCCTCTCCGATATAAGACAAATTTTTGTGGTCAGTTAGAATGGTAACAGGATGTAATGTACCCTCCAATAAATGTCTCCACTCTTTCAAAGCCTTGATAACCGCTAGTAATTCTCTGTCACCAATGTCATATCTGCTTTCAGTACCGGTCAATTTTTTAGAGAAAAATCCACATGGATGTAATGGTTTATCAACACCCAACCTTTGAGATAGGACAGCACCTAAACCAGTCTCCGATGCGTCTACCTCAAGTAGAAAAGGCAGAGAAGTGTCGGGGTGAACTAAAATTGGAGCGGAAGCGAAAAGCTCCTTGAGAGTTTTGAACGCAAGGAGAGCTTCAGTAGTCCAATTCTTAGTATCAGCCCCCTGTTTGGTCATATTAGTGATAGGTGCGATAATGGAAGAATAGCCCTTAATAAAGCGCCTATAATAATTAGAAAAACCAATAAATCTCTGTACGGCTTTAAGACCTTTGGGTAAAGGCCACTCTAGAATGGATTGGAGCTTATCCGGATCCATCTTAAATCCCTCCCCAGAGATCACATAGCCGAGAAAGGTTACCTGGGTTTGATCAAAGCTACATTTCTCCAACTTGCAGTACAAGCCATGCTGGAGAAGCTTGTGCAAAACCCTCCTGACTTGCTTGTGATGAGTCTCAATCTCACTAGAATGAATGAGTATATCATCTAGGTATACAATGACGCAATCTTGCTGAAATTCCCTAAGAACCTCATTTATCAGATCCTGGAATACAGCTGGCGCATTGCATAACCCAAAAGGCATAACAGTATATTCATAGTGACCATATCGAGTATTGAAAGCCGTCATCCACTCATGTCCCTGCTGGATTCTCACCAAGTTATATGCCCCTCTGAGGTCTAACTTGGTGAAAATTGTAGAGCCCTTCAAACGATCGAAGAGTTCTGTGATCAAGGGAATCGGGTAGGCATTTTTAATGGTTATCTTATTTAGGCCTCGATAGTCAATACAAGGTCTCAAAGAACCATCCTTCTTTTTAACAAAAAAAAATCCAGCCCCGGCAGGAGAGGAGGACCTCCTAATGAATCCCTTGTCTAAATTTTCGTGAATATACTCCTCTAGAACTGAGTTCTCTTTCGTAGATAACGGGTATACATGACCTCTGGGCGGCATGGTACCAGGAAGTAAATTAATTTTGCAATCAAAGGACCTGTGTGGGGGTAAGGTATCGGCTTTCTTTTTGTCAAATACAGCCTTTAAATCTAGATACTGAGACGGAATTTGTGTCTCTGTAGGATTGTCAGAGTTAGCCGATGTGTTGGTCAAGCCGAGAGGTGAGACCTTCCGCAAGCATTTCTCTTGACAATTCTGTCCCCACGAAACTATCTCCCCTGACTCCCAATTAATAATAGGGTTATGTCTCCTCAACCAGGAGTACCCCAGAACTATGGGAATAGACGGAGAAGAAATGAGCAGTAAGGATATGTCCTCTCTATGTAGGATGCCAAAAGTTAAGTTAATCGGTATGGTCTCATGGAAAATAACAGGCTCAAGTAACGGTCTACCATCGATGGCCTCAACAGCCAGTGGTGTCTCTTTTAACTGGGATGGAATAGCATGCTTGGCAGCAAAACCCTGATCTATAAAGCTCTCAGCAGCTCCAGAATCGATTAGTGCCATAGTCTTAACTACTCCCTTTTCCCACTTTAAAGAAACGGGTAACAGAAGCCTGAGCTCTTTGTAGTTGTGAATAGAGGACAAAGTAGAAACACCCAAGGCCTGTCCTCTAGAGGAACTTAGGTGCGAGCGTTTCCCGAACGATTGGGACAATTTAGGCGTAAATGACCTCTGACTCCACAATACATACATAAACCCTCCCTTCTCCTGTACTGTCTCTCCCTCTCTGTGAGATGAGTACTGCCTATCTGCATAGGTTCAGGAATACGTAAGTCCTCGAACTCAGAATTTTGAAAGGTAGGCGCTAGTTTAAAGGAGGGTCTACGGGTCCTATCTCGAGTGTTCTGCCTCTCTCTTAAGCGTTCATCAATACGAGATATAAAAGAGATTAAATCCTCCAAATTTTCAGGGAGTTCTCTAGTAGCGACCTCGTCAAGAATTACATCTGATAACCCATTCAGAAACACATCTATATAAGCCTGTTCGTTCCACTTAACTTCTGCCGCCAAGGACCTGAACTCTAGTGCATAATCCACAAGTGTTCGATTGTCCTGTCTAAGGCGCAACAGTAATCTAGCTGCATTGACCTTTCTACCAGGAGGGTCAAAAGTTCTTCTAAACGCAGCTACAAAGGCATTATAATTATAGACTAGTGGATTATCATTCTCCCATAAAGGATTGGCCCATCTCAAAGCTTTTTCAATGAGTAAAGTAATAACAAATCCAACCTTCGCTCTATCTGTAGGATAAGAGCGGGGTTGTAATTCGAAATGGATGCTAATCTGGTTCAGAAAGCCACGGCACCTCTCCGGTGACCCGCCATAACGTACTGGTGGGGTAATACGGCAAGAAGCACCTACAGTGGCTACCTCTAGACCTGAGACTGCAGGAGAAATAGACGGAGTACGTGTCTCCTCAGGTGGATTACTAGCACGAGACAAAAGTGCCTGTAGTGCCAAAGCCATCTGATCCATCCTATGCTCCATGGCGTCAAACCTGGGATCCGAAGAGCCAAGCTGACTGTTTGTACCTGCAGGATCCATTGGCCCTGTCGTAATGTCAGGATCGGGACAGGGATCCAACACGCAGAGTACAAAGAGAGGAAAAGTACGTATACCGGGCCTTAGAATGGCCGGACTAACGTACCGAGAGTAATAGAGAATAGTCAGAGACAAGCCGAGGTCGAGGGAACGAGAAGACAGATAAGCGAGGGACAAGCCGGGTCAAGGGATAACAGAGAAGCAGGAAAGTACAACAAGCCGAGTCAAAACCAAATAGAGCAAACGAGAATACCAGAGCACTGAGTGACTAGACAAGCTAGAACCACGACAGGGCAATGAGCTGAAGGGAGAAGTAAGCTTAAATACCCTGGCTCCGGATGGTAAGCACGCCTCTGACAAGTACCGATTGGATATCGGACACTTGAGTGACAGGTCGCTCGTGATAGCGTCATGACGTCACGTATTGAGCGTCCTGCTAGAAAAGGACGTGGATTCCTCGCGGCCGGTGTTTAAGTGACTGGATGAACCGCGAGGAACGGAGGGAGCAGCTCGCCTGGACGGATAAACCACCAAGTCTCTACCTCCCTTAGAGGTAGAAGCCTCAGGTACCCTGACACCCATGTCATCAGAGTGTGCCCTGGGAATGTATTACCCTATTTTATTTTTTAATGCATATATGAAGTTGTGGAATTTCCATTTAGTAGAAAATAGGAAGGGAGATTGCACTTAACCTTAGCCCAAAATAGCTAGTGGGGGTTTAGGGTATATGGGCTGTGGTAAGTGGGAGAGCCAGTGTAGCAAAGTATAGGGGCAGTGCGGGGTTAGCTGCTTAAGTGAGGGTTATAGGCTGTTGTGGGTGGATTGGGGCAGTAGTGGGTGATAGGGCAGTAGTGGAGTATAAGGGCAGTAGTGTGGGATAGGGGCCCGAGTGAGGTATAAAGGCAGTAGTGGGGTATAAGGGAAATAGTGGGGAGGTAGTGTGGGCTTAGTAGTGGGAGATTAGGAGCTGAAATGGTGGGTTAGAAAATGTAGTGTGGGGGCGGAGCTTGGCCGCCATGCGGAGAGGATGCAAACACCCAGGGATCCCACCAAATGGCTAAATATAAGCCTTTCTTGCCGCAATCGAGCCAGACTAAACGGGCACCACATCTGGCCACCCAGCCAAGCCCCGGGTGGGAACAAGCTTGGGATGATACAAGAAACCCAGAGGCACCAACCGAGGCAGGTCCGACCTGCGGCCTAGCAGTTGATGCGGGGCTGGAGGACGCGGCCGGTCCTCCGTCCCCGAAGTCCTGCAGATGCAGAACCTCCCCCCCCCCCCGGGACTGGCGGGGGTCATCGCAGTCCACCATTGCGTGCTCACAAACAGGGGCGAACAAACACAAGCCCTGTTGGATGGCCACAGGCGGGTGGAGGCACGGGCACACCGCTTAATCAAGATGGCGGCAGCACAGAATGCAACCTCACACACCAGGAAAGCCAACGTTTGTGAGCGAGACAAGGCAGGTCTGGCGGCAACCCCACAGTGGACATGGCCTTGGGGGAGATGGAGTAGAGGAGAAAAGCCCCAAAGAAAGCGACGGCAAGAGGCCTATCCATCCCCCCAGGCATCAAACATGGCAGCCACGCGACCCGGTGACATCCAGCCCCGGCTCCTTCCTGGCCGCAACCTGACACCAACAGAGATAGCCACAAACAAGGGCGAATGCTCACCCAACATGGGGATCAAGCTCTATACCCAGCTGTGCGCGCCTCTGCACCAGCCCCCGAGGGTCACCATGCGGGAAGCTGATCCAGACCAACGACAAAGGTTTGCAGCCCCCAGCACAAGCAACAGACGACCCCACAGGGACTGACCGGCTCTAATCCACACAGAGGGCACCGGGGAACACATCATGTGGACTCTATGTATGTTTTCAGCCATATAAGATTTCACAACGCTTACTCAATGATTGCATACTTATTACCTAGACCTAGCTTAAATGTAAATATGCAGTTTAACTACATAACATGTTTACACGGCTAGCGTTTGATAGCAGTATAATAAGTGTCATCAACAGACTAGCCAATACGCTGGTCATGCCAAACTACAGTCTATAATCTTTGAAAATCAAATAGCTATGTGTGCCTAGCTTGAACATTTCTGTATATCACTACTATATCATTTCTTGTTTTCCTCATGTTTCTAAAAAAAAAAAAAAGTGCAGTATCTCTTGACTACCCATATCAATTGTTTCTGACAATCTAATATGTTGAACAAGTCTTTGTTTATGCCTGCAATTTACTCTGCACTCAAAAATAAAGAATTATAAAAAAAAAAAAAAAAAAAAAAAAAAAAAAAGAAAATGTAGTGTGGGGGTGAGGGGGTCAAGGCTGTGATGATATATAAGGGCAATAGTGGGGGAATCATGGTCCAACCCTGGTGGTGCGGTTGGAAATTAAGCTTGTCTTCACCTCCAAAGTGGGCAAATCTCTAATACAGAAAAAGGAGCAGTGAGCTTGGCCTGGATGTCCTGACCAATTTCTCCCTTCTCCCCCTTCACACCAGGGGCTGGGCAAGCTATCACCATGGGGGTGGTGGCGGAGCAATTCCTATGACCAAGAAACTCAGGGTTGGTCAGGGAGACCTATTGTTTTTCCTGCCGGAAAAGCAGCTGACAATTTGATTGCATTAGGGTGTGCCTCAATACACCCAGCACACCGCTTGCTAACATATATAATGGTGCATACTTACTACATAAGTAATAGTTGCTACTCTAGCAATTTCACAGTTTTTTTTGTGAAAATAGATTGCTTTGTGATAAAAACACATCTAAGTTTTCATAAAGTGACACTAGAAGCCTGATTTATTTATTTTAAATTTAAAGGAGAACACTATTCCAGCCCCTTCCACTCATCTTCTGATCTGATGTCCCATATAAATCAACAGCAAAGATGAAAAGTGTGCAAAAAAAGAAAAACGTTCACAAACCTGTGAAAGGGACTTAATTATCTATTAAATCAGAATATACTTACATTACAAATAACTTGACAACTAACTTGTGCTGAGTGTCCCTATAATTTTCAATTTTAATTAATGCAACATAAGTCAGGATATTTAATTTGCTAAAAAATATGAAAACATATCTACGTGGAATTCTAACAATTTTTTTTGTGTTGTTAAAAATTATATGATGTTCCCTAGATTATTTCATGCATGATTTGCTTGAGACAGAAAGGTTCACAAAATAGATGTTTCATGCAGCTTGAACAATATGACCCAACTACTTTTCCGAACTGAAGGACACGATAATTGCTTTCCTAAATTACATCAGCATTAACAATACAATCAAAAATTGCATTAACATATATTTACAGTTATATGTAATATTTAATACATTTTGCAAATGAACATCTTGTTGTACATTGTGGCCAGATTGCAGAGTAGAAATGGAATTTAA
Organism: Pelobates fuscus; assembly: GCF_036172605.1. Taxonomy (NCBI): domain Eukaryota; kingdom Metazoa; phylum Chordata; class Amphibia; order Anura; family Pelobatidae; genus Pelobates; species Pelobates fuscus. The sequence goes on from NC_086317.1 coordinate 362,049,120, forward strand.
TGCATCTGAGATACCACATTTCTATTCACTCACTCTATACTGAACTGCTCTCATATGGTTTTATAAAGAAAATCTATTAAATGTTGACACTGGAGATAAGCATTTTGAAAAAGCACTGTAAACCTATGGTTTGGACATGAGATAGTATTGTGTAATCTTAAGGAAATCTGCTCACCTAATGGCACAATTCATAATTGCTTTACATTCTTAATTAATTTAAATCCTCCTTATTTGGCAGATCAAAGTGAGCTTTTCCAGGAGCATATTCTTCTACGACTGCTTGGGGAATGCCACAAAATCCATTATAGTTTGAATTTTTTTCACAGCATTTTTGCTTGAATTTGTTCACATAAAATATTATGGTCATTGTGAATAATCTCTATACTGATGCACATATTTAATTATATATTTTTTAATTATTTATTTTTCATGTGCAAGAAGGTTACAAACAAGCACAAAGTGTCACAACAGCATGCATTGGCATAGTAACGATATTCATATCTTGGCATGGAGAAACTGCACATTTTGTAATACGCAAATGTAGCAAAATAAAATTATATTATACGCTAAAAAAACATAAACATTAGATAGGTCCTACTAAGCTGAGTGACTTCAGTAGGCTGGTCTATGAGAGGTCAACATTAAATATGGTGTGTTCATTGTGTGTTAGGTACATACCCTAGGGCATGTAATCGTGGATGTACCTGCTGTCCCTACTTTATGTATTTTGGTATGGAAGAGGCTTTGGTTCTAGTTTGTAGGGTGTGCAAGTGAGCCTGTCGGTATGTCAATGTGTCTACTACACCCTAAAGGAGATTAAGTTAAAGTAAGGTAGGTTAAGAGCGTTATGCAGCCGAAAAAATTATGCTGTCAAGTTAGCTGGCCTCAGAGTTACAGCCTGTGTGCTTTTAAGCCTCTATTGGCAGTATCCAACAATATAGCTAGGTTGGTCTGAGGCGGGGGGCAGGGGGGGGACCTAGTTCTGTTATCAGCTGGTCCAGTAATTAATCAAACAACAATAGTAATTTAATTGTCAACTTTGTAAGAGTATTAACACAATATACAGTGTGCTTGAGGAGTTTGGGGTTTCTCTGGTTGTCTGGGGAGTTCTGTTCCCTTTATGGATCAGGTAGTAAACGCAGCATATGGGTCTGGTGTGGACTGCCATGGAATGAAAGAGGTGATCCTCGCCGGGTCCCATGATCTTGGCGGGTGTGAGGGTGTGTTGGGAGACCTAGTGTTCGCAGTAATGCCGTGGATTCCTGGGGGTCATGTATAGTGTGTATGTTGTCCCCCTGTGTCACAATGAGCGTGTGGGAGGAGCACCATTGATATCAGATGTTGTGTTTTCGCGGTAGTGAGGTGAGTGCCCTGAAAGATCTCTGCAATGCCAATATGTCCACGAAAGGTCTGCATAAAAGGTGAGTTGCATGTTTTCAAAGAGGTAAGAGGTGCTCCCCCTGATGGCAGTCAGAACTTATCTGACCCATTCCTGAAGTGAGCTATCAGATCTCTTGGAGCAGTAATCATTGCATCTGGTGGTTTAGGGACCCGAAACAGCCCTTCTAGTATTACAGATTTGGCCTTCTGTGGCGGTAGCAATGCCCCCATCAAGCGCCTCATAAGGTGCAGCAATTCCGTGTCTGGCACGTCTTCTTGGACTCCCTGCACTTTAAAGTTGTTTCGGCGTCGGGTGTCCTCTTGAGTTGCAAAGTGCCTTTCGTAAGTGTGATTTTGCTGTTTCAGCTCCTTCACCATTTGTTGGAGCAGCTCAATCTGCTGCGTATGTGCTTTTGATGTGCCCTCCAGTTTCCAATGCATCCTGTTAGGCACCTCAGGTCTCCGCAGAGTGCAGCTACGTCGGCTTGGATGTTTATTTTTTCCATCGAAATTGTATTGTTTTTTTAAATTAAAGAGGTACAGAAAAAAGAAGGAGGGGGGAAACATTGCCAATGTGACATTTTCACTTTTCATTATATGCATAGGAAAAGTATGGGAGAACAGAGAGAAGAAAGGTAGGGAAAACATAAGTATTCATACAATAAAGTCAAGCATAACTGTGTGGCAGCGCAGTGCCTTCGTGTATGTCTCATATTCTAAACCTCGTCTGCAAGACTGGTGCCTGTTTTTAGCACGTTGGGACCCAGCGCTATGACTAAACATCAATGTCACTGCGAGGCTGAGATCGGGTGACGGCTTGTATTCAACAACATCATTGAAAACACAAAAACTCAGAAGTTTAACAAGGGGTCTCGGAGTGGGGCAAGAGTGCCTTGTGCTTGGTAGGGTGGTCTGGAATATCAGGTGGGTTAACGCCTGGCTAGGCGCAGTGTTTTTCATGTAATTCCACCTGTGATTTCCAGCTGGTCTGGAATGCCTGTGTTTCTACACTATTGTCCAATGCCTTGTTTTCATATACATGGCATTGTTGTATATTGTCCCAGAGTTGGGTTCTTGTTGGGCATATCATAGATTTACAATGGAGGGCTTCTAGGTTTCTAGCTGCTAGAAGGGTGATGACACATAGCTGTTTATGTGCCTTGTGAGATCGGTTGGGAATAGCAATAGTAGTCTGAGGGTTTTTTGGCAGGGTTGGGATCTGTAGCGCTGTCAGGGTCTTTTGAACCTCTGTCCAGAGGTTATGAATAGCTGGACACGTCCACCATATATGGAGTAAAGTGTCTTCCTCCGCTGAACACCTCCAACAGAGCAGTGATAACGTTGGGTATATTTTGTGGAGTTTTTGTGGTTTTATGTACCACCTGTACAGTAATTTTCTGTGGGCTTCTATGTGCGTGTAGCATTTTGTGTGTTTGGACAGGTCATTAAAGGGCTCGAATCCAGTCTGCGTCGGAGAGCTGGAGTGAGCAGTCAGTTTCCCATCTTATTTTACTATGTGGGGGTTTATGGGGCAAGGTGTGATCTCATACCTTGTAGCAAAGGGATATGGCCTTTGGTTTTGCTGGAGATCCCCAGCAGCGCTCTACAATAGCTGTGGCTGGGAGAGAGATGGCAGTAGTGGTAAGTTGCACTAGTGTGGTTACAATTCCCTTAATTCTCAGGTTACATAGTTACATAGTTACATAGTTAGATAGCTGAAAAGAGACTTGCGTCCATCAAGTTCAGCCTTCCTCACACCTGTTTTTTGCTGTTGATCCAAAAGAAAAAAAACAAAAAAAAAATAAAAAAAAAAAAATAAAAAAAATAAAAACCCCAGTTTGAAGCACAATTTTGCAACAAGCTAGGACAAAAAATTCCTTATTGACCCCAGAATGGCAGTCAGATTTATCCTTGAATCAAGCAGTTATTACCCTACATTGAAAGATTATATCCTTGAATATTCTGTCTTTGCAAGTATGCATCTAGTAGCTGTTTGAACATCTGTATGGACTCTGATAAAACCACTTCTTCAGGCAGAGAATTCCACATCCTGATTGTTCTTACAGTAAAAAAACCTTTCCTTTGCCTTAGACGAAATCTTCTTTCTTCCAGTCTAAACGCATGGCCTCGTGTCCTATGTAAAGTCCGGTTTGTGAATAGATTTCCACACAATGGTTTGTATTGGCCCCGAATATATTTGTATAATGTTATCATATCCCCTCTCAGGCATATCCCCTCTCAGGCGACGTTTTTCTAAACTAAATAGGTTTAAATTTGTTAACCTTTCTTCATAGCTGATATGTTCCATTCCTTTTATTAATGTTGTAGCCCGCCTCTGCACTTTTTCTAGTGCCATGATATCCTTCTTTAGAACAGGTGCCCAAAATTGCACAGCATATTCAATATGTGGTCTTACCAGTGATTTATAGAGAGGCAAAATGATATTCTCGTCCCGAGAATGAATGCCCTTTTTCATGCATGACAATACCTTACTGGCCTTGGCCACTGCTGATTGACATTGCACATTGTTGCATAGTTTGTTGTCTATAACAATTCCCAAGTCCTTTTCATGTGTTGTTATCCCTAATTCGCTTCCATTAAGGGTATACGTTGCTTGTGTATTCTTTACGCCGAAGTGCATAACTTTGCATTTTTCAACATTAAATTTCATCTGCCATTTGAGTGCCCAGTCCTCCAGTCTATCTAAATCCTTCTGCAGCAAAGTAATATCTTGCTCACATTGTATTATTTTACAAAGTTTTGTGTCATCTGCAAACACTGAAACATGACTTTCAATGCTGTCTTCAAGATCATTTATAAAAATGTTAAATAGAAGGGGTCCCAGAACAGACCCCTGAGGGACACCACTTGCCACCTCTGTCCAGCTTGAAAATTTACCATTAACGACAACTCTTTGTATTCTGTTTTTAAGCCAATGTTCTACCCAAGAACAAGCATTTTCATCGAGACCGATTTCCTTGAGTTTGAACACTAATCTTTTGTGTGGAACTGTATCAAATGCCTTGGCAAAATCCAAATAGATCACATCCACTGCAACACCCTGATCTATACTTCTACTTACTTCTTCGTAGAATGCAATCAAGTTAGTTTGACATGACCTGTGCTTCATAAAGTGAATAAAGCGTTGGGTGGTAGTTTCCACATCACTTGGAGGTCTGGGAATGGTCTCGTAAGTGGAGGACGTGGGTTATTCCCGCTTCGAACCAGCCTTTCAAAGGGAAATCTGGTGTTGCTGCCTCTAGGGCAGTCAAGGGTGCCCTAGTGTGAAAGGTACTTTTGCAACCTAATGTGTCCAGGAATGCATCCCAGAATTTAAGGGTAAGTACTGTAGTGGGAAGTAGGCCTGTGTTGGGTGTTCTAAGGTGTCTGGGCATCCACAGGTAGTCAACGATACTGCATCTCTACATTTGCGCATTTTCCATGTCTACCCATTGTATTTTCCCCTCCAGGGAATGTAGTAGGATGCCCGCTGCCAATGCAGAGGCTTTATAGTATAGGGTAATATTAGGAAGATGTATAGAATTTTTGGTAATAGCACCATTTTATATGCATTCATTCTCCCAGCCAGGAGATGTTTGCATGTGACCATTTTAGGGTTTCTGTTTTGCAGATATGTGGGACGTTTTATCACATCAGCAATGGATGTTGGAATTTTAACGCCTAAATATGTCAGTGAAGATGACCTCCAGTCAAAGTGATATTGTTCTTTTAAGCGGTCTTTTTGTGTCGTGGGCATGCAGACTGGCAGAGTTTGGGTTTTATCTTGGTTCAGGCAATAGTGGGAAATAAGACCAAACTCTGTCAGGGTTTCCATAAGGTGTGGCACTGATGTTTCTGGGTTTTCCAGAGACTTCGTCAGCGAATAAAGCCAACTTATATTCCCTTCCTAACACCTGGACACCTTTGATGTGTGGGTGAGTGCAGATTTTCAGCGCTAGGGCTTCTAGGGACAGAATGTACAGTAATGGGGAGAGGGGGCATCCCTTGGGAGTTCCATTTGTAATGGAGAATTGGTCTGAGATAAAACCGTGGCTGCTGGTGCATTATAGAGCACTCCAATCCCACTGATAGTCTCTGATGGGAGGACCTGTGTCATGTACGTCCAGTTGAGCCCATCAAGTGTGAGGAGGATGCCTCCGGCCGGACGCCTCTCCATGGCTGACAGTATATTGAGGACCTTTCGGGTGTTATCTGAGCCTTGTCGGTTTTTAACAAATCCTGATTGGTCGTTATGTACTAATCTTTCTAGGAGTGGGGCCAATCTGTTGCTCAGGATTTTGGTGTATAATTTATCATCTCCATTTAATAGGGAGATGGTCCTGAAGTTTTTACAAGCTGTGGGAGGTTTGCCATGTTTGGGTAAGGTGGAGATATCAGCCAGGAACATCTCTGTGGGCAACGCTCCTTTTTTACAGCTATTTTGATATAGGTTTAAAAGATGAGGGAGAGTATGTGGGCAAAGTCTTTATAGTACCTGATAGTGAGACCAACAGGCCCTGGGGATTTGTGTGCGGGTAGGTCGCTATGGCACTGGTGACCTCCTCTAGGGCTATGGGTTGTTGTAGGGCCTGCACATCTGCTGGTGTTAGGGATGGCAACTGTAGTTCGGACAGGAATCTATCTATATCGCCCATTGTCGGTACCATCATCGATTTGTCCCCCTTTATATTATACAGTTTGTGGTAATATGTAGCAAACTCATTTACAATTTTCTTTGTTGGATTTTTTTTTGTGTAATTCTTTATTTTTGTTGTGCATATGAGGTTACAACAATGCTTGTATAGCCACAACAGCTCTAACAAGCGCAGTGTTCGTATAGTGTTAAACATATTTGTGACATAAGAGTAACTTGCACATTTTTTTTTTTTTAGTTAAGACGTTTCATATAACGCGTAGCGGTTGCTAGGCATTTCAATTTTTCTAGTAGTTAGTTGCAAGATTAGGTTACATGCAGGAAGTATATTCACTTAAGCTAGGTACATGCTAGGTATGAGCAGTATAACATCACTCCCAGGCCCCCATAGCCAGGTAAAGATGCAGGTAGAATGGTATGAGAGAGACAGCATCACCCCTTAGATCTCTATAGCTACACATTAAAATGGTTAGCATGGTAAGACACTTAATATTTCAACATGGTTATACTAGGGAAAGCATAGACTGGTCAGGTCATATTTAAACAGTTCCCTTGTATCTGGTGAAGTCCTGCTCTCTGTGTATTCAGCTTTATCATGTTGTTGTTTGGCGGTCTGCCTGTGTTGCGGCCGCTGTGAGCTGGTTAGCAAGTGCTGCATTGGGTGATGTGCGGCATCCGGCTCGCTGGACCTGGACCCCGGTTTGCTTAAACGGTGGTGTGGGGGCTGATGTGCCCTGCCGGTCAGATAGATGCAGGCTTGGCGCGCTGTGCCCCTTTTCCCGCCGCTGGCTGCTGTGCCGGAGCCAAGAGCTTGCAGAGAGTCACCTGAGGTAAGTGTCCCGAAAGGGTGCCAGAGTGCGGGCATGCAGCCGGATCTTGTGGGTGTCTGATCCTTTAGAGCTGTGGAACCCTGTTGGTAGCAGCGTTTGTGGGGTGAACATCTCTCACTCAGGTCTTGAGGTGAGGCGCGTGGTCTCCGCCATTTTAAGGTTTGCCTCTGGAGGTGCTGCTAGGCCTTAGTCGTAGCGATCGGGGCCCTAGGGTGAGGACCGGGATCACCCCCCCCGGTCCAGAGGGGGGGGAACGGAGCCGGTTCCTCGAGGACAGTAGCCCTAGGTTGGGCACTACTCGGCAGGACGGCGGGGCGGCGGCCGTCCGCTCCACCCACCGCCGGAGTAGGCCTCAACTTCAACCTTGAAGATTTCTCTCCCAGGGGACTGATACTCGTCGAGCAAGCCTCACCCTGGGTCCAGTGCACTTTGCCCGTCGAGGGCCGCCGTTGCTGGCCGGAATTTGTGGTTAAAGCCGTAGTTTAATGGCTAAATGGTGTAGTCTATGCTGGAGCCGGTCTGTCTTGCGACCGTCCAGCTCGGCGGTCCGGCCCCGCCCCCCTGTTGGATTTTTTTTAAAGGTCTGCTAGTAGGTCCTGTAATACCAGTTTTTAACCGGGGTAGAGTCCGTTATTGGCTGGTTCTGCTGTAGTTTGCCATGCTCTGTGGGACCAGTAGGCTTTCCTCTTCTGCTTCAAACGATAGGTCGTCTGAGAAGTCAGAACAACCACCAGTGAGAGAAGCCATCTTGGGCCCAGCTGCACCCTGCGCCTGCCGCCATAAATCTCCAGTCCCCCGCCAGGTTTCGTTGGTCATTGCTTTTTCATTTTGCGCCCCACTTTAGGCTTTTTCTGATTTGGCTTTTTCTGATTTGGCTTTCTCAACATATCATAGTACAAAGAAGATAAAACTAAGTAGTAGAAAAAATAATGAGAAGTAAAAATGTTCCATGTCTTTTATCACATCTAAGTATAAGAAATGTGCTGCTATGTTCAGGAATGCAGATTCCTAAAATGCTAAAACATATGTAAAAGGTCAAAAGTGCCAACCAGGCCCGGACTGGCCATCGGGCACACCGGGCAAATGCCCGGTGGGCCGCGGTGGCCATGGGCCGTGGCCGGCAGGGGAAGGTCCCAGGATCTCCCCTGTCGGTCTATGCAGGGCCGGCACTATCCGAGCGCCGGCCCCGCTGTGTGCCATGACGGGCCGGTGGGGAGATCAAAGATCTCCCTCACCGGCCCACTGAAATAGACATGCGGCTGGGGAGGGAGAGGACCCGACGGAGCTCTATCTTGCAGCTCCGCCGGGTTCCTCTCGCGAGATCCGGCGCGTCGCCATGGTAACGACCGGATCTCGCGAGAGTGAACTCTAGCCTCGCAGGCTAGAGTTCACTCACCCACTGGACCACCAGGGATGCTGTGCGAGCGCCAGTCCCCCTCCCACTCACCACCGTGCCGGTCCCCCCCCCTCCCAGGCCAAAGGTAAGAAGGGAGGGGGGATTTAATGCCTACTTATTTTTATTTATTTACCAAACCAAAAACACACAGACAATCCCTTCTAATACTCACCCACAGCACTCTCACACCCATCACACACAGCACTCTCACACCCATCACACACAGCACTCTCACACTCATCACACACAGCACTCTCATACACAGCACTCTCACACCCATCACACACAGCACTCTCATACACAGCACTCACACCCATCACACACAGCACTCTCATACCCATCACACACTGCACTCTCACACCCATCACACACAGCACTCTCGCACCCATCACACAGAGCACTCTCGCACATAGTGTGGTGGAATCTCAGTAAAAATAAATTTACTAGGACAAGATTGCCACATGGTATGTACACTTGCATATGTTGATATATCGGTCAGTTGGTTGCACGTAGCTAAGATACAATCAACAGAGTACTGAGCAAGTGTAGGAATACAGGATATACGAGTATTTCCCCTCCTCCATTGTGCTGGGCAAGCCATGTGGTCAAACAGGAATTTAGTCTCTATTCAGTTGATTAGATAAGAGTATGTGTAGGTTGAACTGATTATGGGAGGAGCTACATGCCTATATAAGGGACCTACACTGTATGATCAGGACTCAGACTTTGCTGTTTTTTGGTGACATTAGTCCCTCTGAGTCCCGGTCGGTGAATCGAATAAAGATCTCTTCCTTCCTGAAGAAACCTGTGTCCATCTCTCTGTGCTTGGCTTCCGTCAGTTTCTCCGGTATCATTTGGTGCAATTTGCCGGGAAGCTCATCGTTCAACGGTAGCTGAGAAGCAGAGGCGTGAGACGGTCTATCTTTGCCCACGCTCTCTACGGCTGCACCCCTGAACTTCTGCGTGGACCTCCCTTCGTCTCGGCGCCACTGGTCTGTTGTCCAGGAGATCATCGGCCTCTACGTAGTAAGTGCTGGGGTGTCCCCGTTGATGAGTGTGAACCCAGGTTCAGGAACGAGGAGGTAAGACGACTACTGTTTTAGACGGTGGACCCACTAGGGGTATTGGATACCGATTGTGCGGTAGGCCCATGAGGGGTTATTTGTGTATGGAATCTGCCCCCTCCAGTGGAGGGAAGGAGCGAAGGTGCACCGCTCAATTAAACGCCCTGTAGTCAGCCCATTTAATTTTGGTTTGGAGTCAGGCGGGGTTCTGTGTAAATAGCCCTAGCCGGACACCGGTGTCTTGTCTAGACTAGCGTTCTAGGGTGTATATTACGTTCGCTAGGTCGGAGGGACCGGGAGAGTAAGCGGCGTCTGTGTAAATTCGGTCCGCTAGATCTCAACCTATCTTGACTAAGTGGGAAGGCGTGTAAATTTGGAACCCACTAGATTTTTGATAGAGTATATAGACTAAGAGGGTGCTGTTGTAAATTCCGCCCTCTAGTTCGCTATATGTGGTGCTTGGGCAGCATGGCTAACCAAAACGGATGTAAATAGTTTTAGGTAGTCCATCGAGGTACTGGCCAATAGATTAGTTGGGAATTGTAAATGTGTTAAAGATTGTTGTAGTAGCGTGTATGTCTTGCTAGATTGCGTGAGCTCTGCCGTCTAGCGAGAGTGTGAATAGTGTGTAACTTGTATTATATATACCACTACTACCACTTTTACAAATAATCCTGTGAAACTACCACTATTTCACTCCGTTAGAATCACTGACAACCCAGGAGATTCTAAGGGTATCTGCAGCCAGGTTCCACTTATTGATGTATGTATTACCCTTATAGAGGTGTTTGATTGTCTATCTCTCTCGGCAAGAATTTATTGTACCGAGGAGTAATATCCCTTTCACCATAGTGGTCCTGCATACAGCCGCTTACCCTGCCTAGTCACACAGTACCATTACTGTATCACTCGGCAAACCTCCCATGGTATTGAGGAGATCTAGAGGAGTGCCCGAGCTAGCGGTCTCTATTATCTTAGAAACCTTCTGTGTATATATATATAGGCCTATCTCTATATATATATTTTTAACTACCTAGGTGCTTCCGCATCAGACATACTTCTGTCTCTCCCTCCCCCCTCCCCTTTGTACATAGTTCAGTTTTTGTGTTACCTAATAAAGTTATTATTATTCTTTTTCGACTGTTGCTTTGATATCGATGTATGTATGCATACATATGTGGACAGACTGTGTTCTTTTCTTTCTAACTGTATTATAGCGCACGGTACCATAACCATGTATAATAACTACTGATATTGTAAATAAATACTAATAATTGTCGTCTATGTTGTATGTTTATCACCATAACCACTACTAATTGAACTGTGACTTTAAATTGTACTCTAACCAATGCTAACCGTACTATAACTACTGTTTGTAAAGACGATGTTACTGGGGTATGTTATAGACGGGTAATTCAGATATAGGGAATTATAGCGTGGGTGACTGTATAGTTTCGCCAAAAGGCACAGTAATAGTTATTTAGTGACTGGTGTAACAGCTGTGTGTGTATGGGAATTCCTTGAGTGTTTTGTTGTGTGCGTTTCGCTTAGTAACTGTACCACGTGGTGCTGTTGCCAAGGGAACGGGTGTGACCGTTGGAAGTGTGTTTGTTTAGTTTCTGTTGGAGACAACACTTCATTGTTAGTATGGGTGCGTCAAATTCAACGGTTATGGATCCCTTAGGATGTATGTTGAAAAACTTTAAAAAGGGATACACTGTGTATGATTTTGGGGTAAAGATGTCTCCAACACGCCTGACTACTTTATGTAGTAGGGAATGGCCTACTTTGGTGGCTGCATGGCCACCATGTGGCAGTTTGGATCCTAATCTGGTACAGCGTGTACACGTGGCTGTATCAGGTAGGCCTGAACTTTACGGCCAGTTTCCGTATATTGATTGTTGGAAGCAGGCCGTAAATGCCTTGCCAAAATGGATCCGGGTATGCCACGAGGAACAATGTCGGCTCATGGTGGCCAGAACTCGCTTGTCCACTAAGGCCGTAATTACGCCCATTTTGGACACGCCTCCTGAATCCGAGATCCCCATGCCGCCCCCTTACTCCTCCTCCACAGGAAGAGGAAGAGGAGGTGCTGTTGGTAACGCTACTCCCCTTGCCCCGTTGTCCCCATCTACCCCCTCCTCTAGCTCAGAGCCCAGCCCTCTTGTTTTAAACCCTCCCCTTCCGGTACCTACCTCCGTTAACCCCAACTATCCAGATTTTACGTCATATCTAGTTCCTGGTCAGGCTCCTCCTAGCCCGGCCCGGAATATTTTACTCACTGATCTCCCCCTCAGTAAAGCGTCCCCTTCCCCTCGTCTTACTACCCCTCGACCGGAACCCCTAACTGACGTTTCTAAACGAAGCCCCATACTAACCCGACAACTGCCCGGTACCCTCCAACCCCGACATTATCAAATGCCTCTCCGACTGACACCAGGCCCGACACACATTAACGGTGACGGCCAGTTACAACACGCTGATCCTGTATTCGTCTATGTTCCCCTCACTACTACTGATCTATTTAACTGGAAGACCCATAACTCTACATTCACCGATAAACCTCAAGCAATGGCGGATTTGTTTACCTCCATAGTCCAGACACATAATCCCACTTGGGCTGATTGCCAGCAACTGCTTATGACATTGTTTAACAACGAGGAAAGGACACGGATAAACCAAGCGGCAATTAAAGCGCTGGAAGAAGTGGCCTGTACACAAAATAAGGCCAACCGAGCAGTATGGGCCGCAGCACATTATCCAAATACTGATCCGGAGTGGAATGTCAATGGCGCAGATATGGCCCATTTAAAAGCATACAGGCACGCTATTATTGTTGGCATGGAGGAAAAAAGGCGATTAATATGTCTAAGACGGCTGAGGTATTGCAGAAATGTGATGAATCGCCCAGTGCCTTTTATGACCGATTATTCGAGGCATACCTTTTGTATACCCCCTTTAATCCAGAGGCTCCTGAGAATTCCCGAATGGTTAACTCTGCCTTTGTCAGCCAAGCCTACGGAGATATAAAGCGCAAGCAACAGAAGTTAGAAGGGTTTGTAGGGATGTCCATAACCCAACTAATGGAAATAGCAAATAAGGTCTATATGAATAGGGAGACAGAGACGAAGAAGGAGGAAGAGCGAAAGATGCGTAGGAAAGCAGATATGCTAGCAGTAACTATCGCAGGCATAGATAGAAGGGAAAAGGAAGTATATAGGGGAACGGATAAAGGTGAGAATAAGTGGAATGGGGAACCTTTGAGTAGGAACCAATGCGCGTACTGTAGGGAAGAAGGGCATTGGAGAAGTGAGTGTCCACGAAGGGAACAGTATGAGAGAGACAGACCTAGGGCAGGGTATAGTAATAATTATAGAGGCAGAGCGAGAGGAAGAGGAGGCCCTGGAGGAAATAGTGGGAATAATAGAGGAAGTGTTAGTGGAGATAGATATTACCCAGCAGCGCAGAGACCCCGAGAGAGAGAGGATAGGGACTTTGTGGGTTTGGCTGACACAGTCATGGAAGACTATTGATACCGACCGGGCTCCATCCCCCTTGGCCGAGCGGAGCCTATGGTCGATGTAGCAATAGGGGGAAAAAGGAGTTCTTTCATGATTGACACTGGTGCTGAACATTCGGTGGTGACTGACCTAGTCGCTCCTCCTTCAGGAAGAACTATCACCGTAATAGGAGCAACTGGAAGGAGTGCCGCTAAACCGGTTCTTAAAAGTCGACTCTGTACATTGGGAGGCCACATAGTGAAACACCAGTTCCTTTATATGCCTGAATGTCCAGTCCAACTGCTAGGACGTGATTTGTTGTCGAAATTACAAGCACAGATAACATTTCTACCTAACGGAACAACATCTTTGAAGTTCAATGGACCCTCAGGTATAATGACAATATCTGTACCAAAGGAAGAAGAGTGGCGACTTTATACAGTGTTGACCAGCCAAAACCCTAAGAGTGATGAATCCTTGTTCAATATACCAGGAGTGTGGGCAGAGAATAACCCACCAGGACTTGCTCGTAATATCCCACCAATTCGTATCGAACTAAAGCTTGGGGTTTATCCAGTAAGCCTGAGACAATATCACATTCCACAAAAGGCCAAGAAGAACATACAATATTATTTGGATAAGTTCATAAGGTATGGTATCCTAAAATTCTGTACTTCCCCCTGGAACACCCCATTGTTGCCTGTTCAAAAGCCCGGTACAGATGAGTATCGCCCTGTGCAGGACTTGAGAGCAGTCAATGATGCGGTAGTAAGTATACATCCAGTTGTGCCCAATCCATATAACCTGCTTGCTTTAATTCCGGGCGGGGCTACCTATTTCACTGTTTTGGATCTCAAAGATGCCTTCTTTTGCCTACGAATTGCTGCGGAAAGCCAGTGTATCTTTGCATTCCAATGGGAAAATGCTGTAACGGACTCGAAACGCCAGATGACTTGGACAAGATTGCCCCAAGGGTTTAAGAATTCACCTACCCTATTTGGATCAGCTTTAAGTCAAGACTTACTGGATTTCAAGTCCATCCCAGGAGAATGTGTACTATTACAATACGTAGATGATTTGTTGATAGCGGCAGTTACAAGAGAGATATGTCAGCAAGCAACACATGATCTACTGCACATTCTTTGGAAGGCAGGATACAAGGTGTCCAGGAAGAAAGCCCAGTTGTGTCAGCCAACTGTCAAGTATCTGGGATTCCATATCTCTGAAGGTCAAAGGATAATGGGGCCAGAGAGAAAAGAAGCTGTATGCCAAATACCAATACCCAAGAATAGAAGACAAGTGCGAGAGTTCTTGGGGGCAGCAGGCTTCTGTTGGATATGGATTCCCAGTTATGCGATATTGGCGAAACCTCTTTATATGGCTATAAAAGGTACAGAACACGATCCCTTCCTGTGGACTCCCGAACAGCAAAAGGCATTTGAAGATGTGAAGAAGGCATTGATGAGCGCCCCAGCATTAGGTCTACCTGATCATACACGCCCATTCTACTTATGTGTACACGAGCAAAGAAGAATGGCTGTGGGAGTATTGACACAATACTTGGGATCATGGCAACGACCTGTTGCATATATGTCCAAACAATTGGATGCAGTGGCCAGTGGTCTTCCACCTTGTCTAAGAGCCGTAGCTGCTGCCGCCCTGCTGGTATCCGAAGCTGATAAGTTTACTCTGGGTCAGGAACTCTACGTGCGAGTCCCACACGCAGTACAGACGTTGCTAGACTATAAAGGCAATCATTGGTTTAGCAATAGCCGCATGATTAAGTATCAAGCTATGTTATGTGAAAACCCGAGAGTGCATCTAGAGACTGTTAATACCTTGAATCCAGCTACCCTTTTGCCACAACCTACTGAGAGTCAACATGATTGCCTGGAGGTGACAGATGAAGTGTTTTCAAGTAGACCGGACCTTCGTGATTTTCCCATCCAGAACCCTGATGTCCAGTACTATACGGACGGCAGTAGTTATGTGAAAGAAGGGATTCGCTATGCAGGATATGCAGTGACAACCATAGACAAGGTGATAGAAGCTGGGCCATTGTCAAAAGGAACATCGGCACAGAAGGCAGAACTAATCGCACTCACACGAGCGTTACAATTGGCTGAAGGATTGAGGGTGAACATCTATACGGACTCAAAGTATGCGTTTTTAACCACTCATGCCCATGGAGCCTTGTATAAAGAAAGAGGACTACTGAACTCAGAGGGTAAAGAAATCAAGTACGCAGCTGAGATATTACAACTCTTGGAAGCCGTGTGGGAACCGAAAGAAGTTGGTATCATACATTGTCGAGCACATTTGAAAGGTGATGGTGATGTGGTGAAAGGAAATCGGATGGCAGATAATGCAGCCAAGCGTGCCGCTGAATCGGGACAACAGGAATATGTGGAGTGTATAGCTGCTCTCATACCGACCCCTCTGTCTCAATGGACTCCAGTTTATAAAGCTCAAGAAGAAGAGTGGTTAAAGACTGAAGCTGGGAAGTACCTGGAGAACAATTGGTATCAGTTAGAAGATGGAAGAATAGTTATTCCAGCATCGCTAGCCGTAGAAATTGTCCAGAATTATCATAACGGGACACATTTCGGAAGAGATAGCATGGAAGAATCACTTAGGAAGCATTTCTACATACCAAGATTGGCCAACTTGACTCAAGCCATTGTACGAAGATGTGTGATATGTGCCAAGAACAACGCAAGGCAAGGTCCAGTGAAACCACCGGGAGTCCAGTATATGGTAGGACTCCCTATGTCCGATCTCCAAATAGACTATACGGTAATGCCTAAATCCGGCGGACATCACTACCTACTAGTTGTTGTGTGTACCTACTCAGGTTGGGTAGAAGCATGTCCTACTCGTACAGAGAAAGCAGGAGAAGTTGTGCGATTCCTGTTGCGAGAAATAATACCCCGATATGGACTACCATGCTCAGCACTCTCACACACATCAATCGCACACTCAGCCCACAAACATCACACACACAGCACCCCTCAAACACAGCATCCATTGCACACACACTGCACCCTTCACATACACACTACATCACTCACAGACACCCACTGCACCAAACACACACATACAATACTTCCGAACATATTTATATTATATATATATATATATATATATATATATATATACACACACTACAGCACCCCTCACACACATACTGCAGTCCTAAACACATTACGTTCCAGACACACACTAGATCCCTTACCCAACTCTGGATCATATACGCACACTAGATCCCTTACCCAACTCTGGATCATATACGCACACTAGATCCCTTTATACACTCTGAATCCTTATATACACACACTCACCTACACATTCTGGGTCCTTCAAACACACACTAGACCCCTGTATACACAAACACTGCGCCATCTACACACACACATACTACATTACTAAAATACACACTCTGGATCCCTTATAAACACACAAGTTTCATTGTAAACAAACACATACTACACCCCAAAACACACACTCTCTACAACCCCTACAAACACTACATCACCTATATACACACACACACTATAGCCTGTATGCACACACTTACATTCTCTACAGCCCCTAGCCATATATGCATTACATTACACCAAAAACACAACACTACTAAAACCGACCTTATTACACAATAACACACCACAATCAGCTCACTCTACACACACGCAATACCACAAGCAGGCTCCAAACACATGCACAATACTCTTTCCTGGCCCTTTTGTCTCCTGGTATCCATTTATAGAGACACCAGAGACAAGTTGCAAGGAAACACAGTGCAAGCATGTTATTAAATTTGCTTGCACTGTGCAGAACAAATACAGGGCTTTTGTTCTCATGCTAGAGCTCTTTAGCAGAGCTCTGCGCATGGTCTGCCCTGGAAGAGCATTGAACCAACATGCTCACTTTGAGACGGGGCGTGTTTGTCATTGGTGATGACGAAACACACCCTCTCTGCCCCGCCCCCTTCTTAGTGGGCCGCTGTGATAAAAAAATGCCCGGGTCGAATTTTTCTCCCAGTCCGGCCCTGGTGCCAACCGTTTATGGCTTGTTTTGAAGAGTACTTTGTCTATACTCATTCTCTTTCTGGTTTTGTCAAGTTGTGGCTCTGCTTTACAGATTATATATTTTTTTCTATGGAGCAGACCTGTTGATGCTTTTTTGAAGTTTCAGGAGGTTATGAATCAATTCCTCCCCACTATCAAATTTACCATGGAATTGAATGAATTCAAATTCAACATATTTTATTTCAAGCCCACTGACAGGAACGCATATCTACACTTCCCATCATTCCATCCACCCAAACTCAAGGAAGGGTTACCATATTCACAGATGTTGTGTCTTTAAAGAATCATCTTGGGGGGCGCGGATCCTGACTGGCTTCCTGAGCAGATGCAAGATTGCTGAGCTCCTGCAGCTAAAACTAATAAATCGCCCGAGTGCTTCACTGCACCTCCTGATACCTCTCGATTGAAAATCGGAGCACAGCAACCCGAGATGTATGACCGGCCTGCGGGCATGGGATTTGGGGAGAGACGGCCGCTTTCTCCGTCCTCTCGCCTACGGCCCGGGAGACACGACACTCCCCCCGCCGGACCGGTGGGGGTTATCCCGGTCCAATCATGGAAAAGAGTCCAGCCATACTACGGGCGAACAACCAGACCAAGCGGACAGCCTGCAACAACAGGTCAAACCACAATGGTTGCCGCCACGTTGTTAACAGGCCACAGCACATTAGAGCCTGACATCCTGAAGCGGCTAGAACGCACCTTTGCAGCCTCTTGGGAAAAACTAGCCAAGAAGCTGGAACAGGTACAGCCCTGCAATGCCCGCCACACCATCACTCAGCTCCCGCCATCGACAAACAGCCCCTAAGCAGAGGAGTGGTAGAAAATGGCGCCGGAGACGACGACGCCTCCAGCCTGCTCGCAACCCTGAACGCATTTACAGAGCTGGGGTTGGGAACCTCTCTATGAATTTTCTACCGCGATTTCGGTGGGGAAACAGGAGGCACATCACCAAGAAGGTACCAGATGGAACCCCTCAAGCGCTGGCTCCCATCTGCCGACCCACTGAGAGCCAGGTGACCCTGGTAATGTGGCTTCGGGACACTGTACACCCACAGGCAGGCATCGGGTAAAGGGCATACTGTAAGACTAAGATAAAGCACCGCGCTTACAGCAGCAGTAGCTTAGTATCCAACAGCTTAAAATACATAGTAAAAACAAAGAGAACGTTACCTGCGCTCTGGCCTAAATCCCCATGTGCATTTAAACAAAATGGAGGCTCTTCAGCAAAGTTTATTGTATGTGTAGATCACTTTGTCTGATATCAGCAAAGTTTATTGTATGTGTAGAAGCCCTATAAAGAGTTAAATGTTAAAGGGTTTATAAAATACCCCTTCCTGTCTCGCTGGAGATTCTTGGCTGATATCAGCATATCTAATGGCTAGTGTAGGAACTCACCTATTGAGGCTTGCCTTGACGTGGCTGGTGAGCTTATATATTCAAATGGCCATTGGAATAAAACTTAAGAGCCTCCATTTTGTTTAAATGCACATGGGGATTTAGGCCAGAGCGCAGGTAACGTTATCTTTGTTTTTACTATATACTGTAAGACTATATGGCCACCCACCATAACTAAGGGCTACGGAATATGCTCACATAAAAACGAACGCTATCCTGTTTCTCATCACTTATCGTTTTCTCCTACATTATAAATATGTTGTATCTTTAGTGAATGTGAGCATAACTCTTAAATCACAACTAAAGCACCCACAATTGCACAATACCTATATAGTGATGTCGCGAACATAAAATTTTCGGTTCGCGAACGGCGAACGCGAACTTCCGCAAATGTTTGCGAACGGGCGAACCGGGCAAACCGCCATAGACTTCAATAGGCAGGCGAATTTTAAAACCCACAGGGACTCTTTCTGGCCACAATAGTGATGGAAAAGTTGTTTCAAGGGGACTAACACCTGGACTGTGGCATGCCGGAGGGGGATCCATGGCAAAACTCTCATGGAAAATTACATAGTTGATGCAGAGTCTGGTTTTAATCCATAAAGGGCATAAATCAGCTAACATTCCTAAATTGTTTGGAATAACCTGCTTTAAAACATCAGGTATAATGTTGTATCGATCAGGTAGTGTAAGGGTTACGCCCGCTTCACAGTGACAGACCAAACTCCCCGTTTAACGCACCGCAAACAACCGCAAACATTCCATTTGCACAAACGCAAACTCCCCATTTGCACAAGGTTGGATACCAAGCTAGCCATGTCCCGTTCCTTGTCTTCACTGATGTCATTGAAGGTCTCTTCCTCTACCCAGCCAAGTACAACACCAAGGGTCCCCAAAGGTGACAACAAGCCTGGGAAACCCTGGGACACCTGCTGTGTTTGGTCTTCCACCTCCTCAAAGTCACCTTCCTCCTCTGACTCCTCTTCTTCAGACTCTTCTCTCTTTGCATTGCCTCTCTCTGCGTTATTATCAGGTATGTTAAGTAGTACTATTCCTATCAGTTTAATCCCTGTTATGTCCCCTGTGGTGTACCCCCTTTTCAAGTTTCTTCCTCATCTATATCATTGCCACACAAAAGTATAGTGTAATTATGAGAATGAGTACTAGTGGCAGAGTTTGTAGAGTGTGTAGGACTGGATGTGATATTTGTGGAATTCCATATTCTTAATCCAGTTCCGACTCCTCCCAGAAGGGCTGCAAATATGTCCAGTTTTTCCTGACTCCCTGCTTTGCCTAAACCACTGCCGCCGTTGTTCTGGACACCTTGGAGGAATAGAAGGATTATTAAAATGTAGACTCTAATCTTTTTAAACTGACTCCCTTATTTGGAGTATCTTCTGCCCGCATTGCCTGTCTCCCATCACTACTGTGATACAGCTTATACTTATCCATCCTGTAACAAGGATCCACCACAATCTTCTGTTGACACACATCATCATCCTAATGCAGCTTTGCCTTGCTCTGTGGGAACACTAGATCTCATCATTAGAAATGTATAGCTATATGGGAGACTGGAAAACTCAGAGAAAGAATCAAAACAAAAGAAAAACAAACATACATACAGATGTAGAGAGATACAAAAATTATGAGAGTTATTGATTGCTGGGACCCCCCAATTGATCAATCTTTTCCTCCTCTCTCATCTGTTCCCTCAGTGCTTTCACATCTGCCTCCAATCTTTCAGTCTGTCTCTTTAGGTCCCAGTAGTCTCTATTCCCTTCTTTATTCCTCCAATTATCCCAGTCCCGTCTATTGGTCTGATGCTCATCCCATCTATGGTTCCTTCTCCAATTATTCTCCCAATAACTGTTCCTGTAGTTTCTCCGTTTTTCTCCCCAATTGTGATTTTCCCAGTTAATATCTGTCCTTTTTAGCCTCTCCCAGGTATTTTTATTATTCCAATTATTATTGATTACCTTAGGCCCCTCCCATCTATTTCTCCAATTCTCTCCCATTACATTACTTCCTTTAGCACTGTCCCTATTCCTATGGTCCCTCTGTGGATCTCTCCATCTTTTGTCAAAGTCCTTTTGGTCTCCAGTTCTCATTATCCCTCTTGTTCTGGGGTACATCCCACCTCTGGCTTCTCCATTTACCATCTATATCTCTACCAGAGTCAACCTTGAATGTTCTTATGGCTGAAACAGAGAAGGCCTGTTCTGAGAACAGATGCTTGATCCACCAATTGTCAGCTCTAGTTAGTACCATTTCTAAGTCTGCTGGTGTTGGATCAAAAAGCCTCACAAATTCTTGACACTCCCAGGGAAGGGCTTCCATTACTTTAGCAATGTGTTCTGGTGAGCCCAAGACCAGAGGCTGTTGAGGTTGGCGTAGCGTATACCAGAACAATATCCTTTGAGCTACCTCTCTAGGACCATCTGCTGGCCTCATAATAATATTAGCTATTTCTTTCTCAATGCTGAGTAAATAGAAATTTGTTGCAGCAATTCTTCCTGCCTGATCAGACACACTGTTATTAAATCCAAATAGTCTGCTAGCCAAAGGACCCATAGCATATGCTAACAGTTCTGTCCATTCTTCTAAGTTAAGACCTCCTTTTTTCGCTCTATTTGCTCCCCTCATAAACCAATGTGTAAAGGTGTTAAAGTTGTCAGTTGGCATACTTCCCCACCATTTCTGGAAATTATCTTTGTCTGTGATTGACATAGTCCTTGTCTGTCTAGAGAAGCTAGTAGGCATTTCTCTTACATTAAAATGTTCAGTTATTATTATAGGGGCTTGTGGGACACAATTCACAATTGGCACATTTCCATTGTGTTTTGTTCCCAGCACTGGTTCTTTAAAATAAGACTGGCCTGGGCATGCTCTAGGAATCTCCTTATCCCATTTATTTGTGTTTTCTTTAATTTTCATTTTATATTCCATGACTAGGTCTTGGAGTTCAGTGATCTTAGCACTATATGCATCTCTCTGTTGTTCTATTTCTCTTAACTCCTTTTCCAACCCCTCAATCATTTTGTTTGTTCTTAGGGCAGCTATTTTAAAACAATCTCTTTCATCAAGAGCATCTTCCATTTTATTAGTGGTTACTAAATTAGCTTGCTGCAATTCGAGTACCATGCTTGCCAAACCCCCTATTGCAGCAACAACCGCTTGTGCCACCAAGCTTTTCCTTTTCTTAATATTGCACTTTTTATAAGTAACAATCTGTGTCAAAACATCCATAAAACCTTCATATTTTCCACAATTGGGGCCTGCTGGTTCTGGAAGCTCATATGGTCCATCATGTTTGTCAATGTCATTCTTGAAGTACTCTAGTACTTCTACAGAAAAATACTTAGTACCCAGAAATGACATTTTAAAACTGAGCTCTCCCTGAGTCTTTAACAATGGGATTAATTTAAAAAAACTGAAACTGGCTCCAAAGAGATTAAACCATTTGAGAAACTTAATTACATTAACCTATTCAAACAAACTCTTGTCTTTTAAGAAAAAAACTTCACAGTTTCAATACAACAAATGCCCACTGAAAGCAAAACACAAAACCACCCTTCTGCCTTTGTTTAACCCCTTAAGGACACATGACATGTGTGACATGTCATAATTCCCTTTTGTTACAGAAGTTTGGTCCTTAAGGGGTTAAGGGGAGGGGGTGGGTGGTTTACAAATAAACAGAATGATTTAAAGGAAGATATGGGAACTGGAAAAACAATCTAACATAGGCACACCTTTACTTCATAATATTTACCTCAAATACAAACTGTTCATTTTCTATTAAACACACTCCAGTGTAAAAATAGAAATGTTAACCTGGCTAAACAATAGCCACCACACTGTATTAGCCCCAATACCTTTATCATGTAAACACAATGCAAATTATATTTACCTTAGTATGGTGAAGGTAATACTTGCTAATTAACTTCACATGGAAGCCTATTATAATGCAGGGCTAGGCCTGTACTCTGATATTCAAAACACAACAAAACTCAACTTGGATATTGAGGCCTGATGCCCAAACTTGTATATTAAAATGGAGGTCTGCACTAGGATACAAAAGAATCAAATCCGCTTCAAATGCAAAAATTAGGCCGCATGGAAGCCTATTATAATGCATATATTATAATGCAATAACAATAAAACTCAATTCAGATATTTGAAACACACAAAAACTGTAATAATATATTCAAAACTGAGGCCTGATGCCTAAGCTGGTACATTAAAATGGAGGCCTGAACTAGACTCCAACCACAATCAGCCCTTGATTTCCCTTGCAGAGGATAATTAAACAAAGTACTTTTTTTTTTTTCCTCCCCCCCAAAAAAAATAAATCTGACTATCTATTAATGTGTTATTACCTCATAAATAACCTTTTGTAGAAGTCTAAAATTCGTTGGTTGCCAGATGTGGTGTATCACCAAATTAATATAAATATTAAACAAGGTTCGTCTACATTAAAAGGTATTTATTTAGAAGGCAACAACACAATACTATAAATATATCACAAACACACAGCCCAGACCCACGGAGCAACAACCCTTTTAAATCTATCTATCTATATAGTAATCCCCTTCCCCACACGTTTGATCTCACCCACGGTTAGGCCTTCACATCTAGTAATGGCTCACTGCTGCAAGTCCAACATCACATCCACCAAGGAAGAAAAGGAAGCAATAGAGTATAACATGGTTCACCAAGATACCACATGGCGTCTGCTCAGTAGCACAGCCAAGAAGGAACAGAGAGGAATGAGGATAGAGGGGGGAGTGGCTATCTCTTTCCTGACTTGTAAATTACCATATCAATTACCATATCAAAGTAAAGCTTATCCCCCTGTAAGAAAGATCTACATGAACTTGATCACATGACCCCTGGTCACCATGCTAGTTTGATGACAGAATGTCACCACATCCCCTATCAGAAGACAACCCTGGAGAAGGTCCCAGCTGGACTTCACCAACTAATGATAAAGAAGAAGCTACAGGTTCCAGCCCTGACAGAGACTGGCGGACAGCGCCAGAAACACAGTTGGTCCCTTCTACCTCTGCTCCTTCTCCTTCTTCCCCCTCATCTGGATTGAATCCTGAAAGTCCCAGCTTTGTCCATCATTCACCAGTTAGGGACTCTAACTCTATACGAGGATCTGGACCTCTGTCTACCAGATCCCTTCCCAATGTTGTGGGCGAAAGACCCTGTAATGAAGAAATTAGTGGACAACCACCAAGCAACCTAGGTAGAAGAAATTGGAGGGCCCCGAGATTCTTGACCTATGACAACATTGGGGAACCCACATATTCTCAGAACCCCCACACGTGCACTAAGTTAATCAATGTATTGCATACTTTGACTGAAATATTGAGTGATAGAATTTCCTGTATTAGATTGTATTGTACCATCTTGTTAAACGGTTATAAACCAGATGAACTGCTCTTGCCAGTGGAAGGCCAGGATCCTACAGAGGGGAGGATGTAACAGACTGCTATACTTTACTGTTTTTACTTTAAGTTTTGAGATATTGAACTTTTCCCTTTGCCCTGTCTTGTGAGGAGGAGGGGCTAGGATGGCAGGAAGAAGAGGACAGGGGAGAAGCCATGTTCTCTGAGTCTGCTATAAAGAAAGTGTGTTCCTATCTGTTTATATGGTCTATTACTGCTGGGACAGTGAGATAATAACAGGGGAAGGCTAATGCACTGCAACTACACGAAGTTGGAGATGGTCTACTGCTCTGCTAGGAGAATTAGAAGACTGTCATTTTATGTTTAACTCCCTGCAGATTCTAGAACTTTCTGCAGGAGTGTGAATAAGCTCTTGCATCCTGCCAGAAGTGATGTACTGAACTGTTCGCTGGCGAATAGTTCCCGGAAAACATAGCGTGTTCGCGTTCGCCACAGTGGGCGAACACATGCGCGGTTCGATCCGCCCCCTATTTGTCTTCATTGAGTAAACTTTGACCCTGTGCCTCACGGTCAGCAGACACATTCCAGCAAATTAGCAGCAGACCCTCCCTTCCAGACCCTCCCACCTCCTGTACAGCATCCATTTTAGATTAATTCTGAAGCTGCATTCTTAGATAGAGGAGGGAAAGTGTAGTTGCTGCTCATTTGATAGGGAAATTGATAGCTAGGCTAGGGTATTCAGTGTCCACTACAGTCCTGAAGGACTCATCTGATCTCTGCTGTAAGGACAGCACCCCAAAAAGCCCCTTTTAGGGCTAGAACATCAGTCTGCTTTTTTCTTTTTTTTTTTTCTGTGTAATGTAATTGCAGTTGCCTGCCTGCCTGCCAGCTTCTGTGTCAGGCTCACAGTGGATACCGTGCCCACTTGCCCAGTGCCACCACTCATATCTGGTGTCACAATAGCTTAAGCTTAATGTTTTTTCACTGTAATAGATTGAATAGCAATTAGTTGTCTGCAAGCGTCTGGGTGTCAGGCCTTCAGCATGTACTCTGCCAACCTCTGCCAGTGTACTTTGCCACTCATATCTGGTGTCACAATAGCGTGCCTTTAAAAAGAAAAAAGTTTTTCACTGTAAGCTAATAGCAGTCAGTGTCCTTAAAGCGGGTGTCAGGCCTTCAGCGTGTGCTATGCCAACCTCTGCAAGTGCACTTTGCCACTCATATCTGGTGTCACTATAGCGTGCCTTTAAAAAGAAAAAAAGTATTTCACTGTAAGCTAATAGCAGTCAGTGTCCTTAAAGCGGGTGTCAGGCCTTCAGCGTGTGCTCTGCCAACCTCTGCAAGTGCACTTTGCCACTCATATCTGGTGTCACTATAGCGTGCCTTTAAAAAGAAAAAAGTTTTTCACTGTAAGCTAATAGCAGTCAGTATCCTTAAAGCGGATGTCAGGCCTTCAGCGTGTACTCTGCCAACCTCTGCAAGTGCACATTGCCACTAATATCTGGTGTCACAATAGCGCTGATTTAAAAACAAATTTTTTTTTCACTGTTAAAGATTGAATAGCAGTTAGTTGTCTTCAAGCGGGTGTGTCAGGCCTACAGCGTGTACTCTGCCAACCTCTGCCACTGCACAGTGCCACGCATATCTGGTCGCACAGTAGCTTGCACGCATAGTACCACTAATCCAAAAAAATGACAGGCAGAGGCAGGCCACCCGTAGGGGCCATCGTGGTCGTGGTGCTATGATTCCCTTTTGCCCTAGAATAATGCCCAGTTTTCAGAGGCCACGTACCCTGAACTTGAAAAGTTCTGAGGACATAGTTGACTGGCTAACAAAGGACACCCAATCTTCTACAGCTTCCGCTCGGAACCTTGACGCACCATCCTCCTCCAGCTTAGCTTCGGGCACCACTCAAGATACCACTCACCCGCCTGCCGCCACCACCAAAACTAGCACCACAGTCGCTTCACTTGGTATGTCAGAGGAGTTATTTACACATCCGTTTGAAGAAATGAGTGATGTGCAACCATTATTGCCAGAGGATGTAGATAACAGGGATATGTCTCAGGCAGGCAGCATTACACACATGGACGTACAGTGTGATGATGATGATGTTGTACCCACTGCTGCTTCCTTTGCTGAGTTGTCAGATACAAGTGAAGCGGTTGATGATGACGATGCGTCCATGGATGTCACGTGGGTGCCCGCTCGGCAAGAAGAAGAACAGGGCGGAAGTTCAGATGGGGAGACAGGGAGGAGGAGGAGGAGACGAGTTGGAATCAGGGGCAGGTCATCGCAAGGAGCTAGTGGCACAGTCAGACAGCATACATCGGCACCCGGGGTGAGCCCGAAAGCACGCCAACCAACGCATGCTGTGTCCACCACCAGAATGCCGTCATTGCAGAGCTCAGCAGTGTGGCATTTTTTTTTGTGTGTCTGCCTCTGACAACAGCGATGCCATTTGCATCCTGTGCCAAAAGAAACTGAGTCGTGGGAAGTCCAACACGCACCTAGGTACAACTGCTTTGCGAAGGCACATGATCGCACATCACAAACGCCTATGGGATCAACACATGAGTACAAGCAGCACACAAACTCAAAGCCGCCATCCTCCTCCTGGTCCAGCATCTTCAGCCACGTCAACCACTGCTGTCCTCCTTGCCCCCTCTCAACCATCCGCCACTCCGTCTCTCGCCTTGAGCAGTTCCCGCTCATCTGCCCACAGTCAAGTGTCTGTGAAAGGACATGTTTGAGCGTAAGAAGCCAATGTCAGAAAGTCACCCCCTTGCCCAGCGTCTGGCAGCTGGCTTGTCTGAACTATTAGCCCGCCAGCTTTTACCATACAAACTGGTGGAGTCTTAGGCGTTCAAAAAATTTGTAGCTATTGGGACACCGCAGTGGAAGGTACCCGGACTAAATTTCTTTGCACAAAAAGCAATCCCCAACCTGTACTCGATTGTGCAAAAGGAAGTAATGGCATGTCTGGCACACAATGTTTGGGCAAAGGTCCATCTGACCACTGATACCTGGTCTGCAAAGCATGGTCAGGGCAGGTATATCACCTACACTGCGCATTGGGTAAACCTGCTGACGGCTGCCAAGCATGGAATGCATGGCTCTGCAGAGGAGTTGGTGACACCGCCACGACTTGCAGGCAGGCCTGCTGCCACCTCCTCTACTCCTCCTACTCCATCCTCTTCCATAACCTCCTCGGCTGAGTCCTCTTCTGCTGCTGCGTCTTGCTCCACATCAACGGCACCCCCCCAGCTCCCAGGTACTATTCCACATCCCGGATACGGCAGTGTCACGCCGTCTTCGGTTTGACTTGCTTGAAAGCAGAGAGTCACACCGGACAAGCACTCCTGTCCGCCCTGAACGCACAGGTGGAAAAGTGGCTGACTCCGCAGTAACTGGATATCGGCAAAGTGGTTTGTGACAACGGAACAAATATGTTGGCGGCATTGAAGTTGGGCAAGTTGACACATGTACCGTGCATGGCACATGTGTGTAATCTGATCGTACAATGCTTTGTGCATAAGTACACAGGCTTACAGGACGTCCTGAAGCAGGCCAGGAAGGTGTGTGGCCATTTCAGGCGTTCCTACACGGCCATGGCGCACTTTGCAGATATCCAGCGGCGAAACAACATGCCAGCGAGGCGCTTGATTTGCAACAGCCCGACACGTTGGAATTCAACACTCCTAATGTTCGACCGCCTGCTCCAACAAGAAAAAGCCGTTAACGACTATTTGTATGACTGGGGTGCTAGGACAGCCTCTGCGGAGCTGGGTATTTTTTTCCCACGTTACTGGACGCTCATGCGCAATGCCTGTAGGCTCATGCGTCCTTTTGAGGAGGTGACAAACCTAGTCAGTCGCACCAAAGGCACCATCAGCGACATCATACCATTTGTTTTCTTCCTGGAGCGTGCCCTGCGAAGAGTGCTGGATCCGGCCATAGATGAGCGTGAAGAGGAAGAGTTGTGGTTACCATCACCACCAGAAACAGCCTTATCAGCATCGCTTGCTGGGCCTGCGGCAACGCTGGAAGAGGATTGTGAGGAAGAGGAGTCAGATGAGGAATGTGGCTTTAAGGAGGAGGAGGAGGAAGACCAACCACAACAGGCATCCCAGGGTGCTCGTTGTCACCTATCTGGTACCCGTGGTGTTGTACGTGGCTGGGGGGAAGAACATACCTTCAGTGAGATCACTGAGGACGAGGAACCGGACATGAGTAGCTCGGCATCTAACCTTGTGCAAATGGGGTCTTTCATGCTGTCGTGCCTGTTGAGGGACCCTCGTATAAAAAGGCTGAAGGAGAACGACCTGTACTGGGTGTCCACGCTACTAGACCCCCGGTATAAGCAGAAAGTGCCTGAAATGTTACCGAATTACGGCAAGTAGGAAAGGATGCAGCAGTTCCAAAATCAATTAAAAAGTATGCTTTACACAGCGTATAAGGGTGATGTCACAGCACAACGGGAATCTAACAGGGGAAGAGGTGAAAGTAATCACCCTCCTCCCACGACCACGCCGGCAAGGACAAGACGCTTTACAGACATGTTGTTGATGGAGGACATACGGAGCTTTTTAAGTCCTACGCATCGCCACAGCCCTTCGGGGTCCACCCTCAGAGAACGACTCGACCGACAGGTAGCAGACTACCTCGCCTTAACTGCAGATATCGACACTCTGAGGAGCGATGAACCCCTTGACTACTGGGTGTGCAGGCTTGACCTGTGGCCTGAGCTATTCCAAATTTGCAATAGAACTTCTGGCCTGCCCCGCTTCAAGTGTCCTGTGAGGAAGGACCTTCAGTGCAGCAGGAGGTATTGTCACTGAGAAGATAAGTCGCCTAGGTCAAAAAAGTCTAGATTACCTCACCTTTATTAAGATGAATGAGGGATGGATCCCGAAGGGACTGACAGTGGGCGATACATTCGACTAAAAAAGGCCTGATGAGGGGGACGTAACAGGGTGTCGCGGCAGCCGGCCCGCCGCGTGATATTTAAATCCCTAGCTCACCCCAGTACCTTGCCCTGTCGTGGTTTCCTGTTCCTGGTTTCCTGAGAGTGCTTTATCATTTTGAATCTGATTTCCTGGTATCCTGATCTTGGCTTTTCCCTGGTTATTCTGAATTCTGGTTTCCCTGACTTGGCTTGTGTAAACGGTATTGTGTATTTTCTGACTTCCTTGACCTCGGCTTTCCCTTTGACCAGTCTCTAGCGTATTAGTCCGGCCATTCTAAGGTCCGGTTTACGCTCTGTCCTTTTATTTTCCTTTTCTTGCCTATGTATATGTTTACATAGTTTCTGCGTGCTGGACCACACTAGTAGTCGTGACATTGGGATTAAACTGATAAGAATAGTACTACTTAACACACCACTCCTATCTGGTGGCACATTAGATTGCATGCGCAGTGCCCCAAATTTGAAGTAGGAGGACTGACCAAGCATCTTTTTCAATCTGCCGGTTCCTAAAATCGATGCCTTATATACACGTCCCCTGATAGGGGACATAACAGGGATTAAACTGATAAGAATAGTACTACTTAACACACCACTCCTATCTGGTGGCACATTAGATTGCATACGCAGTGCCCCAAATTTGAAGTAGGAGGACTGACCATGCATCTTTTTCCATCTCCCGGTTCCTAAAATCGATGCCATTGTAACCCTGTAACCCTTTTTTGCCCTGCTCCTGGCAACAAGCTGTAGCTAGCAGCAGTTACACCTTCTTCTGTGGCTGACTGGGATCCTGAGCCTCCGCTATAGTTGGGAGATCGAGACATCTTGTTCTGACACAGTGCCTCCACTCAGTGCAACTTCTATTTATGGGGAACCCACCAAACTGAGTAGATGAGTACCCTCCACTTAATACCTCAGAGACATGAAATAAATACAGACATGGGAATAAACACTGTATTGTGGTCAAAGGGATACACATAAAACAGCCACATATAACAACGCAGTTCCTGGCTAATGTTAAACACAGTCACAAGAGTCTTTAGCAGCAGGAATGCAGACAACAAACTTCTCTTATTAACATTAATAACTACATCTGAACAGTTAAACTTCTAGGTACCTGCAGGTAAATTATGTGCACAACGTAAGGGGCCCTTAGGTGTAGGTAGCGCTACCCAGGTACAGTTATAAGGGAGAATCCTGAAGCAATCTCTGGAGACAGTACCTTTGAGTGACTTCTGTAACTGCAGATATTTCCAGAGAGATCCAGTAGAATGTAGGACAGCAGCAGAACAGCAATGGCAATCCTTTCTCTTCCTTCTGCTGGCAGGTAGTGATGTCGCGAACATAACATTTTCGGTTCGCGAACGGCGAACGCGAACTGCCGCAAACGTTCGCGAACCGGCAAACCGGGCGAACCGCCATAGACTTCAATGGGCAGGCAAATTTTAAAACCCACAGGGACTCTTTCTGGCCACAAAAGTGATGGAAAAGTTGTTTCAAGGGGACTAACACCTGGACTGTGGCATGCCGGAGGGGGATCCATGGCAAAACTCCCATGGAAAATTACACAGTTGATGCAGAGTCTGGTTTTAATCCATAAAGGGCAGAAATCACCTAACATTCCTAAATCACAATGGATATGGATTGACACCTGACATATGACATATTGACACCTTGACATATGGATTGACACCTGTCCTCAGAGACCCTGATACACACTGACACACAGCAGAATAGGGATTGTTCACCCTACATAGGGACACTTGGCAGGTATGGATTGACATCTATCCTAAGGATCCCTGATACACACTGACACAGAGCAGAATAGAGACTGTTCCCCCTACATAGGGTCACTTGGCAGATATGGATTGACACCTGTCCTCAGAGACCATGATACACACTGACACAGAGCAGAATATATACTGTTCCTCCTACACAGGGTCACCTGGCAGATATAGATTGACACCTTTCCTCAGAGATCATGATACACACTGACACAGAGCAGAATAGAGACTGTTCCCCCTACATAGGGTCACTTGGCAGATATGGATTGACACCTGTCCTCAGAGACCATGATACACACTGACACAGAGCAGAATAGAGACTGTTCCCCCTACATAGGGTCACTTGGCAGATATGGATTGACACCTGTCCTCAGAGATCATGATACACACTGACACAGAGCAGAATAGAGACTGTTCCCCCTACATAGGGTCACTTGGCAGATATGGATTGACACCTGTCCTCAGAGACCATGATACACACTGACACAGAGCAGAATAGAGACTGTTCCCCGTAAATAGGGTCAATTGGCAGGTATGGATTGACACCTGTCCTCAGAGACCATGATACACACTGACACAGAGCAGAATAGAGACTGTTCCCCCTACATAGGGTCACTTGGCAGATATGGATTGGCACCTTTCCTCAGAGATCATGATACACACTGACACAGAGCAGAATAGAGACTGTTCCCCCTACATAGGGTCACTTGGCAGATATGGATTGACACCTGTCCTCAGAGACCATGATACACACTGACCCAGAGCAGAATAGAGACTGTTCCCCCTTCATTGGGTCACTTGGCAGATATGGATTGACACCTGTCCTCAGAGATCATGATACACACTGACACAGAGCAGAATAGAGACTGTTCCCCCTACATAGGGTCACTTGGCAGATATGGATTGACACCTGTCCTCAGATACCATGATACACACTGACACAGAGCAGAATAGGGACTGTTCTCCCTACATATGGTCACTTGGCAGATATGGATTGACACCTGTCCTCAGAGACCATGATACACACTGACACAGAGCAGAATAGAGACTGTTCCCCCTACATAGGGTCAATTGGCAGATATGGATTGACACCTGTCCTCAGAGACCATGATACACACTGACACAGAGCAGAATAGAGACTGTTCCCCCTACATAGGGTCACTTGGCAGATATGGATTGACACCTGTCCTCAGAGACCATGATACACACTGACACAGAGCAGAATAGAGACTGTTCCCCCTACATAGGGTCACTTGGCAGATATGGATTGACACCTGGCCTCAGAGATCATGATACATACTGACACAGAGCAGAATAGAGACTGTCCCCCCATACATAGGGTCACTTGGCAGATATGGATTGACACCTGTCCTCAGATAACCTGATACACACTGAAACAAAGCAGAATAGGGACTTTTCCCCCTACATAGGATCACTTGGTAGGTATGGATTGACACCTATCCTAAGGATCCCTGATACACACTGACACAGAGCAGAATAGGGACTGTTCCCCCTACATAGGGTCACTTGGCAGATATGGATTGACACCTGTCCTCTGGGACCCTGATACACACTGACACAGAGCAGAATAGGGACTGTTCACACTACATCGGGTCACTTGGCAGGTATGGATTGACACCTATCCTAAGGATCCCTGATACACACTGACACAGACCAGAATATGGACTCTTCCCCCTACACAGGGTTACTTGGCAGATATGGATTGACACCTGTCCTCAGAGACCTAATAGTGTAATAATGGTAATACTATTACCTATTATATTATATTGGCAGGGGCAAGGAAATTCCCTCTAAATAGATGGGTATAGGCAGAGAGTATGGAGACCGGAGTGATAAAGTGTCAATAAGGTGATAAAAAGTTAAATGTATCATAAACACACAGCCACCCTTTCTCTTAGCTAGTTTCCAGAAATGCTGGATAGGTAGAAGGGCTATAAAGACTCAGAGAGGTCTAAGAAGAATCCTCTAAACTAGCCCTAATCTCCTTAAACACTTTCAAGGGTGTTCTAAGCTAAAGGTCAATCTAAACGTTTAGATGACTGCCTGATTTCCCATCACAGATGCTGGCTAGGAATAACAGTGTGCAAGACAAAGAGTGGGTCTAAGTGCCCATAGTGCAGTAAAGTGTCCCGAGTGAAGTGAAAAAGAGAATAACGAGCTGGCGCCCTATCAGGGGACGTGTATATGGCATCGATTTTAGGAACCGGGAGATGGAAAAAGATGCTTGGTCGGTCCTCCTACTTCAAATTTGGGGCACTGCGCGTGCAATCTAATGTGCCACCAGATAGGAGTGGTGTGTTAAGTAGTATTATTCCTATCAGTTTAATCCCTGTTATATGCCTTTTTTTTTGGTTTGGTTTTTGAAGCCACAGTGCAGCACCAGAGGGCCGATAAATTAGGCATGTACACATGCCTTAAAAATTAGGTATTGTTGCAGCCGCTGCTATAGCAGCGGCCATAAAAATTGATGTTTGTTTCCCAGGCAGAAAGTGCCCTAAAACATTGCGGCTTGAAACCCTAGTTAGTGGCGGATAAGTCACGCAAGTCAACCGGCATTCAGAGCTAAAATACAGCAGCGTGTGGACCATTTTTAGCCCAAGGCAGCTCATCTCATCAGGCCTTTTTTAGTCGAATGTATCACCCACTGTCAGTCCCTTTGGGATCCATCCCTCATTCATCTTAATAAAGGTGAGGTAATCTCGACTTCTTGACCTAGGCGACTTCTCTTCTCAGTGACAATACCTCCTGCTGCACTGTAATGGTAAATTAAGTAATTTCTTTATATTTATGAAGTTCTGAATTTCATAAATATGAAATAATACCACAAATAAAATAATAAAAGGTATACTGGTCAATCACATAAATATTAGTGAATATCTTGAATGAACAGACAAGAGGCAAAGTTTTGATGAAAGTATAAACAAAACTTTACTGGGAATACAATTATCAAGCACACAAAAAAACAAACACTTAAAAAAAAAAAACACACACTGCTATAAACAATACATTCAGGTAAGAAATCTACTTAGCTCTATTCATGGAGATTCAGCAGCTTACACAGGATAATTGAATCAGCATAACACACAGAACAATGAGGTGAGTTCCTTGCCACATGTTAAATGGATTTACATGGGCACCTCTAAAGACACCTGGCTTCTTCCGACCCAGTCATGAATTGGGATAGCTCAGGCCACAGGTCAAGCCTGCACACCCAGTAGTCAAGGGGTTCATCGCTCCTCAGTGTCGATATCTGCAGTTAAGGCGAGGTAGTCTGCTACCTGTCGGTCGAGTCGTTCTCTGAGGGTGGATCCCGAAGGGCTGTGGCGATGCGTAGGACTTAAAAAGCTCCGCATGTCCTCCATCAACAACACGTCTTTAAAGCGTCCTGTCCTTGCCGGCGTGGTTGTGGTAGGAGGAGGATGACTATCACCTCTTCCCCTGTTAGATTCCCGTTGTGCTGTGACATCACCCTTATACGCTGTGTAAAGCATACTTTTTAATTTATTTTGCAAATGCTACATCCTTTCCGACTTGTTGTAATTTGGTAACACTTCTGCCACTTTCTGCTTATACCGGGGGTCTAGTAGCGTGGACACCCAGTACAGGTCATTCTCCTTCAGCCTTTTTATACGAGGGTCCCTCAACAGGCACGACAGCATGAAAGACCCCATTTGCACAAGGTTAGATGCCGAGCTACTGATTTTCCGTTCCTCCTCCTCAGTGATCTCAATGAAGGTATGTTCTTCCCCCCAGCCACGTACAACACCAGATAGGTGACAACGAGCACCCTGGGATGCCTGTTGTGGTTGTTCTTCCTCCTCCTCCTCAAAGCCACATTCCTCCTCTGACTCCTCTTCCTCATAATCCTCTTCCAGCGTTGCCGCAGGTCCAGCAAGCGATGCTGATAAGGCTGTTTCTGGTGGTGATGGTGACCACAACTCTTCCTCTTCACGCTCATCTACGGCCTGATCCAGCACTCTTCGCAGGGCACGCTCCAGGAAGAAAACAAATGGTATGATGTCGCTGATGGTGCCTTTGGTGCGACTGACTAGGTTTGTCACCTCCTCAAAAGGACGCATGAGCCTACAGGCATTGCGCATGAGCGTCCAGTAACGTGGGAAAAAAATACCCAGCTCCGCAGAGGCTGTCCTAGCACCCCAGTCATACAAATAGTCGTTAACGGCTTTTTCTTGTTGGAGCAGGCGGTCGAACATTAGGAGTGTTGAATTCCAATGTGTCGGGCTGTCGCAAATCAAACGCCTCACTGGCATGTTTTTTCGCTACTAGATATTGGAAAAGTGCGCCATGGCCATGTAGGAATGCCTGAAATGGCCACACACCTTCCTGGCCTGCTTAAGGATGTCCTGTAAGTCTGGGTACTTATGCACAAAGCATTGTACGATCAGATTAGACACATGTGCCATGCACGGCACATGTGTCAACTTGCCCAAATGCAATGCCGCCAACAAATTTCTTCTGTTGTCACAAGCAACTTTGCTGATCTCCAGTTGGTGCGGAGTCAGCCACTGATCCACCTGTGCGTTCAGGGCAGACAGGAGTGCTGGTCCGGTGTGACTCTCTGCTTTCAGGCAAGTCAACCCCAAGACGGCGTGACACTGCCGTATCCGGGATGTGGAACAGTACCTGGGGAGCTGGCGGGGTGTCGTTGATGTGGAGCAAGATGCAGCAGCAGAAGAGGACTCAGCCGAGGAGGTTATGGAAGAGGATGGAGTAGGAGGAGTAGAGGAGGTGGCAGCATTCCTGCCTGCAAGTCGTGGCGGTGTCACCAACTCCTCTGCAGAGCCACGCATTCCATGCTTGGCAGCCGTCAGCAGGTTTACCCAATGCGCAGTGTAGGTGATATACCTGCCCTGACCATGCTTTGCAGACCAGGTATCAGTGATGGACCCTTGCCCCAACACTGTGTGCCAGACATGCCATTACTTCCTTTTGTACATCGAGTACAGGTTGGGGATTGTCTTTTGTGCAAAGAAATTTCGGCCGGGTACCTTCCACTGCGGTGTCCCAATAGGTACAAATTTTTTGAACGCCTCAGACTCCACCAGCTTGTATGGTAAACGCTGGCGGGCTAAGAGTTCAGTCAAGCCAGCTGTCAGACGCCGGGCAAGGGGGTGACTTTGTGACATTGGCTTCTTACGCTCAAACATGTCCTTGACAGACACCTGACTGTGGGCAGATGAGCAGGAACTGCTCAAGGCGAGAGACGGAGGGGCGGATGGTTGAGAGGGGGCAAGGAGGACAGCAGTGGTTAACGTGGCTGAAGATGCTGGACCAGGAGGAGGATGGCGGCTTTGAGTTTGTGTGCTGCTTGTACTCATGTGTTGATCCCATAGGCGTTTGTGATGTGCGATCATGTGCCTTCGCAAAGCAGTTGTACCTAGGTGCGTGTTGGACTTCCCACGACTCAGTTTCTTTTGGCACAGGATGCAAATGGCATCGCTGTTGTCAGAGGCAGACACACAAAAAAAATGCCACACTGCTGAGCTCTGCAATGACGGCATTCTGGTGGTGTCAACAGCATGCGTTGATTGGCGTGCTGTCTGGCTCCTTGCGACGACCTGCCCCTGATTCCAACTCGTCTCCTCCTCCTCCTCTCTGTCTCCCCATCTGAACTTTCCCCCAGTTCTTCTTCTCTTCTAGCGGGCACCCACGTGACATCCACGGATGCATCATCATCATCAACCGCTTCACTTGTATCTGACAACTCAGCAAAGGAAGCAGCAGTGGGCACAACATCATCATCATCACACCGTACGTGTGTAATGCTGCCTGACTGAGACATATCCCTGTTATCTACATCCTCTGGCAATAATGGTTGCGCATCACTCATTTCTTCCAACTTATGTGTAAATAACTCCTCTGACATACCAAGTGAAGCGGCTGTGGTGCTAGTGTTGGTGGTGGCGGCAGGCGGGCGAGTGGTAACTTGAGAGGTGCCCGAAGCTAAGCTGGAGGAGGATGGTGCATCAAGGTTCCGAGCTGAAGCTGTAGAAAATTGGGTGTCCTGTGTTAGCCAGTCAACTATGTCCTCAGAACTTTTCAAGTTCAGGGTACGTGGCCTCTGAACACTGGGCATTATTCTAGGGCCAAAGGGAATCACAGTACCACGACCACGACGGCCCCTGCGGGGTGGCCTGCCTCTGCCTGTCATTTTTTTTACGATTAGTGGTACTATGCGTGCAATCTACTGTGACAACAGATATGAGTGGCACTGTGCAGTGGCAGAAGTTGGCAGAGTAGACGCTGTAGGCCTGACACACACACTTGCAGACAACTAACTGCTATTCAATCTATTACAGTCAAAATTGTATTATTTTTTTTAAATGTACACTACTGTTACACCAGATATGAGTTGCACTGGTGTGACACTGTGCCCTGGCAGGCCCTGAAATGCACACTCGTGAAGGAAACTGACTGCTATTATATTACAATCCAAAAAGTTTAGTTTTTTTTAAATGCAAGCTATTGGGACACCAGTGAGTGAGTGGTGGCACTGGGCAGGCCCTGAAACGCACACTAGTGAAGGAAACTGACTGCTATTATATTACAGTCCAAAAAGGTTTTTTTTGTTAAATGCAAGCTATTGTGACACCAGATATGAGTGGTGGCACTGGGCAAGTGGGCACAGTATACGCTGAGAGCCTGACACACAAGCTGGCAGCCAACTAACTGCTATTCAATCTATTACAGTCAAAATTGTATTACACCAGATATGAGTTGCACTGGTGTGACACTGTGCACTAGCAGGCCCTGAAACACACATGCGTGAAGGAAACTGACTGCTATTATATTACAGTCAAAAAAGTTTTTTTTTTGTTTTTTTAATGCAAGCTATTGTGACACCAGATATAAGTGGTGGCACTGGGCAAGTGGGCACAGTATACGCTGTGAGCCTGACACACACGCTGCTATTATATTACAGTCAAAAAAGTTTGTTTGTTTTTTAAATGCAAGCTATTGTTACACCAGTGAGTGAGTGGTGGCACTGGGCAAGTGGGCACAGTATATGGCAGGCAGGCAACTGCAATTACATTACACAGAAAAAAAAAAAAGCAGACTGATGTTCTAGCCCTAAAAAGGGCTTTTTGGGGTTGCTGTCCTTACAGCAGAGATCAGATGAGTCCTTCAGGACTGTAGTGGACACTGAATACACTAGCCTAGCTATCAATTTCCCTTTCAAATCAGCAGCAGCTACATTGTCCCTCCTCTCACTAAGAATGCAGCTTCACAATGAATGTAAAATGGATGCTGTCCAGGAGGTGGGAGGGTCTGGGAGGCAGGGTCTGCTGCTGATTGACTGGAATGTGTCTGCTAACTGTGAGGTACAGGGTCAAAGTTTACTCAATGATGACAAATAGGGGGGGGACCGAACAGCGCATATGTTCGCCGTCCGTGGCGAATGCGAACAAGCGATGTTCGCCAGGAACTATTCGCCAGCGAACCGTTCGGGACATCACTTTACCTATATCCTATGCTAGAATTGCATTTTACCTGACCATGCACTCCAGGAGATAGGGTACTGTACTAATATCATTGCTTAACATACTTAATGATAATGGCCCTACCAATATGCATGTTCCACCCAAGCCCATTTTGCTCCAGCTAATATGTTAACGTACTGGCAGAACGCATGGAGACCTATGGCCGGGGAGACTTAATCCCATGAAAGTTAAACATGCTACATAGCGTGCAAATCATTATTTTAAGCGGGTCACGTCTCTTACCTCTCTTACTCGTGTAACTCTGAATGCTAAAATTGTCGAAACCCACATCAAACTTGTTATAATAGTTTGACTATCTTTATAATATAAAAATTGTGCCGAGACCAAACTGTCATATATATGTACAATTGTGTCAAAACTGTACTTGCATATGCTGTTGTGGCAGTGTAAGATGCATTGTTACCACTTGCACAACGAAAAATAAAGAATAAGAAAAAAAAAGAATCATCTTGGATGCCGAGAGCTTTGAGAAATGGGTGGATGGGATGATGGGAGACTTTAGGGACAGAGGCTACCCACATGATCTATTACAGAATGCTAAAGAGAATGTTGTGCACCCTCGTACTCGGGAGGTCACTAGCACTACGAGTAAATAACGATCTAAATTCATTTCCTTTGTTCATACATTTTCAACCAAGTCTAAGTGTTTTTTTTCTGGCATACATGTTCTTACATGTTGAGATTTTAGTGCTCAGATGTACGGACATATGCACATACAATGCAATACACACACAGATACACACATTGCCAAACACATTGATACAGATACATACTGACAGTGATTCAGTAAAATTCATACACAAAAAGTGCAATGAACACTACAAGCAATGTAAACTGTTTAAAACATACCCATAACCACATAAAGCCTAATATAAAGTGCTCAAACTTGAAACCCATATACCAATAAATCCACAGGCATACTGACCTAGAGCAGGAGATAATCAAGTCCCAATGTTTCAGTGTCTAGACTTCCTTAGGGGTGATCTCTAATGAACTGGTCTTAGTTCCTATTTAAATACCCTACATGATTCTCTATGTATGAAAAACAGCAGAGGGGAAAGAGGAGGGAAATCATAAAAAGTAATTGTGTACAATCAGTATTAAGCCTGCCGTCTCTGACAAAGTCAAAAAATCTCCCATTGAGAAAAAGAAAAATCGCTTTCTAAAATTATTTCTCCCTGCATTGAATCCACCATTTTACGTCATACCATGCACACTGCATCCTATATCATGGCATGGACGTGTAATATCACTGTGCTAGCCATCTGAAATTACATGGAGAAAGACTAGCCAAAAACATATGTGTATCTATTTGTTTGGCAATGTGTGTATCTGTGTGTGTATTGCATTGTATGTGCATATGTCAGTACATCTGAGCATTAAAACACTAGCACACTACTGCACTCTAAATGACAAAACTACATACAAACACACCCCTGCAATAAAACAGGAACATTACATACGAGGACACCAGTGCAAATGGCAACACCACACACAAACACACTCCTACACTCAAGCACCAACACTATAAAAAATACTTCCCTGCATTCAAATGTCAGTACTCAATGCTAGCTCAAACAGAACTCAAATGCAAACACTACTCATAGATATGAGCCAACATTCACACACATAATCCATACAACAACATGCTTACATTCAAATGTAATACTGCTCACAAATAAAACACTGCAAGGATGGGAAAATGGTAAATACCTAGACAGGGCCGACATCAGAAATTTTAGTGGGTCCCTAACACAGCACACAGTCTGGGTCCCCAGGGGGGTCTGCCTCCAAGCCCACCCCCAGGGCCCACCTTCAAATTCCATCCTCCAGGGCCCACTTCTAAATCCCACCCATAGGAAGACAAGCACTCAGACACAATCACACGCACTGATACAGAAGGACACAGATACACACACACACACACACAAAGATACACACATACAGAAACAGTATGTATGCCTATATGTGAGTATGTCTGACACACATATACTGAAACAGACACACATATTGAGACACACAGATATACATAGTGACACACAGACACATACTAATATACATACACACACACACACACACACACATGCATAAGGACATACAGACACACACATACAAACATACACACACACATATTGACATACATACAGACACATGCATGCAGACACATACATACTGAAATAGATACAGAAACATACATACAAGAAAAACATTCCGGCACTCCTGGGGTTTTCAAAAGCAATCTTCTTTATTCAGAGAAACCACATCAACGTTTCAGCTCCTGTCAGGAGCTTTCATCAGGACATTTGTATCACTAAGAATGAAGAAGCTTATATAGGGCATGTAATAAAAACATATACATACTGACACATACATACAGACAGACAGACAGACAGACATACGGATAGACAGACATACGGATAGACAGACAGACATACAGACATGCAGCCATGGATACATACAGACAGGCATACAGTAATACAGACATGCATACAGACAGACATACATACTGACACACATACCTACATACTCACACTGACATACATACATACTGACATACATACTAACAGACCGACATACATACTGACATACATATTGACAGACATACAGACATACTGACATACATACATACAGACATACATACATACTGACAGACATACATACTGACATACACATACATACATACATACATACATACTGACAGACAGACATGCATACTGACAGACATACATACTGACAGACAGACATAAACAGCTCATTTTTCAGCCACCCTCCTGTTTCTTACCTTTTCATTCAAAGAGGGTGGCTGGAGCTGATGGGAGTCGGCTGGCTCTTCCTCTTCATAGCCTGGCTGTCTCTCCACCTTCCCGCGTGGAGTGAGCTGGGAGGAAGTGACCGGCTGTCACTTCCTCCCAGCAGTACTTGTGCTTTTTTTTGTTTTTTTTAAAGGGGCCGGTCACACTATTACACATCCGTAGCCTGACCGGGCCCCTAAAGATGTAGGGCCCATTGGTGGCCCTAAATGCTTGGGCCCACAGGTGGGCCCTCAGTGTGCGGGCCCCTGTGATACTGCATCGGCGGCAGCTCTGCCACTACTCATGGGGCCCAGATGGCAAGGCCCCCCAGGGCCACCGGGCCCGTGACAACCATCATGGTTTTCACCCCCTGATGGCGGCCATGTACCTAGATGCCAAAACATTTTTTGACTAGTAAGATCATTGCTTAGCCTTTATAACTATAGACCACTAACAAAGGTTTAAAACTGTTTTTCCTATAATTGTGTTGCCTTTATCCCTGCATTAGTCAAACTGATACCTAGAAATTATGAGCACATATATTAGACATCTACAAGCAGGTTATACTTATCACTTATAAAGTATTTACTTCCTTAATATTTGAAATAAAACACTATAGGATAAATACAGACATGCTAAGTCTGATGGAAAAAATATGTCCATTTGTGTGTATATAGAGAACCATTTTCGGAAATAAAAGTGACAAATTAAATCAACTCTGCATATATTGTGTAAAAATATACATTATTTTAAAAGAAAGTTGTGAATAACATTAATATTTCATCTGTGTAAGAAGCACATAATATATGTCAAATCCATTAAATGTTTATTGACTTGGTATATAGTTATTATTAAAGGGACACTATAGTCACCTGAACAACTTCAGCTTAATGAGGTTGTTCAGGTGAGTGCTACAGCTACCCGGAGCCTTTTTCTTGTAAGCACTGTATTTTCTGAGAAAATGCAGTGTTTACATTGGAAGCTTGGAACACCTCTTGTTGCAGTCAATCAGACGGCCACCAGAGGGACTTCCGAGTTCAGAGGCCCTAAAAAGGCCTCACGTCTGACATATTCACGCATGGGTGAATACTTCAGACGGGCTATCAGCACACAAAGCACTGTGAACGCGCTTTGTGTGCTGAGGCTGTCAGCTCTGCTGTGGGAGTGGCTAGAGCTGAC
The DNA here is from genome assembly GCF_036172605.1 of Pelobates fuscus. Taxonomy (NCBI): domain Eukaryota; kingdom Metazoa; phylum Chordata; class Amphibia; order Anura; family Pelobatidae; genus Pelobates; species Pelobates fuscus. Next base: position 362,091,109 of record NC_086317.1, read on the forward strand.
AGCTGAAGCCCGAACCCACAGGGACTCTTTCTGTCCACAATAGTGGTTGAAGGGGGGGGGAGGAGACCTACTCTCCTTCCCCCCCGGCCCCCACCCCTGAAGATAATGAGGGGGGGACCTACTGTACTCCCCCTCTCCGGCCCCCACCCCTGTGCGGCGGGTGGGGGCCCTAAAAATAACAAAATTGTGGGGGAACTACTGTCCCCCCCCGGCCACCACCCCTGAGCGGTGGATGGGGGCCCTAAAATTAAAAATAAGGGGGGACCTAATGTCCCTCCCGGCCCCCACCCCTGTGCGGCGGGTGGGGGCCCTAAAAATAACAATAGGGTGGACCTACTGTCCCCCCTGACCCCCACCCCTGAGCGGTGGGTGGGGACCCTAAATACAAAGGGGGGGACCCTAGTCACCCTTCCCCCCCCCCAAAAAAATAATATCTCCCTACCTACCCCCCTCACCCTAAAAATAATGAGGGGGGGACCTTTAACTAAAACCCTGTTAAAAAAAAAGGAGAGATAAAAACAACTTACTATTCAATGTTTTCTTTCTTCTAAAATCTTCTTTCTTCAGCCCCCAAAAAGGCCAAATAAAAAAACATAATAACCGACACAATAAAAAAAAAAAAAAACGAGCGCCCCGAAAAAATAATCCATCTTCATCCATGGAGGGCTCCGCGCAGACTGAGCTCTGCAGGGCGGGGGAAGGCTTATAAAGCCTTGCCACGCCCTGCAATTAGGCTAAGAACAATCTGATTGGCTGGTTTAAGCCAATCAGAGTGCTCTTTGTCATTTTACACAGCGTGGGAAAGTTAAATTTTCCCACGCTGTGTAAAATGACACAGAGCACTGTGATTGGATGGATTTCAAGCCATCCAATCACAGTGCTCTGTGTCATTTTACACAGCGTGGGAAAGTTCTTTGGAATTTTCCCACGCTTGTAAAATGACACAGAGCACTGTGATTGGATGGATTTCAAGCCATCCAATCACAGTGCTCTGTGTCATTTTACAAGCGTGGGAAATTTCTTTGGAATTTTCCCACGCTTGTAAAATGACACAGAGCACTGTGATTGGATGGATTTCAAGCCATCCAATCACAGTGCTCTGTTTAATTTTACAAGCGTGGGAAAGTTCTTTGGAATTTTCCCATGCTTGTAAAATGACACAGAGCACTGTGATTGGATAGATTTCAAGCCATCCAATCACAGTGCTCTGTGTCATTTTACAAGCGTGGGAAAGTTCTTTGGAATTTTCCCACGCTTGTAAAATGACACAGAGCATTTATTGTTTATTTGTGTGTGTGTGTGTATGCAAACACTATATATAGAGAAATCTCTATATATAGTGTTTGCATGCAAAGTTTGGAGTAGGAGGGGGCGGGTATAGAAAGCGAGCTGAGCTGTCAGTCAGACAGTTCAGCTCGCGGACGCGCATTCCGCGCACATGCGCGGTAAAGCGCTGAGTGTCTTCATAGGACAGCTGTCAAAGAACGCAATTGGTGCAGCGCGAAGCCGCGCATGCGAACCACATCGCGATGACGCTTCTCTCATTTTGATGAAAAAGGGGGTGCGGCATGGCTGGGAGCTCGGCGCTGGAATGGAGGTAAGTTTTTAATATAAAAAAGCCTCGAAAATATTTTTTTTTTGCTGCAAGTACATATAAAAGCAAGAAGGAAGGCTGGGGGACCTGTCTTTCTTGCTTTTATATGTTGGCTATAGAGTCCCTTTAATGTTTTTTTCTCAACATTTCAATTTAATAATTTAAATAATATTTAATTTACCATATTTTATGTGCTATACTGTATCATTTGCAATATCCCTTACTTTTTTTAATGCATGCTGATAGCATGCTTATACTATGCATGTTCAACCGAATTGTCAAATGTTGACAGTAAAATGTTCCAAAAAAATATGTCACATTTGGAATGGAAACTTTAAAATAAATGACTAGTTTGTCATTCAAAGATCTTTTAACCATGCAATGCACCTAGAAATTATTTTTAAAAAAGAGTAATACTACTATCAGCTGTGTGATACTTTCAATATTTTGATTAAGGAGGAACATTAAAATGTCATATTGCTATTAAAAAGCTTTGTTTCGATGGATTCACTTTATTTCATCTCTGTCAAGCATATAGAAAGAATGGGTTATATTTAGTTTTCTTAATCTAGGGAAAAATAGATAGAGGTTATATCTGAAGAAAAATGCATGAGTAAGATAGGCTGTGATTGCAGAATACTAATAGACTGAACTCAATGTGTTCATTAGTCATTCTGTGTGATTTAACAAAATGCTTAACAGACATTCTTACTTTTTCCATAAACGCAATAATACTTGTGCAAGCTAAAATTTATATATATATATATATATATATATATATATATATATATATAAAAAAAACTTGAAAATCCCCCGCACTCACGCTTTATTGTGTATCCAATTCGCCGGTTGCCATGGCATGAACTCCATTCAAAATATTGTTGCAAAGAACTGCCGCTCACCGGTCTTGTAAAAGTCCAAATTTTATTGAAGTTAATTTAAAAGAGAGACCAACTTTTCAGTCCCAGCTCGGGACTTTCCTCAGGGTAACAAAACATTGTTTTGTTACCCTGAGGAAAGTCCCAAGCTGGGACTGAAACGTTGGTCTCTCTTTTAAATTAACTTCAATAAAATTTGGACTTTTACAAGACCGTTGAGCGGCAGTTCTTTGCAACAATATATATATATATATATATATATATATATATCCTAAAAAAGTACATCAAGTTTTCTTGAGTAAGTAGATTGACTAGCTCCACGACAAGGTTTACTGTGCTTAATATTCTTTTCAATGTAACTAATTTAGCTAAAAAGTTCAGTTAAATACCCAACATGTTCTCTAAATACATAATATTCAAATACAACTGTAACCGTTTACAATATACATATATATATAGTATTATTTTTAATCATAGTACAGACAGATATTCCATTGGCAAACACAAATGTGACCTTTGGTGGGCTAAAAATGCAATATCCTATTAATTAAAAAATATTGTCTTATTTTGCAGGCCACAAAATAACAAATTATAAATAACTTTCAAATTACATTTGATTGCTGTCAAATTGAACTATAGCTGCAGTTAAGATGTATTAGTAAGTATAGAATTACATACCTGAGCTATAGAAAAATTGAAGGAATTGCACATACTCAGTGTACTTGTTTTTCAAACTTCTCAGTTTAATTATAAATGCTATAATACAGTAGCTAAAGTTTTCTCACCCCCTTTTCTCTTAGAAAAGATAGTTAAGTTACATTCTCATCATGTTCTGCATCCTTAATGAACTCCTCAGGGAAGACAGAATATCAGTAACACAATTAACTTCCTATTCTTATGCAAATGAGGAGGCTCAGAGTCCCTGATGGAAGCATGCTTTTTGGCTGCAGTTAGCAAACGTAAGCTATTAAATGACACATGGAGCCTTAAGCTGAAATTTAGACTTCACTAATTTGTACTGTGACATGTGCAAAACAGCTTTTGAGGAATGTGAAACACAGTTGCTTAAATATATATCTGTTTGATGAAATCAGGATGATCACCTCTGGCAAAACTGTCATCAGTAGCATGATTGTCTTTGCTACGTAGGTTTAACAGTATTTAATTAAATGTATTGTTTTTAAAGCATGCGCAATGGCATTAATTATGCTTAATAATATGTTACAGTACATTTTTGTAAAACGTTGAAATACATTTTTAGAATTTTTTGCTGCATGCCATACATTTTTAATTACATGACAGCCTAATTTCTTTGCTACAGATTTCATTTTAGTTACATAGCTGAAAAGAGACTTGCATCCATCAAGTCCATCCTTCCTTGTATGCAGGCCCGGACTGGCCATCGGGCATACCGGGCAAATGCCTGGTGGGCCGCGATGGCTGTGGGGCCGAGGCCGGCAGGGGAGATCACAGGATCTCCCCTGCCAGCCCCTGCAGGGCCAGCGCGCTACCCGAGCGCCGGCCCTGCTCTGTGCCTCCATGGGCCGGTGGGGAGATCAAAGATCTCCCTCACCGGCCCAGAGGCAGTTACAGGCGGCCGCCGGCAGCAGAGTGTGTGAGGGAAGCAGGAGAGAGGACCGGCGGAGCTCTATCCAGCAGCTCCACCGGGTCCTCTCGCGAGGTCTGAGCGTTCCCGCGCTCCCAAACACAAACACACACAGCACCCTCAGACACACACAGCACCCTCAGACACACACAGCACCCTCAGACACACACAGCACCCAGACACATAAAGCACCCCCAGACACACACACAGCACCCAAACACACACACACAGCACCCAAACACACACAGCACACTCTCACACATACATATATATATATATATTATATATATATATATATATAATAACCCTCAGTGAGTTAACAGGCAAAGAAAATTAGAAACCTAGAATGTGACGGCACATAGAAACACCCTCACACACAGCACATACACACACACTGTGCCCCTCACACATACAATACGTCCAAATATATATATATATATATTATATATACACACACACACACTCTCTACAGCGCCTAGCCACACATATTACACCACAAACACAAATTAAATTGACCTATTTACACAATACCACACCACACTCTACACACACGCAATCCCACAAGCAGGCTCCAAACATATGCACCATGTACTTTCCTGGCCCTTTTGTCCTCTGGTATCCCACTTGTGGAGACACCAGAGACAATTTAAAAGCAAACACAGCGCAAGCATGTTATTAAATTTGCTTGCGCTGCGCAGAACAAATTCAGGGCCTTTTTCTAATGCCAGAGCTCTTCAGCGGGGCTCTGCGCATTGAACTAACATGCTCACTTTGAGAGGGGGCGTGCTTGTCATTAGTGATGACAAAACACAACCTCTCTGGCCCCGCCCCCTTCTTAGGGGGCTGCTCTGATTGAAAAATGCCCGGGCCTAATTTTTTTCCCAGTCCGGCCCTGCTTGTATGTTTTTTGCTCTTGATCCAAAAGAAGGCAAAAAAACCCAGTCTGAAGCGCTTCCAATTTTGCAACAAACTAGGAAAAAATTCCTTCTTGACCCCAAAATGGCAGTCAGATATCTTCTTGGATCAAGCAGCTTTTACCCCACTAATTAGAAATTATATCCCTGTATGTTTTGTTTTGGAAGTATTTATCCAATTGCTGTTTAAACATCTGTATAGACTCTGATAAAACCACCTTCTCAGGCAGAGAATTCCATATCCTTATAGTTCTTACTGTAAAAAAACCTTTTCTTTGCCTTAGATTAAATCTCCTTCCAGCCTAAATGCATGACCTCGTGTCCTATGTATAGCGCTGTTTATGAATAGTTTTCTAGACAATGGTTTGTACTGACCCTGAATATATTTGTATAATGTTATCATATCCCCTCTGAGGCACCTTTTTTCCTAACTAAAGAGATTTCATTTTGTTAACCTTTCTTTATAACTAAAATGCTCCATTCCTTTTATCAATTTTGTAGCTCGTCTCTGCACTTTTTCTAGTGCCATGATATCCTTCTTTAGAACATGTTTCCAAAATTGCACAGCATATTCAAGGTGTGGTCTTACCAGCAATTTATAAAGAGGCAAAATTATATTTTCATCCCGAAAATGTATGCCCCTATTTATACATGACAAAATTTTACTGGTCTTAGCAACTACAGATTGACATTGCATATTGCTGCCTAATTTGTTGTCTATAATTATTCCCAAATCCAGTTTGTGTGTGGTTATCTCTAATTCACTACTATTTAGGATGTAAGTTGCTTGTGCATTCCTGACCCCGAAGTGCATATTGAAATTGGCTTTATTTAAATTAGATGTTTTAGTACACCCCACTTGCTTTTTCTTTTTTGAGTTTATTAAAAAAATTACCATAATGTGATCACTATTTCCCAAATCCTCCCCTACTTGAATGTTGGTTAAAAGATCAATATTGTTTGGTATAACGAGATCCAGACAAGCATCCTTTCTAGTTGGTGCTTGTACCAGTTGTGACATGAAGGTGCCATTTAACACATTCAAAAACCTAATTCCCCTTGCTAAAGTACTAGTCACTGTATTCCAATTTATGTCTGGATAATTTAAATTGCCAATAATTAACGTGATACCCAAATTTGCAGCTTTCCCAATTTGCTCTAACAGCTATTCTTTTTCAATAATATTTACATTAGGTGATTTATTATTATTATTATTATATTATTATTTATATAGCGCCAACAAATTCTGCAGCGCTTTACAGTGGGTGGACGAACAGACATGTAGTTGTAACCAGACAAGTTGGACACACAGGAACAGAGGGGTTGAGGGCCCTGCTCAATGAGCTTACATGCTAGAGGTAGTGGGGTAAAGTGGCATGAAAGGGAAGGATAGTATTAGACTAATACAGTTGCAAGAGAGGAATCAGTCGGGAGCTATTAACAGTTTAATTGATACTTTTTTTAACATATCCCAACCAATAATTGATGTCCCTTCATTTGCCCAAAGCAGATATCGTCCCATAAAGCTTCCACCTTTTCCTCGTCACACTCCACATGCCTAAGATTTTACTTTAACTCATGGTTCACTTACAAACATACTCCACCCCCTTCTTGTTTTTCCTAAATAACATAGAAACATAGAAAGTGACGGCAAATAAGAACCATTTGGTCCATCTAGTTTGCCCAATTTTCTAATACTTTCATTAGTCCCTGGCTTTATCTTATAGCTAGGATAGCCTTATGCTTATCCCACAGATGCTTAAACTCATTTACTGTGTTAACCTCTACCACTTCAGCTGGAAGGCTATTCCATGCATTCACTACCCTCTCAGTAAATTAATACTTCCTGATATTATTTGTAAACCTTTGCCCCTCTAATTTAACACGATGTTCTCTTGTTGTGGTAGTTTTTTATTCTTTTAAATATAGTCTCCTCCTTTACTGTGTTGATTCCCGTTATGTACTTAAATGTTTCTATTATATCCCCCTGTCTCGTCTTTCCTCCCCCCTTTAACCTTTCCTGGTAAGTTTTATCCTGCAATCCATGAACCAGTTTAGTAGCCCTTTTCTGAACTCTCTCTAAAGTATCAATATCCTTCTGGAGATATGGTCTACAGTACTGCATACAATACTCCAAGTGAAGTCTCACCAGTGTCCTGTACAATGGCATGAGCACTTCCCTGTTTCTACTGCTAATATCTCTCCCTATACAACCAAGCATTCTGCTAGCATTTCCTGCTGCTCTATAACATTGTCTGCCTACCTTTAAGTCAGCAGAAATAATCACCCCTAAATCCCTTTCCTCAGATGTTTAGGTTACTACTCTATCAAATATTCTATACTCTGCCCTTGGGTTTTTACATCCAAGATGCATTATTTTGCATGTTTTCTCATTAAATGTCAGTTGCCACAACTCTGACCATTTTTCTAGTTTACCTAAATAATTTGCCATTTGGCTTATCCCTCCTGGAACATCAACCCTGTTACATAATTTTGTATCATCAGCAAAAAGACATACTTTACCATCATGACCTTCTGCAATATCACTAATAAAAATATTGAAAAGAATGGGTCCAAGTACAGATCCCTGAGGTACCCCACTGGTGACAAGTCCATGCTTCGAATATATTCCATTTACTACAACCCTCTGTAGCCTGTAACTCTGTAGCCACTGCCTTACCCATTCAACAATATTGGAATCCAAACTTAAAGATTGCAGTTTATTGATAAGCCTTCTATGTGAAACAGTGTCAAAAGCCTTATTGAAATCTAGGTAAGTAATGTCTACTGCACCACCCTGATCTATTATTTAGTTACCCAATCAAAAAAATCAATAAAATTGGTTTGGCATGATCTCCCTAAAGTAAACCAATGTCATCTCTGATCTTGAAATCCATGTGATTTTAGATGTTCAACAATCCTATCCTTTAACATGATTTCCATTACTTAACCCACCTATAGGCTTACTGGCCTATAGTTGCCTGACTCCTCCCTACTACCTTTCTTTTGAATGGGCACAACATTCACTGACTTCCAATCTTCTGGGACTTCTCCTGTTAACAATGATTGGTTGAATAAATATGTTAATGGTTTTGCTAGCACACCACTAAGCTCTTTTAATAACTTTGGATGTACTCCATCAGGTCCCATTGACTTATTTGTCTTTACTTTTGACAGTTGAAATAGAACCTCTTCCTGTGTAAACTCACATGTAACAAATTACTCATTTGTCCTTTTTCCTAACTGAGGCCCCTGTTCTATCAAAAAACCCTACCCCGTGAAAATTCCCTACCCTCGTCACTTCCGGTGACGCAGCCGCACCTGAAGTGACCCTCATCCAATGGAGCAGGAGGGTGTGCGCCTCCGCGCAAGCGCACACCAACTAGGTAGGGATTTTTCACGGGGTAGGGGAAATTAACGCAACAGTGCGCACGCGCGGCAAAGTACTCCCGTCGGAGGTACAGCGCGCGTGCGCACTAGTGGCAAGGGAGCTCTTCACAAACCGCGCATGCGCAGTATAGGGGTAGGGAATTTTAATGGCTATTAGCCCTGTGAAATCTCCCTACCCGTATACTGCGCATGCGCGGACTCTAATCGTCGGATTAAAGCCTCTCCCTGCTCCCAACACTCTCAGCCATCCAAGATTGAGGGTGAAGTATATTGGGACGGTGGGTGTTTATGTGCATTATATTGGGGGGGTCTGCGAATTATATGGGGGGGTCTGTACAGTATATGGGGGGTCTGTACAGTATATGGGGGGTCTGCGCAGTATAATGGGGGGGCTGCGCAGTATTGGAGGGGTATGCGCTGTATAATGGGGGTCTGCGCTGTATAATGGGGGGTCTGCACAATATAATGGGGGGGTCTGCGCTGTATAATGGGGGGGCTGCGCTGTATAATGGGGGTCTGTGCTGTATAATAGGGGTCTGCGCAGTATTGGGGGGGTCTGTACAGTATGGGGGGTCTGCGCTGTATAATGGGGGGTCTGCGCTGAATAATGGGGGGGCTGCGCTGTATAACGGGGCGTCTGCGCTGTATAACGGGGCGTCTGCGCTGTATAACGGGGCGTCTGCGCTGTATAACGGGGCGTCTGCGCAGTATAACGGGGGGTCTGTGCTGTATAATGGGGGAGCTGCGCTGTATAATGGGGGTGGTCTGCGCAGTATAATGGGGGTCTGCGCTGTATAATGGGGGGTCTGCGCTGTATAATGGGGGTCTGCGCTGTATAATGGGGGGGTCTGCGCTGTATAATGGGGGGTCTGTGCAGTATAATGGGGGGTCTGCGAAGTATAATGGGGGTCTGCTCAGTATAATGGGGGGGTCTGCGCAGTGTATGGGGGTCTGTGCAGTATTGGGGGGTCTGTGCAGTATTGGGGGGACTTTGCAGTATTCGGGGGTCTGTGCAGTATTCGAGGGCACTGTACAGTATGGGGGGGTCTGTGCAGTGTATGGGGGGTCTGTGCAGTATCGAGGGGGTTCTGTGCAGTGTATGGGGGGTCTGTGCAGTATCGAGGGGGTTCTGTGCTGTATTGGGGGAGTCTGTGCAGAATCGGGGGGCATTGTGCTGTATTGGGGGTCTGTGCAGAATTGGGGGAATGTGCAGTATTGGGGGGGTCTGTGCAGAATTGGGGGGTCTGCGCTGTATATTGTGGAGGGTCTGCGCAGTATATGGGGGCTGTCTGCGCATTATATGGGGGTCTGCGCAGTGTATGGGGGGGCTGTCTGTGCTGTATATGGGGGTCTGCGCAGCATATTGTGGGGGGTCTGCGCAGCATATTGGGGGGGCTGCGCAGTATATTTCCGGGTCTATGAAGTATATTGGGGTGGCCTATGTGTTAGATGTGGGGGGCAGTGTGTTAGATGGAGGGGCTGTTCGTTACATGTGGGGGGGCAGTGTATTATATTTGGGAGCTGTGCGTTAGATGTGTACAACCCTAGTTTCACAGAAAAAATATTTATTTCATAGACATCATATGCCATGGCCTGCTTTTTGCTATGAAACCGTAGCCATCTAGTCACTCGCCAGAGAAGGATGAGAAACTGCACCCCAGCGAGAGGGACTGCCCCATATCTGCAACCAAATCCGTCGGTCACCGAATTCAGTAATCTCCGTCTCTTTGTCCATTCTGTATGTATGGTACTCCCAATTCTTATATTTAATCAAGGAAGCAGGCTGAAGGGTCAGTGTTAGGACCCGCTTAGGGGGGTCTGCCTTGACGTTGGCAGGCGGGCATCCCTCCAATGGCCATTGGAGCAACTAAATGACCTCCATTTGTCTAAATATACATAGGGATTAAGGAGAAAGCGCAAGTAACATTTTCTTTTCTTTGGTTTTTACTATATATTGGGGCTGATGTGTGTTGTAGTCCTTGCTGCTTAAGCGCAGGACTTCTCTTTTTGTATGTGTCACAGCTCTGACAAGCATTCTCCTATGGGACACGAAGTACATGAAGAGGAATGAAGAAGGCCATGTTTGATGCTCGTCTCCAGGGTGGAGTATTGAATTTATAAGTAATGAAGTGGCATCTGACACATGACAACCTGCTCCTGTTTGCACAGCAACTTCAACATTGTGTACTGTGATCACGGCCTAGTTCAGAGGTAGGTAACCTTGGGCAGTCCAGATGCTGTGAATTACATCTCCCATAATGCTGGCAAACCATTATGGGAGGTGTAGTCCAAAACATCTGGAATACCGAATGCGTATAAATGAAAAGTATGGTGTGTGTGAATGGTCAGTAACAAGGGTTGAAGCCTTGACGTGGCGTTACTGCTCACATGTGCATTCATTTGCCAATTCAACCAATGTGAGTCACTGTAATAGTTATGAGGTAACCATAAATACCGTGACTATGGAGAATTAAACGCCCATATCACCTAAACACTTCTTATACTGTGACCGTATCTCCTAAACACTGCTCACACTGTGACCGTATCTCCTAAACACTGCTCACACTGTGACCGTATCTCCTAAACACTGCTCACACTGTGACCGTATCTCTTAAACACTGCTTATACTGTGACCGTATCTCCTAAACACTGCTTATACTGTGACCGTATCTCCTAAACACTGCTTACACTGTGACCGTATCTCTGAAACACTGCTTACACTGCGACTGTATCATAAAAACTGCTTATACTTATCGGGATCCATCAAAGGTGGAGTCTAGGGTTATATACTCCATGCCACTTTAATCAGGGGGGGTAATAAAGTGTTCCAGATATAGTGCCCCAGTTTGGTCAGGTTTAAATCATTATAGGAATTCAACAGGTTCATAAAATGGAAACCTCTGTTGCATTAGACCCAATTCTGAGATTATGACCGAACCCTAAAGCACTTAATATTTTTATGATATTTTATTGATGTATTTTGAATGTTGTGCAAAGACCCCAGATGGTCACTGTTCCACTTGTATTCCAGTGGCCATGAAGGGCAGGTGAAGGTAGTTTTTATTTGACTTGAAATGTCCTTTGTATGCATCTTCAGCTCCTGGAGCGTTAATCTGCCAGAAGTCAACGGAAGCGCTCTACTCAAGTGTATGCATTAGCTCTGTCTTTTGTCAAAAGTAGAAAAAATACTTAAGATAAAGTTGTTCCTGTTTGCTCTTAATTTGTGGGCGTCGCAGGGATGCTTTAAGTCAAATTTAAAAGCGCTCTATCATTCTTTCTATTCTACGCCTCTAATCCTCAACATGGAAATTGTAGTTTGTAATAATAGAAAATATGTAGGTTGTAATATGCTTTCTGGTTACGTTCTGGTGAGTTTTAACTTAATTTTCTATTTTTACAGCTCCTGAGGGTAGGAGCAAACCGCCTTGAGGAGTCCCTGCATAAGAGACTATTGGATACAGAAGGCTGTACTAAAGGGAGATCTCATCACAGCATCATCCAAGTCGTAGTCAGGAGTATATGAGGCCTCTTAAGAGTAAAGAGCGGCTAACAATATCCGATAATAGGCCACATGTGCAATTATTATGTATGTAATTGATGTACAACATATTTTTTCACTTTTTTGTTACAGTAGAAATTAACAAATATTGTTAGACTTTTTGTTTACTTCTGTTCCCTGCAAAAAATATTAAAACTCCAAACAATTTTGAAATGTGCAGTGAAATGTGTATCTGTAATTACTGTGGGACAATGGAGAGCAACCCCAAACTGGTACTCTATAAAAAATCCAGGACTGTTCGGAAATATGGCTTTGTATCAAACTATGATAATTTATGGTGCACATAGGTCCTCTTGTCACTGTGCCTATGGAAAGTTTTGCTTATAACAGTGATGACTTTCAAAAGATAGCAATAAGCAGAGTAAGAAGTTGCTCTTTAAAGGGACACTATAGGCACCAAGACCACTTCATCTCGCTGAAGTAGTTTAGGTGCAGTGCCTATGTCCCCTGCAATGTGAAATATTGCAGTTTCTGAGGAACTGCAATAATTACCTTGCAAGGTTATCTCATCCTCTATTGGCTGTCTACCAGACAGGCACTAGAGGTGCTTCAGGTCCTTAGTGGGGACCAACTACGTGAAATGACACTGGACATCCTCACGCTTTGCATGAGGACAACCAGTGTCTTTAAAAACGCTATAGAAAAGCCTTGAGTTAATGCTTTTCGATGTGGAAGCCCAAATGTGTGCGCAGGAGGGACCTGATGTTGGCGGAGCCTGACCTATCAATCAGGTAACTGACAAAAAGGGTGAAGAGGGTGTTAGAAATACAGTTTGATATTCCTAGCACCATAGGTTTCCTTTAAAACAAAGAGTCTTTACCCCATTTCTAAATTTATATAGGTTCCCAAAACATCTATAACACCAAAAAGGCACTCCAATCTGTGTTCAACAATAAAACCTGAAGTCTTTGTTTTTTTTTGTGTTTTCTCCTCTGAAATCCACCATCTCATCATCCTGCTGTAGAATTGCAGTGATGTCATACATTGGGACACAGCAAGTGCTGTTATTTTTTATAGCTAAGTAACACAAATAGCATGTTAAAGTGTCAGCAATATACTTTATTTCTTCAAAGTTAATATGCAGTTTACACTTTATATGTATAGTGAAAAAAATATAAAAGTCAATGCGGAAACTGGATTAAAAAAAAAAAAGCAGAGTGTCGAATCCAACATGGAGAAAGTTCAATCACCTGTACAGAAATGCTGTATAGCATTAGGAAGGCAGTATCTTTATAATATAATAGTCTCTCTCTATCTGGGCCGTCCAGGATTATTAATCACTGGAAGATGAAGGTTACTTCATGTCTGCAGCATGTGTTCCGAAGCAGTCATATGGAAGTTTTCTGTAGAAGAAGGTAATCTCTTCTGTTCAGCAGGTCTAGGTTAATGGTGGTGGGTTTTTCTCTGGCATTGGAACCATCAGTAAAGGAGTGTAAAATTGAGAGGAGCACCTTGTTTTTCCCACAAATGTAAGAAAACTCAGAACAGAAGATTGAGGATAGTGGTTAACAACTTAATGAAACTGCAAACACTAAAACTAACTTGAAAAAAATAACATTCACAGTGTAAGCAGTGTATAGGAGATACGGTCACAGTGTAAGCAGTGTATAGGAGATACGGTCACAGTATAAGCAGTGTATAGGAGATACGGTCACAGTGTAAGCAGTGTATAGGAGATACGGTCACAGTGTAAGCAGTGTATAGGAGATACGGTCACAGTATGAGCAGTGTTTAGATGGTACGGTCACAGTGTAAGCAGGTGTATAGGAGATACGGTCACAGTGTGAGCAGTTTTTAGATGGTACGGTCACAGTGTGAGCAGTGTATAGGAGATACAGTCACAGTGTAAGCAGTATATAGGCGATACAGTCACAGTATAAGTCAATGTTTATGTGATACGGTCACAGTATAAGTCAATGTTTATGTGATACGGTCACAGTATAAGGCAATGTTTATGCGATACGGTCACAGTATAAGGCAATGTTTATGTGATGCGGCCACAGTATAAGGCAATGTTTATGTGATACGGTCACAGTGTGAGCAGTGTTTAGATGGTACGGTCACAGTGTAAGCAGTGTATAGGAAATACGGTCACAGTATGAGCAGTGTTTAGATGGTACGATCACAGTGTAAGCAGGTGTATAGGAGATACGGTCACAGTGTGAGCAGTATATAGGCGATACAGTCACAGTATAAGTCAATGTTTATGTGATACGGTCACAGTATAAGGCAATGTTTATGTGATGCGGCCACAGTATAAGGCAATGTTTATGTGATACGGTCACAGTGTGAGCAGTGTTTAGATGGTACGGTCACAGTGTAAGCAGTGTATAGGAAATACGGTCACAGTATGAGCAGTGTTTAGATGGTACGATCACAGTGTAAGCAGGTGTATAGGAGATACGGTCACAGTGTGAGCAGTGTTTAGATGGTACGGTCACAGTGTGAGCAGTGTATAGGAGATACAGTCACAGTGTAAGCAGTATATAGGCGATACGGTCACAGTATAAGTCAATGTTTATGTGATACGGTCACAGTATAAGTCAATGTTTATGTGATACGGTCACAGTATAAGGCAATGTTTATGTGATACGGTCACAGTGTGAGCAGTGTTTAGATGGTACGGTCACAGTGTAAGCAGTGTATAGGAAATACGGTCACAGTATGAGCAGTGTTTAGATGGTACGGTCACAGTGTAAGCAGGTGTATAGGAGATACGGTCACAGTGTGAGCAGTGTTTAGATGGTACGGTCACAGTGTGAGCAGTGTATAGGAGATACAGTCACAGTGTAAGCAGTATATAGGCGATACGGTCAAAGTATAAGTCAATGTTTATGTGATACGGTCACAGTATAAGTCAATGTTTATGCGATACGGTCACAGTATAAGGCAATGTTTATGTGATGCGGCCACAGTATAAGGCAATGTTTATGTGACACGGTCACAGTGTGAGCAGTGTTTAGATGGTACGGTCACAGTGTAAGCAGTGTATAGGAAATACGGTCACAGTATGAGCAGTGTTTAGATGGTACGATCACAGTGTAAGCAGGTGTATAGGAGATACGGTCACAGTGTGAGCAGTATATAGGCGATACAGTCACAGTATAAGTCAATGTTTATGTGATACGGTCACAGTATAAGGCAATGTTTATGTGATGCGGCCACAGTATAAGGCAATGTTTATGTGATACGGTCACAGTGTGAGCAGTGTTTAGATGGTACGGTCACAGTGTAAGCAGTGTATAGGAAATACGGTCACAGTATGAGCAGTGTTTAGATGGTACGATCACAGTGTAAGCAGGTGTATAGGAGATACGGTCACAGTGTGAGCAGTGTTTAGATGGTACGGTCACAGTGTGAGCAGTGTATAGGAGATACAGTCACAGTGTAAGCAGTATATAGGCGATACGGTCACAGTATAAGTCAATGTTTATGTGATACGGTCACAGTATAAGTCAATGTTTATGTGATACGGTCACAGTATAAGGCAATGTTTATGTGATACGGTCACAGTGTGAGCAGTGTTTAGATGGTACGGTCACAGTGTAAGCAGTGTATAGGAAATACGGTCACAGTATGAGCAGTGTTTAGATGGTACGGTCACAGTGTAAGCAGGTGTATAGGAGATACGGTCACAGTGTGAGCAGTGTTTAGATGGTACGGTCACAGTGTGAGCAGTGTATAGGAGATACAGTCACAGTGTAAGCAGTATATAGGCGATACGGTCAAAGTATAAGTCAATGTTTATGTGATACGGTCACAGTATAAGTCAATGTTTATGCGATACGGTCACAGTATAAGTCAATGTTTATGTGATACGGTAACAGTATAAGGCAATGTTTATGTGATGCGGCCACAGTATAAGGCAATGTTTATGTGACACGGTCACAGTGTGAGCAGTGTTTAGATGGTACGGTCACAGTGTAAGCAGTGTATAGGAAATACGGTCACAGTATGAGCAGTGTTTAGATGGTACGGTCACAGTGTAAGCAGGTGTATAGGAGATACGGTCACAGTGTGAGCAGTGTTTAGATGGTACGGTCACAGTGTGAGCAGTGTATAGGAGATACAGTCACAGTGTAAGCAGTATATAGGCGATACAGTCACAGTATAAGTCAATGTTTATGTGATACGGTCACAGTATAAGTCAATGTTTATGTGATACGGTCACAGTATAAGTCAATGTTTATGTGATACGGTCACAGTATAAGTCAATGTTTATGTGATACGGTCACAGTATAAGGCAATGTTTATGTGATACGGTCACAGTATAAGTCAATGTTTAGGTGATACGGTCACAGTATAAGCAATGTTTAGGTGATAGAGGCATTTAATTCTCCATAGTCACGGTATTTATGGTTACCTCATAAGTATTACAGTGACTCACATTGGTTGAATTGGCACATGAATGCACATGTGAGCAGTAACGCCACGTCAAGGCTTCAACCCTTGTTACTGACCATTCACACACACACCATACTTTTCATTCATACGCATTCGGTATTCCAGATGTTTTGGACTACACCTTCCATAATGCTTTGCCAGCATTATGGGAGATGTAATTCACAGCATCTGGACTGCCCAAGGTTACCTACCTCTGAACTAGGCCGTGATCACAGTACACAATGTTGAAGTTGCTGTGCAAACAGGAGCAGGTTGTGATGTGTCAGATGCCACTTCATTACTTATAAATTCAATACTCCACCCTGGAGACGAGCATCAAACATGGGCTTCTTCATTCCTCTTCATGTACTTCGTGTCCCATAGGAGAATGCTTGTCAGAGCTGTGACACACACAAAAAGAAATAAACTGGTTAGAGTGACTGGCATAACAGACACAGTGCATGCAGACTTGCGTGCCACATACATACAGCAGACAGACACAAAGATTGTGGGAGACACACCGGATTAAATATAAGAATTGGGAGTACCATACATACAGAATGAAAAAAGAGACGGAGATTACTGAATTCGGTGACCGACGGATTTGGTTGCAGATGTGGGGCAGTCCCTCTCGCTGGGGTGCAGTTTCTCATCCTTCTCTGGCGAGTGACTAGATGGCTACGGTTTCATAGCAAAAAGCAGGCCATGGCATATGATATCTAGGAAATAAATATTTTTCTGTGAAACTAGGGTTGTACACATCTAACGCACAGCCCCCAAATATAATACACTGCCCCCCACATGTAACGAACAGCCCCTCCATCTAACACACTGCCCCCCACATCTAACACATAGGCCAACCCAATATACTTCACAGTCCCGGCAATATATTGCGCAGCCCCCCCAATATGCTGCGCAGACCCCCCCAATATACTGCGCAGACCCCCACAATATACTGCGCAGACCCCCATATACAGTGCAGGCAGCTCCCCATATACTGCACAGACAGCCCCCCCATACACTGCGCAGACTCCCCACGATATACTGCGCAGACCCCCATATAATGCGCAGACAGCCCCCATATACTGCGCAGACCCTCCACAATATACAGCGCAGACCCCCCAATTCTGCACAGACCCCCCCAATACAGCACAGACTCCCCTCCGATACTGCACAGACCCCCCATACACTGCGCAGACCCCCCATTATACTGCGCAGACCCCCCATTATACTGCACAGACCCCCCCTTTATACTGCACAGACCCCCCAATACTGCGCAGACCCCCCCATTATACAGCGCAGACCCCCCCATTATACAGCGCAGACCCCCCCATTAGACAGCGCAGCCCCCATTATACAGCGCAGACCCCCATTATACTGTGCAGACCCCCCCATTATACAGCACAGACCCCCCCATACTGTCCAGACCCCCCCAATACTGCGTAGACCCCCTATTATACTGCACAGACCCCCGCAATACTGCGCAGACCCCCATATACTGCGCATACCCCCCCATACTGTACAGACCCCCAATACTGCGCAGCCCCCATTATACTGCGCAGACCCCCCATATACTGCGCAGTCCCCCATTTACTGCGCAGACCCCCCCAATATAATGCACATAAACACCCACCGTCCCAATATACTTCACCCTCAATCTTGGATTGCTGAGAGTGTTGGGAGCAGGGAGAGGCTTTAATCCGACGATCAGAGTCCGCGCATGCGCAGTATAGGGGTAGGGAAATTTCACAGGGCTAATAGCCATTAAAATTCCCTACCCCTATACTGCGCACGCGCGGTTTGTGAAGAGCTCCCTTGCCACTAGTGCGCACGCGCGCTGTACCTCCAACGGGAGTACTTTGCCGCGTGTGCGCACTGTTGCGTTAATTTCCCCTACCCCGTGAAAAATCCCTACCTAGTTGGTGTGCGCTTGCGCGGATGAGGGTCACTTCCGGTGCGGCTGCGTCACCGGAAGTGATGAGGGTAGGGAATTTTCACAGGGTAGGGTTTTTTGATAGAACACCCCTTTCCTTTATTTTCATCTGTAAATACTGAACAAAAATGTTCATTAAGGCAGTCAGCAAGACCTTCTTTTGTTTTTAATCTAACGAATCCTTGTTTTACTTTACTTTTCTCATTTATGTATCTGATCATGTTTTGTCCCCTTTTTTTACTGACTGTGCTATATTCTCTTTTGTGTTCGATTTGGAAGCTCTTATAACTTGCTTAGCCTCTTTCTGCATAATTGTATAGATCATTCTGTCTTCCTCACTCTGTTTTTTTATAATTACTAAATGCTAATGTGTACCCATTTAAGTTCACTGCCCAGTTATGTGTCTTACCCCACCATGTTTTTGTTATGCCTATTATATCATATTGTTTAGTGTATGCTATTGCCTCTTGTTCCCCAATTTTGCTATATAGACTCCTAGCATGAGTAAGCATACATTTAGTATCATCATGAGTCATTTGTACGTTTTATGATTTTTTATCAATATTTCATACCTCCTCTGTTCTGAGCTTGCCCCTTCCCCTATCTCCACCCCCTTATATTGAGCTAAAGCCCCTCTCCTTTCTATCCTATCTCCATTTTCTAGATTGCTATGACCCTCCCCTCCTACTACTAGTTTAAAATCTCCTCCAACCTTATAGCCATCCTATCCTCCAGCACAGCAGACCCTCTTCCATTTAGGTGCAATCCATCATGGCTATACAGGTTGTACCCAAGCGCAAAATTGGTCCAGTGCTCTAAAAACCTAAAATCCTCTTTCCTGCACCAAGACTTCAGCCATGCATTGACCCCTCTACTCTCCTGCTGCCTTTCTGCTGTAGAGCGCGGTACAGGTACTATTTCAGCAAATATCACCTTGGAGGTCCTTTTATTTACCTTACTTCCTGTTCCCTGAACTCATTCTTTATGACATTCCATTTTCCTCTGAGTTTGCCATTGGTACCAATATGGACCATGACAGCTGGTCATCCCCAGCCTTTCTCAATAATCCCTCCACTCTGTCCACAACATGCCGGACCTGAGCACCCGGGAGACAGCAAACTGTCCGGTTGAGACAATCAGAGTGGTAGTTACCCTATCTACTCTCTTAATTGACTTGAAATTCCCCGCCAAATACGTGTAACTCAGTCACAGCCCTGTTGTAGGCTGTTTTGGTGTTGGCAGACAGAGTGTTTCATGAGAGGAACCGTGCGTGGGTCAATAATCTAGTTAATCCATAATTAACTCTGGAAAAGTCAGTATTCTGGATGGGAGCTGATTGGCAAATGGGTGCACCTTGTAGAAAAACTGAAATTTTGATCGGGACAACACATCAGCTGCCGTATTATGGATGCCTGGGATGTGTTCACACACTAGAAAGAATTGTAGTTTGGTGTCCAGCCATGTCAATCTCTGTATTAACCGCATAATGGTTAAGGAAGAAGTGCGCCCTTTATTTATGATAGCGCAAGCCGCCAAATTGACTGAGAAACACTTGACTGCCTTACCGGCCCACAGATGACCCCAAGAATGTGCTGCTGCTACAATAGGATAGACCTGGAAAAGGGCTGAAGTTTCCCTGAAGGCCGGTAAGGCAAGTTCCTCTTGCGGTCACACGTCCCTGAACCAAAAATTGCAGCGAACCCCAAGTGGGCTGCTGCATCAGTCCAAGTAACCAGAGAGTGCTCAGTGGTGGAATGAACATGGAGATGCCGTTACACTCTGCTAGGAAGTGCTTCCTATAATTAAATCGCCTACGGCTGGTGGGTTAAGAACTATGGTGCCATCATCAGGCATGCCGGGTAGGAGGCAGAGTAGCCTGGAGATGAATGATTTCCCTTGTGGAATGATACGCATCGCAAAATTGAGGTATCCCAGTAGAGACTGGAGATCCCTCCAAGAACCAGTACCTTTCTGGAGAAACTAGTCCAATTCTAGTCTAATGCGTGCAATTTCACATCGGGGATGTGTGCCTGCATGGACACTGAGTCGAGTGAGATACCCAGGAATACCTACTGTGTTGTGGGGCCAACAGGGGACAATGGGACACCGACTGCAGAAAACAGTGCAGTGGTGCTAATGATACTACTTTGGGTGAGGGATCCTGCCTTGACCAGTAAAAAATTGTCTAAATAGTGTATGACCATGGGGCATCTGACTGTATTAAGGAGCAGTCAAAAAAGTGTTACTGCAAATATATCGAACAGCTTCGGACTGCTCCTGGAGCCAAAAGTGAGCCTGGTGGTGAAGTAATAATTACCCCTCCATTTGATGCAGTGGATGTGCCAGAGAAATGGATGGATTGTTAGTAATTTGAAAGCGTTAGTTATGTCCGTCTTACTGAGCCAGGCTTGTTTGCCGGCCAGTAGTATAGCACATTGACTATTCGGTTCTTTTCTACCGAACGCTACTCATTCGGCAGTTTGACGTGATCGCCTTTTTAAGGCGTTCGTGACCATTTTACTATACGCACGTTCGGCAGTTTAATTATAAGAACGGCAAGCATCCAGTTTTGCCGCCCATACTAAGGCTGTCAGTCCGGCGGCCATCTTAAAGAGATAGACACTGCCTGTTTTTTCTGTTCCAGCTAATCCACTGCAAGCAATTGGAAATCCTTGTACCCTCTTTTTCACTCAGTGGGACCAAGTCAGGTTAGTGCCTTGCACTTTGGGTTGGTTTTAGCCAGTTGGTCTGTACCTTATTCTGGCCGGGGTGAGCCCCCATTTTATGCTGCTAAATGGACCTGTTCATGCAGGATTCCGATAACCTGGGTGAGCCCCAGTGAAACAGCCCTCTCCATCTTACTACGACCTACCGGTCTCTAGCCTCAGGTTATTGAGACCTGATACCATACCACCCCGGTCCCCAGGCCTCTCCACTAATTGTGCCTAAGTGCCCTCACGCAATTTATCGGGTGAGCCCCGAATACTCATTCCATATCATGGAGGAATCGCAAACCTCAGACCTCCAGGCCATGATAACAGCAGCTGTAGCTGCAGCTATGGAACAGGCCGCTTCCAAGTCGCTCCCAACAGACTCTGAAGTCCCCAGGCCCATCTCTAAATGGGTTCATTATAAAGCGGACTCCGAATACTCCGACTCCTCCAGAGAACGCCACCAATGGCCTAAACGCCATTGGAAGGGCAATGTCACTCCACACAAATCTAAAGGGAAAACCCCTGCTGATCGCAGAAAAGCCACGGTTCGTGCTACCCACGACCTCACACAACTTTCCTCAGGTGAGGAAGACGTAGAACCCACTCATGCACTAGCTGTGCTGGATGAATGGCAGGTGGCAGCCTCCGACCAGGAGGACTCAGACAGGGATTCCGCGGCTAACTCTGACCCTTACTTCATAAGGGAACAGGGTCTGGGTGAGCCCCAAGACTCCATGGCGACATCCATGGATAACCCACAGGAGGGCATGGAGATTTTCCTTGACAATTTGGGCCTCCAAATGTTTGACCCATGAAACATCCGGCATCCCCGTTTGGAAGAATGGTCACCATCCGAGCATTTGGCAAGGTTTATGCACTTCTGGCTCAGGAAATCTGTGGACAAAGAAGTGAGGAACCGGATGAGATCTGAATGCCCTCGGCCTGGCCTGCCAGACAAAGTGACGCACACCCCCGAGTTTGACCCTCTCATGACTACATTCATGTCCCAAGGGGGTCGGGACCCGCGCAAGGGCATAGAGCGCAGTTTAAAGGAGCGCAAGACAAACTGCTAGATGCCATTGGGTCACTAGCTAGAATCATGGATATGGCGGATGACGCCTATGAAAGGGCTGACACTTTTACCCCAGATACGGTGCGTGAATGGGCACGAGATACCCGGGAATGGGCACAAAGGTGCTTCTGTTTCCTAGGGAACACCAACGTAGCCCTCTCTTCGGAGAGGCGCTGAGCAGCACTTTACCGTATCGACGAGAAACTGGTCGAACTGGGGGACAAAGAATTAGGACCCTTGGCACAGAGTAAATTATTTGGAGAGGCCTTCCTTAAGGAATTAAATAAAAGGGTCAATATATTCACGTCCCTTAATAAGGCACAAACTTCAATGTGGAAAGTCTTCCGCAGTTCTCACACCCGTGGTGTTTTTGGAAGGGCTGGACGGCAGAGGGGCCATGCCGCCAGCCGGTTTTGGCCATCCGGCCCCGGTACAACAAGGACTCAACCGTTCTACCCAGACTCATCTATCCGACATAGATTCCACCAATTCAGGAGATCTGATCGTGGCCGAAGCAGCCGAGGACGCTCACGGGCAAGATTCTCCAACGGTAAGTCGGAGTCTTACTCTGCCTCTAACCTCCTGTCATATCGCAGGTCGTGTTTCTCTTTTTTTCCAGAACTGGACAGAACTATCTTCAGACGCGTGGATAATCCAAACGGTGCAGAGCTATCGAATAGAGTTCGACTCGACCCCGCTCCAGCTGGCCCCTCCACGTCTGATCCAGACTACACGGGCAGATGCCTGCCTCATAGACTCGGAACTCCGAGAACTTTGCTCCAAGGGTGCCATCCAACCAGTTCCGGATGCCACCGGTTTCTACAGCAATATCTTCCTGGTCAGGAAGAAAACCGGCAAATTTTGCCCCGTTATCAATCTCAGGGAGCTC
Organism: Pelobates fuscus; assembly: GCF_036172605.1. Classification (NCBI taxonomy): domain Eukaryota; kingdom Metazoa; phylum Chordata; class Amphibia; order Anura; family Pelobatidae; genus Pelobates; species Pelobates fuscus. Next base: position 362,114,041 of record NC_086317.1, read on the forward strand.
AATTCTCACGTGGTATATCGACATTTCAAAATGGAAGGTATCCATCTTCTCCGGGACTTACTTCGATGCGACGACTGGTTCACTCGTCTGGACCTCAACGACGCATACCTTACCATTCCGGTACACAAAAGCAGCCGTCCCTACCTCCGTTTCTTCTGGCAAGGGACCCCCTGGCAGTTCACCTGCCTCCCGTTTGGCCTCAGTTCAGCCCCGTGGTGCTTCACCAAGATTATGAAGCCGGTGGTGGCGAAGCTCAGAACCCAAGGCATAAGATGCATAATCTACCTCGACGACATCCTGATCTTCGACGAGGATGCAGAGACTCTGCGGAGACACACGAATCACACACTACACCTTTTGGAGTCTCTAGGTTTCGTCGTCAACCGCCCCAAGTCTGCAATGACCCCGGCTCAATCAGTTCAATTCCTCAGATTCGTAATAGACTCCACATCATGCACTCTCCACCTCCCGGCTACCAAAATTATGGTGATCCGGAAAGTCCTTCGTCAGACAACCATACCCCTACGATTACTGGCACGGATCGTAGGCCTTCTCTCCACATCCATCCAGGCCATTTTCCCCGGACCCCTGCACTACAGGGCCATGCAACGCCTCAAGGCAAGTTTCCTTCGCGGACAACCGACATACGACCGACCGGTTCCAATGTCGGCCGAAGTTCGGGAGGAGCTACACTGGTGGCTGAACTGCATGCAGGCTTGGAATGGCAGGGCCATATTCGGGAACCAGCCAGACTTCGTGCTGGAATCGGATGCCAGTCATTCAGGCTGGGGAGCAACAGATGGAACCACGTCCACAGGAGGAATCTGGACTTCCGAAGAGCTCTCGATGCACATAAATTGCCTGGAACTCTTGGCCGGGTCATTCGCCATTCGCAGCCTGGCAAAGGACCGATCCAACTGCTGCATCCTACTCCGCATGGACAACGTCTCAGCGGTAAGATACATCAACCGCCTTGGAGGCACTCGTTCTCAAACACTGGCGGATCTCACGAAAGAGATCTTCGATTATTGCCTACCACGCAACATCACCTTGCTGGCAGAGCACTTACCAGGAGACTCCAATATGATGGCGGATTGGTATTCACGCCACTAGCGGGACGCCAGCGATTGGCAACTAAACCCTCATATTTTCGCACTACTGGATGTACAGAGGGGTCCTCTCTCCATAGACCTATTTGCGTCCCGCAACAATCGACAGACAGAGGCTTACTTCAGCTGGCTCCCAGACCCGGAGAGCCTCGCAACGGACGCTTTCCTCCAACAATGGCCACGGGACGGTGCTTACGCATTCCCACCTTACGCAATGATAACGAGGGTCCTTCACCGGATCCGTCTACATGGAGTGAGAATAATTCTTATCATGCCGCTCTGGCAGAGCCAGCCATGGTACCCAGACCTTCTGGAACTTTCAATCAAAGATCCCCTCCTCCTACCAGATGCCCCAACCATCCTCAGGAACCCATTGGGCCTACCTCACCCACTAGTCCTGCAGGAACGCTTGCCCCTTGTGGCCTGGACTCTTTCCGGGGCTCCTGATGAACCGAGGAATTATCGCAGGAAACTAAGGACCAGCTATGGGATTCATGGGCACCAGGAACAAGGAGGTGCTACTTATCAGCATGGCACTCCTGGACAAGTTGGTGTGTGGGACGGGACCTCAATCCCTTTACTGCACCTACTCACTCCATCATGAATTTCCTGACCTCCCTTTTCACTGCCGGATAATCATACCGGTCCATCAATGTGGTATGGTCAGCCATCTCAGCGGCCCATACTCTGACCCAGGGGACTCCAGTTGGTAAGGACCCGCTCATCTGCAGACTTCTCCGTGGCATGCGCCTGCGGTGCCCCCCAGAACCCAAATACTCTAGACTTTGGGACGTTGGCGTGGTCCTACAATTCTTACGAAATTGGCCTCCCAACGAGGAACTGTCACTCTGCCAGCTTACCGCAAAATTCCCCTTCCTGCTCTGTCTGGTTTCTTTTTGACGGGTATCGGACGTACGCACCTTTGACGCCAACGCATTTACCTTCTGTCCGACGGGTGTTACCTTTTGGGTCTCACGTCGCACTAAGGGCAACTCTCCCTCGGTTTTCTACCCTTTCTTCCCTTCTGACCCTCAACTCTGCGTGGTCTCAACTCTCCGTCAATACGTGGAAGCCACCGCGACGTTGCGGCAGTCTTCCACTCATCAACTTCTCATCTCTTACGTCCGCCCTTACGGTCCAGTTTCAGTTACTACACTGGCCAGATGGGTTAGATGGCTACTATCCCTTGCCGGTATTGACCAAACTTTTGGAGCACACTCCGTACGTGGGGCAACGGCCTCTTCCGCTTAAGAGGCAGGTGCGTCCCTTTCGGACATTTTACGAGCGGCGGACTGGACCAGAGAATCTACCTTTAGGACATTCTACTTTCGTCCTCTTGATAATCCAGCATTTTCTCTTCTTTCACAGCATTGAAATTGCAAAATACGAAGCCTCCTGTCATGTGATAAAATTGAAGATTATGCTAGCTTTAGTGTACAGATAATCTTAATTTTAATAATGACAGGAGGCGAGTATTTTCCCTCCCTGCTCTCTTTCGTTCTTCCCTCCCTATTATTTCACATCTACCTATAACACTTTGCTCTCTCATATTGTTGTATAAATACCTAACTTAGTAGCACTTGTTTAAATGCCTTATTTACATACAATTGAAGATCTATATATACGCCTTATGGGTGGGATATTTATTTTACACCATTAGTCGGGAGGACGTTTAGTTTATTATTATCACAACGATATTAAGTTAAATTAAGGGACAGACACTCATTGTTTTAAACAATCATTTCTGGACTCTAACACCTTATAGTCTTGTTTCAGCTTAATCAGAAGCCACACGGAATCATTAAAGTCTCCATACAACATGTCGTCATCATCGCATCATGGGCCTTATCATCAGGTCTTGGGAGACCATCGTTTGAAAACAGGATGCCTTTGTCTGCATTCTACCTGTTCCTGTTCAATTTATTCTGATTAGTTTCCAATTTCTCGTTCTATGGACTTTTTCAGTTGTTCTGTTATTTTTCTGCATTTATGACCTTGTGATGTCGCAATTTTAAAGAGGAAATTATGTCATATGTCACACCTCTTATACACCTATTCTACATTGTGATTGGTTAAACGTTTTGTCACTCTTTTCTTTGCTGCTATGGAGATAGTAAAGAAAGATTATGCAAAATACTCGCCTCCTGTCATTATTAAAATTAAGATTACCTGTACACTAAAGCTAGCATAATCTTCAATTTTCTATATCATATGTAATTCAAAACACATTATACATCATTCATAACACATTTTCCTCTTTCTGTGGTGCTCCTGCCTGCTGCACAGGTCAGAGTATTTTCTCTTATTGCCTATACAGTACATCATATTTAATAGGTATATACAGTATCTCACAAAAGTGAGCACACCCCTCACATTTTTGTAAATATTCTATTATATCTTTTCATGTGACAACACTGACGAAATGACACTCTGCTACAATGTAAAGTTGTAAGTGTACAGCCTGTATAACAATGTAAATTTGCTGTCCCTCTAAATAACTTAACACACCACCATTAATGTCTAAACTGTTGGCAATAAAAGTGAGTACACCCCTATTAGTCCTTACCTTTTGTGTCTCTTTACCCCACTCCATCTAGCATGTAAGCTCATTAAGCAGGGCCCTCAATCCCTCTGTTTCTGTGTGTCCAACTTGTCTGGTTCCAACTACATGTCTGTTCATCCACCCACTGTAAAGCGCTACAGAATTTGTTGGCGCTATATAAATATTAACATAATAATAAGTGGAAATGTCCGAATTGGGCCCAATGTGTAAATATTTTGTGTGGCCACCAATTTTTTTTCCAGCACTGCCTCAACCCTCATGGGCATGGAGTTCACCAGAGCTTCACAGGTTGCCTCTGGAGTCCTCTTGCACTCCTCCATGATGACATCACAGAGCTGGTGGATGTTTGAGACCTTGCTCTCCGCCACCTTCCGTTTGAGGATGCCCCACAGATGCTGCTCAATAGGGTTTAGGTCTGGAGACATGCTTGGCCAGTCCATCACCTTTACATTCAGCTTCTTTAGCAAGGCAGTGGTCGTCTTGGAGGTGTGTTTGGGGTTGTTAACATATTGGAAAACTTCCCTCAATGAACTGTAGCTCCCCACTGCTGGCAGCACTCTTGCAGGTCCAGACCATAATACTCCCACCACCATGCGTGACTGTAGGCAAGACACACTTGTCTTTGTACTCCTCAACTGGTTGCTGCCATACATGCTTGACACCATCTGAACCAAATAAGTTTATTTTGGTCTCATTAGACCACAGGACATGGTTCCAGTAATTTATGTACTTAATCTGCTTGTCTTCAGCAAACTGTTTTCGGGCTTTCTTGTGCATCATCTCTAACCCCTTAAGGACACATGACATGTGTGACATGTCATGATTCTGTTTTATTCCAGATGTTTGGTCCTTAAGGGGTAAAAAGAAGCTTCCTTCTGGGATGACAGACATGCAGACCAATTTTATGCAGTCTGCGGCATATGGTATGTGCACTGACAGAACTACCCCTCACCTCTTAAACCTCTGCAGCAATGCTGGCAGCACTTATACGTCTAATTCCCAAAGACAACCTCTGGATATGATGTTGAGCACGTGCACTCAACTTCTTTGGTCGACCATGGCGAGGCCTGTTCTGAGTAGAACCTGTCCTGTGAAACTACAGTATGGTCTTGCCCACCGTGCTGCAGCTCAGTTTCAGGGTCTTGGTGATCTTCTTATAGCCTAGGCCATCTTTAAGTAGAGCCACAATTCTTTTTTTTCAGATCCTCAGAGAGTTCTTTGCCATGTTAAACTTCCAGTGACCAGTATGAGAAGGTGTGAGAGCGATAACACCAAATTTAACACACCGGCTCACCATTCACATCTGAGACCTTGTAACACTAATGAGTCACATGACACCGGGAGTGAAAATGGCTAATTGGGCCCAATTTAGGCATGTCCACTTAGGGGTTTACTCACTTTTGTTGCAAAAGGTTTAGACATTAATGGCTGTGTGTTGAGTTATTTAGAGGGGACAGCAAATTTACACAGTTATACAGGCTATACACTTACTACTTTAGATTGTAGCAGAGCATAAATTCTTCAGTGTCGTCACATGAAAAGATATAATAAAATATGTACAAAAATGTAAGAGGTGTACTAACTTTTGTGAGATACTGTACATTTCTTATCACTGTTTACCCCTTTTGATATGTTCTGGTTTATTCCCTTCCCCCTGTTTACCCTATGTATCCCTGGTTATCTAAACATTTTAACATTTATTTTATTATTTACACAATTTATATCCCTTGCTCCCCTGCTCCTTCTGGCTCTTTAGCCTCTCTTCTTTTGCCCTTGCCCTTGCTCTCTCCCTTTGCCCTTTGCCCTTGCGTCATAACCAATGGTGTACCGAGGGTTTGCCCTTGCTACTATGGATGGCTGGGGTGCTTCTCCTTATTTTGTTCAGTTTCTTACGGACCTTGTGAGATTGTCTCATTGGGCCTTAACGAGATTCACAGTGGACATTTCGCTTTCTGTTCCAGATCTTTATTTTACGTGATCTGAGCCTGTTTACTTACTGGAGACCCTCATTTACAACATGATTAATCGATATTAACCGGTACATATTCTATTTTCTGCATATTGGCTATCTATGCCATATAATTAGCACTGTGTGCATTTACACTGGGTGACTGAGAGTGATGATTGTGTGTACACCTGTATGCAGAGGTGAGCCCCCTGGTATACAAATGGAGTGAGTCTCCAACTATTATCCCCTAACTACTCTGTTGGTGACAAGCTTTTTAAGGTACCCAATTGTGGTACCTTCCCCATTCTAGTTGACTATATTAGAGATGAGACCCTATGACATAGAGACTATCAGCATCTCATGTATGGTTTTAAAGGGAAACCCCCTATTTTATGCTTGACCTTTCAAGTTGGTCATTAGTTGAGGGTGAACCCTTCATTACGACTGGTACACGTTCTCATTGCCTCCATTATTATCTAACCTCCTCCATGAGCCCCAGTTGTAATCCCTGCATGTCCTGATCCCACGTTCTATCATGAGCGAGACCCCTCAACAGTTACAGGATTTCCAGTCCATAAGTACCGCTGCTGTAGCAGCCTCAGTTGAAAAATCCCTGTCCAAGGTGTTAACTCAATACCTGCCTAAGCCTTCTGTTCGTGGGCAGGTCACCACACTGACACTTGACTTGAATGACTATATTGGCTCAGAGGCTTCCACAAGGGATCATTCCTCCTTGGCCAAATGCCATTGGAAATTTGCTGGCTCATTTTTGGCTTAATCCAAAGGGAAGGCACCAGTTTAGTACTCCAAACATATAGAGGTAAAAGACCTGCCTCTTCTGTCTTTTCCTCCGTTGGCAGTGTTAGACAAATTGCTGATGAACATCAGAGGAGGACATCCCACAAATGCAATCCCAACATATAAAGGATTCTGTAGTGGGAGAACACCTCTATCGGGGTGAAACACAGTCACCCTTCATACAGGATGAGGAAGGCATGTACATGGATACACTGGGTATCCCATTGTTTGATACGAGGTCCATCAGACACCCCAGGTTCTCAGAATAGAGTCTACCAGACCATCTTGCCAGGTTCATTCATTAATGGTTTAGGAAATCTCAGGAACATAAGGTATGGACCTTGTTTTTTCGTGTGGTTCCTTGACTTTGTGTTGTTTGGGCATTATTTTGGCATATGGGGTAACTGTCCCTTGCGGTCTTCAAGATCTGGTCAACTCCTCTCTTCATATATGAATCAATGCTCCCAGTATCGACTGCTATGTTGACTAGATGGATCTACTGGTTCCTGTTGTTAGGGGGGTAGACTACAATTTTGGAGTCCATTCGGTTTGGGGTGAGGCGGTGGCTTTTTCTAGCGGGGGCATCTCTCACCGATAGTATACATTCTGCAAATTGGACCCACAAAGATATTTTTCTAATATTTTTTTTGTCCTTCTTCCCACACCTCTTTTGCTATACTTTCACAGCAATAAAAATGCATATATGATGCCTCATGTCATGTGTTAAAATAGCAGTTTATGCTAACATTTTGTATCTATAATCTTAATTTTAGTAATGACATGAGGCAAATATGTTCCCTTTCTTCTTCATTCCACCCTTGCATTGCTTTTTCTCTAAGGTTTATATATTTCCATTGCATTTTATATATTCTTTAGTATTTACTTGTTATGTGGGTAGTTATGTAGTTATTTGTTTTCTATGCTAGTTTTGTACAGTCTAGTTTACTTTTGGTTTGCATAATGTGTTTGGTTTTATGTTATTATAGCAAGTTTATTATGCTGACATTATGACATTCAGATGATTTCACATATTTCTCTTTCTTTCAGTTTGATCCTCACTCACTTACAACAGGAGATGGTTTGCAAGTTATCTAAGGTTAGACTTTCCGACTGTTTGAGCATCTAACAAGACATGTTTAATTGATTGTCTTATTTCTTCCAAATTGTTTGTGTATATTTGTTATTTGCTAGTTCATGTCAAAGTAAGAGGAAGTGCTTGGACTGTCACATGGTAGCTCTTTTCTTATTGGTTGTTAGTTTGAGTGTTAGTTTTAGTTTTTTATCTGTGTTGTTGGAGTTCAGTAAAGAGAGTTTAATGCAAAATATTTTCCTACTATAATTACTAAATTTAAGATTATAGGTGCACTACGCTAGCATAATCTACAATTCAGTTTTATTTCAGTTTGATTTTTGCCTGACATTCCTTCTGTTATTTTACCACAATTACCAGTATAGTGATATATAGGATACATAGGAACACCTTTAGAACATTTATTAAATTGATATATTCTTGCTTAATACAGTTCATGTTATACATTTTGTATAAGAAATAAAAAAGGATATTTTATTAAGAAATATAGTGTGATTCTGACTTCATATTGAACACCCCATGACTTTTTCTAAAAATGAAATTAATGTCAAAGCACAGCTATGGTTTTAAGCAGCAAGTTGAATGTTTTAAGATGTAGTCATTAAACTTAACTAACACAATAACACCTATGAGAATTCTTAACTACACTTCAGTCTCTTCATTAAGATAGTACTTTAAGATAGTTCACAGTATCATTAGAAAGGAACAGATGGCAAGCAGTATGTGAAACGTACGTTCAATTTAAATAAAGGTTTTCCATAATATCCATATATAGAACTTGGCAATAAAACTGTAATATACTAACGCTTTTACTGAAACCTCATTTAAATACGATTATTCAAAAATCAAATGCAGCACTTTTTTGTGCAGTCAAAATCTGATTTCCCATATTAAAAAGGACATAGTTTCAAAGATTTTCAACAAGACTTTTTATGCCTACCCAAACGTCTCCATACAAGAGACTAGCTACAAAATCCTATCGACATGGTAAGAAACTCCACAAGACATACACAGATTCCACCAAGGTGAATCCCCATTATGTTGGCGATGTGGTGAAAAGACATAGGACACATGTGGTGGCACTGCAGTCATGTCAGACCATTCTGGGAAATGATTAACTCCAAACTAAAGGAGATATCTGGAGGGGCAGTCCCATGTGAAATAGACACTATGGTGCTGCTCAACGTAGACGTCCCTATGCGGACATTTAAATACTCCCTTGCATTGTTTATGCTAGCGGCCGCTAAATTAGTGATAGCGACCAACTGGAAAAATTTGAAACAAATAGGACACAGGGATTGGGTCACGAGGGTAGAACAATTTAGAGTGATGGAGGAACTCAGATGGACGTCTATGGGGAAGGCAGCAAGATACATAGAAATTTGACAACCATGGATATCATACTTGAACGATAAGCCTTCCATAAGGGGAGCGACAAAAACATAAGAATTAAAAATTGCGAACTCCCTGAAATTAAAATAAAAACAAGCAAATTAACTGATATCATGATAATAAACACAAATTAAAGGATAAACATTTAACTAAATTAGTAAGCATAACCCAAGAGAAGGGAATTAACCCACAAAGATAACAATGGCATCCGACATGCTCAAAGAGACACTTAGGAATAAAATGCAATAAATAAACGCACAGGGACTAAGCTGACGTATTTCAAGGAATACAAATTGTAAGAGTTGTGTAAAGCAGGAGTATTCTAGTGCCAAGAGAAGGGACATAACTGATCGTGGGCTTTTGTCCCTCGCCTCCTTACCTCAGAAAGTAGTGCCTAAGGAGGAAAATGGACAGAATAAGCCCAGTGTAGGGCTACATAACAGTCAGTTGAACAAAGTTGTTTGGTTTGTATTTTAACATGTGTTTCCTTTCTCCCCACCCCCCAACTCTCTCACTCTTTTCGTGCCACCTCCCCCCCACCCAAAATGCCCTCCCACCATTCCCCCCCCACTCACCCCGCCCTCCTCCCGCTTACTTAACACTTCTTGAAAGGAATATTGTTAAGGAAGCAAACAGGCCCGGACTGGCCATCGGGCATACCGGGCAAATGCCCGGTGGGCCGCGATGGCCGTGGGGCCGAGGCCGGCAGGGGAGATCACAGGATCTCCCCTGCCAGCCTCTGCAGGGCCAGCGCTACCCGAGCGCCGGCCCCGCTCTGTGCCTCCATGGGCCGGTGGGGAGATCAAAGATCTCCCTCACCGGCCCAGAGGCACTGACAGGCGGCCGCTTACTGGGGTGTGAGGGAGGGAGGCAGGAGGAGAGAACACCGGTGGAGCTCTAGCCAGCAGCTCCGCCGGGTCCTCTTGCGGGATTCTGAGCGTTGCCGCGGTTACCGCGGCAACGCTCAGATCTCGCGAGAGTGAACTCTAGCCTGCAGGGGCTAGAGTTCACTCTCACCACTGGACCACCAGGGAAGGAAGCTGCAGAAAGGATCCCCCCTCCCAGGCATAATGTAAGAAGGGAGGGGGGATATTAAGCAACTGCCCCACCTCCACTAGGACCACCAGGGATCAGGAAGCACCCTCCATTGCACCACGGCACCCCCCCATGGAAACCCGGCTTCCCACCCCCTCCCAGGCTAAAGGTAAGAAGGGAGGGGGAGGGGAATATAAATATAAATGTTTATTTTTTATTATTAATAAAAAAAATATATATTTAATTTTAAATACAAAATACACTCACACTAACAGCCCCCTCACACACACAGCACTCCCAGACACGCACAGCACCCCCAGACACACACAGCGCACCCCCAGACACACACAGCGCACCCAGAAACACACAGCACTCCCAGACACACACAGCACACCCAGACACACACAGCACTCTCAGACACACACAGCACCCCCAGACACACACAGCATCCCCAGACACACACAGCACCCCCAGACACACACAGCACCCCGATACACAGCGCCCCCCCAGACACACACAGCGCTCCCAGACACACACAGCACTCCCAGACACACACAGCGCTCCCAGACACACACAACACCCCCCAGACACACACAGCACCCCCCCAGACACACACAGCACAGCCCCCAGACACACACAGCACAGCCCCCAGACACACACAGCGCACCCCCAGACACACACAGCGCACCCCCAGACACACACAGCACCTTCAGACACACACACACACACATATATATATATATATATATATATATATATATATATATATAATTTATAATATATATATATATATATATATACATATATATATAATTTATAATATATATATATATATATATATATATATATATACATATATATTATTAATGTATAATATATATATATATATATATATATATATATATATATAATTTATAATATATATATATATATATATATAATTTATAATATATATATATATATATATATATATACACACACACACACACACACACACACACACACTACAGCACCCCTCACACTGCACCACTAAACACATTACGCTCCAGATAAACGCTAGATCCCTTGCCCTATATGCACTCTTAATCCTCGGCACACATACACACACACACACTCTCCCCTATACACACTCTGGGTCCTTTACACAATAGATCTCCTACACACACACACACAATGCACCACCTACACACACATTACATTCCTTGTCAGCAAACACATACAACTTTCTCTCAACACACCCTCTCTACAACCCCTACACACACTACGTCACCTATGCCCACACACTACAGCCCGTATGCACACACTTGTTACATCCCCTATAACACTATCCCCCCCTATACACACACTCTCTACAGCCCCTAGCCACACATATTACACCACAAACACAAATTAAATTTACCTATTTACACAATAGCACACCACACTCTACACACACACGCAATCCCACAAGCAGGCTCCAAACACATGCACCATACACTTTCCTGGCCCTTTTGTCCTCTGGTATCCCACTTGTGGAGACACCAGAGACAATTTAAAAGCAAACACAGCGCAAACATGTTATTACATTTGCTTGTGCTGCGCAGAACAAATTCAGGGCCTTTTTCTAATGCCAGAGCTCTTCAGTGGGGCTCTGCGCATTGAACCAACATGCTCACTTTGAGAGGGGGTGTGCTTGTCATTAGTGATGACAAAACACACCCTCTCTGGCCCCGCCCCCTTCTTAGGGGGCCGCTCTGATTGAAAAATGCCCGGGCCTAATTTTTTTCCCAGTCCGGCCCTGGAAGCAAATGAGATATATGTTGTTATGTACTCATAAGAATGTCTTATTACCTGTAGTACATGACTGATATTTCCTATTGTAAACTTTTGAAATATGCAATCCTTTGTTATACTCAAAATTCTTCAATAAAAAGAAATTCAATAAAAAATAAATAAAAAAAGGACATAGTTTCATCTTGAAGACAATATTTTTAGCAAAAAGCAAATGGTATAAGATATAGAAAATCCAATTACCCATTTCAAAAAGAATGTGTAAACTAAAATTAAAGAATGGAGTTATCACTGTAATTTTTCAAGGACGTACAACTCACACTAATTAAATAACAAAATCACATGTAAGACCCTTATTTTGCTGTTAAAAAGGAACTGTCACGTCTTTAGATATTACAACATTGAATACAACTTTAAAAACCATCTATAACTTAATCATTTTTCACATAATACTCTGTTTTCTTTTAAATGTATATAAAAGTTGTAGAAAATGGAATCACAATCCAGTTCAGTATATGCATAGCCTGGTAGCACATTGAAGGAAAGAGAAACTTTGTTTAATTTTTTCTTTGTCTTTGAATGCTTTTCCATGCTGAATATCAGGTGCAAAGGACAGAGTCTATAACAATGATTGACAGGGTGGATGCACTCAGTTGTAGGATGCAGCAGTGTGGATTTCAACATTTAAATTAGTTTTTCAGACCGAACAAACACATATATTTTAAACATAGGAGATAAATAAGCCTAATATTAAAAGTCATTGAAAGTGACATCACCCTTTTAAGCAAACAGCTGCCCAGTTCCCTGTAGATTTTGAACAATGTCACCACAGGAATTACTGGTCTGATCTACTCAGAGTCATGCATGTGTGCAATCAGGGTGATGTATAAAGCAGGAGATAAATGAGAACTATAACCCTGAGAAAAAGGATTGCTATACATTCTACACATCCACTGGTTGGAGACTGGATGCTTTGCGTTTCCAGAACATGGTAAACTGCATATCCTGGAGTATTTTCCTGTGGAAACAGTAATGTTATGAACAAGCAATAACGTCAACATTAAAGTAAAGTGTATTGAATATTGTGCTTGAAATAGATAAAACCGTGTGTATCGTAATGCATCTAGCTTTTTTTCAGTTTTGGTACTACTATCAGCAATAATGAAAGGTCACAACTAGTGCACTATAGAGTTCCTTGACATACAAGATATATTTAGAGATAGCTATTTAAGATATGTTTTTCCAAGATAATTCCAAGGTAATAAAGTCTAATTAAAACTTTTAAGTTTGTATATTTCTAATATTCTAAAGTAATTGCTTTTAGAGAGGTTCTAGTAACTTCTATATCTAAACACATTAACATCTTTAATTCATTCTAATTGCTGATATTGATTGTCTAATAATAATAATCCAGTGGAAATAGTAAAACTTCTAAATGTAATAGTGAGGTGCGAAAGGGCTATACATTATAAAAAAAAAAACTGAATGATCCTACAGTGCAAGAGTGCAGGCATGTGTGTTCACCTCCCACAATACATACAATACATCACCACTGCTGACTTGGATGCCATACTCCATCAAATGGTTTTAAATTATCCTTTATTCAAAAACAAAATAATATTTGGGCAAAATGTGCAAGGGGGGGGGGGGGACAAAAACGGAGATGCCAACACCTTCCATACCATACAAACCACTTCTCCAGAGACTTCTGAGGAATACCTTCTCGAGACTTGGCTGTCAAAGCTCTCTGACTGGTTTGCTTACTATCCAATCAAGCAAACCACTCTTATTCATATTGCATAGCCATTTATAAGGTCTGTCCTAGCTATCATAGCTCAATCTCCATGGAGCCACCTAGATGCATACTTTGTATGTGAAGATTTTTTTTTATTAAGGTTGAGGATGGGGGACACTGAATTCTGCCTGGGGGAAGGGAGGACATAATGATGTCCCTTCTGCTTATTTTATAAAATATCCCCAACTGCTGTTGCCCAACACGTGTGGGGATAAAGCTGCGGACAGCAATATGTCCTCCCCTCAGTACATATTTTAAATTCCCCCACCTGATGCCCATGGATGGCAGTAAGGGGAGACTATATCTCCCTTTTTAAACAGGCCCAAACCCTGTGGCATGGGGCCTTTCTAGCAACTAGGCAGCAATAGATACCCGGTCTTTAGGTTTAGCCATGCAGCAGGAAGGGGCATTAGGAGTTGTTAAACCTCACTTATGGTAATATGGGGAACTTACTGACCCTCATAAGGTTTTTTTATTTAAGTACCTATTTCACTTTATTAATGTGGTGGCTGGCTAGCAAGTGCGGGCAAACAGCCACATTATTAACTCTCACATTGCATAGGGTTATTTAGCTATGAAAGCAAGTGAACAATATTCTGCTGGATGCATTCAGAACTTATTCAGTTTTAAAATCTGTGCTTTTCAATCGCATAGGACTCGCATGTGAAAGCATTTATTTTAATCTTGACACTGAATGCATCCAGGCAGTTACTGCAGATTCACTCGGGCTGACTGAATTCTGACCGTATTTAGTGTTAGTGAATATGAGAATTTACAATGTAGTTATAACTGTAATTTTCACCAGATTTTGTCCATCAAAATCTAGTGTTTAGTGAATAACCCATAGTGAGCTCTTTCTATTACCTACATGGAAATGAAACCTCGGTAGTACAACCCTATATTAGAGCAATATTTTCCAACCCAGTTCCAAGGCACATTAGCATTCTAGCAGAGTTATTCACTAATGTGCGAATTTAAATTGAATTTGAAATATAAGAGCTCAGTTTGTTAAACTGAAAGCATAGCTGACTTAGAGAATGTTTCCAGTCTGGCTATTTTGATCTTAAATTTAAAATGTACTTTACATTCTCATTTAAAAAAAAAATATCCTGATTGCAAATGACTTAGGAAATTCCTAAATCCTGCTGGTGTACCCTGAGAACTGACCTGGGAACCACTTATTTAGGGTAATCTTATGTATTGCTCTTATTTATTGGTGACACTGACTTACTTTAACTTGTCTTTTGATATTTTCCATGTATATCAATTTATACCTTGTATTAACTGCAGAAGAGATGCAAAGGCCTACATTTTCTGAATTACCGTATTTTTTGCTCCATAAGACGCACTTTTTTTCCCCTCAAAAGTGAGGGGAAATGTCTGTGCGTCTTATGGAGCGAATGTGAAGGTTTACTTACCTGTCTTGTAGGGTTTCTCGGCAGCACAGGGCGCACCGCGGTACTGGAACTTGAATTTCATGTTCCGGTTTCCGGCGGGACTGAAAGGAAGTGCGCACTCAGCTCAGTGTGCGCACTTCCTTTCAGTCCCGCCAGAAACCGGAACATGAAATTCAAGTTCCAGTACCGCGGTGCGCCCTGTGCTGCCGAGAAACGCTACAAGACAGGTAAGTAATTATGGGACATGGGGAGGGGGACAGTATGGGAGAGGCAGGGCCGCCACCAGAAATTTTGGGGCCCCTAACTCGGCTCAGGGTCTGGGCCCCCTGGGGCCCGCCTCCAAATACCGCCCACTGGGTCCACACACAGACACAAACGCACACACTGATACAAAAGGACACAGATACATACTAACAGACACACATACTGAAACAGACATACATGCATACAGGCATACATACTGACACATACTGAGACATACACACAGGCATACATAGTGACAGACAGACACATAATAACATACATACAGAAATTGACATACATACATACACACACACACACACATTCATACAGGCACTGACATCCATACACACATACATTCATAATGGCATACAGACATACACTCATAATGGCATACAGACATACAGACTGACATACATGCATATATACAGACATACTGACAGACATACATGCAAACAGACATCCATACACACAGACCTACGTTCATAATAATATGCAGATATACATTCATACTGACATACAGACATACATATATACATATAGAATGACATACAGACATACATATATACATACATAGACATACATACATAGACATACATACATGTATGCATACAGACATACACAAACATACATAGACAGACATACATATGTAGACATACATGCATGCAGTCAGACAGACATAGACATACACACAGACATACATACAGACATACATCCAGATATACAGACATATACATACATACAGACAGACATACATACATAGACATACACACAGACATGCATGCAGACAGACATACATACACATACATACATGCATACAGACAGACACATACATGCATACAGACACACAGACAGACAGACATACACATACATGCATACAGACAGACATACACATACATGCATACAGACACAGACATACGCATACAGACACACAGACATACATACAGACAGACACATACATGCATACAGACACACAGACAGACAGAGACAGACAGACATACATGCATACAGACACACAGACATACATACAGACATATGATACACATACATGAATACAGACACACAGACATACATACATACAGACACGCATACAGACAGACAGACACAGACAGACAGACATACACATACATGCATACAGACAGACAGAGACAGACATACATACACATACATACATACATACAGACAGACATACATAGACATACATACATACAGACACACAGACATACATAGACATACACACATACATACATACATGCATGCACACACACAGCCACCATTTTCCAGCCACCCTCCTGTCTCTTACCTTTTCTTTGCAGGAGGGTGGCTGGGGATGATGGGAGTCGGCGCTGCTCCCTCTTCATTGCCTGGCTCTCCCTCTTCACGGCTGGCTGGGCGGGCGGGCGCGTTCCTCCCGCGCGGAGTGAGCTGGGAGGAAGTGAGCACTTCCTCCCAGCAGCACTTGCGGCTGCTTTTTTTTTTAAAGGGGCCCGGTCGCGCTATACAACGGCCACAGCGCTGACCGGGCCCCTGAAGGAGGGGGCTCATCGGGTGGCCCTAAGTGTGTGGGCCACCCGATGGGCCCCACACGTGGGGCCCGGGCGGCCGGGCCCCCCAGGGCCGCCGGGCCCGTGACAACTGCTATGGTTGTCACCCCCTGATGGCGGCCCTGGGGAGAGGAGAATATGGGAGAGAAGAGAAGACTATGGGGAGGGGAGGGGAGGGGAGGGGGGATGAAGACTATGGGGAGGGGAGGGGAGGGGGGATGAAGACTATGGGGAGGGGAGGTGAGGGGGGATGAAGACTATGGAGAGGGGAGGGGGATGAAGACTATGGGGAGGGGAGGGGGGATGAAGACTATGGGGAGGGGAGGGGGGATGAAGACTATGGGGAGGGGAGGGGGGATGAAGACTATGGGGAGGGGAGGGGGGATGAAGACTATGGGGAGGGGAGGGGAGGGGGGATGAAGACTATGGGGAGGGGAGGGGGATGAAGACTATGGGGAGGGGAGGGGGGATGAAGACTATGGGGAGGGGAGGGGAGGGGGGATGAAGACTATGGGGAGGGGAGGGGGATGAAGACTATGGGGAGGGGAGGGGGGATGAAGACTATGGGGAGGGGAGGGGGATGAAGACTATGGGGAGGGGAGGGGGGATGAAGACTATGGGGAGGGGAGGGGGATGAAGACTATGGGGAGGGGAGGGGGGATGAAGACTATGGGGAGGGGAGGGGGGATGAAGACTATGGGGAGGGGAGGGGGATGAAGACTATGGGGAGGGGAGGGGGGATGAAGACTATGGGGAGGGGAGGGGGATGAAGACTATGGGGAGGGGAGGGGGGATGAAGACTATGGGGAGGGGAGGGGGGATGAAGACTATGGGGAGGGGAGGGGGATGAAGACTATGGGGAGGGGAGGGGGATGAAGACTATGGGGAGGGGAGGGGGATGAAGACTATGGGGAGGGGAGGGGGGATGAAGACTATGGGGAGAGGGGAGTGAAGACTATGGGAGGGGGGGGAGAAGACTATGGGAGGGGGGGACACTATGGGACAGGGGAGAAAAAAAATATTCTGAACAAACTGTCCCATAGTAAGAAACACTATGGGACAGTTTGTTCAGAATATATTGTTTTCTGGGATTCTTCCTCTAAAAACTAGGTGCGTCTTATGGTGAGGTGCGTCTTATGGAGCGAAAAATACGGTAATTTCTAAGATCATATGAATTTTTATGATAATAGGGTGTGGCCATTTCCTGTTTTAGCCCTTGAATCTGGATGTTGGTAATGAGCATCTTGCTTGCACTGTATTACCTGTTAGAATACATGTAATTTCCCTAACAATGCTTATAAGCTATCAACTATAGGGTATGTTCACACATATTGTGCTATTTTATTGCTAGCGTTCTATTGTGCTTATCAACTTCACAAGTATGCTTACTGCTTTAGCAACTGTTTTTTTCCAATCTCTTTAATTAAGACAGGTAGCAGACATGTTGATGTATAGAAATATGAACAAATAATTGCATAAAATACAGTTGCAAAAAGCCAAAGTATATTCAGTTTCCACTGATAACTTAAAATCAAAGGCAAGTTATGAAAAAATGTATTCTTCGTACAACTTGCTATTGAATGAATATGACTGTACTTTTTGCAGTGTTTTTTCCCCTCAGTGTTTATTTATAAACCTAAGCTTAAAATGAAACATATAAACTTTATTTTAATAGCAAAACTAATGAAGCCTAGATGACTTTGCATTCATTATTGTATTCTTTGATTTTGCTTTTAATACCCTAATGAGATATAATTGCTGTTCATGAATTTCAGTCCACGACATGCATTAATTTAATAAAGGATCATGTCAAAGAACTGATTTACTTCATGAACCACAAATTTAATAAGTAATTAAGGAGAAAAATCAACATCTGTGTACAAGGACCACAATTTCACAATCCAATGGACCTTAAAGAAATAATTAATTTAATTGTGTTGAAAAAAAATTATTATTATATTTTTTTTATCTACAATGTTATTTTACAATGCAAAAAATGCAAGGTTCTAATGTTGTGTGTTAATTGAATTGACTATTTATATACTTATTCCTTTGATCATAACCTATGTTTTTCTCTTGTTTCTCTGAGCTTGAAATGTTCCTTTCTAAACTGAAGAGCTCTTGTCTATGAAATACAATTTTATGATTGTATTGATATCTACTACAATGTGATTTCTCAATTGCTGTATGGCATGGATTGTGCAACAAAATGTACAGCTTAATGTAGTTGTTCTGGTGTGTATAGTATGTCCCTGAAGGGTTTTTAATGTAAACATTGAATCGCTCAACAGCCATAGGCGTGCGCACAGGGTGTGCCGGGTGTGCCTGGGCACACCCTAATCCCCGCGGCACGCCTGTGAGTCCTGCAGGAACGCGTGGGAACAATGTTCCCACTGTTCCTGCAGGCACTCTTCCCCCCCCCCCAAATGCCCTCCACCTCCCCCCGTGTTCACCCTGTCATGGGGGGGCAGCAAGAGGTGATGGACACCTCTCCCCCTCCCCTCCCCCCCCCAGGTCGGGTGCCTGTCACCATCCGCGGCGAGGGAGCTGTGTGCTGTCTGCTCCCTCTCGCCGCGCGCCGCTTGCTGATGCCGGGAGCCGGAATATGACGTCATATTCCGGCTCCCAGCTACTGTAGACAGCCCGCGCGGCGAGAGGGAGCAGACAGCACACAGCTCCCTTGCCGCGGCTGATATGGAGAGAGGCGCCCGCCCCACTGGACCCCAGGGACAAAGTCCACGCCAGCACTCCAGGTAGGGAGGCTGGGTGGACAATTTTTTATAAAAAAATAATAATTTGTGAGTGTATGTGAGTGTATGTGTGTGTAAGTGTGTGTGTGAGTGTGTCTGTAAGTGTGTGTGTCTGTGAGTTTGTGTGTGTGAGTGTCTGTGAGTTTATGTGTGTGTGTGTGTGTGTGTGCCTGTAAGTGTGTGTGTGTATGTGTGTATGTGAATGTATGTGTGTGTCTGTGAGTGTGTCTGTGAATGTATGTGTGTGTGTCTGTGAATATATGTGTGTGTGAGTGTATGTGTGTGTACGCGTATATATATATATATATATATATATATATATATATGTGTATATATATATATATATATATACACACACACAAGTGTATATTTTTTTTTGGGGGGGGGGATCTTGGGAGAGTTCCCACACTTTATTCCCCAGGAATAAAGTGTGGCTCTGCTCTAAGCCTCCATGGGCCGGCGGGGAGATCAAAGATCTACCTCACCAGCCCACAGCAGCATGGAGGGAGGCAGCAGAGGACCCGGGGAGCTCTAGACAGAAGCTCTGCCAGGTTCCTCTCGCGAGATCTGAGCGGTGCGGCGGCAATGCTCAGATCTCGCGAGAGTGAACTCTAGCCCCGCAGGCTAGAGTTCACTCTCCCTTGGACCACCAGGGATGACAGCAAGGATCCCCCCTCCCTACATAAGGTAAGAATGGAGGGGTGTTATTTACTAATCTGCCCCCACCTTCACAATCCCCCCAAACATACAGCACACACACATACAGCACCCACACACACACAGCACCCTAACACAAACAGTGCGCACACACAGCACACAAACAGCACCCACACACACCGCACCATCACACACAGATCATCCTCACACATACACACATAGCACGCTCACACACACAGTACACTAACAGCACCCTCACAAACACACACACACACAGCACCCTTACAACACACAACACCCTCACACACAGCACACTAACAGCACCCTCACAAACACACACAGCACCCTCACACAAACAGCATACTCACACACAGCACACTAACAGCACCCTCACACACAAACAGCACCCTCACACACACACCACACAAACAGCACACAAAGCACACAAAGCACACTAACAGGACCCTAACACACAGCACACAAACAGCACCCTCACACACAAACCGCACCCTCACACACAGCACACTACCAGCACCCTCACCCACATAGCACACTACCAGCACCCTCACACAGCACACACACAAACAGCAGTATATGTATGTGTGTGTATATATATGTATATATATATATATATATATATATATATATATATATATATATATATATACATGCGGCGTGTGTAATGCAATAGGCTGCGCACGCCTATGTCAACAGCATATGTTGTTTATGTGAGTTGTTTAGAGTTTCATAAAAGTGTGCTGAGAATGGACAGCAAACAACATTATGGTTCAGGTTATACATTGTGAATAAGAATGAGATGAGGTGTACTTGCATTCTTAATCTGCATTTGCTTGTTGGTTGTCTTTTAGCCCCTTGGAATTTGATGCAGACTGCCATTCTGGAGAAATCCGCATTGGTAAACTCAAGTTTGGTAACATTCATTATCTTCCATGGTTGAAGCAGGCAAACTCCTTCTTCTGGGGCTTCCATGCTTCTGTTCCTGGAAAGGAAGCCCCGGTGATATTAGAATTGGTTAGCTTGGAGGGTGTCTGTAATTGTTTTGCGCTCTTTGCGGCATTTCAATGTTGCTGCAGAAATGAGGGCAAATACTTGAATGGAGGAATATTCCACCATTTTTTTTTTTTTTTTTTATGCCATGGGTAGAATTTCGAATCACAAAACAATTTTTTTTATCCATTTTCCATTTAGTTTGTTTTGATTATTCATCCATATTGGGCTTTGAAATACAAAATTTTGGATGAAATGCAGATCGCCTGAAATTTGTTTGAAACCAAGTTAACAAGTCTAATGTATAACGCATGTGCAAGAATGTCTCAATAGCAAGGGTCAACAACGGAGTCTTCCTTCTATTGCTGCCATAAACATCTATTTTAGTAAAGTGTTTATTGTTTAAGCTTGCTCCCATTTACTGTATTTTTAATCCCAGCTCTGTAGTTGTCAGGCTTGCTGCCCACTTACCACTACAGTTGACTGGCTGTTCCCCTGCTTCCTCCGGTGTTCCATCCAATGCAGCACGATTGGCAGCGGGATTTACTCAGCTCCAAAAATATGAGCCAGGACGGTAAAATCCCCATCTGTTGATACATTGTAGGACCTTATATGTCTCCACTCAGAAAAGTCCTCCTTCGAACTCTCAAACAGCCATAATCTCATAACAGACATTATGTACAGTTCACTACTACGAGAATTGAATTCAAGAAATTCCAACACAGAGAAGGCCATAATTAGTTGCATTAGAAAAAACACACTTTTTCTTAGTTTCTAGCAAAGTAGTTTTTGCCTTTTTTTGGGACCAACAGCAGAAACAGATGAGAGAAATACTGAATGTGATGATTGCAAGTCTTTTTTTTCAGCCTATGTAACAATGTAAGATGCTTTAATTAATGTAATGAAAACCTTTTGTCTTTCAGCTTGAAACATCATTATCATGTCCTGTAATCAGGGCCGGAATGGGAATTAAAAGCAGCCCTGGAAAAAAATATTTACCAGCCCCATAATGTGTTGCGCCAGCATAGTGTGCAGATACAGAGTTAGAACAGATAACTTAACATTAAAAATTACTCCAACGTAAAAAGCGCACTCATAGGCTTCAAAATAAACAAAAGTGCAGATTTATTTTAAGCAGATGTGCCTTTGCATGTAATCAATGTTTCAGTCCAACTAACTTGACATATTAAGGAAAGCTTGGTAATGGGACTGAAATGGTGAATGTATGTAGGGCACAACTTTAAAAAGTTTTATTTTGAAGTCCTGTGGGTGCGCTCTTCACTTTAAATATGTTATTGTGCTGGAGTATGCACCTAGCAACAAGACTGGGCCAATATCTGCTCATTACATATGGTACATATTAATGACATTTCTCTGTGTATTATGCATATATAAATGTACATTAATATATGTGTAAATATAGTAGGCATACTTATATATATATATATATATATATATATATATATATATATATATAACTAATACACATATTAATATACATGTCATATACCAGTGACGGATCCAGAGCCTGATCCCGGGAGGGGCACTTGTAGATTATTTAAAGAAATATTCCATGCACAATACTCCTCTGTGTAGTGTTTATGGTGCCAGGAGTGCCGGGACCCCCTCCCAGAGTAAGTAGTCAAACCGTTTAAGAACAGTTTGACAACTTACCTGGAGTCTTCTGGGATATGGGGCTGTAGTAGGGTATAGGAGCAGTGGCGCAATGTGTGAGGGGTGCAATGTGTGTGAAAGGTTCAGTGTGTGGGTGTGGGGGGGTGTAGTGTGTGAATGTGTAGCGTGTGTGGGGCAATGTGTGTATGGGGGGGCAGTGTGTGAATGTGTATGGTGTGTGTGGGGGCAGTGTGTGAATGTGTATGGTGTGCGTGTGTGGGGGCAGTGTGTGTATGGGGCTAGAGTTCACTCTCACTACTGCAACCACCAGGAATCCTGGTGGTTGCAGTGGTGAGAGTGAACTCTAGCCCGTAGCTCAAGGGCTAGAGTTCACCCTCGTGATAGCCGGAGCGTTGCCATGGTAACTGCGGCAACGCTCTGTGCTCGCGTAAGAAGGACCCAGGGGAGCTGCAGGTTGAGCTCCCGGGTCCTCTCTTCCTCCCTCCCCTTCCGGCTGCCCACACGGTGCCTGCGGAACAGGGAGGGAGATCGGCAGGGGAAATTGCCCGTTGCCCCCCATCCACCATTGATATATACAGCCCCTATGTGTGTCTCTTTTTATCTCTAGCCCCTTTGTGTGCCTTTTTGTCTCCTCCAGTCACTCTGTATGTTTCTTTCTTCCCCTCACTGCTCCTCTGTGTCAATGCATCCCCTCTCCTTCCCAGTCTCTCTCTTCCCCCTCTGCCTAATTCTCCCCCTTCCCTTGTGTGTCTCTCTCATTTCTCCCTCTTTGTCTTTCTCTTCTCCTCTGTCTCTTTCTCCCCCTTTCCCTGTGTCTCTCCCTCTTTGTCTCTCTCTTCCCCCTGTCTCTTTCTCCTCCCTTTCCCTGTGTCTCTCCCTCCTCCACATCTCTCTTCCCCTCTGTCTCTTTCTCCCCCCTTTCCCTGTGTCTCTCCCTCCTCCACATCTCTCTTCCCTTCTGTCTCTTTCTCCCCCCTTTCCCTGTGTCTCTCCCTCCTCCACATCTCTCTTCCCCTCTGTCTCTTTCTCCCCCCTTCCCCTGTGTCTCTCTCTCTCCCTCCTCCAAATCTCTCTTCCCTTCTATCTCTTTCTCCCCCTTTCCCTGTGCTCTCCCTCCTCCAAATCTCTTTTCCCTTCTGTTTCTTTCCTCCAAATCTCTCTTCCCCTCTATCTCTTTCTCCCCCTTTCCCTGTGTCTCTCCCTCCTCCACATCTCTCTTCCCCTCTGTCTCTTTCTCCCCCCTTTCCCTGTGTCTCTCCCTCCTCCAAATCTCTTTTCCCTTCTGTTTCTTTCTCCTCCCTCCACCATTTCTCTATTCCTCCTCTTTCTCCCTCTGTCCCCTGTGTCTATTCCCCTCTCTGTTCCCCCCCCCACCCCCCATTTACCTAGAGGAGTCAGGGGGGCCAGCCGTGTTCCAGGCTGGAGCTGCCGGGCCGGGTGGCAGCTTCGCCAGTCCGGCGGCACTTCTGTCACTGATGATGTTGAGGGCTGAAGGAGGAGGATCATGTCTACCATTCTCCCTCATGGTTCCCACAATCCCCAGCACAGCATACTGATACAGCATACTGTGCTGGGGATTGTGGGAACCGCGAGGGAGCATGGTAGACATGCTCCTCCTCCTTCAGCCCTCAGCATCATCAGTGACAGTAGTGCCACCCGGTCCGGCGGCTCCAGCCTGGAACGCGGCAGGCCCCCTCTGAGTGTGCCACCGGACCGGCCACCCGGTGGCACCTATATGCGCAGAGCATCCCCCAGGTGCCGTGGCCCACCAGGAAATGTCCCAGTATCCTGGTGGGCCAGTCCGGCCCTGCCTGTAATATTACAAAAAATACAAGAAATTCTACACTAAAAATATACCAAAAAAGGTATGATTTTAAAATTCTTAAATAAAACGCTGTCTGAAATCATGTGATTACTGTTTTTCACACATGGTCATGACTCCTTTCAAGCCAATTCTGGTGCAGTAATCGTATCATTATTACAGTAAGAATGTATTTATACTGCAGTAAATTGCAATGCTTGTGGTGTCAGTATTAATAATGTCAATGATGCTTGCATCTGTCATAGTATATTTTACGTGTTGTGACTTGATACAGCAGACAGCATATGTAAAACTACTGTATGTAAAGCCTAAAGCTAATTCAGGTGTAGTCACAAACATTATGATTAATAATGAACTTAATAAGTTGATTACAGAATGGGCCATTACATGCATGAATAGTTTGTGTTCTGTTAAAGATTCTCATTCACTACTATTACTATAGAAATGCTTAGTCCCAAATATAATCTTCATAGTTTGTGTTTAATTCACTATATTTTTTCAAAGATAACCTTTCCTTAAAATACTTGTAAAAGGAGTTGTAAAATATATTTTGAAGATCTCATCATCTATTTACATTTACCAAATAAAATATTGTTACAAAACTACCATTTCTAGACAAACTGAAATTATTCTTTAAGCCCTGTCCTTTTGTCAATTTGTCTCGGTTCTATAGTAATATAAAATTATTTAAATTATTTAGAAAATTGGTGTTCTTTTACATTTTGACTTTAATGAGCATGCTTGTTATGATTTAAGTAATAAAAAGAAAGCACAAAATTATTTGACAAACTTTTTTAACAAATATACTTTTGGTCATGCTTTATGTTAAGTTTATATTTATATTAGTTACAATTGCACATTGCTATAATTATCTCATCACAGAATGAAGGTTACAACATAACTGCTCCATTGGCAGCCTACTGTGTGCATAATTGAAAATCTCCATGGTGTCTTTCATTATTGCATTTAATAATAGTTAAATACCAGGGAATCCAATTACAATCAAAAATAATTTGATGAAGATCAAATAGACAGAGTTACAAACATCTTAATTTTCCAAAACACTAATTTGGCAGAATATGGAAAATTTTCAAATAATGTGCAGTGGTCAGATATTTCATTAGCAATGATGGTAATTAAATAAATGTTAAGATAATTGGTTTTGTTAGGAAAGAACACAGTACTTTCCATTTTCATATTAGTCATTTTAAAATGACTTGTTACCAGCTTTTGTAATTATAATCATTTTACCTTTTTATTCGAGCATTATTTTTTTTAATTGATAATATTGTGTACACAATATAATTGTATTTCTAAAAGTAAAATTAACAATTTAAAATTATTTCAAATATATATATCTATATATCTATATATATATATATATATATATATATATATATATATATATATATATATATATATATATACATATATATATATATATACACAAAAAATAATGCATTAGGTGTAGATGTTTTAAGTTTTATATCCAAGCAAAACATGCCAAACTAACTTTTATAATTAGCAATATTATTTTTTTAGTTAATACATGCTTCTCTCTTCCTTCACCCAATTTGCTTGGCAGGGTGAAGGGGGTGATGAAAATAATTCTATAGTCAATGTAACTGCTTCAACACATTGTAATGGTTATAGTGTCTGCAGTTCCCTGGTATTATTCAACCATGCAGCATTAAACAGTACTAATGTTTCAATGCTAAACAAATAATCATCAACAGCCATTCCTCTCTGTGCTGCTTGGGCAAATGATAAACCTAAGTAGCAATGTGCAGCTGTAATTAATTGAGAGTGTCAACAGACCACTTTCAGCTTATCATAGCTGTCATTGCTGGTATCAATTGGTATGGCTTGAAGAAAGTGTGTAATCTTTGCCTTTGCCACGCCTCCAGTTAGGACCAAGCTGTGGCCAGAGAACCTTATTTAGTGTTGAACTGCTCAAAAGTGGTTTAACACTGGAATGGAAGGACAGCATCAGAGGACTCTATGCTCTATAAATGGATGAAATGGTTATAGAGTCAACCATGTAGGGTCTCTTTAAGCGTTCCATGGTCAAATGTAGTTTGGAGAGAATCAATTATGATAGGAGCCTGGCAAATGACCCGCACTATTTACACTTCCTTCAATCTGTTGATGTTATTGTGGAAATAATGATTAACCAGGGTGCTACCACGCCACTAGCCAAAAAAATATTGAGTAAGTTCAAGTTAAAAATAAATCTCACTGTGGCTAATATTACAGGATATGGGATATGATGTTTTTTAGCCATTACCTCCTCTTCCCTAAAACTTTTTAGAGGAAGTAAATAATAGATAAATATTACATTTTTATGGTAGTGGTTAACTTTCAGGGTTTTCAGGGGAACCCTAATTAAGGTGAGGGTTTATTCTGAATTATTTAAGACCAAGGAAAGGAGCATCCCGCAAAAGGGTTGATGGGAGTTTAATGTTATTATTTGGTTTTCTCTGGCCCTACAAGTATTAGAACCAAAGAACTGCATAATCTGTCCAGGGCAGGGCAAAACTACTACAATGCAAAGGCATTTGCAGTAGGGAAAAAAATATTTTCTTTTTTTTTTGAGGTGGGTGAACAAGGTAATGACCACCAGCATTTTGTCAATCTCTTTTTATTGAAATTTTTCATATCAATGCATTTTGGGATACAGAAGAGAAAAAGATGGTTGGGGAGTACATAATCATACATTACATGCATTTGTGTCTGTCTGGGTTGTTGTATGTGTCCCCGTAACCGGTCCGAGTGCATTGGTATTCTGTCAAGTGGGTATAGTTAACTTAGGGAGATCAGTCGTTAGCGTTTGTATGTAGATGTGTACCCCATTCAGGGTGGTGATGGCGGGCTGTCTTCTACATGTGCCCCTAACCAAAGGGATGTTGGGAGGGGTGTTGCGTTCGGTCTGCGGTTTATGAGTTGTGTCTGCACAATCTCAGCAGGCTGCATCTTATTATGTTATTACGTAACTGTGTCCATCTGGTGTGTGTTATGCTGTGATGTCAGCTAGGCAAAAAAGAATAACTGGGTTTAACTGGGCTAAACTTTCAGTGCTTGTGCCTCATGGGGTAGGTAAGTTCCCTTGAGAGTTCAGGTTTCTAGTTGCAGGGTCGGTTGACCTGTTGTCATTGAGGGCACTTCTGCTCTGGCTCTGGGGTGTTGCTCAGTGTGGGTCTGCGGGTTCTGGATTCCCAGGGCTTTGTAGAAAGTAGATGCCTCAGCCAGCGATGAGATTTTATGCACAGTCCCTTTATAATTGACCACCAGGAACCTAGGGGATCTCCAGTGGTATTCCACCACTGCTTCTCTTAGGTGACCGATTGCAGGGATCGTCGCCATTGCAATGTGGACCTGGTGAGGTCCTGGTAGAATGAGAGATTGTTCCCCTCGAAGGGTAGTGGTGTCTTGCCTTGTAATGATGTCATCAGGATTCTTTTGTCATGTGAAGTGGAGCATCGGACTATCACGTCTCTCACCACTGTAGAGGTGGTTCCGCCAGCAGCCGTCTATTGAAAATGTCTTGGCTTGGGCCTGGAGCAGTATGGAGGACACCAGGCGCCTTACATAATGAAGCAGTTCGTCCGGCATGATTGTGTCCGGGATCCCTCTGATTTTCAGGTGGTTGCGCTGTGACCTGTCATCAAGAGCGGTGTAATGGAGTTAGAGGGTCTGTTGGTGTGTTTGCATGGCTAGAACTGTAGCTTGGAGGTCTGAGAGCCCCTGTCTGAGTGTTGCTATGTCCTCTTCCGAGGCCTTCACCCTGGTGTCCACTGTCTGAATGTCTGCTTTTATACTTGCCACGTCTGTCGCCAGAAGCATCTTAAGCTCTTGGACCAGATTACGGATGTCCCGCTGAGTGACCGGTGCCAACCCCTCTGTGCTCTCTGCAGTGTTTGGTACCTGTTCTGGCTGGGGGTCTGATTGTGCAGACTCTGCTGGAGTTTGTGGTGATATGTGATCCGCCATTTTCGCTGTCTGGTTTCTCTGTAACAGGGCCCCTATATCCCTGGAACCTGGTTGTGGCTCCAGGGGGGGCTTCTAGGTCCGCTTACCCATCTTTGCTAGGTGTGATTGAGGGATGTCTTGGAAGACTTCAGCCTCCGGTGTCCCTGGAGGCCACCAGCAGTCCAGCAGATCCGACCAGGCTGGGTTCAGAGTGTGCTTGTAGGCCTCAAGCCTGTGTTTCTGTCTCTTGACCCTCGCCGGCTGAAAGAACGGCATAGGTCCTCTCCCGGTCGCCTGCTCTGTTGGGTGACAGCCTGTCGCAGGTAGGGAGAGAGGATTTGTCCCCTATTTTTGGGTTTTTGCAGCTGGGACACACGGCCCACCAGCATTTTAAAATGCTTTTTTTTTCTATAACCCTTTGGAATAATATGGATTTCTGCACAAATTGGTCATAAAATGTGATCTGATCATCATCTAAGTCACAACAATAGACAATCACAGTCTGCTTAAACTAATAACACACAAAGAATGAAATGTTGCCACGTTTTTATTGAACACACCATGTAAACATTCACAGTGCAGGTGGAAAAAGTATGTGAACCCTTGGATTTAATAACTGGTTGAACCTCATTTGGCAGCAATAACTTCAACCAAATGTTTCCTTTAGTTGCAGATCAGACGTGCACAACGGTCAGGAGTAATTCTTGACCATTCCTCTTTACAGAACTGTTTCAGTTCAGCAATATTCTTGGGATGTCTGGTGTGAATCTCTTTCTTGAGGTCATGCCACAGCATCTCAATCGGGTTGAGGTCAAGACTCTGACTGAACCACTTCAGAAGGCATATTTTCTTCTGTTTAAGCCATTCTGTTGTTGATTTACTTCTATGCTTTGGGTCATTGTCCTGTTGCAACACCCATCTTATGTTGAGCTTCAGCTGGTAGACAGATGGCCTTAAGTTCTCCTGCAAAATGTCTTGATAAACTTGGGAATTTTTCCTTCGATGATAGCAATCCGTCCAGGCCCTGACGCAGCAAAGCAGCCCCAAACCATGATGCCCCCACCACCATACTTCATAGTTGGGATGAGGGTTTGATTTTTGTGTGCTGTGCCTCTTTTTCGCCACACATAGTGTTGTGTGTTTCTACCAAACAACTCAACTTTGGTTTCATCTGTCCACAGAATATTTTGCTAGTACTGCTGTGGAACATCCAGGTGCTATTGTGCAAACTGTAAACGTGCAGCAATGTTTTGTTTGGGCAGCAGTGGTATCCTCCCATGAAATCCATTCTTGTTTAGTGTTTTACGTATTGTAGATTCGCTAACAGGGATGTTAGCATTTGCCAGTGACTTTTGTAAGTCTTTAGCTGACACTCTAGGATTCTTCTTCACCTCATTGAGCAGTCTGGACTGTGCTCTTGCAGTCATCTTTACAGGATGGCCACTCCTGGGGAGAGTAGCAGCAGTGCTGAACTTTCTCCATTTATAGACAATTTGTCTTACCTGTTGGGGATAAAATCAGCTATACACGAAACTCTCTTAGTTAGATGGATATTTTGTTAGAGCCACACCCTCTGTGATAGACAGGATCCTGGGAATCAGTCAAGAAGACAAGAGATGTGTTCTATAACCAATTCAAATTTTATTATACAGTCATATGCATTTATACCCCATTTTCATGTCGGTGGGGGCCATGAGCATTAGTGACATCATTTGTTTTTCACAAGTTATAAACAGCTGTTTCTAGTTATAATCTTTCGTCATATAACGCATTACATATTTGATTAAAACCAGATATTTACAAATACTGATATCTTGGACAATTAACAAGAACATTTCGAAATCAGTACTTTTCCCGTAACTAGGATTTTATATAAATCCTATTTCCGAGAATATGAGATAAAATGCCAAACTTAATCTTGGTTCAAATTAACCCTTATATGAACAGCTAGGATAGATAGCAAAATGGATATTCGTATCTACAATTCCCCTCTTAGATCATATCATGATCTATCTTACGGTAAATATCCATGGGAGGCCTGCGGCAGAGAAACGAAAGGAGGTATATTCAGACGTGCTAATCATGTCTGCGGGACTTTTGTTATTTCTTCACCTCGATTTCCCCCATTTGCTCTGTGCCGTAGGTTTTCCCTTTAAGAGGAGTTCGAACTGTTGATTTCAGCTTTTCCACTTATCTGTTGAACACATCTTTTAAGTGTACAAGTTAAATATTTCAAACAGCTGACATGTTAACCATTTTTAAACAGACTGCACATCATGTTATCTGTATCTTGAGCCTTGGGTCAATATAGGCAAAGTGTATTATTCCCAACAACGGGAATATTATTATTATTATAATTCAAAATGTAAGCTCATATAGTCAAAACAGAATAAGATCTATCCCCTCTTTGGACCAGGGTCTTGGATTACCAGTCCACCCAGTGAACTCAGTCCAGATCAAAAAGCCCAGTGACAACTCATATTTGAGGAAAAAAGCACATCTGGGGAAACTCTGAGTGAGGGCCATGACTGTGTAGACATGTCATCCCCTCACGTTGACAGTATTAGTAACTTATAAAACCCGCACTTGTAAGTAAATAGTTCAGGTATCGGTATTGGGAAAAACTTATTGATTAGTTTCAAAAGGCCCATTTACATATTAAATCATGAGATAACTTATAATCAGTTTGTAATTCTAACAATAATCCCAATCATGACCTTGCGTCCTATGACTCCTAATCACATCCCTATTTCGATGGTCCAGTCATATCCATGCTTAATAAATGGGAATCCATCCTTGGTACACTCAACATACTTCAATGACACACATAGTACATCTATGCCTGAGTAAGCTAACACTTCCTCTCTCTCCGGCTAACTCTACAAAAATAAAAATAACAAAATAGTTCAATAGTCCAGCATAGTCCAGAAAAATAGAATAAGTCTTTCAAGGAGAATAAAGAATGTTAGACACCATAAACTTTGTTCCATAATCTTAGACACCATGACATAGCTAAGGGTAGCAACATGGCTAACAACAAGACAATGTCAGCTTCCACATAGTTCTTAATTCTTCTGTTTGCTGGATGTTCAGCACAATGCTCTGTGCAACACCCCAATTGTTGAAAGGGTAATACAGACATAGCGGCATTAGACAGCACTGCACCTTCAGGACTTTCCAAGTTAGTTTATGTACTCATAAGTAAGCATCTTAGTTTCTTCGGCCAGCATGGATTTTGACAAAACAGATTTAATTGCAAAAAGGTAGGCAGGTAGGTCAGCCAGAGAGATTGGTGTGTAGTCCCAAATATCAGGCGGCACAAATACTCCAGTATGGTCTCTATAATCATACAAACACAAGGATCAGTACGACATCAATAAATTAATTATCTAGGCTAAACTCAAATTAGAGACTAAAGTTAAACCCTTAACTTGTGTAACATGTACTTCTCTCAGTGTTGCTTATAATTCATTGAATTTGTCCTTTATAACATTTTAATACATAATTTCCATAAATACATAAATTCTATATAAATGCTTGTTGAGTACTAAAACACTAACACTAACACTAATAATTCCTAATAAAATACTGTTCTTAAACTTAAACCATAATTTGATAATCCCAATTAATTACTTTAATAGAATTGGAATGCTGCATTCTGTCAGATATTTTGTGGACCCTGATAACATATTTTGAAACCGAAACCTTAAACATTCTTAAACAATTTTTTTTCAGAACAACTATGAATGAAATAGGAGAAACAAAATGAATTACTGTTGTTGCAAAGTGCTTTGTTTAAGACAGAGTTGTCTTTCTTTGCTAAGGTTGCAAGTGGCCTCTGACAAGAAAGGGGCAGCAAGCTGTAGACATATGTTATATTAAGCTGCCCTCAATTGTCAGGTCTTGGAAACTCACTTATTTTATTGCAGATGCCTCTATGATACCACGTTACAAATTGACTAAGCATACTTATTATTATCCTATTTTATTTTAGTTATTTCACATTGTTCAGCCTATGCAAACAATGTCTAGGTCCCAACTTCAGCTTGTACATCCTCCAAGTGCCAGCATTAATACTGTTTTATCTATATATAAAATAATAAGAACATGAACCATCTGTGTATTAGGCTGAGGTTGTTGGGTGTGGGTATAGGATGGAAGCTGTGGTTGGTATTGAGGAACCTGCCAGGGTGGGTCCTTGAACGCCAGCTGGGCCAGGTTCTCCCTTAGCACAAGCTTCTCCTTTGTTTCCCTTAGGTCCAGGGGAACCTCTGGGGCCTTGAGGTCCAGGAGCACCACAGGTACCAGGGAAGCCAGGGGCACCAGCAATACCCGGGAGTACCAGTGGGGCCAGCTTGATCAGGAGAACCGGGTTCACCACGAGCACCTTGGGGTGAATCCCTGCTCTCCACAATTAAAACAGTGCTGAAGTTGCCACCTCTACAAAAGTTAGACCCTTTGATCAAATTCTCTACCTGTCTCTAAAACGTTTCTGATTCCTATCACCTCACAAATGTCCTTGTCTCGCCTGCTTAAGATCACAATCCTTTGTGACCGATACAACATACTTTTACCTCTTTCTTTATAACAAAACAATCTGCTGTATCTTTCTCATGAAGCATATTCCATATGCAGGTCGAGATTACCTAACTCACACCCCCTCTTTGTGTACACTTCTTTGTGTACCACACAGATATAATATTAATAATCTTTTGAAGATTTATTGTATATTTAAATTGTGTATGTATAGCACGGTTGTCTAGGGGTGTATACATAAACAATGGAAGCAGTGTCTTCATATAGGGTTTGCAATACTGACAGTCTGGGTCATAGGATTAATGCTTTTAGGTACTTTTAGGTCATTAGGTACTTTTCCATTGTCAGAATACATTGAAAACACTAATCATATTGCAGCTGTTACCTATACCTACAAGGATATGGTTGTAATACTTCAATTGAGTTCAAATTGAGTATCAAAAGTCTAACCACAAAAACCTACCTTTATATGCTTATCAAAAATGAGTTTAACCCCTTAACAAGTTAATAGGGTGACCTCTTCCCATAGTATGGTTCCTTTTATAATTATTATATTATTTATTATCTTCTGGGTCTGCAAAATGCTTTCAATATACCAATACAAATATAATACAGTAGTTTAGAATTGCCTCAAAATAAATTGTCTGATCTCTATTAAAAATACCATTTCATCATTTTACTATAATCAATGAGGCATACTAGATGAATCTTAATCTTGGAAAAAACGTATTCTATACATCCAGTAATTTTTCTTGTTAAATAACCATATAACATAACAATTGTTTATGTTAAAGATAACATTTTTTTTTTCTTTGATTTAGATAATGCAATGCACTTTAAAAGTTGAGTTAACTATAAATACCCCCCTAATAATACGGAGAAAGAGAGAGCCATTTAAAATTGGAAACGTGGATCCAGATTTTTTCCAGGGGCCCCCTTTTCGTGAGCTGATCAGCATTTAATCTGTTGTAAAAATACACTAAAGGCTTGCGTTAATGACATGCAAATATTCTTTAAATAGTCTTCATACTCATTGTAATATCACACATGTCCTCTTATAACACAGAACACAACGAATGTAGCAGATATCCAGCAGACATGCCAATACAAAAACCCATTAATGGACAGGCAATTAACTCAATCCAAAATAAATTAGTAAATGTCACACCCAAAAGAAACACATAATGTAGGTTTCCCTTGTTTGTGCATTATGCATTTCTGCAAACTATGCAAGCAGTACTGCTTTAATATAAGACTAGAAAACCTGGCAGCTGGACAGGAAAGTCGAATTTTGCCAATAGTCCATTATTGCAACAGAATTTTGGAAAACAGCTAAAACTTACAAAGACAGTATTTTTTTTTTCTTTTGCTTTAAGGATTACAACTCCTATTGCTCTTCGACTAGTATTCAATAAAAAATCAGTTATTTAATAGATTATTACGCTGCCATTTCCATCTGTGTCAATACTGAGACAAACGTATTCAAATATAATTTAAAATAACACAGCAAAATACCCATTAACATACATGACAATCAAACTGCATACTTTAAAATGAGTAACCAAAACACACAGTTATCACAATCACCATTTACACAGAATAAACTTTTAACAGCTGTATTCAGAACATATTATTGTAAGTTTTTATTTTTATTTTTTTAATTTAAGAGTTCTGGTACCAAAGGTTTTCTTATTAAAGAAGGGATCCCGTACGGCCATATAACGCATTTAACTTAAACATTTGTATAACACTTGCATTAACCAGTTGCAACATATGTACCTTATCAATAGAATTTCTCTCCTATACGCTCATAGAACATTTGGACCAGATTACACAGACATGGTATGACCTGCATTTGTCAGAACTCTCAAACACTCAAAATATTTAAACTACTCCATGTTAAAGGCATGGCAACATTTTGACCGGTCAATTTGAGTTCCCAAAAGTCATAAAAACACAGGTAAAAAACCTTTGTCCATGGTTTTCTGATCCTACATTCCATGACCAAAATTTCAAACCCACTTCTGCACAGGGGGGGCCACCATTTGGGTCACAATCAATAAAATCTCTGCATCCCCAGACAACAATTTACAGATTTTCACAATGCTACAGAATACATACAATTTAAAGCATTTACAACATGAATGTGTAGCCCCCCTTAATTAACCTCTATTTTTTATTTTATTTATCATCACCTTTACATGTACTTTTGACATTCCCTCAATTATTTTATTCCCTTAATTCTCATACCTGGTTTGGACACCCTCAGGGCTTCAGAGGAGCTGCCCAATCCTTTCTTCCTGGGGAGGGGGTAAAAGGGAACTCTATGGAGCAGTGGGTACTAACTACCACAGCAAGGATAGCACCCAATCATCATTATCTTTAGGTAATCAGGAGGGGGCAGTGATTTACAGGTATCACCAACAGTCTCTCCTCTTGAGAAACAGGGTATCAGTGAGGTGCAATCTTAAGCCAATTCTCACCCCCCCTGTCTCATGTATTCCTTATCCCATCCTGGATCTCCCTCATACCAAGGAAAATATTTCTTATCTCCCAAACATAATCCCTTAACCATACTCAAAAAATAATCATTAGCCCCGTCTTTAGGGAAGGGAGTTTCACTACCCTGTCCTTGTGTCCACCCAGACATATTGTCCACCCAAGGATCCTCTGTCCACACCAATTCTGGATTAGGGCGAGGGTAATTTTTTAGTCTGGGAAGTACCCATTTCAAACTCAATGAGAATTGGATTTGGAATAGCTGATTATTCAGTGGTTAAAGAACAGCTGTCCGGAATCAAAAGTTCCAACAAAACTGTTACTTCTCCACGAGCTGTAGTGCTTAAAATCAGAAATTCCAATCTCTTGCAAAAAGCACAAAAGCCAACAGATATATCGCAAGCAAGCAAAACAGAGGTTGCAGGACAGCCAAAATACCCATCAACAGAGTACGGAGTTTAAAACAATTCCCTTTTTATTTTTTATTTTTTCTTTTTTCTTTGCTAAAACATTACAGTTTGCAAAAGTTTTACCTGTACATAAACTACAACGCAGTCTGCCAAAAGACTGAAAACCTGTTTTACAACCTTAACAAAGGCAACCTCTTTTCTTTCAAAGAGGGATCCTGGGACGTATCCCACAGTTATGTACAAACTCATCTCCTACCTAAGGAGGGAAACTAACCTCCCCTTTAAATAAAAACATAGATGTGCAATGTATAAAGGATGGGAAAAGAAAGGCAAAAAAATAAAGGTCAAAAAGACCTACCTTTCTCATCCGTTCCTTTAATTGCAACCCCACTTCTGGTACCAAGTTGTTGGGGATAAAATCAGCTATACACGAAACTCTCTTAGTTAGATGGATATTTTTTTAGAGCCACACCCTCTGTGATAGACAGGATCCTGGGAATCAGTCAAGAAGACAAGAGATGTGTTCTATAACCAATTCAAATTTTATTATACAGTCATATGCATTTATACCCCATTTTCATGTCGGTGGGGGTCATGAGCATTAGTGACATAATTTGTTTTTCACAAGTTATAAACAGCTGTTTCTAGTTATAATCTTTCGTCATATAATGCATTACATATTTGAATAAAACCAGATATTTACAAATACTGATATCTTGGTCAATTAACAAGAACATTTCAAAATCAGTACTTTTCCCTTAACTAGGATTTTATATAAATCCTATTTCCGAGAATATGAGATAAAATGCCAAACTTAATCTTGGTTC
The DNA here is from genome assembly GCF_036172605.1 of Pelobates fuscus. Classification (NCBI taxonomy): domain Eukaryota; kingdom Metazoa; phylum Chordata; class Amphibia; order Anura; family Pelobatidae; genus Pelobates; species Pelobates fuscus. Next base: position 362,150,835 of record NC_086317.1, read on the forward strand.
AAATTAACCCTTATATGAACAGCTAGGATAGATAGCAAAATGGATATTCGTATCTACATTACCGTGGTCTGATGAACAGCAAGGCTTTTGGAGATACTTTGATAACCCTTTCCGGTTTCATGCAAGTCAACAATTCTTAATCGTAGGTCTTCTGAGAGCTCTTTTGTGCAAGGCATCATTCACATCAGGCAATGCTTCTTCAGAACTGGTGTGTGTTTTTTATAGGGTAGGGCAGCTGTAACCAACACCTCCAATCTCATCTCATTGATTGGACTCCAGTTGACATCTCACTCCAATTAGCTCGTGGAGATGTCATTAGTCTAGGGGTTCACATACTTTTTCCACCTGCACTGTGAATGTTTACATTGTGTGTTCAATAAAAACATGGCAACATATCATGTTGCGTGTTATTAGTTTAAGCAGACTGTGATTGTCTATTGTTGTGACTTAGATGATGATCAGATCACATTTTATGACCAATTTGTGAAGAAATCCATATCATCCCATAGGGTTCACATACTTTTTCTTGCAACTGTATATATCATGGGGGACAAAGGGAATGCTATTAATGTATTAAATGCATTAACTTTGTATATCTTGCCAATGAGCAGAATATACAAAAATTAGGTATATCATGCAATATGCAATAAATACATAAACTTGATAGATCATGCCAATGGAAAGGAAATGCAAAAACTTGGTATATAATGCCAATGAAGCAATCAATACATAAAGATTAGACATGTGCACCAGTGAAATTATTGTGTCGTACGAATGATTTTGTACTAATTAAAAATGTAACTTGTCAATCACGAATTTTGTCAGCAAACCATTCGTTTTCAAATGAAATTTTCTTTAAAAAAATTATTTGTTTTCACCCAGTAGGACAAAATCAGCACTGCGCATGTGCAAAAAAACAAACAAAAAAAAAACCAAGGAGGGAACGTTACTAGCTCCCTCCTTGTAATAAATAAATGATTATTTCTAACCCCCGGCATTAAAACCTATGGGAGGGTCACTATGACCCCCATATTAATAAAAGCAAGGTTAAATCCTCCCATGCCTCTACTCATGGCAGCTTGCTGTAATTTAACACTAAATATATATATCAGTATGGGGGTCCCCCCGTGTAGTAGGCTGCTCGCTGTCATTTAAAACTGGATATAAAAATCAGTATCTTATATAGAAGTGATAGAGAGCTATGGTAAGAGTACATGTAATCAAAAGTTATAGTAAAAACTATAAAAATGGTGCAATATAAAAGAGTAGCTATTTAGATCCAAATAGCTACTTTTTACCTGTATTCTTACCGTAGCTCTAACACTTCTATATAAGATACATTTATATCCACTGGCTGCTCGCTGTCATAAAACTAAATCTAAATCGGTATGGGGGTCACTATGACCCCCATATTGATAAAAAAAAGAGGTTAAATCATCCCACGTGCCCCTTCTTTTTTCAGAACCAAAAAAGGCCAAATAAAAAAACATAATAAACGCTGATTTTTTCCAAATACCGCCGCTCATGGGTGGGGACCAGGGGAGACATCCCCACCCGTTTATATCAATAGCCCCCATCCGTGGGTCATAGGTGGCGGTGCAGGGGGGCACAATGCCCCCCCCCATTTAAGATACTGATTTTTATATTCAGTTTTAAATTACAGCGAGCAGCTTACTACTGTACATGGGGGGGGGGGGACCTGGAGGATTTAAGTTTGACGGGTATTATGCTATTATGGTTTTTTATTTGGCCTTTTTGGGGGCTGAAAACATTTTTTTTTTTAGAAAAAAGAAGACATCAAATAGTAAGTATGACATTTTATGTTACAGGGTTAGTTTATTGCCCCCTTCACACTATTATTAGGGTGAAGGTGGTAGGTAGGGGATTTTTATTGGGGGGGAAGTGGCTAGGGGCTTGGGGACCCCTAGTCACATTATTATTTGTAGTCCCCACCCACTCATGGGTGGGGACCAGGGGGGACATTAAGTCCCCCCGTTTATATTATTAATCGCCCCCCACCCGCGGGTCATAGGTGGGGGTGTAGGGGGGGCACTATGTCCCCCCCATTTTAGGTATTTGTGTTCCCCACCATGGGGGAATGGAGGACCTGTGCAAGTCCTCCTTTATTGCACTAGTGACTGGGCAGCAATAGTTGCCCAGTCACTAGTACTTTTAAATTTGTTTAGGCGACATGCCACTTCTCACAGCATGCTGCGAGTAGGGGCATGCAGGAGGATTTAACCTCCCTTTGATCAATATGGGGGTCTTAGTGACACCCATACTGATTTATATTTAGTTTTAAATGACAGCGAGCAGCCAGTGGCTGTTTAGGCGACAGGCCCCTACTTGTGACATGGCGCAAGTAGGGGCATGCAGGAGGATTTAACCTCACTTTTATTAATATGGGGATCATAGTGACCCCCATAAGTTTTAATGCAGGGGTGGGGGGGTTGGACTTAATATTTATTACAAGGAGGGAGCTGGTAGCACTGCCTGCTCCCTCCTTGGGTTTTTTTTTCACGCATGCACACTGTTATTTTCTCTGTGCTGTGGGGTTTAATTCCCTTGCAGCATGGAGTCTACTAAATGAATGAAACAAAACAAAAAGGTAATGCATTTGGCATTTGAAACCTCCTCCTTTGGCCTTATGCAATGGTCCAATTTAGCAACCCATGCAGCGGGAAACACTCTTGATCTCACCTTCACCAATATCTGTACTGCCTCTAATCTCTCCAATATTCCTTTTCTCTATCTGACCACTGTAAGGAAACCTAGTATATTTAAACCTCACTCGGTAGTTTCCTCCCGAACCGCCAGAGCATCAATGAATATAGCTCTCCGTTCGGTAGTTGAAATAGACAAAGTCCATACGAATACAAATAGCTTTATAAGATAATTCCCTTAATAAAGTATACGAATCCCCAAACATCAGCCGAAGTCAAGAAGAAGGGTACAACAGAACTGGCTTTAATGACCACACACAGGCTTTTATGTGAGTCCCCATGCAAGGGGACATCCCACAGGGAGGGACACAGTATAACCAATCAGTTACAGGAAAACAACAAAACACACCCAGCACAAACACACAATTTCCTCCCCTAGTCCTGGAGATAATCAAGTCTGATAAAGTAATAACTTGATTATCTCCAGGCAGAAAAATCTCTATTTTCCCCAACATTCAGAACACCCCTTTATACACGGGGTATCCTCACAAATAATATGTCCCCTGATAGCCCCGATCTGGGTGACCAACATATTCAAATTTCCTTTATGAGCTGGCTGCCCAAAACAGCTGCAGGAGTTTGGGTGGTTTTGCCGGTCTATTCAGTAAAGGGGTAAAAAACGAACAATTACACAAATGGATTCTCCTGGCTCTTAGCAGCGATTGTCCCCCTCATTCGAATGCACAAAAGTACAGAATAGCGCTCTTCTAGCTATTCGGGAAATATAGATCCAGCGTTCGTTAGTTTGAGACCAGTGTTCGGGAAGTTGAGTGTCCGATTTTAGTTCCAGACACTCGACGACCAAGTCCCGCTGCCTTTGTTGGCCTTAAAAAAGATGGCTGCAGTTTTCTCAGTTTTCTCGGTAGTACGAACGCTGGCCGCACAGATAGAGGGTTCAATTGAAGCAGTCTTTGAATTTTAATGAGCCAGGGGGGTGGTCTTTGTTCGGTAGTTAAATCTAATGAATAGGGAAGAAATATGGTATATAAAGAGGAATTTCTTCACAACCACCATCTGCTGACTTTTGACATTGGCATACCTAAGACCCAATTGACACCACCGTCTGAACATCAATCTCACAGAAACCTCCATTGTCTTGACCTAGAGCATTTTTCCACTAATTTCCAAACTTTCCTTTTATCTATCTCAAACCTCACCTGTCCTAGCTCTGCAATCTCCTTTTACAATTACACCCTCTCCTCTCAACTAGACATCATGGCACTTCCTACATTTAAATGCAGCAAGTGCCCCCAACAACAACCTTGACACACCAAGCTGTATCGATATCTTCAAAAATGCTCCAGAACTGCTGATCGCTGTTGGAGAAAGTCTCACTGTGCGTCTGACTTTCTCCACTATAAATGTATGCTGTGCTCATACAGGTTGGTGCTTTCCTCTGCAAAAGTAAATTACTTCAATACCCTCATAACCACACTCTCCTGCGAACACAAATGACTATTTCACACATTTAATTCTCTTATTTTCACAATTGTTCCTCCCACACCTACTTACTTGACCGCCTCAGACTTAGCAACTAACTTCACTGACAAGATCTTTCATCTTTCTTCTTCCCCTTACAATACTTCCCCTATCCTCACTCTCTCTGCTGTTCTATGTTCATTCACACTCGCTACAGTGGAAGAGGTTTCTTCTCTGCTCCAGTCCTCCCGCCCCACCACCTGCTCCCTAGATCCAATTCACTCGCATCTCATCCGTACTCTGTCTTCTTCTCTTTCTCTGCCTCTCACTAAAATTCTCAATCTCTCTCTGTCCTATGGCATATTTCCATCGCCATTCAAACATGGAACTTGTAACGGATCGCCTGGCACCCCGACTTGGTACCTCCGTTAATGGATGCTCCTAGTGCTTCCTGAGGACTCCAAGCACTCTAGCAGACACCACAATCACCGAATCCGAGAAACCTTTTAAATTCTCCCAAGCATATGAATGCTGTAGACCATTGAATAGGAACCATACGAATACGCTTGTACTCCTAGCAGTCAACTGGAACAGCATGCAATGAATCCTTCCCCCCAATAATGAGACGACACATCACTTTGAGGGTAAAACAGGAACTCTGGACTGGCTCACCCAGCCTGGCTTTTATTACACTAATCCACATACAGGCCACACCCAGGGGGAGGCATAAAATAACCAATCACATACATGGTTCAGCCCACACATCCCCTCCCCTCAGATAACATTAAACTCAATTATCCGGTACACTTTTTCAGCCAAGTTCTGGATGTACCCCAAAACCCGGGGGTACACCTTTAAATCCAGCATCGCTGGATAGCCCTTATTCAGGGGGACAACATATTCAAAATTCAAGTAATTCGGATGAATGGTTCGTGAGATATGGGGTTCCAAAGATTTGACCGACCGCATGGGTAAAGTATCCGAAAACAGTTCCATGCATTTTGGCCCTGCGGTCGGTCACAAACAAGGGAATGAAAACAGGCGAATTGCCTGTGTTATAGAGCCTGGAGAGGGTTTGAATGAATTCCCTTGTTTATGGGGCTCTTTCTACCGAACGGCGGGTCATTCGGTAGTTTCCATACGAATTTCTGGAAGTATGGAGGTCTCAGCGGTGTTTGCCTAGTCAAGTGTCCGATTTTAGTTCCAGACACTCGACGGCAAAACACCGCTGTTCGGTAGTTTAAGATGGCCGCCGCCACGTGTTTGTTTCCCGAATGGCGGCCACCCAGAGGACAAAGACCACACTGCACTGATTGCCAATTACCTGTTTGCAACATTGTTGCAAACGGTAATTGGAGGCACACTCATTCCTGGGTGGTCTGGTTGTTCGGTAGTTTCACTCAATATACTGAATGGAGTGATTCTACCGAACAATCAGAATGCTGCATACAAATCACCCAGGATAAACTTAACACATCTATAAATACATATATAATATTACAGGCAGTACACTTGAATATGCTTCACAATCTTAAAGGGACAGTAGTCCCAAAAGTCCCAATATGTCCATAGATGCTGTTAAAAGGGCCAGTAGCAGCAATATACAGTACAATATGCCCCAAATAACCCAGGGGCCATAGTCAGTAGGTAGGAGGCTAGCAAACAGGCTTCTCCAGGGCCCAGTGGCGAGGTTGGTTTCGCCACAGAACTGTAACCCCAATTCTAAAGAAGCCCAACCTTGACCCTAACTCCCCGTCCAGCTACCACCCTGTCTCGCTACTACCTTTTGCATCCAAGATCCTTAAAAGAGTTGTTTATGCGAGATTGACAGACTTCCTCGAGTCCAACTCTCTGCTAGACCCGCTTCAGTCTGGTTTTCTGTAGAAACGGCACTGACCAAAGTATCCAATGATCTACTTGCTGCAAAATCTCATGGTCACTACTCTCCTTCATGCCTCATGTTCAGTCTATCGCCAAATCTGACGCTTCCATCTCAAAAGCATTGCGTGCTTCTGACCCTACTTAATGCCAGATCTGACTAAGGTGCTTGTCCATTCCACTGTCCTTTCTCACCTTGACTTCTCAGTGGTCTAACAAGCTCCCAACTTGCGCCGTTACAGTCCATAATGAATGCAGCAGCGAGGCTCATCTTCCGGTCTGCCCACGCATCACCCTTCTGTCAGTCCCTACATTGGTTTCCTGTAACATATAGGGCTCAATTTAAAATTCTGATTGAAACAAAGTGAATTAGTAGGATGTGAGTCTTATACCCAAATCTATACTAATTGGATGAGTGTAGCGCTATACAAATCAAAGAATATATACACTTACCCTAAATATCGTGTAAGGCTTGGATGTAGATTCATTACATACAAAAAAAACAGAATAAAAACAATATAGTGTAAATCCATAAAAAAGGATGATATTGAAGCAGAATTTTAAGTGGTCCAACTCATATGGATTAGAGCCTCTAGAGGACAGGCTCAAATCACATCAACGGTAGTGTCGTTGGTGACACTTCAACATTTTGCTGGAGTGAATCCTTTCAAGAGACAAGATAAAAAAGAAAAATTTCTAGTGTATTACGTTTCAATAAAAATTTGAACATAAAGTGTTGATGGTTGTGCTATAGAGCCAATAATGCCTGGCTCTGGATAATGGACCTGGGTGCCTCTGGAGGGGGGCACCTTACCTTCTTTAGCAGTAGGAAATTGGTAAAGCCAATAGGACTTAATACATTTATTACAACTTTAAATATAAAACCAAATAATAAAGAGTACCATAAAGTGCATAGATTAAAAGGTTCAAATAGTGACTTGAAGTCCAAGATGCATTTCAGTGGGCTTTCTCAATTGGTAGTATTGTTCTTTCCTTTGTTGCTGCTTTTAAATATGCCGGGTCCTGCATCCTATAGGTCCTTCTCCAGGATTATCTTTCAATCGGAATTACGGATAGTGCGAGGTCAGTTATCTACACCTCCAGTGAATCAGGGCAGTCAGAGGTGACGTAGCGTCTTCACTTACGTCACTTCTGTTTCCACCATGGCCATCTTCCTTGTGGGTATATGTCCACAAGACTAAATCGGAAGTGACGTATCGGATAGAGTTCGCCGGTCACATCGTATTTTAGTTGCGGTGGCCATTTTAAATGTGGAAATCAATATAAACATATATACAATATTGCCGTTACATCAAACTTCTATTGAGGTGGATTTTCTCCGTACAAATAGTAGGGGGAAAAAAGGAAATAAGAAACATGTTGATATTAGTATCTTTATACATATTCTTCTATCTTATTAATCTAGAAATGTCTTTAATGAATCAAATCCATGTGTATTTAAACACAGTCCATTTTGTTCAATTGATATTGACTGAGTTTTAGAAAAATAAATAGTGGTTTAGCTTTTATTAGACTATTTTATTGGTGACATTCTCAATTTCAGTAATACAAAAGTGTGCTTAGTGTTCAGCTTATTAATGATCAATCTCCATATCCCTCTTATAAAAATATCGTAAATAATTCTTATAGGGGTATAATGGGGAGGAGTATAAGTTATACATTTAAATAAAATTACATATTTTAAAATCACTGTTAAGGCTACCTAGGAGTAAAGTGTTTAAGTTGAAGATCCACTTCATCTCAATCGCCCCATTTTCCTAGTCACTTCATCTCAATCTGACCCATTTTCCTAGTCTCTGCCTGATTTTATCTTAAAATCCATTTGACTTTAGATGTTCAACAATCCTATCCTTTAACATGGTTTTCATTACTTTCCCCACAACTGAAGTAACACTTACTGGCCTATAGTTGCCTGACTCCTCTTTAATACTTTTCTTATGAATTGGCACAACATTCGCTAAGTTCCCATCTTCTGGGACTATTCCCTTTAATGATGGGTGTGGCGGAAACAGCCCCGCCACTTGTGCCTAGAGAGGACTGCTTGCCAGCCTCTTGCCATGTGATTATGGTCCCTGGGAGGTTTGGCCCTGATTTTGGCATATTGTATTTTATTATGCTGCTGCTGGCCCTTTAAGAACCATCTGGGGACATACTGTGGAGTTACTGGGTGGCCACCATTTCATGTATCAGAGGCACATGGTGAGAACAATGGATGAAGCACATGGTGAGAACAATAGATGGCGGCCATTTTAACTCACAGACACTAATTGGACTTTTCTACACGGTGCCATCTCGCTGGTATTTGGTGCACAAAGACATTGTGCAGTAGTTTTAAACTATACAACAGGGGACACATTATACAGTAATTATTTTTTCATATAGCCTGTATATGTTCTGCGGAATCTGCATTAAACTGTATCTTCCAAACTACTGAACAGATCTGGGTGAATTTTGTATATTTGGTTCACCCAGATCCCCCAGTTCCGAGGATATACTTTATGGGGTTATTGCATGTTTTGGGGTCCCTGTGATATGTTTTATAAAACTGTATTTCTCTGCCTGCGATAATTATATTACTCATTGTGTTCAGTAATCACATCACAGGCAGAGGGGAGGATTTTGTGTGGGAGTGTCTGTGTGTATTGTACAGATTGATTGGTTGTATTTGCCAGTACAGTCAGTTCTGCTTGACCCTCAAAACGAAGTGTCGTCTCGTCATTGGAGGAATTGGATTGTATGCTGATTGCCAGGAGTGTAAGCTGATTGTTTGCTTTTCCTGTTCAGCTCTTTACAGCATTCATATGCTTGAGAGCATTCATATGCTTCTCCGGTTCAATGGTTGTGGTGTCTGCTGCAGTGCTTGGAGTCCTCAGGATGTGCTAGGAGCATCCTTCAATGGAGGTACCCAGTCGGGGTGCCCGTCGATCCGTTACAATGGGTTAAATAAATGTGTTAACAGTTTAATAACTTTGGGTGTATCCCATCAGGCCCCATCAACTTATTTGTCATTACTTTTGACAGTTGAAATAGAACCTCTTCCTCTGTAAACTCCCATGTAACAAAAAGGTCTTTTTTTTCTGAGGTCCCTTTTCTTAATTTTCATTCATAAATACTAAACAGAAATATTCATTGAGGCTGTCAGCTAGACTTTTATCTTCTACGTATTTTCAATTTGACATTTTTCATTATTTCGTTATTAGTGTACGAACATGTGCACAGTTGGAGGGGGTAGAGGGTACAGAAGGAAAAGAGGGGGGATATACATTCTTCACACATCTTCAAGGCACAGTACATAAGTCATCGGTTTGCTGCTAACATAGCCAAACCTAGTTGAGGTCTAATATGATACGGGACATAATCCCTATTATACTACAGCTAATTTCAGTACATTTTTCTCTTATTCCCACTACCCAATAAACCCTTTAGCAGACCACGTTTTCCACGTAGTGTCAAAGGCTGCAGCATATTTGGCAGATAAGAGAGACATCTTTTCATATTCATAATATTGTTTGAGCTTTCCTATTAATTGTGTTGTTGGTGGGCATTTTGGTTGCTTCCATTGTGTGGCTATTAGGTTTCAAGCTGCTAGGATGGTAAGCAGGAATGGTTGTCTGTGTGTGGAGCGTATGTGTTTTGGCAGCATCAGGAATAGTCCTGATTGTATTGTTAAGGGTGGCATGTTGGGGTCTACTGCCGTAAAGATGTCGCTTACTGCTTTCCAGAGCGGCTGGAGATCTTTGCAGCTCCACCAAATGTGTGTCATATGACCCTCTGACACCCTGCATCTCCAGCAGAAACTTGGCACAGTGGGGTATATTTTGAGGAGTCTGCTAGGTGTCAAGTATAGACTAGCTTCCTATTTGCCTCTACATGCGAGTAACATTGGGTCTGTCCTTTTAGAGCATTTAAGGAGTTGGTCCATTCTGTCTCAGACCAAGTGGTCCATTTTCAAGTGCCCACTGGGCTATGAAGGTAGGTGTTGGGTGTGGGGTATTCTGCATGATGGATCTCTAGCACAGGGAGAGTGCTTTAGGCTTGGTAGGCAGATTGTGGAATCGAGTATAGATCCCCTGTGCCTCAGATGAGCTGAAGTGAGAGAGGTCTGCCTTCGTGTAAACATGGGAGTGTTTGATCTAAAACATGTTTTATCCCCTTTTTTCTACTGACTACGCTTTTTTCTATTTTTTTTTCTTCTGTATGTGTTTTGGAAGTTCTTATAACTTGCTTTGCCATTTTTTGGGGGCCTAATCGGTCTATTTTTTTTTAAAAGTACTGCAACTGTTTCTTCACTTGTTGCTCTTAATGACAAGTCTAACACAATTTTCTGGTGCCTTCAGTAGTGCAACTTTTAAATAAAATCCCATTACTCCTGGACTCCATTTAAACTGCTCCAGTATAATAATGACAGCTTTATGCATATTATAATTTTAGAAAAGTCTGTTTTTCTAAAATCTAAAACTTTTGTGTGGGGTGTGACGCATTGTTTTCAAGTCATTGTTTTTATATTAAACCACACTGACTGGTGATCACTAGATCCTAAACTTCCACCTTCAGTAATATCTGATACCAAATCACATTTCTTAACACTAAATTTAGTTAGGAGTTATGAGTTGCCTCCGTAACGACTTGTTTTAGAGATAATCCCAGTAGGGAGTTTAGAATATGAGTACTCTAGGTACAAGCAGCTATTTGGTTTCTTAGTTCACATCAGGAAGATTAAAGTCACCCATGATGATAACTTCACCCTTTATTGTCATTTTAGCTATTTCCTCAACTAGTAGATTATCTAACTATTCTATTTATCCAGCGCGCTTATGAATCACACCTATACAAGTTATGCTGTGTGATTGCCAAATTCTAACGTAACCGAAACTGACTTTATGTTCACCTCACTAACTTGTATTGGGTTAGATTTTATGCTATCCTTCATATACAGGGCCACTTCTCCTCCTTTCTTTCTTAAATAAAGAGAACTTTGCTATTGCTATGTCCCAGTCATTGTTCTCATTGTACCATGTCTCATTAACAGCAACTACTGTAAATCTATATTTTCAGTTGCCATTGTTGCAACAAGTTCATGGATCTTATTCCCTAAACTGTAAACATTTGTAGACATGACTCAAAGCTTATTATTTTGTAACACACTTGCTACAGGCACTTTCTGCTGTCCTTGTTTTTGGGGGCAATTAGATTGATGTTTTATCACTCTTTTGACCTCCCTTCTAGTTTAAATAATTCTTAGAAAAACCTCTGAACTGCTCACTGAAAACATTTGTTCCCTTTTGAGAAAGATGCAAACCACCTTTTTTGTACAGTTCATTTCTACTCCAAATAGATACAAGGACAAATCATTGCTCCCAACACCATTCACCAAGCCATAATTAAAGACCTTAGTATGCATCTGCATACCAGTCTGAATGTTATGCACAGGAAAAACTTCAAAGAATGACAGTTTGGACACAACCTGCCGTAAATAATTTAGAAGAACACAAAATACTTCCATTACCCCTGAAAATTCCATGCATTACAAGTCATTTGTCCCAAAATGGACAAGAACATCCAATTCCACTTCCTTTTTTGCTTGCTTAACAATATTAAAAACACATATTTTGCCTCTGCGAGCAGTGGCTCCAGTAAGACATCTAACAAAGCGACTATTGTCCAACTCCACACCTCCTATGATAGAAACCACCAAACACAACTGATTGTTATCAGGCTTCACCTTGTCCTTTTTGTCATTGGCTGCACTCTCCCACATCTTATACATAGAGGATGATGGTTTCCCAAAATCAGTGCATGAATCTGTCTGCATACCACCACTGCAATCTGAAAGTGCTGAAATGTAATTATGTAGAAACACAGACTGTGTAATATGCATTCTATCCACAACTCTATGTCTATCAGTTCCTACAGAAATCCAGCATTCATCCCTAGAAAACCTATGCGGCAGCGGTTTTATAATCGTCCCAGCCTGAGTTTGTTTAACGGGCAATTTACAAATCTCGGACTTCAAAAATACAATCTCCTGCTGCAATATAGAGAACTGTCAAAAGATTAGACTGCACCCAAATCTCCAAAAAGTGGAATGTGAAACAAATGCTTAAAAACTTTTACACTGAGCTAAGTCTGCCATTTCAATAAGGTGAAGAATTTCAATAAAACAAATCTTATTTTTTCCACCTCCTGTATGGCTCAGACTACCTTCAAAGTATCTTCAGAATATCTCCAAGCACACTTTGTAGCAGCAGCCAAGTTACATTAGCCAAGCTAATTTCTACAACTCTTATATAACTCCTAATAGCACCACCCCTTAGAAATGTTTAACACCTGAGTGGGCTTGTTAAGAAACAATAGCTTATTAACAAACAATCAATAACAAAAAGCAAATACCTAACTATACAAAGCATGTGTGTTACCAATTACCAATAGGAAATCAGATCTTGCAAAAAAAAAAAAAAAAACTTTTCCTAGGGATACCTGCAACAGTAAAAAAAAGAAAGATCTCAGACAGTTCAGAAATATAAATCACTCTCCAGAATGTCTCCAAGTGCACTTTGTAGCAGCACTTAGTGGCAGCAGCCAAGCTCAAAAAATTACATTATATTTAAATTATATTAACATCAAATATTGTTTCTGAATATATATATATATATATATATATATATATATATATATATATATATATATATATATATAATAGAAATAGAAAATGAAGGGAGCACACTAGGACTCTTCTCAGTGAAAAAACTGGTATTTACTGTATCATCAAGTAATACATATTCTGTGCAAAGTACAAGAAAATCGACGTTTCGACCCTCCTTGGGTCTTTATCAAGATCACAGTGAAGCAATGATATCAAAAACAATATAAAAACAATAAACACACTGTATTCACATTCAGATCTACTCTAATTTGGAGTTGTATCTATCTAGTTGTTCCTCCACTCGCAAGCACTATGAACAACTTGCTCCCATTTGCAATGGGATCGAAAGTTTCGTTGGTCTAGTTGCTTAGCAACCCGGTCACATGCACGCTCACGCTTGTCACATGCACGCGCTCACGTGGGTCCTTCACTTCCGGGTTTCTCGGCCCGCCGGCTGCCTGATCACCTAATTGGTAAGCTTCATTACACTTACATGTATATATTGTTTTTGATATCATTGCTTCACTGTGATCTTGATAAAGACCCAAGGAGGGTCGAAACTTCGATTTTCTTGTACTTTGCACAGAATATGTATTACTTGATGATACAGTAAATACAGTAAATACCAGTTTTTTCACTGAGAAGAGTCCTAGTGTGCTCCCTTCATTTTCTATTATATATTACGCGGGATTGCACCTAGGCAGTTTATACTTCATATTTATAAGCTTCAAGGGGAGTGCCTTGCTTATTTATCTTTGTTATATATATATATATCCTTGTATTATTTGTATATATATGATATATATATATATATATATATATATATATATACATATATTATATATATATATATATATATATATATATAATATGTATATATATATAATGTCATACTATGTGTCTTTTTATATTAATATATACATTACTATTAATATAAAAATACACTTAGAATTAAATTACACAAGTATATATATATATATATATATATATAATAACTATATATATTGTGTATATATATTATAAAATATAAATAATAAGTAAATATAAATAAAAAACAATTATGTATAGCCCTATATATATATATATATATATATATATATATATTATAAAATATAAATAATATATATATATTTATATATATTTATAGCCCTATATATATATATATATATATATATATATATATATATATATATATATATATATATATATATATATATATATATATATATATATATATATACATATATATATATATATATCCTAAAATATAAATAATAAGTAAATATAAATAAAAAAAACAATTATTTATAGCCCTATATATATATATATAGGGCTATCTATATAGGGCTATAAATAATTGTTTTTTTTATATATATTTACTTCTTCTTTATATTTTATAATATAAAATATATAAATATAATTTAATTCTAACTGTATTTTGATATATATTATTTTTCATCAAAATACACTTAGAATGAAATCATATATATATATATATATATATATATATAATATATATATATATATATATATATATATATATATATATATATATATAATTACATAAATAATTTCATAAATATACACATAGACTTCATATATATAAATATGCATATATATTAAAATTCTACATGCATATTTACATCAAATTTTTACATAATTAAGTAATTTTATTTATTGCAATTTGAGGGACCTGCCCGACAACCCAGGCCAAAAGTCCAGATAATTTAATTTGCTAGCACTGTATTTAACCCTGTAACTTTTCATGACACACGAAAACCTGTACATGGGGAGTACTGTTTTACTCGGTAGACTTCGCTGAACACAAATATTAGTGTTTCAAAACAGTAAAACATATCACAGTGATTATATTGTCACTGAAAGTGAAGGTTTTTTTAAATTTTTCACACACAAATTGATGATATCATTGTTGTGATACGTTTTACTGTTTTGAAACACTAATATTTGTGTACAGCAACCTCTCCCAATTATAACAGTACCCCCCATGCACAGGTTTTATAGTGTTTTTGAAAGTTACAGGGTCAAATATAAGGCCATTTTTCACATTGAAATTTGACTGATTGGTTATGTTGCTTTTGAGAACATATGGTAGCACAGGTATGAGAATTACCCCCATGATGGCATACAATTTTCAAAAGAAGACAACCCAAGGTATTGCTAATGGGCTATGTTTAGTCTTTTTTAGTAGCCACTTGGTCACAAACACTGGCCAAAGTTTGCGTTCATAATAGTTTTTTTACATTTTTAGCACACAAACACATCTAAATGCTAACTTTGGCCAGTGTTTGTGACTAATCGGCTACTAAAAATACTGGATATACACTATATTGAATACCCTGGGTTGTCTACTTTGAAAAATATATACATGTGAGGTGTGATTCAGAGATTTATGACAGATAACAGTGTTACAATGTCACAATTGATAAATGTTAAAAATATATATTTTGAAACTACAATGTCCTACTTTTACTTATAGCCCTATAACTTGCAAAAAAAAGCTAAGAACATGTTAACATTGGGTATTTCTAAACTCAAGACAAAATTTAAAATCTATTTAGCATGGGTGTTTTCTGGCGGTTGTAGATGAGGAACAGGTTTTGGAGGTCAAATTCAGAAAAAGTGTGTTTTTTAAAATAAATTTTTATCATATTTTATAATTTTTTAATAGTAAATTATATGATATGATGAAAAAATTGTATCTTTAGAAAGACCATTTAATGGTGGGAAAAACAGTATATAATATGTGTGGGTACAGTAAATAAGTAAGAGGAAAATTACAGCTAAACACAAACACTGCAGAAATGTAAAAACAGCCCTTGTCCTTAACGGTAAGAACATTTGAAAAATGGTCTGGTCATTAAGTGGTTAAAGCATGTCCGGATGTGACGTCACACATCAGAGCTGGATGTGATCCCACTAACTTCTTCAATTTCCTGGAGAAGATGCTGCGGCAAGAGGAGAGGATGTCTAAACCTAGTATAAATCTTGGTGTTTTACAGGGAATATCTATCACTGGAAGAAGACTGGCAAGGTCGAATCTCGTCTGCTCAATAGACTCTATACTATCGTGTTGGTGTTGCTGACAGTGAGCTTATTCTTTGCCTTGAGTACCTTTAGCACCTTAATGCACTACTGTGCTTATACACGTATTATCAATTTGTATTATGTGCAGCCTGTATGCAGGGCCGCCACCAGAAATTTTGGGGGCCCTAACTGAGCTCAGGGTCTGGGCACCCGGGGGCCCGCCTCCAAAACCGCCCACAGAGACGCCTCCAAATCCCGCCCACTGGAATACACACACAGACACAAACACATTCACTGATACAAAAGGACACAGATACACACACACACACACACTGATAAATACTAACAGACACACATACTGATACGCATATAGGCATACATAGTGACAGACACATACTGAGCCATACACACATATACAGACACACAGACGTACATAGTGACAGACACATACTGGCATACAGACACTGACATCTATACACACAGACATACACAGACATACATGCATACATTCATTCAGACATGCATACATACAGACATACATAGACATACATACAGACAGACATACATATACATATATATACACGTACACACATACATACATACATAGACATACAGACAGACATAGACATACAGCCAGACATACAGACAGACAGACATAGACAGACAGACAGACATACAGACACAGACAGACATAGACATACAGAGATGCATACAGGCAGACATACATAGACAGACAGACATACATAGACATACAGACAGACATACAGATAGACATACAGACAGACATAGACATACAGACATACAGACATGCATACAGACAGGCATAAATAGACATACAGATATACTTACAGACAGACATAAACATACAGACAGACATACAGACATGCACACAGACAGACATACATAGACATAGAGACAGACATACAGACATGCTTACAGACATACATACATAGACATACAGATAGACATACAGATAGACATAGACACACAGACAGACATACATACATGCATACAGACAGACATACGTAGACATACAGACATACATAAACATACAGACAGACATACAGACATGCATACAGACATACATAGACATACAGATAGACATACAGACATGCATACAGAAAGACATACAGACATGCATACAGACAGACATACATAGACATACAGACAGACATACAGGCATGCATACAGACATAAATAGACATACAGACAGACATACAGACATGCATACACACAAACATACATAGACATACAGACAGACATACAGACATGCATACATACAGACAGACATAGACATACATACAGACAGACAGACAGACATACAGACATGCATACAGACAGACATACATAGACATACAGACAGACATGCATATAGACAGACATACAGACATGCATACAGACAGACATACAGAGCTCATTTCCCAGCCACCCTCCTGTCTCTTACCTTGTCTTTGCAGGAGGGTGGCTGGGACTGGGAGTTGGCGGGCTCTCCCTCTTCACTGCCAGGCGCACGCTCCTCCCGCGCGAAATGGCCCTAAGTGAGTGGGTGACCCGATGGGCCCCATCAGCGTGCGGGCGCCGGTGCAAGTGCACCGGCGGCCAGTGGTGTATCCTGGTTTTGTGCTGCCCTAGGCCCCCCCCCCGCGTGCCACCCCCACCCAACCTTTACCCCGCCCCGCATTCTAAATACACACACACACATTCACTGACAGATATGCATACACTAGCTAACAGAAACACACACTCGCTAACAGAAACACACACACTAATAGACAAACTCACACTCACTAACAGACACACACTAACAGACACACACTAACAGACACACACTAACAGACACACACTAACAGACACACACTCACTCACTAGCAGACACAAACTAGCAGACACACACACACACACACTCACAGGCAAACACACACACTAACAGACACACACAGTCAGACACTCACAGGCAAACACACTAACAGACACACACACTAACAGACACACACTAACAGACACACACACACTCACTAACAGACACACACACACACACTCACTCACTAACAGACACACACACACACACACACACACTCACACTCACTAACAGACACACACACACACACTCACACTCACACTCACATTAACACTTTTTTTTTTACTTTAACCCCCCCCAGCCTCCTTACCTTTGGGAATGCTGGGGGGGGGCTTCTTTTTTCCCTGGTGGTCCAGTGTTTTTTTTTTTTTACTTTAACTCCCCCCCCCCAGCCTCCTTACCTTTGGGAATGCTGGGGGGGGGGTTCTTTTTTCCCTGGTGGTCCAGTGGCTTTTTTGTTTTACTTTAACCCCCCCCCCAGCCTCCTTACCTTTGGGAATGCTGGGGGGGGCTTCTTTTTTCCCTGGTGGTCCAGTGGCTTTTTTTTTTACTTTAACCCCCCCCATCCTCCTTACCTTTGGGAATGCTGGGGGGGGGCTTCTTTTTTCCCTGGTGGTCCAGTGGCTGCTGGGCGGTCGGGCGGCGCTGCTGGGCGGGCGGCGAGGGAGCACTTCCTTTGAGCTGTCTGCTCAGCTCCCTCGCGCGCCGCACAGTGAGGCTGGGAGCCGGAATATGACGTCATATTCCGGCTCCGCCTCCCAGCCTCACTGTGCGGCGCGCGAGGGAGCTGAGCAGACAGCTCAAAGGAAGTGCTCCCTCGCCGCCCGCCCAGCAGCGCCGCCCGACCGCCCAGCAGCAGCCCAGCATGTCTGTTAGCCGCAAGGCTAACAAGACATTTGCCTTGGGCATTTGGGGGGCGGCTTTTTTTGCCGCCCCCTGGGAAATGCCGCCCAAGGCAAATGCCTTGTTTGCCTTTCGGCTAATACGCCCCTGCCGGCGGCAGTTCCACCGCTACACTGGGGGCCCGGCCCCTGGGCCCGTGACAACCATTATGGTTATCATCCCCTGATGGCGGACCTGCCTGTATGTGTCTGTTTGATTATGTCTGTGAATGTGCAGGCCTATCTGTTAATGTCTGTGTCTATACCTGTATCATAGGTCGATCCTGGTCAGGTGCATGGGGTGCATCGCACCCAGGAACCATGTGAGTTGAAGAAGATGGGGCCCCGGGAGGAGCAGCTGCCGACAAGCCGCGATCGTGGGAAAAACTCTCACTTCAATTTTTCAGTTCCCACTCCCAGCACTCGGCATCTAAACATTGCTGCTCATTTTAAAAGTGATCAGTGATGAAATCATGTAAGGATGCTGAGCAGAAGTGGGCACTGCTTAAAGAAGTGCATGCGGTGCTGGAGGAAAAACAAAAAGTTTTCCTTCTAGCTGCTCTGCTGAAGCCCCAATCAGAAGGGATCCTGGATTCCTGGGGCTGGGTGTTGGCGTGGTCTGACAGGCTGCAGCAGCTGAGCTGCATTAGCAGCACATGGGTAGGGTGGATGAGCAGTAGATACTGCAGGGGCAGGGAGTACTGCTGATGGTTATCCTCCAAGGTGAGGCAGTGATCATAAGACGGCCCTCTGTTTTTAGTGTGTGCACCCCTGAGAGATCACCCTACCTACCTGCCACAATGGCAAGTCTCCTCAATTACTATGCTTTCCCTACAATTGCTGTAAATATTTATTTCAATTATAGTTATATAGAAATAACCGCCCTTCTCATCATGCACGGCCTGCCAGTGGATGCCTCAGCATCCTGGGATACATACTCCACAACCACTTGAGTGTCAAAAATTTGTAATTATTATTAAGTTTGTATTTTTCTCATAAAGGCCCACAGCAGGGGAAGACTAGTGTGTGATGAAGTCAAGAATTGCTTTATCTGTGTGCAATAAAACAATGTCTAAATAATGAGTATATAAACATGTGGTATATCAGGCCAGTTTAGCACTACATATAGGTAAGTGTGATATATACATGTGCTCTAGGGTCACAGTCAATCTTTTATCCATTATTACCCATTGATAGCCTTCCCCATCCATTGCTTTCCAGCAATAGGTTTTAGGCAATTTTGCTTTTTTATGTTATGCAAAATGTATACTACAGTTCTCAGTCTGTTTGTTTTATATGTGGCTTCAATGCTGAGAGTGATAGCAAATTATTACATATGCTGACTTTTTTATTAAACAAATTGCATTGCTTGCATGTGACCTTGCTATGCGCCCTTTAGAATGTGTTGTGTGAAATAATTTGATTGCATCATATGGGTGCCAAATTAGGTGTGTAGCTTTCAACATCTGTTAGTGAAATGTGTTTTGCAGTGTGTGACTGTCAGTATGTCTGTCAGTGAGTGTGTTTCAAATCACTGAGAGTGTTTTTTCTGTCTGTCAGTGAATGTGTTTAAATCAGTGAAAGTGTGTCTGTCACTTAGAGTGTTTGTGTCTGTCAGTGATTGTCTATGTTTTACATCTGAGTATTTGCTAATGAATGTGTGTCTTCTATTTCTAGTGAGTATGCTTCAAATTAGGGTGTTTGACAGTAAATGTGTATGTCAGCGTGTGTATGTCTGTGATTGTTTCTGTCAGTGTATGTCTGTAAATGAGGGTGTTTTAAATCAGTGAGAGTGTGTGCCTGATATTGAGAGTGTGTCAGTGTTTCTCTCTGAGAGTGTGTTACTGTCAGTGAGTGTCTCATTATGAAAAGAGATGGGGCTTACAGATGGAGAGGTGAAGTCATCATAGAAACATGCATGTCTTCACTGAACAGTTGCAAAGGGGACAAATTAGGATGACCATGTCCACCTGGGGCTCCTAATAAAAATTAGCACCCAGGCGTCTGTGGCTCTAGGATCGTCCTTGTCTGCATCCCTGTGTGTCCTCCTATGTATTCTTTCTCAATAGCACCACAACTACTAAAATGGTGTGCAGTCATAATGGTGTATAGGCTTGTCCTTTTAAATGTGAAAGGTGATTAAAATAGGACTCTTCTATGTTATGTTCACCAAAATCAATTTAACTTACTTTATGTAGTTGTGAATGCATAGTTAGAATTTTTAATATCCTATAAAGCTGATAATTTATTGTCTTTGGTTTTTCACTTGACTTTAGTTTCTCAGTACAGAACTGGTTCTGCTATTTTAAGAAAAGGTCAAAAATTGTACCTTTAAATAAAAAGTTCATAGCAATGTCAAACTGCTATACTTTTTATGTCAAACTTATCAGATTCATTCTAATTGATTTTCTTAATTTTCATGCTTTATGTAATTTGAAGGTCATGGCATTTGATCATAAGACGATAGATACTACAAGTTCTTATTATTGAAATATAATTATAATCTGAAATATTTCCCCACTGTTACTTTGTAAATTACAAAATTTTAAGTACCAATTAACAAAGAAAGTTTTAAATGTGCGCTTCTTCAAAATTGCTTCTAAAGTAGAAAATGATAAGTTATGGTGTTCACCGACCTCAACTTACATTATGAGTTTATTAGTACGTGGCAATGCTTTTTATATATAATAATTCATTTTAATATTTATCTATCAGTCTGTCCACCTGTCTGCCTATGTCAGATACTAATAAAATGATTGTTTTTACCCATTATGTGTGCACATTTACTAACCACATGGTAAATCAACTGCAAGGATTTATGGACTCTACATTTTGGAGTTTTTTGTGTTGTTTTTTTTTTATAATTCTTTATTTTTGCAGTGCACGGATTAGTATACAAGCTGGTGGAGACATAACATCAAAAATGCAGAGTTATAGTAAAGCTTATCTAGTTATGGCTCTCACTATGACTGCACTTATTTGGTTAGCATGCAAGAATAACCCGAGAAGTTTACGAATACAATAAATTGCTTGTCAGGATTGTAACACATTTGTAAAATTCTGAAGACTTGGCCAAGTTAGAGGTCTTGCAAAAAGAAGAGGTCCGGGAACAGAGATGGGGGTAACCCAATTTGTTAAGTATACAAAAAGAAAGGAGGAGGGGGAGGGGAGAGAAAGGATCTGTTCCTGAATTAGAGTGTGCACCAAAATCTCAAAGAGAATAGTTAAAGGAAATACTTTTTAATAGATATACATCAAAATAGCTATCCCGGCTATAATTGTCTGACTGGGTATGAAACAAATAGTCGCAGTCAACTAGCCGAGAGCCAACAACATGAAAAACAATAAAGAGATACAAATTCGTAAGTAAGGGGGAAAAAAAAAAAAAAAAAAAGGATACACTAGTTGGAATATCAAGTGTATGGTGTGCTGGGCTGGGTGACGGACCCTCTCTATGGGAATTAATGAGAGAGGGGGGGATAAGGGATTTCCCGTATACGGGTACTGTGGTGAAAATACTCACTCAGTATTCTAATCCACCAGTCACCCGTGGGTTAAAACCCAGGGCCCAGCTCAATGAGCAGTAAGTTAGTTTCCCTATAGTCTTATTGTGGCCACCAGGGGGCGAGACTCCAAATAGTTATAGCGATACGGCCCTTAATGTCAACATGTCTCTGTTAATCAAAATGTAATGCTGAGACTGTCGAATGTAGTAAAAGAGTCAATCTGAATATGCCCATACATGCAAACACAACCCAGGTCGTGGTTCCCAGACAACTTAGTTGTTGTGATCTGCGGTTGGATATAGGGAAACCATATGTCTGGTTGTGTATTTGGTGAAGTAGTAGGGCTGGTGGCCAATTTCCTCTGTCAACCTTAGCCAATGTCTCCTATAGAAAACCTGTGGTGCCTCCAATGGTCAATGTCATCTACTCAATACAGGGGAAGGATAACTTCAGTCCTGCATAGTAGTGTCTCCGCTGGAGAGCTTACGTTCCCCGGTTAGGTCGTTGCCGTCCAATCTAAGTTTAACAGATAAGTTATACAGCGATCTAACGAGTGTCAAATACGGGCACTCAGAGTATCGTGTCCCAGTTAGGTAGGTATATATAGAGAGCAACAAAGTTGGAAAGGTGCCTTCGAGGGCGCCCGGGGATAGGAAAGGTAGTAACGTAGATAAAGAAGGAGTGCAGAGTTTGCTATAGGTATATTAACTTAAATCAACCATATCCTGCCCATTGAAGATAATTAAAAGGCTATTAATTTGTCAGCAGATGGACATGAAAGTCAATTTTGGTGCTAGATTGTTCATTGACACAGAACTAGTGGTTCACTGGTACGTGTAATAGTGAACTGTAATGACTAGTCTGTGTACACTGCAGAACAATTTGTAAAAAGCACATCAAAGAGACAATCAATTTTGTCTACATCAATTTGCGGGACCTGCGGGAAAAATATATCTATCCCACGTCCCGTTGTTGTACCCTGGTAGGTAAAGTCTAAAGTGCCCCAACTGGCAAGTGCCGTCTACTCTAAGTGCAGGGAAAGATTCAAATATCGTCCTGCATGTTAGTGAGTAGTGGTAGGGAGCACCGTATGCCTTGGTCGGCTGGAGAGCTCGCGTGCCCCGATTAGGTTATTGCCGTCCACTCTTAGTGCTGAACAATAAGTTTATACAGCAATCTGACGAGTAGCATAGAGGAGCACTCAGAATATCGCGCCCCGACGCGCGTTTCGCCTGACTCACAGGCTCATCAGGGGGAACTGATTCGTCAGTTTGTCAAGACTAAATAGCCCGCCCTTAACTTTGATTGGTTCCCTGTAGTTTGAAACCAAAGAGGGATTGTACGGTGGCCGGTATGGCTCAGAAAGGTGTCTAGAGTTAGATGAGAGAAATTCTCCGGTTGCATTATCATGCCAGGAGTCCATGTTTCTATATAATGGAAACATACATGTCTTGTGGGTGACATTAGTTTATGCTGAGACCTTGGAGGAGGAGAAAAGAGCCTTTGGGGGGGAGAGACCAAGAAATGGTTTGCTCCAATGGCTCCTATCCTACTGGTGGGTCACCGCAGGGAAAGTCAAGTGTTGTATGGTCCATGAAAGGAGGGTTAACTCGTCTATAGACCAAGATCCCGAAAAAATCAATTGGGATAGATATGTTGATGAAACAATAGAGTACTAAAGTGTGGGGTTTAGGTAAGGTCCGATAGGACCTATGGTAAAGCCCTAAGGGTTTATCAATTGAGGTCCAAGGTAGACTGGGTATTTACATTATACTGTACTGAAGCCAATCCTCAGGGCAGTACAGGACAGTAGGTATGTGCATGGATTCATGGTTGCATGAATCAGTTATTTGTGTAGAAATGGTGTGTAGTTAAACTCCTCATTCAGACCTAGAGGGGCTAAGGTCTTGAATGAGAAGATCCACTGAGATTCTTTCCTGAGCAGACTTTTATTGAAGTCTCCCTTTCTAGGGTTCGGTAATAGTTTCTCAATTGCCTGGAAACTTAGGTTCTCAGGATTACCCGCGTGGAAATTGATAATGTGTCTGGCTACAGGAGTTGGGGTGATGGTGTTCTTGATGGAAGAAATGTGTTGCAGGATCCTGCGGCGAAACTGTTGAAAAGTCTTGCCAATATACTGTGTCCCACAACTACACGTGATAAGGTAGATTATTCGTACAGAGCTGCAATTGATCAGGGCATTTGTCTCAACTCTGATGTGGGTTTGGGTAGATGTGGTGAATTTGGAGGGTGTGATATATTGACAAGCCTTGCAGTGCCCACATCTATAGGTTCCTTTTGTGCTTGATAGCCAGTTGGTTGGTGGTTGTGGCGATGCCAAGTGGCTATGAACCAGTAGGTCTTGTAGGTTGCAGGGTCTGCGTGCGGTAAGAGGTGGGTATTCTGGAAGGACCCGTTGGAGTTCTGGATTCGATAGAAGTATTGGCCAGTTTTTCTTAAGAGCTTGGGACATGGGACCCCAACCCTGATCAAATGTTGCAATGCAACGTGGAGTCTTCGATTCTTGTTTCGGTCGTGTAAGTTTAAGGCTGGAGTTTCTGTCGATACCGCAGACTCGGTGAAAGGCATGTTTTAAGATCCGGTTGGGGTATCCTAGTTCTCTAAAGCGTGATTTTAAGGCTTTGCACTCGTTGTAAAAAGTCTGGTCCACCGAGCAGTTCCGTCTAGCTCTCAAGTACTGGCTATAAGGGATGGAAGCCTTTAGTCTGAAGGGGTGGTGACTTTCCCAGTGCAGGAGACTATTGGTAGATGTGGTTTTTCTGAATAATTCCGTTTGAATGGTCCCATCCTGTTCTAGCAGTATTTTTAGGTCCAGGAACACCAATTCGTGTTCGTGTATGACATGTGTCAGCTTGAGGTTGATGTCATTTTCATTAAGGATTGTGACGAATTCTTCAAACATGGGGACGGAGCCTGTCCACAGGAGCAACATATCGTCAATATATCTGTGCCAGCTGAGAATGTATTCATGGAAACGGCTAAATGTAGGCATGGTGACGACATGTTGCTCCCACCACCCAAGGTAGAGGTTGGCATAGGTGGGTGCACAGGCCGTCCCCATGGCTGTACCAGAGACCTGTAGATAATAATTGCCATTAAACATGAAATAGTTATGTGTTAAGATGAACTCCAGGCTGGCCAATACGAAGTTTTTCTGTGGGTCCTTATATGATGTTTTGTTCAAAAAGAACTTGCACGCACGTATCCCTATTTCGTGCGGGATGTTGGTATATAGTGCCACGACATCCAGGCTCGCCAGTTGAGTATAGGGAGGAACTGTGAGATTCTGTAATGCCAGAAGGGTGGATTTAGTGTCCTGAAGGTAGGATGGTAAGGACAATACCAAAGGGTGCAGAATTCTATCAATGAACTTGCTTAAAGATTCGGTCAGACAGTTGTTTCCTGATACGATAGGTCTGCCGGGAGGGGGTCTTGTGCCCTTGTGAATTTTGGGCAAGCAATAAAATGTTGCAATAGTCGGATTCCTGTGGGGTTGTAGGAATCTAAATTCATCTTTGCTGATAATCTGTTGGTCTAGGGCATCATTTAGTAGAGCCGCCAGGTCCCCTGTGAAGTTCGAGGTGGGGTCCGAGGGGAGAATCCTGTAATAGGTATTATCGTCAAGGTGTGCCATGCACATATTAACATATTCAGATCTATTCATCAAGACAATATTGCCCCCTTTGTCGGCCGGTTTGATTACGACCTCAGTTAGTTGTTTTAGTTCTCTTAGAGCTTGTCGTTCACTAAGAGTTAGGTTCATGGATTCAGGAGATGTGTTTGCCATGTTTTCGACTTCTTTTAGTGAGAATTGTACAAACAGGTCGACGTGGGGGGTGTCCGTGAAGTTCGGAGTGAATAGACTCTGAGGTTTGAAATCTGTCATGGGTTTGTTAGGGTTGTTCTCATCAGCAAGGCTATCTAGGGTCTTTACTATTTCGTAGTCCTGTAGAGAGAGACCTAGATCGTTAGCCATAGTCTGATCTTTTTTGGCATGCATTATGTTGAGGGCAAGCTTCCTACCAAACAGATTAAGGTCTTTTGACCAGTCAAATTTATTACAGGACGG
Organism: Pelobates fuscus; assembly: GCF_036172605.1. NCBI lineage: Eukaryota > Metazoa > Chordata > Amphibia > Anura > Pelobatidae > Pelobates > Pelobates fuscus. Next base: position 362,176,899 of record NC_086317.1, read on the forward strand.
GGTTGGGACAAAGGATAAGCCTCTGTTCAGCAAGGTGATGTGATGGGTTGTTAGATGGAAGTCCGATAAGTTAATTATCTTGTTGGAGGCTGGGGCCTCTGAGTCCGACTCTGGTTCTTGTAGGCCCATCGGTCTCTGTCCCTCAATCGTCCCCTCTGCTGTCGGGGTTGATCCTGTTCTAAAAAAGGATTCGTCAAATTAGTAGTGTGGGTCTGGGAATTGTTAGTGTCTGACGGAATTGGTATGTCCAAAAATGAGACTGCCTTGTCCACTTGTTTCAGAATACTCCTATTTTGACCAGATTGGAAGCCCAAATCTTTTTGATGTCCAATATTGGTATTGGATGGGGGTCTGCGTCTGGTTTGTGGGGGTTGATCCTGGTCTGACCAATCCGTTTCCCCGGAGGAGGAGCCCCTGCTGCTGTTCTTGCGTCTCGGATATTTGCTGGTTTGTCTGAAGATCTTCCCGTATTGAAAATCTTTAAAGTCTCTTTGAAACTTAGTGTGCTTTTTTACCTTCAAATAGTGTTTGAAATTAATTATATTTTGTTGTAGTTTAGTTTCCATTTGGACAAATAGGGCGTCTGATTTGTGTTTTTTGATAGTGGTAATATCATTTTTTAATTTGGTGTTAACTAGTTCAAAGTTGGTTGTTTCCAGTGTTACCAGAAAATCCATTAACTTGAAGGAGCAGTCCAGTAGAATGGAATTCCATTGACTCAACTGCTCCTCCGTTTGGATTTTATCAGGTACTAGAATATCCGGTCGAAGTCCTCTAGGGACAAGTTTTTGTTCTAGGTACTGCCTGAGGCTAGTAAGTTCCCAGAAGCTTCTGATCTGGTCTTGGTAGGATTTTTGGATTTCAAAGAAGGCAGTGTTAATATTACTGTCAGTAACGTTATGTGACGTTAAAGGGTTAATGGAGAAAACATTGATTATTTCCTCTTGACCTGTACTGGAGTCAATCAGTCTATCAAGTAGGTCCGTCATCTGATATGTGGACCGTATTGTTACTATGTCTAGAGGTAGTACTCGTAGTTAATGTAACGATTTAATCGATGAGTAGGCCAGAAATGGTATTAAAACCTGGGTAGTAAATAATTCTGAAGACTTGGCCAAGTTAGAGGTCTTGCAAAAAGAAGAGGTCCGGGAACAGAGATGGGGGTAACCCAATTTGTTAAGTATACAAAAAGAAAGGAGGAGGGGGAGGGGAGAGAAAGGATCTGTTCCTGAATTAGAGTGTGCACCAAAATCTCAAAGAGAATAGTTAAAGGAAATACTTTTTAATAGATATACATCAAAATAGCTATCCCGGCTATAATTGTCTGACTGGGTATGAAACAAATAGTCGCAGTCAACTAGCCGAGAGCCAACAACATGAAAAACAATAAAGAGATACAAATTCGTAAGTAAGGGGGAAAAAAAAAAAAAAAAAGGATACACTAGTTGGAATATCAAGTGTATGGTGTGCTGGGCTGGGTGACGGACCCTCTCTATGGGAATTAATGAGAGAGGGGGGGATAAGGGATTTCCCGTATACGGGTACTGTGGTGAAAATACTCACTCAGTATTCTAATCCACCAGTCACCCGTGGGTTAAAACCCAGGGCCCAGCTCAATGAGCAGTAAGTTAGTTTCCCTATAGTCTTATTGTGGCCACCAGGGGGCGAGACTCCAAATAGTTATAGCGATACGGCCCTTAATGTCAACATGTCTCTGTTAATCAAAATGTAATGCTGAGACTGTCGAATGTAGTAAAAGAGTCAATCTGAATATGCCCATACATGCAAACACAACCCAGGTCGTGGTTCCCAGACAACTTAGTTGTTGTGATCTGCGGTTGGATATAGGGAAACCATATGTCTGGTTGTGTATTTGGTGAAGTAGTAGGGCTGGTGGCCAATTTCCTCTGTCAACCTTAGCCAATGTCTCCTATAGAAAACCTGTGGTGCCTCCAATGGTCAATGTCATCTACTCAATACAGGGGAAGGATAACTTCAGTCCTGCATAGTAGTGTCTCCGCTGGAGAGCTTACGTTCCCCGGTTAGGTCGTTGCCGTCCAATCTAAGTTTAACAGATAAGTTATACAGCGATCTAACGAGTGTCAAATACGGGCACTCAGAGTATCGTGTCCCAGTTAGGTAGGTATATATAGAGAGCAACAAAGTTGGAAAGGTGCCTTCGAGGGCGCCCGGGGATAGGAAAGGTAGTAACGTAGATAAAGAAGGAGTGCAGAGTTTGCTATAGGTATATTAACTTAAATCAACCATATCCTGCCCATTGAAGATAATTAAAAGGCTATTAATTTGTCAGCAGATGGACATGAAAGTCAATTTTGGTGCTAGATTGTTCATTGACACAGAACTAGTGGTTCACTGGTACGTGTAATAGTGAACTGTAATGACTAGTCTGTGTACACTGCAGAACAATTTGTAAAAAGCACATCAAAGAGACAATCAATTTTGTCTACATCAATTTGCGGGACCTGCGGGAAAAATATATCTATCCCACGTCCCGTTGTTGTACCCTGGTAGGTAAAGTCTAAAGTGCCCCAACTGGCAAGTGCCGTCTACTCTAAGTGCAGGGAAAGATTCAAATATCGTCCTGCATGTTAGTGAGTAGTGGTAGGGAGCACCGTATGCCTTGGTCGGCTGGAGAGCTCGCGTGCCCCGATTAGGTTATTGCCGTCCACTCTTAGTGCTGAACAATAAGTTTATACAGCAATCTGACGAGTAGCATAGAGGAGCACTCAGAATATCGCGCCCCGACGCGCGTTTCGCCTGACTCACAGGCTCATCAGGGGGAACTGATTCGTCAGTTTGTCAAGACTAAATAGCCCGCCCTTAACTTTGATTGGTTCCCTGTAGTTTGAAACCAAAGAGGGATTGTACGGTGGCCGGTATGGCTCAGAAAGGTGTCTAGAGTTAGATGAGAGAAATTCTCCGGTTGCATTATCATGCCAGGAGTCCATGTTTCTATATAATGGAAACATACATGTCTTGTGGGTGACATTAGTTTATGCTGAGACCTTGGAGGAGGAGAAAAGAGCCTTTGGGGGGGAGAGACCAAGAAATGGTTTGCTCCAATGGCTCCTATCCTACTGGTGGGTCACCGCAGGGAAAGTCAAGTGTTGTATGGTCCATGAAAGGAGGGTTAACTCGTCTATAGACCAAGATCCCGAAAAAATCAATTGGGATAGATATGTTGATGAAACAATAGAGTACTAAAGTGTGGGGTTTAGGTAAGGTCCGATAGGACCTATGGTAAAGCCCTAAGGGTTTATCAATTGAGGTCCAAGGTAGACTGGGTATTTACATTATACTGTACTGAAGCCAATCCTCAGGGCAGTACAGGACAGTAGGTATGTGCATGGATTCATGGTTGCATGAATCAGTTATTTGTGTAGAAATGGTGTGTAGTTAAACTCCTCATTCAGACCTAGAGGGGCTAAGGTCTTGAATGAGAAGATCCACTGAGATTCTTTCCTGAGCAGACTTTTATTGAAGTCTCCCTTTCTAGGGTTCGGTAATAGTTTCTCAATTGCCTGGAAACTTAGGTTCTCAGGATTACCCGCGTGGAAATTGATAATGTGTCTGGCTACAGGAGTTGGGGTGATGGTGTTCTTGATGGAAGAAATGTGTTGCAGGATCCTGCGGCGAAACTGTTGAAAAGTCTTGCCAATATACTGTGTCCCACAACTACACGTGATAAGGTAGATTATTCGTACAGAGCTGCAATTGATCAGGGCATTTGTCTCAACTCTGATGTGGGTTTGGGTAGATGTGGTGAATTTGGAGGGTGTGATATATTGACAAGCCTTGCAGTGCCCACATCTATAGGTTCCTTTTGTGCTTGATAGCCAGTTGGTTGGTGGTTGTGGCGATGCCAAGTGGCTATGAACCAGTAGGTCTTGTAGGTTGCAGGGTCTGCGTGCGGTAAGAGGTGGGTATTCTGGAAGGACCCGTTGGAGTTCTGGATTCGATAGAAGTATTGGCCAGTTTTTCTTAAGAGCTTGGGACATGGGACCCCAACCCTGATCAAATGTTGCAATGCAACGTGGAGTCTTCGATTCTTGTTTCGGTCGTGTAAGTTTAAGGCTGGAGTTTCTGTCGATACCGCAGACTCGGTGAAAGGCATGTTTTAAGATCCGGTTGGGGTATCCTAGTTCTCTAAAGCGTGATTTTAAGGCTTTGCACTCGTTGTAAAAAGTCTGGTCCACCGAGCAGTTCCGTCTAGCTCTCAAGTACTGGCTATAAGGGATGGAAGCCTTTAGTCTGAAGGGGTGGTGACTTTCCCAGTGCAGGAGACTATTGGTAGATGTGGTTTTTCTGAATAATTCCGTTTGAATGGTCCCATCCTGTTCTAGCAGTATTTTTAGGTCCAGGAACACCAATTCGTGTTCGTGTATGACATGTGTCAGCTTGAGGTTGATGTCATTTTCATTAAGGATTGTGACGAATTCTTCAAACATGGGGACGGAGCCTGTCCACAGGAGCAACATATCGTCAATATATCTGTGCCAGCTGAGAATGTATTCATGGAAACGGCTAAATGTAGGCATGGTGACGACATGTTGCTCCCACCACCCAAGGTAGAGGTTGGCATAGGTGGGTGCACAGGCCGTCCCCATGGCTGTACCAGAGACCTGTAGATAATAATTGCCATTAAACATGAAATAGTTATGTGTTAAGATGAACTCCAGGCTGGCCAATACGAAGTTTTTCTGTGGGTCCTTATATGATGTTTTGTTCAAAAAGAACTTGCACGCACGTATCCCTATTTCGTGCGGGATGTTGGTATATAGTGCCACGACATCCAGGCTCGCCAGTTGAGTATAGGGAGGAACTGTGAGATTCTGTAATGCCAGAAGGGTGGATTTAGTGTCCTGAAGGTAGGATGGTAAGGACAATACCAAAGGGTGCAGAATTCTATCAATGAACTTGCTTAAAGATTCGGTCAGACAGTTGTTTCCTGATACGATAGGTCTGCCGGGAGGGGGTCTTGTGCCCTTGTGAATTTTGGGCAAGCAATAAAATGTTGCAATAGTCGGATTCCTGTGGGGTTGTAGGAATCTAAATTCATCTTTGCTGATAATCTGTTGGTCTAGGGCATCATTTAGTAGAGCCGCCAGGTCCCCTGTGAAGTTCGAGGTGGGGTCCGAGGGGAGAATCCTGTAATAGGTATTATCGTCAAGGTGTGCCATGCACATATTAACATATTCAGATCTATTCATCAAGACAATATTGCCCCCTTTGTCGGCCGGTTTGATTACGACCTCAGTTAGTTGTTTTAGTTCTCTTAGAGCTTGTCGTTCACTAAGAGTTAGGTTCATGGATTCAGGAGATGTGTTTGCCATGTTTTCGACTTCTTTTAGTGAGAATTGTACAAACAGGTCGACGTGGGGGGTGTCCGTGAAGTTCGGAGTGAATAGACTCTGAGGTTTGAAATCTGTCATGGGTTTGTTAGGGTTGTTCTCATCAGCAAGGCTATCTAGGGTCTTTACTATTTCGTAGTCCTGTAGAGAGAGACCTAGATCGTTAGCCATAGTCTGATCTTTTTTGGCATGCATTATGTTGAGGGCAAGCTTCCTACCAAACAGATTAAGGTCTTTTGACCAGTCAAATTTATTACAGGACGGGGTTGGGACAAAGGATAAGCCTCTGTTCAGCAAGGTGATGTGATGGGTTGTTAGATGGAAGTCCGATAAGTTAATTATCTTGTTGGAGGCTGGGGCCTCTGAGTCCGACTCTGGTTCTTGTAGGCCCATCGGTCTCTGTCCCTCAATCGTCCCCTCTGCTGTCGGGGTTGATCCTGTTCTAAAAAAGGATTCGTCAAATTAGTAGTGTGGGTCTGGGAATTGTTAGTGTCTGACGGAATTGGTATGTCCAAAAATGAGACTGCCTTGTCCACTTGTTTCAGAATACTCCTATTTTGACCAGATTGGAAGCCCAAATCTTTTTGATGTCCAATATTGGTATTGGATGGGGGTCTGCGTCTGGTTTGTGGGGGTTGATCCTGGTCTGACCAATCCGTTTCCCCGGAGGAGGAGCCCCTGCTGCTGTTCTTGCGTCTCGGATATTTGCTGGTTTGTCTGAAGATCTTCCCGTATTGAAAATCTTTAAAGTCTCTTTGAAACTTAGTGTGCTTTTTTACCTTCAAATAGTGTTTGAAATTAATTATATTTTGTTGTAGTTTAGTTTCCATTTGGACAAATAGGGCGTCTGATTTGTGTTTTTTGATAGTGGTAATATCATTTTTTAATTTGGTGTTAACTAGTTCAAAGTTGGTTGTTTCCAGTGTTACCAGAAAATCCATTAACTTGAAGGAGCAGTCCAGTAGAATGGAATTCCATTGACTCAACTGCTCCTCCGTTTGGATTTTATCAGGTACTAGAATATCCGGTCGAAGTCCTCTAGGGACAAGTTTTTGTTCTAGGTACTGCCTGAGGCTAGTAAGTTCCCAGAAGCTTCTGATCTGGTCTTGGTAGGATTTTTGGATTTCAAAGAAGGCAGTGTTAATATTACTGTCAGTAACGTTATGTGACGTTAAAGGGTTAATGGAGAAAACATTGATTATTTCCTCTTGACCTGTACTGGAGTCAATCAGTCTATCAAGTAGGTCCGTCATCTGATATGTGGACCGTATTGTTACTATGTCTAGAGGTAGTACTCGTAGTTAATGTAACGATTTAATCGATGAGTAGGCCAGAAATGGTATTAAAACCTGGGTAGTAAATAATTCTGAAGACTTGGCCAAGTTAGAGGTCTTGCAAAAAGAAGAGGTCCGGGAACAGAGATGGGGGTAACCCAATTTGTTAAGTATACAAAAAGAAAGGAGGAGGGGGAGGGGAGAGAAAGGATCTGTTCCTGAATTAGAGTGTGCACCAAAATCTCAAAGAGAATAGTTAAAGGAAATACTTTTTAATAGATATACATCAAAATAGCTATCCCGGCTATAATTGTCTGACTGGGTATGAAACAAATAGTCGCAGTCAACTAGCCGAGAGCCAACAACATGAAAAACAATAAAGAGATACAAATTCGTAAGTAAGGGGGAAAAAAAAAAAAAAAAAGGATACACTAGTTGGAATATCAAGTGTATGGTGTGCTGGGCTGGGTGACGGACCCTCTCTATGGGAATTAATGAGAGAGGGGGGGATAAGGGATTTCCCGTATACGGGTACTGTGGTGAAAATACTCACTCAGTATTCTAATCCACCAGTCACCCGTGGGTTAAAACCCAGGGCCCAGCTCAATGAGCAGTAAGTTAGTTTCCCTATAGTCTTATTGTGGCCACCAGGGGGCGAGACTCCAAATAGTTATAGCGATACGGCCCTTAATGTCAACATGTCTCTGTTAATCAAAATGTAATGCTGAGACTGTCGAATGTAGTAAAAGAGTCAATCTGAATATGCCCATACATGCAAACACAACCCAGGTCGTGGTTCCCAGACAACTTAGTTGTTGTGATCTGCGGTTGGATATAGGGAAACCATATGTCTGGTTGTGTATTTGGTGAAGTAGTAGGGCTGGTGGCCAATTTCCTCTGTCAACCTTAGCCAATGTCTCCTATAGAAAACCTGTGGTGCCTCCAATGGTCAATGTCATCTACTCAATACAGGGGAAGGATAACTTCAGTCCTGCATAGTAGTGTCTCCGCTGGAGAGCTTACGTTCCCCGGTTAGGTCGTTGCCGTCCAATCTAAGTTTAACAGATAAGTTATACAGCGATCTAACGAGTGTCAAATACGGGCACTCAGAGTATCGTGTCCCAGTTAGGTAGGTATATATAGAGAGCAACAAAGTTGGAAAGGTGCCTTCGAGGGCGCCCGGGGATAGGAAAGGTAGTAACGTAGATAAAGAAGGAGTGCAGAGTTTGCTATAGGTATATTAACTTAAATCAACCATATCCTGCCCATTGAAGATAATTAAAAGGCTATTAATTTGTCAGCAGATGGACATGAAAGTCAATTTTGGTGCTAGATTGTTCATTGACACAGAACTAGTGGTTCACTGGTACGTGTAATAGTGAACTGTAATGACTAGTCTGTGTACACTGCAGAACAATTTGTAAAAAGCACATCAAAGAGACAATCAATTTTGTCTACATCAATTTGCGGGACCTGCGGGAAAAATATATCTATCCCACGTCCCGTTGTTGTACCCTGGTAGGTAAAGTCTAAAGTGCCCCAACTGGCAAGTGCCGTCTACTCTAAGTGCAGGGAAAGATTCAAATATCGTCCTGCATGTTAGTGAGTAGTGGTAGGGAGCACCGTATGCCTTGGTCGGCTGGAGAGCTCGCGTGCCCCGATTAGGTTATTGCCGTCCACTCTTAGTGCTGAACAATAAGTTTATACAGCAATCTGACGAGTAGCATAGAGGAGCACTCAGAATATCGCGCCCCGACGCGCGTTTCGCCTGACTCACAGGCTCATCAGGGGGAACTGATTCGTCAGTTTGTCAAGACTAAATAGCCCGCCCTTAACTTTGATTGGTTCCCTGTAGTTTGAAACCAAAGAGGGATTGTACGGTGGCCGGTATGGCTCAGAAAGGTGTCTAGAGTTAGATGAGAGAAATTCTCCGGTTGCATTATCATGCCAGGAGTCCATGTTTCTATATAATGGAAACATACATGTCTTGTGGGTGACATTAGTTTATGCTGAGACCTTGGAGGAGGAGAAAAGAGTCTTTGGGGGGGAGAGACCAAGAAATGGTTTGCTCCAATGGCTCCTATCCTACTGGTGGGTCACCGCAGGGAAAGTCAAGTGTTGTATGGTCCATGAAAGGAGGGTTAACTCGTCTATAGACCAAGATCCCGAAAAAATCAATTGGGATAGATATGTTGATGAAACAATAGAGTACTAAAGTGTGGGGTTTAGGTAAGGTCCGATAGGACCTATGGTAAAGCCCTAAGGGTTTATCAATTGAGGTCCAAGGTAGACTGGGTATTTACATTATACTGTACTGAAGCCAATCCTCAGGGCAGTACAGGACAGTAGGTATGTGCATGGATTCATGGTTGCATGAATCAGTTATTTGTGTAGAAATGGTGTGTAGTTAAACTCCTCATTCAGACCTAGAGGGGCTAAGGTCTTGAATGAGAAGATCCACTGAGATTCTTTCCTGAGCAGACTTTTATTGAAGTCTCCCTTTCTAGGGTTCGGTAATAGTTTCTCAATTGCCTGGAAACTTAGGTTCTCAGGATTACCCGCGTGGAAATTGATAATGTGTCTGGCTACAGGAGTTGGGGTGATGGTGTTCTTGATGGAAGAAATGTGTTGCAGGATCCTGCGGCGAAACTGTTGAAAAGTCTTGCCAATATACTGTGTCCCACAACTACACGTGATAAGGTAGATTATTCGTACAGAGCTGCAATTGATCAGGGCATTTGTCTCAACTCTGATGTGGGTTTGGGTAGATGTGGTGAATTTGGAGGGTGTGATATATTGACAAGCCTTGCAGTGCCCACATCTATAGGTTCCTTTTGTGCTTGATAGCCAGTTGGTTGGTGGTTGTGGCGATGCCAAGTGGCTATGAACCAGTAGGTCTTGTAGGTTGCAGGGTCTGCGTGCGGTAAGAGGTGGGTATTCTGGAAGGACCCGTTGGAGTTCTGGATTCGATAGAAGTATTGGCCAGTTTTTCTTAAGAGCTTGGGACATGGGACCCCAACCCTGATCAAATGTTGCAATGCAACGTGGAGTCTTCGATTCTTGTTTCGGTCGTGTAAGTTTAAGGCTGGAGTTTCTGTCGATACCGCAGACTCGGTGAAAGGCATGTTTTAAGATCCGGTTGGGGTATCCTAGTTCTCTAAAGCGTGATTTTAAGGCTTTGCACTCGTTGTAAAAAGTCTGGTCCACCGAGCAGTTCCGTCTAGCTCTCAAGTACTGGCTATAAGGGATGGAAGCCTTTAGTCTGAAGGGGTGGTGACTTTCCCAGTGCAGGAGACTATTGGTAGATGTGGTTTTTCTGAATAATTCCGTTTGAATGGTCCCATCCTGTTCTAGCAGTATTTTTAGGTCCAGGAACACCAATTCGTGTTCGTGTATGACATGTGTCAGCTTGAGGTTGATGTCATTTTCATTAAGGATTGTGACGAATTCTTCAAACATGGGGACGGAGCCTGTCCACAGGAGCAACATATCGTCAATATATCTGTGCCAGCTGAGAATGTATTCATGGAAACGGCTAAATGTAGGCATGGTGACGACATGTTGCTCCCACCACCCAAGGTAGAGGTTGGCATAGGTGGGTGCACAGGCCGTCCCCATGGCTGTACCAGAGACCTGTAGATAATAATTGCCATTAAACATGAAATAGTTATGTGTTAAGATGAACTCCAGGCTGGCCAATACGAAGTTTTTCTGTGGGTCCTTATATGATGTTTTGTTCAAAAAGAACTTGCACGCACGTATCCCTATTTCGTGCGGGATGTTGGTATATAGTGCCACGACATCCAGGCTCGCCAGTTGAGTATAGGGAGGAACTGTGAGATTCTGTAATGCCAGAAGGGTGGATTTAGTGTCCTGAAGGTAGGATGGTAAGGACAATACCAAAGGGTGCAGAATTCTATCAATGAACTTGCTTAAAGATTCGGTCAGACAGTTGTTTCCTGATACGATAGGTCTGCCGGGAGGGGGTCTTGTGCCCTTGTGAATTTTGGGCAAGCAATAAAATGTTGCAATAGTCGGATTCCTGTGGGGTTGTAGGAATCTAAATTCATCTTTGCTGATAATCTGTTGGTCTAGGGCATCATTTAGTAGAGCCGCCAGGTCCCCTGTGAAGTTCGAGGTGGGGTCCGAGGGGAGAATCCTGTAATAGGTATTATCGTCAAGGTGTGCCATGCACATATTAACATATTCAGATCTATTCATCAAGACAATATTGCCCCCTTTGTCGGCCGGTTTGATTACGACCTCAGTTAGTTGTTTTAGTTCTCTTAGAGCTTGTCGTTCACTAAGAGTTAGGTTCATGGATTCAGGAGATGTGTTTGCCATGTTTTCGACTTCTTTTAGTGAGAATTGTACAAACATGCCTTTCACCGAGTCTGCGGTATCGACAGAAACTCCAGCCTTAAACTTACACGACCGAAACAAGAATCGAAGACTCCACGTTGCATTGCAACATTTGATCAGGGTTGGGGTCCCATGTCCCAAGCTCTTAAGAAAAACTGGCCAATACTTCTATCGAATCCAGAACTCCAACGGGTCCTTCCAGAATACCCACCTCTTACCGCACGCAGACCCTGCAACCTACAAGACCTACTGGTTCATAGCCACTTGGCATCGCCACAACCACCAACCAACTGGCTATCAAGCACAAAAGGAACCTATAGATGTGGGCACTGCAAGGCTTGTCAATATATCACACCCTCCAAATTCACCACATCTACCCAAACCCACATCAGAGTTGAGACAAATGCCCTGATCAATTGCAGCTCTGTACGAATAATCTACCTTATCACGTGTAGTTGTGGGACACAGTATATTGGCAAGACTTTTCAACAGTTTCGCCGCAGGATCCTGCAACACATTTCTTCCATCAAGAACACCATCACCCCAACTCCTGTAGCCAGACACATTATCAATTTCCACGCGGGTAATCCTGAGAACCTAAGTTTCCAGGCAATTGAGAAACTATTACCGAACCCTAGAAAGGGAGACTTCAATAAAAGTCTGCTCAGGAAAGAATCTCAGTGGATCTTCTCATTCAAGACCTTAGCCCCTCTAGGTCTGAATGAGGAGTTTAACTACACACCATTTCTACACAAATAACTGATTCATGCAACCATGAATCCATGCACATACCTACTGTCCTGTACTGCCCTGAGGATTGGCTTCAGTACAGTATAATGTAAATACCCAGTCTACCTTGGACCTCAATTGATAAACCCTTAGGGCTTTACCATAGGTCCTATCGGACCTTACCTAAACCCCACACTTTAGTACTCTATTGTTTCATCAACATATCTATCCCAATTGATTTTTTCGGGATCTTGGTCTATAGACGAGTTAACCCTCCTTTCATGGACCATACAACACTTGACTTTCCCTGCGGTGACCCACCAGTAGGATAGGAGCCATTGGAGCAAACCATTTCTTGGTCTCTCCCCCCCAAAGGCTCTTTTCTCCTCCTCCAAGGTCTCAGCATAAACTAATGTCACCCACAAGACATGTATGTTTCCATTATATAGAAACATGGACTCCTGGCATGATAATGCAACCGGAGAATTTCTCTCATCTAACTCTAGACACCTTTCTGAGCCATACCGGCCACCGTACAATCCCTCTTTGGTTTCAAACTACAGGGAACCAATCAAAGTTAAGGGCGGGCTATTTAGTCTTGACAAACTGACGAATCAGTTCCCCCTGATGAGCCTGTGAGTCAGGCGAAACGCGCGTCGGGGCGCGATATTCTGAGTGCTCCTCTATGCTACTCGTCAGATTGCTGTATAAACTTATTGTTCAGCACTAAGAGTGGACGGCAATAACCTAATCGGGGCACGCGAGCTCTCCAGCCGACCAAGGCATACGGTGCTCCCTACCACTACTCACTAACATGCAGGACGATATTTGAATCTTTCCCTGCACTTAGAGTAGACGGCACTTGCCAGTTGGGGCACTTTAGACTTTACCTACCAGGGTACAACAACGGGACGTGGGATAGATATATTTTTCCCGCAGGTCCCGCAAATTGATGTAGACAAAATTGATTGTCTCTTTGATGTGCTTTTTACAAATTGTTCTGCAGTGTACACAGACTAGTCATTACAGTTCACTATTACACGTACCAGTGAACCACTAGTTCTGTGTCAATGAACAATCTAGCACCAAAATTGACTTTCATGTCCATCTGCTGACAAATTAATAGCCTTTTAATTATCTTCAATGGGCAGGATATGGTTGATTTAAGTTAATATACCTATAGCAAACTCTGCACTCCTTCTTTATCTACGTTACTACCTTTCCTATCCCCGGGCGCCCTCGAAGGCACCTTTCCAACTTTGTTGCTCTCTATATATACCTACCTAACTGGGACACGATACTCTGAGTGCCCGTATTTGACACTCGTTAGATCGCTGTATAACTTATCTGTTAAACTTAGATTGGACGGCAACGACCTAACCGGGGAACGTAAGCTCTCCAGCGGAGACACTACTATGCAGGACTGAAGTTATCCTTCCCCTGTATTGAGTAGATGACATTGACCATTGGAGGCACCACAGGTTTTCTATAGGAGACATTGGCTAAGGTTGACAGAGGAAATTGGCCACCAGCCCTACTACTTCACCAAATACACAACCAGACATATGGTTTCCCTATATCCAACCGCAGATCACAACAACTAAGTTGTCTGGGAACCACGACCTGGGTTGTGTTTGCATGTATGGGCATATTCAGATTGACTCTTTTACTACATTCGACAGTCTCAGCATTACATTTTGATTAACAGAGACATGTTGACATTAAGGGCCGTATCGCTATAACTATTTGGAGTCTCGCCCCCTGGTGGCCACAATAAGACTATAGGGAAACTAACTTACTGCTCATTGAGCTGGGCCCTGGGTTTTAACCCACGGGTGACTGGTGGATTAGAATACTGAGTGAGTATTTTCACCACAGTACCCGTATACGGGAAATCCCTTATCCCCCCCTCTCTCATTAATTCCCATAGAGAGGGTCCGTCACCCAGCCCAGCACACCATACACTTGATATTCCAACTAGTGTATCCTTTTTTTTTTTTTTTTTTCCCCCTTACTTACGAATTTGTATCTCTTTATTGTTTTTCATGTTGTTGGCTCTCGGCTAGTTGACTGCGACTATTTGTTTCATACCCAGTCAGACAATTATAGCCGGGATAGCTATTTTGATGTATATCTATTAAAAAGTATTTCCTTTAACTATTCTCTTTGAGATTTTGGTGCACACTCTAATTCAGGAACAGATCCTTTCTCTCCCCTCCCCCTCCTCCTTTCTTTTTGTATACTTAACAAATTGGGTTACCCCCATCTCTGTTCCCGGACCTCTTCTTTTTGCAAGACCTCTAACTTGGCCAAGTCTTCAGAATTATTTACTACCCAGGTTTTAATACCATTTCTGGCCTACTCATCGATTAAATCGTTACATTAACTACGAGTACTACCTCTAGACATAGTAACAATACGGTCCACATATCAGATGACGGACCTACTTGATAGACTGATTGACTCCAGTACAGGTCAAGAGGAAATAATCAATGTTTTCTCCATTAACCCTTTAACGTCACATAACGTTACTGACAGTAATATTAACACTGCCTTCTTTGAAATCCAAAAATCCTACCAAGACCAGATCAGAAGCTTCTGGGAACTTACTAGCCTCAGGCAGTACCTAGAACAAAAACTTGTCCCTAGAGGACTTCGACCGGATATTCTAGTACCTGATAAAATCCAAACGGAGGAGCAGTTGAGTCAATGGAATTCCATTCTACTGGACTGCTCCTTCAAGTTAATGGATTTTCTGGTAACACTGGAAACAACCAACTTTGAACTAGTTAACACCAAATTAAAAAATGATATTACCACTATCAAAAAACACAAATCAGACGCCCTATTTGTCCAAATGGAAACTAAACTACAACAAAATATAATTAATTTCAAACACTATTTGAAGGTAAAAAAGCACACTAAGTTTCAAAGAGACTTTAAAGATTTTCAATACGGGAAGATCTTCAGACAAACCAGCAAATATCCGAGACGCAAGAACAGCAGCAGGGGCTCCTCCTCCGGGGAAACGGATTGGTCAGACCAGGATCAACCCCCACAAACCAGACGCAGACCCCCATCCAATACCAATATTGGACATCAAAAAGATTTGGGCTTCCAATCTGGTCAAAATAGGAGTATTCTGAAACAAGTGGACAAGGCAGTCTCATTTTTGGACATACCAATTCCGTCAGACACTAACAATTCCCAGACCCACACTACTAATTTGACGAATCCTTTTTTAGAACAGGATCAACCCCGACAGCAGAGGGGACGATTGAGGGACAGAGACCGATGGGCCTACAAGAACCAGAGTCGGACTCAGAGGCCCCAGCCTCCAACAAGATAATTAACTTATCGGACTTCCATCTAACAACCCATCACATCACCTTGCTGAACAGAGGCTTATCCTTTGTCCCAACCCCGTCCTGTAATAAATTTGACTGGTCAAAAGACCTTAATCTGTTTGGTAGGAAGCTTGCCCTCAACATAATGCATGCCAAAAAAGATCAGACTATGGCTAACGATCTAGGTCTCTCTCTACAGGACTACGAAATAGTAAAGACCCTAGATAGCCTTGCTGATGAGAACAACCCTAACAAACCCATGACAGATTTCAAACCTCAGAGTCTATTCACTCCGAACTTCACGGACACCCCCCACGTCGACCTGTTTGTACAATTCTCACTAAAAGAAGTCGAAAACATGGCAAACACATCTCCTGAATCCATGAACCTAACTCTTAGTGAACGACAAGCTCTAAGAGAACTAAAACAACTAACTGAGGTCGTAATCAAACCGGCCGACAAAGGGGGCAATATTGTCTTGATGAATAGATCTGAATATGTTAATATGTGCATGGCACACCTTGACGATAATACCTATTACAGGATTCTCCCCTCGGACCCCACCTCGAACTTCACAGGGGACCTGGCGGCTCTACTAAATGATGCCCTAGACCAACAGATTATCAGCAAAGATGAATTTAGATTCCTACAACCCCACAGGAATCCGACTATTGCAACATTTTATTGCTTGCCCAAAATTCACAAGGGCACAAGACCCCCTCCCGGCAGACCTATCGTATCAGGAAACAACTGTCTGACCGAATCTTTAAGCAAGTTCATTGATAGAATTCTGCACCCTTTGGTATTGTCCTTACCATCCTACCTTCAGGACACTAAATCCACCCTTCTGGCATTACAGAATCTCACAGTTCCTCCCTATACTCAACTGGCGAGCCTGGATGTCGTGGCACTATATACCAACATCCCGCACGAAATAGGGATACGTGCGTGCAAGTTCTTTTTGAACAAAACATCATATAAGGACCCACAGAAAAACTTCGTATTGGCCAGCCTGGAGTTCATCTTAACACATAACTATTTCATGTTTAATGGCAATTATTATCTACAGGTCTCTGGTACAGCCATGGGGACGGCCTGTGCACCCACCTATGCCAACCTCTACCTTGGGTGGTGGGAGCAACATGTCGTCACCATGCCTACATTTAGCCGTTTCCATGAATACATTCTCAGCTGGCACAGATATATTGACGATATGTTGCTCCTGTGGACAGGCTCCGTCCCCATGTTTGAAGAATTCGTCACAATCCTTAATGAAAATGACATCAACCTCAAGCTGACACATGTCATACACGAACACGAATTGGTGTTCCTGGACCTAAAAATACTGCTAGAACAGGATGGGACCATTCAAACGGAATTATTCAGAAAAACCACATCTACCAATAGTCTCCTGCACTGGGAAAGTCACCACCCCTTCAGACTAAAGGCTTCCATCCCTTATAGCCAGTACTTGAGAGCTAGACGGAACTGCTCGGTGGACCAGACTTTTTACAACGAGTGCAAAGCCTTAAAATCACGCTTTAGAGAACTAGGATACCCCAACCGGATCTTAAAACATGCCTTTCACCGAGTCTGCGGTATCGACAGAAACTCCAGCCTTAAACTTACACGACCGAAACAAGAATCGAAGACTCCACGTTGCATTGCAACATTTGATCAGGGTTGGGGTCCCATGTCCCAAGCTCTTAAGAAAAACTGGCCAATACTTCTATCGAATCCAGAACTCCAACGGGTCCTTCCAGAATACCCACCTCTTACCGCACGCAGACCCTGCAACCTACAAGACCTACTGGTTCATAGCCACTTGGCATCGCCACAACCACCAACCAACTGGCTATCAAGCACAAAAGGAACCTATAGATGTGGGCACTGCAAGGCTTGTCAATATATCACACCCTCCAAATTCACCACATCTACCCAAACCCACATCAGAGTTGAGACAAATGCCCTGATCAATTGCAGCTCTGTACGAATAATCTACCTTATCACGTGTAGTTGTGGGACACAGTATATTGGCAAGACTTTTCAACAGTTTCGCCGCAGGATCCTGCAACACATTTCTTCCATCAAGAACACCATCACCCCAACTCCTGTAGCCAGACACATTATCAATTTCCACGCGGGTAATCCTGAGAACCTAAGTTTCCAGGCAATTGAGAAACTATTACCGAACCCTAGAAAGGGAGACTTCAATAAAAGTCTGCTCAGGAAAGAATCTCAGTGGATCTTCTCATTCAAGACCTTAGCCCCTCTAGGTCTGAATGAGGAGTTTAACTACACACCATTTCTACACAAATAACTGATTCATGCAACCATGAATCCATGCACATACCTACTGTCCTGTACTGCCCTGAGGATTGGCTTCAGTACAGTATAATGTAAATACCCAGTCTACCTTGGACCTCAATTGATAAACCCTTAGGGCTTTACCATAGGTCCTATCGGACCTTACCTAAACCCCACACTTTAGTACTCTATTGTTTCATCAACATATCTATCCCAATTGATTTTTTCGGGATCTTGGTCTATAGACGAGTTAACCCTCCTTTCATGGACCATACAACACTTGACTTTCCCTGCGGTGACCCACCAGTAGGATAGGAGCCATTGGAGCAAACCATTTCTTGGTCTCTCCCCCCCAAAGGCTCTTTTCTCCTCCTCCAAGGTCTCAGCATAAACTAATGTCACCCACAAGACATGTATGTTTCCATTATATAGAAACATGGACTCCTGGCATGATAATGCAACCGGAGAATTTCTCTCATCTAACTCTAGACACCTTTCTGAGCCATACCGGCCACCGTACAATCCCTCTTTGGTTTCAAACTACAGGGAACCAATCAAAGTTAAGGGCGGGCTATTTAGTCTTGACAAACTGACGAATCAGTTCCCCCTGATGAGCCTGTGAGTCAGGCGAAACGCGCGTCGGGGCGCGATATTCTGAGTGCTCCTCTATGCTACTCGTCAGATTGCTGTATAAACTTATTGTTCAGCACTAAGAGTGGACGGCAATAACCTAATCGGGGCACGCGAGCTCTCCAGCCGACCAAGGCATACGGTGCTCCCTACCACTACTCACTAACATGCAGGACGATATTTGAATCTTTCCCTGCACTTAGAGTAGACGGCACTTGCCAGTTGGGGCACTTTAGACTTTACCTACCAGGGTACAACAACGGGACGTGGGATAGATATATTTTTCCCGCAGGTCCCGCAAATTGATGTAGACAAAATTGATTGTCTCTTTGATGTGCTTTTTACAAATTGTTCTGCAGTCTACACAGACTAGTCATTACAGTTCACTATTACACGTACCAGTGAACCACTAGTTCTGTGTCAATGAACAATCTAGCACCAAAATTGACTTTCATGTCCATCTGCTGACAAATTAATAGCCTTTTAATTATCTTCAATGGGCAGGATATGGTTGATTTAAGTTAATATACCTATAGCAAACTCTGCACTCCTTCTTTATCTACGTTACTACCTTTCCTATCCCCGGGCGCCCTCGAAGGCACCTTTCCAACTTTGTTGCTCTCTATATATACCTACCTAACTGGGACACGATACTCTGAGTGCCCGTATTTGACACTCGTTAGATCGCTGTATAACTTATCTGTTAAACTTAGATTGGACGGCAACGACCTAACCGGGGAACGTAAGCTCTCCAGCGGAGACACTACTATGCAGGACTGAAGTTATCCTTCCCCTGTATTGAGTAGATGACATTGACCATTGGAGGCACCACAGGTTTTCTATAGGAGACATTGGCTAAGGTTGACAGAGGAAATTGGCCACCAGCCCTACTACTTCACCAAATACACAACCAGACATATGGTTTCCCTATATCCAACCGCAGATCACAACAACTAAGTTGTCTGGGAACCACGACCTGGGTTGTGTTTGCATGTATGGGCATATTCAGATTGACTCTTTTACTACATTCGACAGTCTCAGCATTACATTTTGATTAACAGAGACATGTTGACATTAAGGGCCGTATCGCTATAACTATTTGGAGTCTCGCCCCCTGGTGGCCACAATAAGACTATAGGGAAACTAACTTACTGCTCATTGAGCTGGGCCCTGGGTTTTAACCCACGGGTGACTGGTGGATTAGAATACTGAGTGAGTATTTTCACCACAGTACCCGTATACGGGAAATCCCTTATCCCCCCCTCTCTCATTAATTCCCATAGAGAGGGTCCGTCACCCAGCCCAGCACACCATACACTTGATATTCCAACTAGTGTATCCTTTTTTTTTTTTTTTTTCCCCCTTACTTACGAATTTGTATCTCTTTATTGTTTTTCATGTTGTTGGCTCTCGGCTAGTTGACTGCGACTATTTGTTTCATACCCAGTCAGACAATTATAGCCGGGATAGCTATTTTGATGTATATCTATTAAAAAGTATTTCCTTTAACTATTCTCTTTGAGATTTTGGTGCACACTCTAATTCAGGAACAGATCCTTTCTCTCCCCTCCCCCTCCTCCTTTCTTTTTGTACATTTGTAAAATTAAAATTAATAAAACAGATAAAACAAGGTGAACACTGTTCCTGCATATTCCATTAAGCAAGATGTAAAATCATAGCCTGTGCTGCATACAGACAATTTTTGGAGGTTAAAGAATACACAGCGAGTTATATCGTGCTAATCTATTCGGACCGGCTCAATCTAAGCACAGGAAAACCTGAGTGGTTTCAAATAGTGGCACAGTGCACCGGGATATCTGGGGGGTGGGTAGGATCGTTGCCGAACCAAACAGAGGTTTTAAAAGTGAGGAGATCAGCCGCCTCTCCGCAGCTCTTGCTCAGTAGGCTGCAGCAGTCTGGCTCAGGTCTCCAAAGGGTTACAGGCTAGATTCAGGTGTCTGTGTGCGTCTCAAGTCCCCACTTCAAGATAGGGTCCTCTAATAACAAATTACAGTCGATTAATCAGGGTTGTCACCCCAAAAAGTGAAAAAAAAACATGGGAGCTTGAGCCCTACACGTCTGCCCTGCATGGAAGCCAGACTCCGCCCCCACGTTGGAGTTTTCATGTCTGTTTTCTTTTTTTTATTAATGTTTTAGTTTTTTTGGTAAATTGATGGTGATATTAATAATTGAAAATAAAAGTATTTGGGGTTTATTTGTATGTTGTGTAAGTATGAGACTGGCTTAATATTTATAATAATGCATACTCTTTTTACTTTTTTTCTTTCAATGCACAGGATAATTAAGAATATTGTATAATAATATCTATATAACTAAGATGTATGTCTTTCTTTTCTTTCTTCAGACTGTTATCGATGTTACTATCAGATCTCTCCACATGGAGGCTATTACTGCATCTGTCACTATATTAAATGAAATATAACCTGCAACATCTGGCTCCCACAAGAAAATGTGAATAATTGTCTCTGGTTTTTGTTGCTTTTCAGTACCTACTCTAATTATGATGTAACGAAGGACAGCAGTGTATGGTGGGTTTGGTGATTAACCTCAAGCATATGAGTGATGGTTCTAGTAAAAATGAACAAGACAGATGGAGCTGCTGAATCAATTTATTTTATTGCAAGACTTTAAAATACAGTAATGACCTTGTGGTAGTGAATATACCATATGTATTTTAATAAATTGTCACATCAATGGTTCAAAATATGAATTATGCACAATATTTTGTTAAATATTTTTTTAAGGGAAATAAGCTTTAAACCAATATTCTAAACTGGCTAAAATACATCAAAGTTCATTTTAAAATATGGAATTTCTATATTTTTTTAACATAGTATATTCATTTTAAATGACTGAGTTTCTATATTTTATAACATAGCTTGTTTTGTACATTTAACTAGTAGAAACTTGAATATATCCAATCAAGAGGAATGTAAATTAAAATGTAAAGCTTCATAAAGTAATTAGAAATGCAAAGAAGGTTTTAAGGGTTTTGAATAAGAGAATAAAGTAAAACATTCATTTTTATGAATATGGTATTTGCAAAGGTGAACTTGACAAGGTTTCAGAAAATGTTAACACAAATATGCTATTTATTTTAGGGTTCTTCATTATTATATCATGGATTTGAGTTATACCTTTTTGCTGAATGGACATTTTTGAGAGTAGCATTATTACTAAAAGTCTATTGCGAATACAGAATGCATCAATACCTGTCTGAGAGAAAAATACAATCTTGACACATAAAATATATATACTACTAGTATCTGTAGAGATGTCAAAGAGGAAAAAAAAATAACGATTCCAGACAAATGTGTGTATCATCATTCATGCTTTTTTAAGAACTAATTTAATTGTCATGACTTTTCTCACCAAACTTTATGCTTTCACTTTGTTGTCCAAAGCATCGTGTCATATTGCTATGACAGGATATGCTTCAGCTAAGGATAATGAAGTTTAGTGAGACAGAGCATTAATGTTGATTATCTGCAGATGGCAAACAGACTTGATGTAGTGCCCATATTTCAACAGCAGGGAGAGGGGCATTGATTTGAAGTGGTTGTTTTTTGGGGGCTAGTTTTGCCTGCCCCATTATATATTAACTTTGATTATGCTTGTACTCCACTGGCTTTGACGTATAAACTGTGGAAATGCCCCTGTGAAAGTTAGATATTCCTTAATGACCCTATTACATTCTACAGATGTCTTGCTTTCTCTTCCAATCCTCAGAGACAATATGTCATGAGAGTGATGTATCCTTTAATAGCTATTCCCATATTAAAGATGTGGATAATGTAACAAAATATGATTACTACACAGGAATTGTGGTTGTTTTATGGGTTCCCACTAGTACAATTCAGACAACTGAACCTAACCATTATTAGTCCAATGACAATTCTAGTCTTACTGAGACTAATGCACCTCATCTATGCAGGGTTATGAGCAATAGTCATTGTAGATTCTTAGTCTACATCATGCATCAATATAAACTGCCTAATCCTTGTTCTAGAAAGACTATTAGCAATTGATATAGCAAAACTGACTGGGTGTACATACTTGCACAGTAGCCTTCAACCAGGGTACCATCGTTGAAGTTCCTGCACAGATGTGTCAGCATCACGGAGACATCCTGGGAATCTTGAAGCTACATTACCTAGTTACATAGGCTGAAAAGATGTGTCAGCCTTCCTACATTGCTGGGCTATATGTTATTATCACATACATTTGATTATATGGCAGGATTTATGGTGTTTGGATAAAGGGATGTGTTTTGCTGTTGTTTTTTGGTTGTCCCCTGTGATGTTTTAAAACAAATTATGGAGGTTCCATGGTCACATTTCCTTTCACTGTTTATGAAATGTAACTAACAGTGAGTTGTCACATGATTTCTCTGCTGCAAAAATATTTTACTTGGTTAATTATAAAAGGAGTAACAACAAGAACAGATGTTGAACAGATGAACAGATCTCTATGCAGAAAATATTGGTGTCTAGTAAAAATAAATTGACCTGGCATCATATATAACCTACAATATTCTTATGAACATTATATATCGCATAAATAGAAAAACACACGCAATATGTCAGGACATAGGATTTTTGAAGGAAATAATTAGAATACAGCTTCATTATATGGTAGAATTTTAAACACAACAACAAGACATTTGTATGAGATCCATTCGAAGAGTATAAACACATTGTCATTTTATAGCATGGAGAAGGTTGCAAGTTCTTTGAATACTAATGGTACTTTGCAGACACAAAGTGTCTTTAATTCTACAAACAATGTTAATAAGATAAATAACACAATTTTTTCAATAACTTTGCAAACTTTTTCTAAATTAAACTTTGACTTTTATAAAGATTTGAGACAAATATAGATTATGTTAAAACATGCTGCTTTGTTATTTGTGCTAAGACTTTATATTATGCATATAATTGAATATTTTTGTAATGTAATCCCAACGTTATACTAAGGTCATTGTCTCAGTACCCATGATAAAATGCTGTTCATCAGCATAAAACATGTCAATACTGTCAGTATTGCAGCCTCCTTACACATTGATGCAGAATTCACAAGGGGTTTGTTTATAGATTTTATTTAGTCTGCTAGTTTTTGTATAAAAATAGCAAAAATGTAATATAGTATATGACCAGCATATAGAAGTGGGCTGTTTTATTCTTGCTTAAGCTAATTGTGTGTTTCTTTATCAAGCAAAGTAACCAATAAAAAGGAGCCATTGGGAAGATTTATCAAAGTGTTCTGAAAAATTATGGTTAAATTCCATCATTTTTTGATTATATGTATTAAAGTGTTCTACACCAGGGCTATCAGGCTATTTCACACCAGCACACCAGTGCTATCACTGTCAGTGTAATTCACAATTGATGTCCAAATGGACAAAGTTTGGTAAAAATGTGCGAATTCCAACAATTGCCCATCAATGACAATTCTTATATTTGCCAATTTTGGTCAAATCTGTGTCATTTGTTCAGAAACATTAGGTATTAAGTTTAAAATCAGTGCTTTTCACATCTGAACTCTGTACAAAGTATAGGATTTTAAATATGTACACAAAGCACCAATTTTAAGCTAAATCAAAACTGCATTTAGCAGGATGCATATTCATAAACTATAGTTTACTTAATTTTTGCAAGTGAATGATAGCTTTAAGCACTATTTGCCTTACTTTGCAAATACTTGAAAAATCCTTGAGAGTGCAAGGATTAATGGGAGGCTACTTGCCAGGCTACATAGTGAGTTAAAAAGGCCTACAGGATCAATATGACCTCCATTATTGTAAGGGAGGTTTTCAACCTCATTTATGTCCTAAATTGCCATGCTGTGGGTGCGGTCACATCTATGTAACAGTGAGCAGACAGTGGCTGCTCACTGTAACCATAAAGATGTGACTAAGCAGGCAGTCACTAGAAGACCTCATCAAATGGGGATCAGACCTAAAATGTATATGTGGAACCTGGAACATGCCTTGCCTGTGCCCCCAATGGGCATCACTGTGCACCTCCATGCCTCATTCCATGGCCAATAGGCGGAGACTGTTAAAAAGGTCAAAATGGGGGACAACAAAGATCTCCTACCTGCTCCACAATGGTCACCAGGTAGGGAATACTTGTGAAAATAAATTGAGAACCTATTTTCAGATGTGGGTGGGGCTTTTAATTTAATAAATTGGGAAATCTAAGGCAGATGGGAAAATAAGGGATTTTTTAAAACCTCACTTGTAATAATATGTTTAGCTTATAAAAAGAGGAAGGAGAAAGACAAGCCCATGCCCTGATGAAGTGAACTGGAGAATCATGAAATGCGTAGGCACCAGGAACTTGTGCAAGATGGAATGTATATAGGTACAGGGTGGAATATTTAAGCAATGATCATCAAGACACTCATAGAGTAAAATGCACTAATATAGAGCCTCTTAGGTGAATGATGGAACCATTTCAAGTGCTGTTTGAGGCACCTTATTTTTTTTGTTTTTAACATGTTTGAAGATTCAGTGGTAATAAATGTATTATGATTTATTTGTAATACACTACTGCAGTTCCACCGTGTACTTTTCTTTCAGACATGGTACTCTATAAGTGATCTAAAAAGTGATTGTTTTCTTTACAGTATACCACACCATTTTAAAAAGCTTCTAAATTCAGAGTGGTGGCAAAAGTGAAGTAAAACATAATACAAATTCAAAAGTGGAGGAAACATAAATTGGATGCATAGAAAACAATGTATATATTAAAACAATGACAACATAAGTAAAAATATAAATAAAACAAAACAAAAACACAGATTTAACAAACCTGCCAAATATTCATAGTAAATTTGATGTAAAAGTGTCAGTGACAACTTGATAAATCTCATGACAGCCAGTAAGAAAACCATCTTCCTATAAGTAGCTAACTGTCAGCACTTCACAGCAGGACATTTTATATCTAGCTGAAACACACAATTATAAGTCACTGCTTGTTTCATGCTAAGTACCATTAAACTTTTGCATAATTGCCCAGATAATGGTGCAGAATATCCTTCACTCACTGTCGGATTTGAGAAGGGCTTTAACCCCTTAAGGACCAAACGTCTGGAATAAAAGGGAATCAGGACATGTCACGCACGTCATGTGTCCTTAAGGGGTTAAACTGCAGTGTTTTGAAATAGATATAGAGGTCTGAGCTCTCTCTGATTCCAGGAGAGAGAGTCTAGCCACGGACCAGACAGTGAACTGGGATACACATGAACTGAGAGAAGCATTAGTATAGCTTTCATTACTTGCTATTGATGGTTAAGTTATTCATCCCACAAAGTTCTGTTAAACAAGGGTTTATGATTGGAGTGCCTCTAGTGAATTCAAAACGTACAGTGAGATAAAAAAGTATTTGATCCCCTGCTGATTTTGAACGTTTGCCCACTGACAAAGAAATTATCAGTCTATAATTTTAATGGTAGGTGTATTTTAACAGTGAGAGACAGAATAAAAAAAAATCCATAAAAACGCATGTCAAAAATGTTATAAATTGGGAGGCAGGACCTGACTGCCATGCTGACCGGTCGCATGCGGGAGAGGCTCCTGCAGAACTTATTCCCTTTGACTCAAATTTATGGTATATTGCTCTCAATTGAGCTGAGAAGTACAACGATGTGTGCAGGCAGTTGCTGGCGCTACTGCAGCCTCCATGATTGGGAGTTTTGGGGCCCATGAGGGCTAATCAAGACTTTGGTATCTGCAGCTAATGTGGAAGAGGAGTGGGGCAGATAGCCACCGCCCGGCTCACATATATAGCTACCACACAATGGCTCTGACACTCCTCACAAGCTCCACTTCACCCCCTTTGGGCCGGTGGAGGTTTTTTCAGTCCCCACTGAAGGTACCCGAAGTGATGCGGTCAATAAGCTTACCCTGCTTTCAGTGTCCCATGCTCTGCAGATATCATGGTCGCCTCGTGGTCTGTACTGGGCCTGGCTACATTGATTTCAAGCAAGCAACTTTATTGGTACTTATGGCTGCAGTTCCCACACCAGGAATAAACTGTCATACCAGCAACACAGAGGGAGAATATCGCCTGACCAAGCATCCACGCCCGATGACCAAGTCTGGTCCCCATGGCTGCCTCCCTTTAAATGGAGCCCTGAAGGGATACCCCTCACACCACAGCCCACTTCCTGGGTGAAGCACCCTACCCAGGTCCTTAGCGGAGTCGAAACCAAGGGCATAGGAAGCAGGCTCAAATAGGGCCCATGGCTGGCAGAGTGGAACTCACCGGTGTCATTAAAATGCAGGAACTCTGATACCACTACACTCAGCCCTGTCAGGGGCATAAACTATGGCCAACATTGCAGAAGGGCTTGTCTGCATGCCTTTTGTGGGGCATTCTTGCTTGACTCCATTGGTTCTACTAGTTTTATTTTAACTGCAGTTCTAATGTTTTAATTTGATCTTTTCTCCACATTGGGCACTATTATATGTTGGTAACGGGCTAGGCATTACTCTTACACCCATGCACTTACAGCTATACTATCACCTGTCAGTGAACATTAGGTTGCTTTACTTTATAACAGTCATTGTGATATGTACCTGGAGGGTATCATCATTACAGCATATATTTTTGTAACCGAGCCACATGTCACAACTTGCTTCCCAAGTCTTTAATGTGTACTTAGCATGTGCCCCTTATAGTCATACTTATGTTATATCAGACAGATAAGCCTTAGACAAGTTAAGTCTAACAATAAGGGGTCTATTAAAAGACATCTCAATATGCCTAATACTTATGCAAATGTGTGTGCCTATTTCTCCTGCCTAAACATGAGCTGACCGTTACCCAAATTATTCAGCTTTACTCATTTTATTTTCCTTTTATAAAAAGTGCAACAACCATGACATATCAAATGTTATCTTCACTAGAGTTGAGCGAACCCGGACTGTAAAGTTCGGGTTCGTACCGAACATTAAGTTTTTTGGACCCGGTGTTCGGAGATTTAATGGCGCGTTTTGAAAGGCTGCAGGGCCGCCAATCAACAAGCATTTGACTGGTGTGCCCTTAGAAGCCATCACAGCCATGCCTACTAATGGCATGGCTGTGATTGGCCAGTGCAGCATGTGACCCAGCCTCTATATATAAGCTGGAGTCGCGTAGCGCCGCACGCACATGAGCTCTTATTAGTGTAGGGAGAGGATGCTGCTGCTGTGAGGAACAGCTTAGGAAAGAATTCTGCAAACTAGTACATTAGTGGGGTGCACTTCATATCTGAGAGTCAAATAGAAGCGTCAAATACCGCGGTTACAACAGAGTTTTAAAAAGTCAATTTTTTAAAAATGCTAAATAGTACATTAGTGGGGTGCACTTCATATCTGAGAGTCAAATAGAAGCGTCAAATACTGCTGTCAAATTGCAGTTTTAAAACTTAAAATTTTTTGAGTGCTAAAAAGTACATTAGTGGGGTGCACTTCATATCTGAGAGTCAAATAGAAGCATCAAATACTGCTGTCACATTGCAGTTTTAAAACGTAGAAATTTTTGGGTGCTAAACTGCTAAATAGTATTTTAGTGGGGTGCAGTTTATATCTGAGAGTCAAATAGAAGCGTCAAATAGTGCGCTTACAGCGCAGTTGTAAACATTCTAATTGTTTTGGTGCTAAACTGCTAAATAGTACATTTTGGGGCATGCTCTTCATATCTGAGAGTCAAATTGAAGCGTCTAATAGTGCGCTTGCAGCGCACTTGTAAAAATTACAATTTTCTGGTTGTTAATCTGCTAAATAGTACATTTTGGGGCCTGCTCTTCATGTCTGAGAGTCAAATCGAAGTGTTTAATAGTACAATCTAGCAAGAAACTGCAAGAAATGTACCACAGGCCGCAAATGTTTCTTTTTTTGTATGTCCCAATATTTTGGGGGCTACCCCAATTAAAGTAAAAAAATATATATATATAAACTGTGTTGGCTACCTCCTCCTCCTCCTCCTCCACCGCCGCTTCCACCTACACCGCCACATCACAGCCTCCTCAACCTACGGGTCACTTAGTATAAACTATGTACACAATAGCAGAAGCTTGTGAAGGCCTTTTTCTCCATGCATCAGGAGTTGAGCATTTCTCCATGCATCAGGACTGCAAGAAACGCACCACAGGCCGCAAATGTTTCTTTTTTTCTATGCCCCAATATTTTGGGGGCTACCCCACTTAAAATAAAAAATATATATATATAAAAAATAGTGTTGGCTACCTCCTCCCCCTCCACCGCCGTTTCCTCCTACACCACCACGGTCACCACCTCTTCAACCTATGGGTCACTTAGTATAAACTATGTACACAATAGCAGAGGCTTGTGAAGGCCTTTTCTCCATGCATCAGGAGTTGAGCATTGCTCCATGCATCAGGACTGCAAAAAATGCACCACAGGCCGCAAATGTTTCTTTTTTTGTATGTCCCAATATTTTGGGGGCTACCCCAATTAAAATAAAAAAATAGTTATTTATAAAAAACAGTGTTGAATACCTCCTCCTCCTCCACTGCTGCTTCTACCTACACCGCCACGGTCACCGCCTCCTCAAACTATGGGTCACTTAGTATAAACTATGTACACAATAGCAGAGGCTTGTGAAGGATTTTTCTCAAGGCATCAGGAGTTGAGCATTTCTCCATGCATCAGGACTGCAAGAAATGCACCACAGGCCGCGAATGTTTCTTTTTTTGTATGTCCCAATATTTTGGGGGCTACCCCAATTAAAATAAAAAAAAATAATATATATATATATATATATATATATATATATATATATAAACAAACAGTGTTGGCTACCTCCTCCTCCTCCACTGCCGCTTCCACCTACACCACCACGGTCACTGCCTCCTTAACCTATGGGTCACTTAGTATAAATTATGTAGGCCTTTTCTCCATGCATCAGGAGTTGAGCTCAGTTTGAACAATGAAAGAGAATACCCTGCACTCCAACCCTCTTTCAAATGGATAATTCTGGTGATCCTCCCGACAGCCATGCTTTAGATTTTGACTTATGTTCTTCCAAAGCTAAAATCAAATATTCCATCTAGTGCTATTTTATGGCTCAGCTGTATTTTTATGTTATTTTAAGTGATTTCCCTATCCACATTTGTTTGCAGGGCAATTGTCCTACTTTTACCCCCATTTTACTTCCTTTTGCAGCCCTCTTTCCAGGAGTTTTTTAGAGGAATTTTTGTGGCCAAAAGTTCAGGTCCCCATTGACTTCAATGGGGTTCGGGTTCGGGGTCAAGTTCGGGGTCAAGTTCGATCACAAACACAAACTTTTTTCAAAGTTCGGCGGAACCCGCTGGACCCGAACATCCACGTGTCCGCTAAACTCTAATGCCTACTATTCTCTTGTCGATATGATTTACCAAGCCTGTAAAGTGCTGCGGAATTTGATGGTGCTATATAAATATCATAATAATAATAATACATATATCTCTGCACTACAAAAAATAAAGGAATTAAAAAAAAGTTATACATTGATTTGCATGTCAATTAGTGAAATAAGTATTTGACCCCTTCGACCCTTGTTGGCAATCAGAAGGTCAGACATTTCTTGTAGTTGGCCACCAGGTTTTCACACATCTCAGGAGAGATTTTGTCCCACTCCTCTTTGCAGATTCTCTCTAAGTCATTAAGGTTTCGAGGCTGATGTTTGGCATATCAAACCTTCAACTCCCTCCACAGATTTCATATGGGATTAAGGTCTGGAGACTGGCTAGGCCACTCCAGGACCTTAATGTGTTTCGTCTTGAGCCACTCCTTTGTTTCATTGGCTGTGTGTTTTGGGTCATTATCATGCTGGAATACCTAACCACAACCTATTTTCAATGCCCTGACTGAGGGAAGGAGGATCTCAAAACATAATGTGTTCACCTCCATGTTTGACGGTGGGGATGGTGTTCTTGGGGTCATAGGCAGCACCGTTCTCATAATCATTAAAACTCCATGAGGTGAGATCTTGCATGGAGCACCAGATCAAGGGTGACTGACAGTTATTTTGTGTTTCTTCCATTTGCTAATAATCGCACCAACTGTTGTCACCTTCTCACCAAGCTGCTTGACAATGGATTTGTAGCCCATCCCAGCCTTGTGTAGGTCTACATTCGTGTCCCTGACATCCTTGGACAGCTCTACAGCTCTTTGGTCTTGGCCATGGTGGAGAGTTTGGAATCTGATTGATTGCTTCTGTGGACAGGTGTCTTTTATACAGGTAACTAGTTGAGATTCGAAGCACTCCCTTAACCCCTTAAGGACCAAACTTCTGGAATAAAAGGGAATCATGACATGTCACACATGTTATGTGTCCTTAAGGGGTTAACGAGAGTGCTCCTAATCTCAGCTCATTACCTGTATAAAAGACACCTGGGAGCCAGAAATTTTGCTGATCGATAGGGGATTAAATACTTATTTCACTAACTGACATGCAAATCAATCATGCAAATATTTTGACATGCGTTTTTCTGGATTTCTTTTTTTGTTATTCTGTTTCTCACTTTTAAAATAAACCTACCATTAAAATTTAAAACTGATAATTTCTTTGTCAGTGGGTAAAAATATCAGCGGGGGATCGAATACTTTTTTCCCTCACAGGGAATTTCTACAGGTGCAGGGAAACCCACTATTCAGTGTCTCTGCAGGAAATGGTTTATTCCCACCCCCCCCCCCCTATAGTTTATGTTTCATTTTGGCATGCAACTGTTATCACTGGGGCACCTTCATTTTCTTGGAAAGGGATAGTCAACCAAATGTCCTTCCCAACCAGCAATGGTCAACCTGTCTAAGGCTTCTAAGGTTTGCATGCTGTGTGTACACCCAATAGAAAAGTTGGACAAAACTGACTATAGCCAGCTTGGAGGAGAGTATTCAAGCTTTCTGACTGATAACCAAGATAGGCAGCTCTATAAACAGCAATAGCTAGCTCTGGTAAGAAACATTTTAAAAGGGAATGCTATAGGAATAGGGTCTTTGCACCATATTCAGTTTAGAATGACTCTTTAAGAAATGTACCACAAAGTTGCTTTTTAAACACTAGTGTGTAACAGCAGCAAGCAGAATTGGCATTTTGCATACCTACACCAAGTTTCAAGGAACACCCCATACACCTAAAGCACCTGAACTGAAATTGGCACTTGTATAATTGCATGCAGAAACCAACTGTCAATACATCACATTTAGAATGGAAGGGACAAATGTAATAACCTGCAGCATGTCTGCCTTTCCTCCTTCTCAAGAGATGTATTCAGGGCCGCCATCAGGGGGTGACAACCATAATGGTTGTCACGGGCCCGGCGGCCCTGGGGGGCCCGGCAGCCTGGGCCCCACATGTAGCACATGCTAATGGGCCCATTGGGTGGCCCACTACCTTAGGGTCACTCGATGGGCCCTGTATCTTAAAGGCCTGGTCATGGCTGCGGCGGTGCAATAGCGCGACCGGGCCCCTTACAAAAATCTCAGGCGCAAAGTACTGCTGGGAGGAAGTGGCCATCACTTCCTCCCAGGTCCCTCCCCTCAGCGCCGCGCGGGAGGGAAGAAAGACAACCGCTGCTGGAGCCACGACGACTCCCATCAGCCACAGCCTTCCACCTGCAAAAAAAGGTAAGAAAAACTAGCTGTATTTGTGTATGTTAGTATGTATCTATGTCAGAATGTATGTATGTCTGTGTGTATGTCAGAATGTCTATATGTCTGTATGTCAGTATGTCTGTATGTATGTCAGAATGTCTGTATGTCTGTATGTCAGAATGTCTGTGTGTATGTCAGAATGTCTGTGTGTATGTCAGAATGTCTGTATGTATGTCAGTATGTCTGTGTGTATGTCAGTATGTCTGTGTGTATGTCAGAATGTCTGTATGTATGTCAGAATGTCTGTGTGTATGTCAGAATGTCTGTGTATGTCGGAATGTATGTATGTCAGAATGTCTGTATGTATGTCAGAATGTCTGTATGTATGTCAGAATGTCTGTGTATGTCAGTATGTCTGTGTGTATGTCAGTATATCTGTGTGTATGTCAGAATGTCTGTGTGTATGTCAGTATGTCTGTGTGTATGTCAGAATGTCTGTATGTCAGTATGTCTGTCTGTATGTCAGTATGTCTGTGTGTATGTCAGAATGTCTGTATGTATGTCAAAATGTCTGTGTGTATGTCAGAATGTCTGTGTATGTCAGTATGTCTGTGTGTATGTCAGTATGTCTGTGTGTATGTATATATGTATGTATGCCAGTATGAATGAATGTATGTCTGTGTGTATGTATGTTATGTCGGTGTATGCATGTGTAAGTCCTCATGCATGTGTGTCTGTATGTATGTTAGTATGTGTCTATCTGTCACTATGTATGCCTGTGTGTCTGTATATGTGTGTATGTCTCAGTATGTGTGTGTCAGTACATATGCCTATATGCGTGTATTTCTGTTTCAGTATGTGTGTCTGTTAGTATGTATCTTTGTGTGTGTGTGTGTGTCTGTGTCCTTTTGTATCAGTGTGTGTTTTTGTGTCTGTGTGTGTGTATTCCTGTAGGTGGGATTTGGAGGCGGACCCTGTGGGCGGGATTGAAGGCGGGCCCCAGGGGGCCCAGACCCTGAGCTGAGTTAGGGGCCCCAAAATTTCTGGTGGTGGCCCTGGATGTATTACAGCTCATTGTGAAGAATAGGAAAGTCAAAATCATGTACATGCATGTGTGTAAACACTAGTGTGTAACAGCAGCAAGCAGAATTGGCATTTTGCATACCTACACCAAGTTTCAAGGAACACCCCATACACCTAAAGCACCTGAACTGAAATTGGCACTTGTATAATTGCATGCAGAAACCAACTGTCAATACATCACATTTAGAATGGAAGGGACAAATGTAATAACCTGCAGCATGTCTGCCTTTCCTCCTTCTCAAGAGATGTATTCAGGGCCGCCATCAGGGGGTGACAACCATAATGGTTGTCACGGGCCCGGCGGCCCTGGGGGGCCCGGCAGCCTGGGCCCCACATGTAGCACATGCTAATGGGCCCATTGGGTGGCCCACTACCTTAGGGTCACTCGATGGGCCCTGTATCTTAAAGGCCTGGTCAGGGCTGCGGCGGTGCAATAGCGCGACCGGGCCCCTTACAAAAATCTCAGGCGCAAAGTACTGCTGGGAGGAAGTGGCCATCACTTCCTCCCAGGTCCCTCCCCTCAGCGCCGCGCGGGAGGGAAGAAAGACAACCGCTGCTGGAGCCACGACGACTCCTATCTGTCACTATGTATGCCTGTGTGTCTGTATATGTGTGTATGTCTCAGTATGTGTGTGTCAGTACATATGCCTATATGCGTGTATTTCTGTTTCAGTATGTGTGTCTGTTAGTATGTATCTTTGTGTGTGTGTGTGTCTGTGTCCTTTTGTATCAGTGTGTGTTTTTGTGTCTGTGTGTGTGTATTCCTGTAGGTGGGATTTGGAGGCGGACCCTGTGGGCGGGATTGAAGGCGGGCCCCAGGGGGCCCAGACCCTGAGCTGAGTTAGGGGCCCCAAAATTTCTGGTGGTGGCCCTGGATGTATTACAGCTCATTGTGAAGAATAGGAAAGTCAAAATCATGTACATGCATGCTCACTGCCCCACCACAGAGGAGGTTGCCATGATACAAGAGTGGAATGTAAAAGGAAGGAGTATGGCTTCCCCGCCCATGTTGTGATGTGAATGCATTACAAAGACTATTGTATTGCTGTTGGTTCCAGTAGAGATACTCGTAGACTCTCTTTGGTGCAGGGCCAGTGCAAGGATTTTTTCCGCCCTAAGCAAAAAAAGTATTTGACGCCCCTCCATGTAGTGACATCACAATGTCCTACCCATATGATCCCCCCATTTCATGATATCACATATGCCCTATGCCTGACGGACTGCTTCTACAGCAGTGTGACTGACTGGCCAGGATTACCGCTCTTTGCTGGATCTGCCAGGGCAGCTCATTTGCCCAGACTCCAATAAAGTCGCCACATGTGCGCATAGGCATGTGCAGCCCATTTTAATAGGGTGTGCACCAGGAAATTCTTCCACTATGTTATTTTTTTAAAAATATTTATTAAAATGTTGAGTGGGTGTGTGGTGTGGGTATGTTTGTTGTGTAGGGTGGCTGAAAGTGTTGTAGTTATGTGTGAAGTGTATGTTGTGGCTCTCTGTGTGTGATGTATAAGGCTGTGTAATGTGTGCATAGCTGTGAGTGTCTGCATGTGGGTAGTGATGAGCGGTATGTGTAGCAGTGTGAGAAGCTGGGAGTGATACATTTGGGCTGCTGTGAGTGTTATGTGTGGCAATGAGTGATGTGTAGGAAATGTATGCATAAAGTAATGGAATTTCCTATTAGTACAACATGGGAAGGGAGATTCAAGTTAGCTTCCCTCAGTCCAATAAAGCTGGGGGTTGGAGGAGTTTAGATGATGTAGTGAGGGTTTAAAGGCAGCAGTCAAGGTAAGGGGATGTATTATTATTATTATTATTATTATTATTATATTTATATAGCGCCATTACATTTTGCAGCGCTTTACAATGGGTGGACGAACAGGTAGTTGCAACCAGACAAGTTGGACACACAGGAACAGAGGGGTTGAGGGCCCTGCTCAATGAGCTTATATGTGTATGGACAAAAATGGGATACAGCTGAATAACTAATTTTTTATTTTTTCATTTATTTTTCATCTATTTATTTCTTTAATTTTATATTTATTTTTATTTTTATATTTATTTTTATTTTTATTTTTATATTCACTTTTTTATATATATTGCATTTATATACTTTTTTTATATGTATTTTCATTTTTATTTTATTATATTTTTTGCATTTTTTTTCCCAATTATATATTTTTCGTAGTTCATGTATATATTTATACTATAGTGTTAGCAATTGGCAGAAGATGAAAGTCCTACAGTTCTATTGGATGATGATATATTTCTTTGTTGTTTATAAGTCCTTACTTTTAATGTGGAAGTCTGATGACTGATTACTGTTATTACTTTGAGATTATTTTCAGTTATTCAGCCACTTGAGTGGCTGTTTCATGCTTGGAACGCATATGCCGTATTTGGAACGCAACGTTAGCGTCATGACGTACGTTGCCGTCCGCAACCGGAAATATGCGCATGGAACGCAACCGGAAACGGACATTTGGAACGCAAACCAAGATAACACAGACGGACGGACAACGGCTACGTTTTTTGCCGCGAATTTACAGAATGAGAGCCATCTGGAGGCAATATACCCTGATGGGAGAAGTGGTTCCAGGAGAGAATTCTCCAATCAACACACGGACTGGTTGTATTTAAGGGACTCTGTTGGGGGTGGGATTATGCATGCTTTGTATTTTATGTGATTGTTTAAACTGCAGAATTTTCTCTGATGAAGTCCAAGTTGTATGGACGAAACGCGTTAGATTGCAGTTATTTTTAAATTTTATCGATTGATTCTTCAAGGCTATTTACTGCCTTTTGAATAAAGAATTTTTTTTACATTTCAATTGGCATTCTTCCATTTCCTGTGAAAGACAGAGCAACCTACCCGTGGAAGGCAAATACCATTTCAGCCCATTGTGGGCTTAAAGGCGCATTACCCTACACCATCTCGTGAGTGCAATCTTTGTGGGTTAAATCCAATTATTGTTAATGTACTTCACTATGTGCTATGTATTCTTTTTTTTCTAGTTATTCAGCTGTATCCCATTTTTGTCCATACACATATCTGTATTTGAGGTTCGTTTGGGGGAAACCTCTTGGGAAGCTGTATCCATCTTATACGCAGTTAAGTACCTCTGCATATTCCTACCATTGAGTTGGTTAGGTGTACTTGTGTATATACATTTTTTTGTCTTGTGCATTTTTTCTTTTTCAATGAGCTTATATGCTAGAGGGAGTGGGTTAAAATGACACAAAAAGGTAAGGATAGTATTTGACTAGTGACAGTTGCAGAAGAGGAATCAGTCAGGAGCTATTAACATGTAGTGATGGATAGGGGCAGTAGTGGGGAGTTATGGAGTGTAGTGGGGAGCTGCAGGGTGTAGTGGGGAGTTAGATGATTAAATAAGGGGTTAGAAGCAGTAGTGGAAAGTTAGGGGCTAAAGTGAGGGGTTAGTGGCTAAAGTGGTAGGCGTGGACCAGCAGTGGGGGGTCAGGGGCAGTATTAGGATGTTAGTACCTGTAGTGGGGGGTTAGGACCTGCGGTGGGGGTTAGGGTAAGTAATGGGGGGCTGGGGCATTAGTAAGGGGTAAGGGGCAATAGTGGGGGGTTAGGACCTGTGGTGGGGGGTTAGTGGCAATAGAAGGGTGGTAGGGTCAGTAGTTGGGGATTATGGGCAATAGTAGGAGGTTAAGGTCAATAGTGGGGGTTAGGGGCAATAAAATTAGGTTGTGGCAGTAGTAGTGACAGTAGTAGGAAGTTAGTGGCAGTAATAGGGGGTTAGGGGCAATAGTAGGTGGTTGGAGGAAATCTCTTCTTCATGCTGTTCTCTGACACTGTGACACTTCTACAAGTGGAGTGTGAAGTGGCGAGCATGGGGTGCCCTTTCCAAATGTGTGCCCTAGGCCAGTGCCTACTTCACCCGAAAAAGACTACTGAATATATACTAGGCTATGCTTTACTTTTTATTTGTGAGTGAAACATTAAAATCCTGATACTTGATTGATTATACTGCACAATTATCTGTTATCTTGTATTTCTTAAGGAGTGGCTGTTTCTCTATTTTTTTTCTATCTTTTGTATCTACTTGATACATGTTGCTCACTGGAGTTTGCTTGAAAGTAGGCTATTTAAAGTAGTCTCTTTTAAGTAGGAGTTGAAACAACAGGAGTTTAAACTATTAGCAAGTTTAAATCAAGAGGGTAGATATTGTTTTTGGTAACTGGGTATGAGTACTAGCAAGATTGCGAGTTTTATTCAGTGCGCATCTTGCTGCATGTATGCATGCCTGGATGAATCTGTCCAGGGTCCATACCTCTGTGGCAGGTGTGAGCGAGTGGCTTTTCTGGAAGCTCAGGTTGGAGATCTGGAGAGGCAAATTGCAACACTGAGGGAGATTGACAATCTTGAGAGGAGTTTGCTCACTGAGCAGAGTTTAGTGTGGGCAGGTAGTGAAGTGGGAGAAGACAGCTAAGGAACAGGAACATAGCTGGATAACAGTGGGGCAAGGAAACAGGGGGGAAGGAAGAGGAAAGGTTTAGCCAGACCTGATCTTGTGCAGCATTACCCATTTCCATGAAGCTATTTGGAGCATCAGATCAGGAGTAGCTGTATTGCAGAAAGCTGTTCCTTCTAACAGCCGTGGGAACGGCCCCTCTAGTACGGGTGGGGTTGAGAGCGTGAGGAAGGCTAGACAGGTTGTATCTGCTTGGGGCAAATGATGGGAAATCAATTATTGGTTGGGATATGTCATAAACCACCTAATGTAAATAGTATTAAAGAAGAACAGCTGTTAGAGCAAATTGGGTAAGCTGCAAATTTGGGTAACATTTTAATTATTTGAGATTTTAATTACCCGGACATAAATTGGGATAGAGGGACTAGTACTTCAGCAAGGGGAATCAGGGTTTTGAATGTGTTAAATGACACCTTCGTGTCTCAACTGGTACAAGCACCAACTAGAAAGGATGCTTGTCTGGATCTCGTTATAACAAGCAATGCTGATCTTTTGTCCAACATTCAAGTAGGGGGGCATTTGGGAAATAGTTATCACAATATGGTAATTTTTTACCATGTCCTGGCGGTTTGTGGTCTATCACCAAAATAGAGATACCATTGTAAGTGTGGGTTAATAGATAGTTATATTAACTAGAGAATATCAAAATTATATTACTGCACCAAAGGTGCTGATCAATTAAAGGCAAAGTCGGATCATATATAGTGCTCGTCATCAGTGAATGAATGCGGTATAGTTAAATTCTTCATTCAGTCCTCATGGGGCCAATGTCTTGAAGAGATAAATCCATTTAGATTATTTTTGCAACAGAGTTCTATTAAAGTTTCCTTGTCTTGGGTTGGAAAGGAAACCCACACTTACAATGGTATCTGTATTTTGGCGATAGACCACAAACCGCCAGGACATGTCATCAACATGTATTATTCACCTATTACATCTATCACTTAAGTACTTAGATGGGCATTTATTTTCTTCTTTTTGATTAATAGTACACTTTGGTCATCAATTGAAACATTGGGAATAGTCACTTAGATTTCTATGTGGACATTGTGATTAATCCCTGAATAGATCTTATTGAGGTTTCTTTATTTTTGTTCACCTATAAACACACTTCTCCTCTTTTGGATTTATTTATTTATTATTGTTCTTTATTATTTATTATTTATTTATTATATAATTTTTTTATTGCCCATAACATTATCAAAATGTACCAACTAATCTCATGCTTGGATTGAACTTTGGTGCCATTGAATATACATAAAATCATAATAAGTACGGTGGACTCTCTTGATATGCGCTTTTCACTCTTTTTGATCGCGCTGAGCCACCGTAGCCGGTAACGATCGCTGATGACATCATGCTCACGGTTGGTCCAATGAGGACTCTTGGTGGGTTATTTAAACTCACCTTGTTCGGGGAGTCAGTTCCCCCTGATGAGCCTTTGTTCGGCGAAACGCGCGTCGGGGCTCTTGATATTTGGTCCTGTTCGGTGTTATCTCTTGTAAACTCCGTGCCATCTTACACGCTTATTTTGCAATTATTATTACTACACCCAGGACCTTCGGACTTGTATATTAGATCTATTATAATAGACTATTAGACCATATCTAGCGTACCAGTTTAGCTCTGTGACCAGTACTGTTAGGTGCCCACAGAGGAACAGATTAGGGCATTAGCTCTTAGTGTAGGTAGTCAGTCTATACCTTTACTTACTAGAGACAGGTGCCCTTGAAGGCACAGTTTAGGATCTCTACCTATATTATTCTAATTTCACTTCCATTAGTGAGTTAACTAAGGGTTATATCTTCCGCTACATAGTTTGGGACCCCTATGTACTCTATCTTTTGAGTGGGGTTTCCAAAGGAGGGCACTAGATCTGGTCTCTTTTTTTAGGGGCATTACCAAGACAGCCGTTCTCATTTGTATTTATATCTCTCTGCTATCATACAGTATGTTATACTAGCCCTATATATATCAGGGCATTATTTGGTGTGCTGTATATATTGTATCTATTTTTTGCACTTCAATAGATTTTGTTACACTGCACGGATACATTACGTTCTTGCTATTTTATTGCAATTGTATCGTGTGCATTGTGCAACCACCATTTTGGGGACGCATCTACTTAACCTCTTACTGTGGTTTTTGCCCTGTATTTGTCCATTTATTTTTGTTCTCTCACTTCCCGTTTGTATATATCCCTCACTTAGTATTTTTAGTTTTAGTCATTTTTTCTGCCTCAGTTATCCATTATTGTGGCAGAAGTGACTAGTGATCTAGTAATTGTAAGTGTGTGTTTTTAGTTTTATTCAATAAAGTATTTTATCGATTTTCTTCTCTCTTTTTCTTGCATTTATTAACCTAGGGTTATCCCCTTATCTGTTCCTATCAATTCTCTAACTTATATTTATATAGGGACCACTCGTATTAAATATATTTAAAAAGAGTTCAAAGGGCATCACATCCGCACCTCCTGCCCACCACAAAACTTACTGTCCAATATTGGACGGCATACATGGAGACCATAGGGGAAAAGCATAAATTCCATGTTTGGACCCCACTGATAGCCCTCAAAACCATCTCGCCAGACATTCGTCTTCAACAATGGACACGGGTAGGTATCACACACATACACCAACTACTCCAATCCCAAGGAGTGTTACCATTCCCCGAAGTACAACAAATATGGGACCTACCCAACAATGCTATCTTCACATACTTACAAATTAAGGGGATCATAACTGCCTATGTACACAATCAACTCGTGAACCCTGACACCGTGTCACCACACACAAAGGCACTCCTAGAGTGGTGTTGGAAACATCCCGCGAAACCAAAAACAATGTGCTATAAACACGACACCTCGCTGCAAAACACTGTGGGAAATAGATTGTGCTACCACACTTACAGACGAGGAATGGATACAGACATTAAACAACTTATCTAAATGGACTAAATGCTATTCACACGTAGAAGCACATAGAAAACTACTGTACAGATGGTACTTTACTCCCCACAGGCTTCACAAAATCTACCCAAACTCGTCTTCGCTCTGCTGGAGATGCTCCGCAGCAGAAGGCACACTCATACATATATGGTGGACATGCCCCAAAATCCAGCCTCTATGGAAAGCAGTGCACACCACACTGCGTGCACTCAGACTACCGGATGCCCATTACACCCCTGAAACATACTTACTAATGAGATTCCCTCCATCGAGCACACACTCACACAAACAACTGAGTGCCATCATCACTCTGGCTGCCCGCAACCTCTTGGCTTTACACTGGAAATCCACCGCCTGCCCAAACAAAGTCCAACTATGGGACAAGATACAACAATTCTACATATATGAACGAATGGCCACGCCTGACACCAAGTCAGCACAGATGTTTCACACAACATGGTCACCATGGGTGGAATTATATAACAAGCAATACGTTGGGTAGAGCCGTGCTCCCTATGAACCGCTCCCATAGGACAGTGTATAGGAATGGGATATATGTCAATGTAATTATGTGAGCGATAACCGAGCTAGCAATGTTCCATGTCGACTCGTGTTACCTTGTTGTACCAACCCCCACCCCTATGTTAATTCTATTGTATCACCTGAATGACATGTCTATGCATTGCTCCACACTGCAAATTGTTTTGACTTGTACTTGAAATTGTACTTCCTTGTTGAAAACTCAATAAAACGTATATTGAAAAAAAAAAAGAGTTCAAAATCCTTGCCTGGAAATTATAGACCTGTGAGCTTAATTTCTTTGAATGGGAAAATACTTGAAGGGCTATTAAGGGATAATATTCAGGAATTCATTGGGAAGATTATTAGCAATAATCAGCATGGTTTTATGAAACATTGTCATGTCAAACTAACCTAATTGGATTCTACAAAGAAGTAAGCAGAAGTACAGATCAAGTATAGATCAAGGTGTTGCAGTGGATATGATCTACTTGGATTTTGCCAAGGCATTTGATACAGTAAATCATAATAGGTTAGTCTTCAAACCAAACGAAATTGGTCTAAATCAGGGCTGGGGAACCTTCGGCCCTCCAGATGTTTTGGACCACATCTTCCATAATGCTCTTACAGCCATAATGTTGGCAAAGCATCACGGGAGATGTAGTCCAAAACATGTGGAGGGTCAAAGGTCTAGATGAATATTCTTGTTCTTGTGTAGAACATTGGATTAACCCCTTAAGGACCAAACTTCTGGAATAAAAGGGAATCATGACATGTCACACATGTCATGTGTCCTTAAGGGGTTAAGGATAGAGTTGTCATTAATGGTAAATTTTCATGCTGGACAAAAGTGGTAAGTGGTGTCCCTCAGGGTTATGTTTTGGGACCGCTTCTATTTAACATATTTATAAATGATCTTGAAATAGGCATTGAAAGTCATGTTTTAGTGATTGCAGATGACACAAAACTTTGTAAAGTCATAAAATGTGAGCAGGATATTGCTTTGCTGCAGAGGAATTTAGATAGATTGGGGGACTGGGCACTAAAATGGCAGATGGAATTTAATGTAGAGAAGTTGCACTTCGGAGTCAAGAATGCACTAGCATCTTACTCCCTGGGTGGTAGTGAATTAGGGATAACAACACACGAAAAGGATTTGGAAAACGTTATAGACAACAAATTAGGCAGTAAATTAGGCAGCAATATGTCATGTCAATCTGCAGTTGCTAAGGCCAGTAAGGTTTTGTCATGTATAAATAGGGGCATAAATTCTTGGGATGAAAATATAATTTTGCCTCTTTATAAATCGCTGTTAAGACCACACCTTGAATATGCTGTGCAATTTTGGGCACCTGTTCTAAAAAAAAGTGCAGAGACAAGCTACCAAATTGATAAAAGGAATGGAGCATTTTAGTTAAGAAGAAAGGTTAAAATATTTAAATCTCTTTAGTTTGAAAAAACGGCCCTTAAGAGGGGATTTAATAACATTATACAAATATATTCAGGGCCAGTACAAACCATTATCTGGGAATCTATTCATAAACAGGGCTATCCATAGGACATAAGGTAACATATTTAGGCTGGAAGAAAGGATATTTAATCTAAGGCGACTATCTAAGAACTACAAGGATATGGAATTCTCTGCCTGAAGAGGTGGTTTTATCAGAGTCCATACAGATGTTTAAACAGCAATTGGATAAATACTTCCAAAAACAATACATACAGAGATATAATTTCTAATTAGTAGGGTAATAGCTGCTTGAACCAAGGATATATCTGACTGTCATTTTGGGATCAAGAAAGAATTGCAAAATTGGAAGCGCTTTACACTGTGTTTTTGCCTTCTTTTGGATCAACATCAAAAACATATGTGAGGAAGGCTGTACTTGATGGACGCAAGTCTCTTTTCTGCTATGTAACTATGTAATACATAGCACTACGGAAACAAGTCCGAAGAGAGTTCATCTTATTGATTCTGAGTGTCTATTTATGTATGATTTGCTAAATGTGTATGAGTATAGTGCTTAGGTTTGTGTGGACAAGGGATATCAGTAAGAATGTTATTATTGTGATAATTGTGATAAAATTCCAATTAACTAATTAAGCATGATTGATTGATCACTAATGAGCAAATTCATCTATTATAGATAGTTAAGATGGCACTTGGCTTAAACTGTGTCGCACTAAGAAATTCAACTAAGATGACATTGCATAAAATACTTAAACTGTGTCGCACTAAGAAATTAAACTGTGTCGCACTAAGAAATTCAATTAAGATGCCATTGCTTAAAATATTCCATAGCATGTCTGGCCAATATCCAAAAAGGCCCACATGCTGAAAAGAGGGATCTGGTGCCAACAATGTGTAGAAATATAAGAGTAGGGACATAGATAGAATAAGATACCGCATGTGTCTGGCATGGGCCTTGGGTGGTCATGACTGGCCTGATCAACCATACTGATTACTTAATGCGCATAACAAGATACATGCTGGGCTGCACTGATAAGAAATCTTGGAAAAGTTACAAACTTGGTAAAAGGTATAAAGGACGGAGAAACTTGGCACTCACTTGGAGAACTACCCACCTGTAATGCGGACGCGTGTTGCTGGTCTCTGCTGTTCCCAGACAGGGTCCCTCCAAGCCTGACTGTCAGAGTTCCCCCAGTCGTGCAGTGAGGACACAAGCAAGCCCCTCTAATGGTGATGTATACTTAAGCTGATATATCTAGATACTAAGCTGTTTTGAAGTGAATGCATGCAACTACTTAATGAGAGTTAAACTTACTCTGTATTGGGTCCCCTTGTGGACAATAAAGTGTGATGTGAATTCTTATCCGCCACTTGGTCTCTGTGTGGTTTCTTTTTCCTATAGCCCAAGATACTCATCCCGATTTTAATTTGTTAGCACTGTATTTTACCCTGTAACTTTCTATGACACCCTAAAACCTGTACATGGGGGGTACTGTTGTACTCGGGAGACTTCACTGAATACAAATATTAGTGATTCAAAACAGTAAAACATCACAGCGATGATATTGTCAGCGAAAGTGACCTTTTTTGCATTTTTCCCACACAAACAGCACTTTTACTATGATATAATTGTTGTGATACATTTTACTGTTTTGAAACACTAATATTTGTGTTCATCAAAGTCTCCCGAGTATAACAACACCCCCCCATGTACAGGTTTTATAGCATTTTTGAAAGTTACAGGGTCAAATATAAGTGTCAAATATTTTTACATTGAAAATTGCCAGGTTGGTTATGTTGCCTTTGAGAGCGTATGGTAGCCCAGGAATGAGAATGACCCCTATGATGGCATACCATTTGCAAAAGTAGACAACCCAAGGTATTGCAAATGGGGTATGTCCAGTCTTTTTTAGTAGCCACTTAGTCACAAACACTGGCCAAATTTAGTATTCAATTTAGTTTTTTACTTTTTTCTCACACAAACAAATATGAACGCTAACTTTGGCCAGTGTTTGTGACTAAGTGGCTACTAAAACAGACTGGACATACCCCATATTGAATACCCTGGGTTGTCTACTTTAACAAAATATGTACATGTGCGGTGTGATTCAGAGATTTATGACAGATAATAGTGTTACAAAGTCACTATTGATACATT
The DNA here is from genome assembly GCF_036172605.1 of Pelobates fuscus. NCBI lineage: Eukaryota > Metazoa > Chordata > Amphibia > Anura > Pelobatidae > Pelobates > Pelobates fuscus. The sequence goes on from NC_086317.1 coordinate 362,221,203, forward strand.
TTAAAAATATATATTTTGAAACAGCAATTTCCTATTTGTACTTATAGCCCTATAACGTACAACATCGCAAAAACAGGCCGGTCCTGAAGGGGTTAAATGTATACTATTTCTGTGATGTGAAACAGGTTAGACAAAATTGTACTGGATACTTGCCCCAGACATCAGCTCTTGCAGGTAGGATATACATCTTGCTGTCAGCAAAATAAATGAGCCCTTAAATTGGGTATAAAGATTTAAGAGTTGAAATTTATATGTCTAGTTATCAAATAGAAAGTTTAGAATGAATGTCAATATTCAGTGTAATTGTGATAAACTGTTACATTTTACTTTGACATTTACGTTTTAACACCGATGCTGTGCAAGAGAAATTAAAAAAAAAAATGTTTGCTTTTTTCCTTTCTATATCAACATATTCCTTTTTTAACCCCTTAAGACCGCAGCCAAATGTACAAGTTGTGATCCAAAAAAACGTAAACAAAACCTGGCATTTGCGCTATATGTCTGTCCAACCATAATTCACCTCTTTCATATTAAATGCACCCCCCATTATTATATATCATTTTATTCAGGGGAAACGGGGCTTTCGTTTAACATCAAATATTTAGGTATGGAACATAATTTAATATGAAAAAAATATTTAAAAAATGGGAGAAAATAAGAATTTTTTAATTTTTTTTAGTTCTACGTGACATTCTAACTGTGATGTCATAATACTGTTTGCTTTTACTGCAATACAATACACATATTTGTATTCAGCGATGTCTCGCGTGTAAAACAGTACCCCCTATGTACAGGTTTTATGGTGTTTTGGGAAGTTACAGGGTCAAATATAGCGTGTTACATATTTCAGTTTTTTTACATTGAAATTCGCCAGATTGGTTACGTTGCCTTTGAGACCATATGGTAGCCCAGAAATAAGAATTACCCCCATGATGGCATACCATTTGCAAAAGTAGACAACCTAAGGTATTGCAAATTGAGTATGTCCAGTCTTTTTTAGTAGCCACTTGGTCACAAACACTGGCCAAAGTTAGTGTTAATATTTGAAAATGCAAAAAACTAATTTGAACGCAAATTTTGGCCAGTGTTTGTGACTAAGTGGCTACTAAAAAAACTGAACATACCCTATTTGCAATACCCTGGGTTGTCTACTATTGCAAATGGTATGCCATCATGGGGATAATTTTCATTCCTGGGCTACCATACGGTCTCAAAGGCAACCTGGCGAATTTTAATGTGAAAAAACTGAAACGCAAACCTTATATTTGACTCTGTAACTTTTGAAAACACCATAAAACCTGTACATGAGGGGTACTGTTATACTCAGGAGACTTCGCTGAACACAAATATTAGTGTTTCAAAACAGTTAAACGTATCACAACAATTATATCGTCAGTGTAAGTGCCATTTGTGTGTGAAAAATGCAAAAAATGTCACTGTCACTGACGATATCGTCGTTGTAATATATTTTACTGTTTTGAAACACTAATATTTGTGTTCAGCGAAGTCTTCCGAGTAAAACAGTACCCCCCATGTACAGGTTTCATGGTGTCTTGGAAAGTTACAGAGTTAAATATAGTGCTAGACAATGTAATTCCCTGAACTTTTGGCCTGGGTTGGCAGGCAGGTCCTGCAAATTGTAATTAATAAAATGACCTAATTATGTAAAATTATTACATAAATATATGCGTAGAATTATTATATATATATGTGTGTATATATATATGTGTGCATATATATGTATATAATTTTTTTTTAATTATTTTTATTTATATATAGGTATATACATAGTGATATATACGTATATACTTATGTATATAGATATATATATTATTTCGTTCTACATGTATTTTGATATCAATATATATATATTAATTTTAAAATACAGTTAGAACGAAATTACGCATGTTTATATATTTTTATCTATTTTATTTTTTATTATTTTTTTATTATTTTTTTATTTATTTTTTTAACGTATTTATATATTTATTTATTTTTATTATATATAAATATATATATAATGAAAATTATATATATATTTAATCAATATCATTGTACGTGTATTTTGATATTAATATATATATATATATAATTATGTATATATTAATATTAAAATACACGTAGACAGTGTATGCCTATTTATGTGTATGTGTGTATATGTGTGTATATATATACTTAGATCATATATATAATAAATATATATATGATCTAAGTATATATAATTTATTTTTACACTGTTTTAACATTTTTTATTTTTTTTTCAGACAGCAGGGGGAGTACCTGTCATTACAGGCACTCCCCCTGCTGGCAATGCCTTGGACGGCTATGCCGTCCATGTGATCGCGGGGTCCTCGCAAGGACCTCGCGATCACATGGCCCTGGGCGGCTGAAGAGGACGCAGGGGGACTCCCTGGGCTCCCAGGTAAGTCCCCCATACCGCGATCGCCGGCGTGGGATCGCCGGCGACCGGTTAAGTACATAAGATCGCAGGGCGTACTATGCCGTCCTGCGGCTTTTAGAGCCACCAAAATAAGGACGGCATAGTACGTCCTGCGGTCTTAAGGGGTTAAAAGTATCTCTAAATATGTTGTAGTAACGTTTTCAATTATAATTTGATTATAACCCCCAATTAATTATTTTATTTTCTTTAAGGAAAATATATTTAATGATGGCAAAAAATGAGCAATAGTAAAGTAGTTTACCAAATCATCTTGATTGTTCAGAGGCTGACATTAAACATTTTTAGTGCTGTATAAAAGTTACAAGGAATGGTATTTATTTGATAGAGTAGTAACCCTTCACAATGTCAGTCATGAATGCACGATATGCAAACAGCGCCCACAATAGTGTACATTATTTTTGATTCTAACCATTGCAAATTAAGTTTGTATTTTTGCAAGCAAATTTTATTTGCATTGGATGTCAGGATAGGACAGCTGGTGCTACCATTAGAGCGCCGCCCTGCTGAGCCTCCTCATAGCTGCACGGGTTGATTCAAAGATCTCCCTGCATGGTCATGTGCTGCTCTCTGTATAGTATGCACTTCTGACTGAGTGAAGTTCTCTACAGGTGCTTCCTTAGGTCAGAGACCAGAAAGGGGTCACTCAGAGAGGTTTACAGCTAAAAAAAAACAATTATATATATATATAGATGTATGTATATATATCTAAGGCTGGATAGGAAAATGCAGCCTTTTCACACACAATGTTGTCCTCAAATCCAGTTACCAATCACGGTCACCCACCCTACACATGTTCTCATTATTACACTCACCCCTCAACACTTACCAGTCACATTCAGTCACCATATCATAGACACACTCACCTCTCACACACAGTCACACTGTCAGAGTCACCCCCACCCTCAGACTTGCTCAGTCACACCAGATACACAAGCAACACAGCCTCACCATAAACACAATGCACACATAAAGACCCTGTGTAGCCCCTCCATATACCCAACACACTGCAAGCAGCTCCCCTACACACATACAATCCCAGACACATATATGTACATACTTGCTCACAGACGCAGAGACACACAGAGATCCTAACTCCAAGCTGAAATGTACCCGGGTCATGAACTAACCAGACCTTGACCCAATGGCCAAGCAAGTTAATTTTAATCCTAGATTCTGCTGTGGCACCAAAAAAATAAAAATAAAAATAAAACAAGATGAGAATAAAAGATGCTTAAGAACTAGGGTACAAGCACAACATTTTATTCACAGTTAGAAGTGAACAATAAAGGGAAAAAAGAGTAGCAGTGAGAACAATAATCTATAATGATATATTAATATGTATGATATATTTAATAAATATATTATGCATAAATAAATATAGATTTTCTTTGTATTGATCTTAATTCTCTTCCCTCTATCGGTCATTTTTTTCTCACTTGATCTGTGAACCAAATTGCTGAAAATTGCTCCTATCAGTGTGCTGCAAAATATATACATAATATTATACTATAGGACTTCTTCTGTAACCAAACATGGTGCAATTTTAGGTATGCTTTGGACCATTGTCTTGTTAGAAGGTCCAATTACGCCCAAGCTTCAGCTTCCTCACAGACTGCATGACGTTTTCTGCTAGGATTTCCTAGAATTACCTTCTGCATTTGGTAGGCACCTTACTGTGCTCACTGAAGCCTCAGTGCCTGTTGCCAACAGGTCTTGCTACAGGTCTTTTGCAGTGACTCAAGGGGTTTACAGCCTGCCTTCTCAGAAATATGGTTGCAGCCATTGATAGCTTTCTGTTTTTGCCCCACCCAGGTAGTGTAAACACTGTTCCTTCAACTTTAAACTTGCAGACTATGCTTCCAACCATGTCTCTAGGAGCATTCAGTGTCTTCCCTATCTTTTTGTATCCTGTTGCTTGTTTGTGAAGGGTGATGTTTTTTTCTCTTAACTTTTTGGACCATTCTTTTGACATATTTACCATATTTCTAACATGCAAACATGACACTCAACAATCCGGTAGCCAATTCAGGTATTTCAAGTGTTCTAGTTTAAGCACACCTGGTGCAACTAATGAGCACAGGTGTGCTTGAGACAATACCTGCTTTGCATATTTATGCAGTTGTGAAGGATACTATCCAGGGGGTTGAATAATTTTGAGACTGGAGAAGTCCTTATAAGTTGCATTTTTATTTGGATTTGGGGAAACCATTTGAAGCACTTATTATGTTGAGCTATTTCAATTGCTTTTGTTTGATTTGTTCCTTGCATACAGCTGAAAGCCTGTACATTTTGTCAATAAACCTGATTTTCAATGATGGTTGAGTAATTTTGATTGCAACTGTATTTATATATTCTGCAGTAGACTGATTGTCCAATTTTTGCTCCCTTTTAATCCTCTGATTTTATTCCAGAATGATTTTTTTGGTAAGCCAAACCGACATATGACCTAAATTCAGGTCACCCCCCCAAAAAATTATATTTTTAGGAAAAATGGTTTGACCAAGCCCAGTTTTCCCGCTGTGTAGAGGTCTCATTAGAATTGAACAAATCTGGAAAATTTTCAGCTGAATAGAAAAATAATTTCCCTTTCTGAGACACTGAAATTAATTTTTAAATGAAAAAAGTATGAATAATGAAGTCTACTTGCTGCAAAGAATACCACTACATTTCCAAAAAATGCCTATTAGAGGTTCCCAGGAAATTTGCATGGTTCTACAGTGCAAATGAGAGTCACGTAGGGCCATGTGGATTGGCTTGCAAGCATCATCTGCTCAGACATTGGATGCTAAATTAGCTTGCTTTATGTTATAGAGACAACTGACATCCCCAGCAGGAGAAGACATGATTCTATGTAAGCACTCAGGGGACCCATATAATTTCAAATCATAATCAATGAGACCTACCAAAGGATGATTCCAGGGCAGTATTGTTACCATAGCCTCTACATCAGGCTGTAGTAGTTTGCAGTGTTCTTTATTAAGTCATCAAAATAAATGTACATTAACATCATAATTGCTGAGTAAACATTTGATTTTAATCTGTAAGGAAGAATAGTGCATCAAATGATATGTTTTTCGGTCTTTTACATGTCTTTGTGTTTTATTCTGTGTCAGTTTTTTGAAAAGTGCTTGCAAAGTGTTATTTTTCTCCTGTTCTATTTTGATCAATGCAGGTGAACATTGCTGGTGCCTATGGGCTATGCAATGTTAAAAACACTACTTTAGCAAAGTGATCAATTGTCTCCTACAGTTAAACTCACCTGGTTGTTTCTGCATTACTTTATCTGTGTCAAATACTAAGCTTCAAGCAGATATTCAAATTAGAATGCATGCTGTGACAATCTGCTAGGTAAGATTCTTTATCCAGTTCAGCTTCATTATCTTTAATGTACATGCCCTTCTTTGGAGTAAAATATGATTCTTTTTTGCTTGAATTTCATGAAAAAAATTTTTTAGGTAAAAATACAAAGAACACTTAAACTTCTGAAAAATCACAATCTTTTATTTGTAGATGTAAACAATTTCTTGTATTAAAGAACAGATTTAGCACAAACACCTGGGATATTCTTTCATACTAGTAAAAACAACAGGAACAGAATGTGTATATATTTTTGAACTCAGTGTGGAAAATAAATATTGTGCACTGCAATTTGTGATATTGTTTATGAAATCTGCTTTGGTATTTTTGGTTGTTTGTGTTTTTGTAACTTTGTGTTCTATGTATATGTTGTGGCCTTTTTGTCTTGCCTATTGCAAAGTCTCTGCATTAGCAGAACTCTGGAGCATCTGGCTGTGATGACTTACTGAGTCACCCTTAGGCAATGTGCCTTTAAGCAGAAAAGAGGGCAGAAGAATTTTGACCTCTGTCTTAGGAGGCATTATTTTTTTTTGTGTTTTAAAATGTTTCAACCAGCTGTTCTTTAACCCCTTAAGGAATGAGCCAATTGTACAAGTTGTGATCAAAACAAAACGTAAACAAAACCTGGAATTATTTAATATGTCTGATCAACCTTTAATTACCTCTTTCATATTAAATGCACCTACACATATTATATATCATTTTGTTCAGGAGAAACAGTGCTTACATGTCACATAAAATATGTATATATTAAACATAATTTAATATGAATGAAATATAAAAACCTGATAAATTAAGAAATGTTTATTTTTTAGTTCTGCATGGCATTTTAACAGTGAATGTCATAATAATGATAGCTGTTACTGCAATAAAGTACACATATTTCTATTTAGCGATGCCTCACAAGTAAAAAAAAAGTACCCCCCATGTATAGGTTTTATGGTGTTTTGGAAAGTTACAGGGCCAAATACAACACATTACATTTTTCAATTTATACACATTGAAATTTGCCAGACTGGTTATGTTGCCTTTGAGACCACATGATAAACCAAGAATGAACATTACCCCCATGATAAATACCATTTGCAAAAGTAGAAAACCTATGGTATTAAAAATGGGGTATGCCCAGTCTTTTTTAGTAGCCACTAAGTCACAAACACTGGCCATAGTTAGCATTCATATTTGTTTGTGTGTGAAAAATGCAAAAAACTAATTTGAACAATAATTTTGGCCAGCGTTTATGACTACGTGGCTGCTAAAAAAGACTGGACATACCCCATTTGCAATACCTTGGGTTGTCTACTTTTGCAAACGGTATGCCATCATTGGGGTAACTCTCATTCCTGTGCTGCCATATGGTCGCAAAGGCAACATAACCAATCGGGCAAATTTCAATGTGAAATGTAAAAAAAATTAAAAATTCAAGCCTTATATTTGACTCAGTAACTTTTGAAAACACCAAAAAACCTGTACATGGAGGGTACTGTTATACTCGAGAGACTTCACTAAACACAAATATATTTTTTTCAAAATAGTAAAACATATCACAACAAAAAAAAAAACTGCACTTTCACTGACAATATCCTCGTTGTGATGTGTTTAACTGTTTTTTTTTGTTTTTTTTAAACACTAATATTTGTGTTCAACAAAGTCTCCTGAGTAAAACAGTATCCACCATGTACAGGATTTATGGTGTCCTTGAAGGTTACAGGGTTAAATATAGGGCTTGCGAGCCCAATTATCTGGACTTTCTGCCTATATATATATATATATATATATATATATATATATATATATATATATATATATATATAAACACATATATAATACCTTGCACTCAAGCTGTCCTTCAGTTCTTGCAATGAACCGGGTGCATTACCAGGGCTCCAAATATCCAAATACAAAATAGAATGGCTGCACTCACGGAATTTCTTCAGTTTAAAATATAACTTTTAATGAAATCGCATAAAAATCGACGTTTCAGTCCAGCCTGTGGACTTTCATCAGGATATCCTGATGAAAGTCCACAGGCTGGACTGAAACGTCGATTTTTATGCGATTTCATTAAAAGTTATATTTTAAACTGAAGAAATTCCGTGAGTGCAGCCATTCTATTTTGTATTTATATATATATATAGATATATTTGTAATTTAAATATAAATGTATATATATATATATATATATATATATATATATATATGTAACAATTCATTAGAATGGCTGCTCTCCAGACTTAAAACTTCTACATTTTATTTAAGCAATTAAAAGAACGACCACTGTTTTAGTCCCTGTCGGGGCTTTCCTCAGGATCAAAAATAAAACAAGAGCATTAACATACACATACAGTTGCAAGAAAAAGTATGTGAACCCTTTGGAATGATATGGATTTCTGCACAGATTGGTCATAAAATGTGATCTGATCATCATTTAAGTCACAACAATAGATCACAGTCTGCTTAAACTAATAACACACAAAGAATGAAATGTTGCCATGTTTTTATTGAACACACCATGTAAACATTCACAGTGCAGGTGGAAAAAGTATATGCACCCTTGGATTTAGTAACTGGTTGAACCTCCTTTGGCAGCAATAACTTCAACCAAACGTTTCCAGTAGTTGCAGATCAGACGTGCACAACGGTCAGGAGTAATTCTCGACCATTCCTCTTTACAGAACTGTTTCAGTTCAGCAATATTCTTGGGATGTCTGGTGTGAACCGCTTTCTTGAGGTCATGCCACAGTATCTCAATCGGATTGAGGTCAGTGCCACTTCAGAAGGTGTATTTTCTTCTGTTTAAGCCATTCTGTTGTTAATTTACTTCTATGCTTTGGGTCATTGTCCTGTTGCAACACCCATCTTCTGTTGAGCTTCAGCTGGTAGACAGATGGCCTTAAGTTCTCCTGCAAAATGTCTTGATAAACTTGGGAATTCATTTTTCCTTCGATGATAGCAATCCGTCCAGGCCCTGATGCAGCAAAGCAGCCCCAAACCATGATGCCCCCACCACCATACTTTCCAGTTGGGATAAGGTTTTGATGTTGGTGTGCTGTGCCTCATCGCCACACATAGTGTTGTGTGTTTCTTCCAAACAACTCAACTTCGGTTTCATCTGTCCACAGAATATTTTTTCCAGTACTGCTGTGGAACATCCAGGTGCTCTTGTGCAAACTGTAAACGTGCAGCAATGTTTTGTTTGGACAGCAGTGGCTTCCTCTGTGGTATCCTCCCATGAAATCCATTCTTGTTTAGTGTTTTAGGTATTATAGATTTGCTAACAGGGATGTTAGCATTTGCCAGTGACTTTTGTAAGTCTTTAGCTGACACTCTAGGATTCTTCTTCACCTTATTGAGCAGTCTGCGCTGTGCTCTTGCAGTCATCTTTACAGGATGGCCACTCCTAGGGAGAGTAGCAGCAGTGCTGAACTTTCTCCATTTATAGACAATTTGTCTTACCGTGGACTGATGAACAGCAAGACTTTTGGAGATACTTTTATAACCCTTTCCAGCTTTATGCAAGTCAACAATTCTTAATCGTAGGTCTTCTGAGAGCTCTTTTGTACGAGGCATCATTCACATCAGGCAATGCTTCTTGTGAAAAGCAAACCCAGAACTGGTGTGTGTTTTTTATACGGCAGGGCAGCTGTAACCAACACCTTCAATCTCATCTCATTGATTGGACTCCAGTTGGCTGACATCTCACTCCAATTAGCTCTTGGCGATGTCATTAGTCTAGGGGTTCACATACTTTTTCCACCTGCACTGTGAATGTTTACATGGTGTGTTCAATAAAAACATGGCAACATTTCATTCTTTGTGTGTTATTAGTTTAAGCAGACTGTGATTGTCTATTGTTGTGACTTAGATGATGATCAGATCACATTTTATGACCAATTTGTGCAGAAATCCATATCATTCCAAAGGGTTCACATACTTTTTCTTGCAACTGTAAATGCAATATATACATACATGTGTCATTATAGAAACTCACCCAAGGTGTTGTGCACCCACCGCCAGCGTTCCTGGAGTGAAATCTCGTACATGCGCACACGCTCGTGCGCATGCTCTGCCTCCACCAATCACATCATGCGTAAGATCATAGGAACCGGGGACGCGACCCTATCATCATGGTGATCCACCAACAGCTGTACTCCATGTCTAAAAGGAGCTTCCACCAAAAAGATAGAATGAAGGCTTATTATAAAAGTAGAACATGCTGTTAGATATATGGTGATACAAGTGTAAAGTGCTTAAATAGATCATGTAAAAAATACACAATAATCCAAATACTTTAAAGTGTCAGAGTTATGTATCTTAGAAGGGAAATGGGAAAACAGCTTAAAGAAGTGCAAGTGCAAAGAGATATGACTTTGAACAAGGACATGTATAAACACAATTTAATGTATATCCTAAAAGTGATATAATATGACCCATTGATAAATGGGAAAAAATGTGCCTCTAAAACAGCTATGGAAAAGTGAATAGCATGAAAAGTGCTGATGTGTAAAATATGTGTTAATAAACATATATAGGATAAAGTGCTATAGTGCAAATGTGCAAAAGAAAGTGCCACGTCTGTATAGCTGTGCACACAGAAGAAGAAAAAATATTGTACCAAAATCCCTATATAACATTTCCATTAAATACATATGTACATGTGTATATATATATATATATATATATATATATATAAATATATATATATATATATATATATATATATGTGTGTGTGTATATAATTAATGAAATGTTTAACACAAATCTGCACACCAGTCAAGTCATAAGACTTGCTATTCCCACAGAAATCACAAATCTACAGCGATGTTACTACCACAAAGGATTCTGGGTGGGCATATGCAAATTAGTTTAACAAAGAATCACATTTTTGCCTCATTCAATTTTAAACATGGATTCCTTTGAGTCTGTGTTTGCTGTTTACAACAGTTTTGAAACACAACTTAGGAAAAGATGCAAAGCCAGTAAACCACTCATGGACAGCTGTTTCATTGTTAATGCAAATCATTAGCTTGAGGTTGGTTACTGTATGCTTATTGAGGCTTGGCAGTGCTTGGGAAGCAAAATCCAAATAGGTTATGGTGGAGAAAAATTGTGATTTTATTGTTATTTATATGTATATATATATATATATATATACAGATACATATATGTATTTATAACATCATTCTAAATGTATTTTGCATTTAATATATATGTATATTAATATCAAAATACAGTTAGAAAAATTTAAACCGGTATATAACTTTTTCAATATATATTTCAATTTATTTTATTTTTTAATTTTATTTTCATTTTTTTCTATTTATTTATTGATTATTTATATATATATATATATATATATATATATATATAATTAACTGTATTCTAAGTAGATTTGGGAATTCATATTCGTACGAATGGCTAGACAAAAGAATGAACGAACAAACGAATGGGCGTCCAACAAAATTCTTTCATGAGCCTTTTGTTTGTTCGTTCATTCAGCTTTTTATATTACACTGTCTGTGTAATTCAAAAAGCCAAACTAGTAACCAAATGATCGTATGGCAATATATTCATTCATTAATTCGTTAGTTCTGGTCACTCCCATAAAATTTGATGGGATTGAGCCGAACTAACGAATGCGTACGACTGAATGTGCCTTTCATTTATTCGTATCATTAAATCGGCTTTTTGAAGTACAGACAGGCAGTGTACTGTCTGTAAAGTATATGGTTAATACGTATTGCAATGCAAACTGCTGAACGAGAAGATACGAATGCACAGATGAAATAATAATGGGAGTGAGCCCAACAACGTTTGCAAACTGAACGAACAAATCCTTTGTGCATTCGTATCAACTGTTTGTGCTTTTTTAATGCATTGCTAATGCTTTAGCATATGGGGATGGTAGAAACGAATGAACAAATTAACTCATTTGCCTCAATTTGTGTATTCGTTCATTTGGATGTCTTGTATGAAACAAAGAGGAGGGGTATGGGAGTGAGCTGATTTTCATGTATCCAATTAGATCACTCCTGTGACATGATGCTATAGGGGCTTATCCAATGGCACATGCTGCATCGTAGATTGGTTTGGGAGTGAGCTGATTTTTATTTGTCTAATCAGCTCACTCCTATGACATGATGCTGTAGAAGCTTATCCAATGGTATGTGCTGTATCGTGGATTGGTTTAGGAGTGAGCTGATTTTCATTTGTCTAATCATCTCTCTCCTGTGACAGGATGCTGTAGGGGCTTATCCAATGGTGAGTGCTTTAGTAAGGATTTTAAAAATAACCAAACAGCAGTATAAAAGCAGGCAGGGGATCTTTCTCCACCCTTCTTTGATTGAGTTTTGATGGTGAAACGCTGTGCATCTGTGCTGTGCTAGCCTCATTGTTTGTCTTCTGTGATTTTCTGTGAGTCTTGGTGTGCCTGCCATTTCTCACTTGTTAAATTTGAGACTATACCTGAGACATTTTTATTTTTATTTTAGTGCTTTCTGAGAGCTGTGTACTGCTGTGCTGCTGATTTGGTCAGTTTGCCACACTGTGCCTGGCTGGCACTGCTGGTGCCTGCCTTCCTTGCTTTCTTACTGCCTACAGCAACCAGTCTTTACTTTTTTATAACAATTTAGCTTTTTATTTAATCAAAATTAATTAGCTTAAATTGATTTAGATTTAGAGTAAAGGTAGAATCAATCAAGTACTTTAGCTTAGTGGGCTTAGCTTAGTGGGCCCGAGGGCTTCTGCCCTAGGGGTAGACTAGTTTGTTAGCCTAGAAGAAAATAAATATAGTTTAACTGTTAAGTCTTATTAGCAGCAAAACCACATTAGTTGATTTTTGTTAGACATTGATCTCAAAGGTGCTAATGTTGCTGCAGTGCAGTGCTGATAGAGAAAGTTATTTTTATTTTTTTTATCAGTCTCAGCTTAGTGTGCTTGACTGGGTTTTAATTTTTTTTTTTTAAGTGAATCTGTACTCCAGTCCACACAAAGTTAGTTTAATCTGTGCTAGTAAAACAACTACTAGCACAAAGTTACAGTGACTGACCAACTGATTTCTGTGTCACTCACTCACTGACTGTGTATGCTTGCTTTGCAGGCAGTCAGTGTAAAAGTTAAGTAATATTTTTTTATTAAGTTCATAGAATTATCTTCAGTTTAAAATATATAATATTTGTTGTAGTAAAGTTTCTTTGTGCTTTGTTAGAACAGAACACACTAATCAGTCAAACAGTCTATTTTTTGTTTTCAATTTTTCACACTTTTAGTGTCTATTTTTTTGTGCTCACATCAGCATCAGCAGTGAAGTAAACTGTTCTGACTACTGTTGTGAAGAAATTACTTTTCTTTAACTGATTATTAGTTCAGTTAGCTTGTTTTTTAACAGCAATCAGTAAAGCTGTTTTTATTTGGTTTATTTTAGTTTCTGATAGATTGACTGTGTGACTGTCCTAAGGTAAGCTTCAAGATAGCTGCAGTACATATTTTATTAATTTTAGTATTAGCAGAAGTTGTAGGTTCTTTCTAATTTAAATAACAGTAATCTAAATTCTAGTTAACCCATTTTTTTTAAAAAAACACACTTTAACATTTTCTAATAATAATACATTTTTTTCATGCACTTGTTGGCAGACTGCTCACAGCAGACAGTGCAGTTTTGCATAGTTTCTCAGAAAGCACTGAAGTAAAGAAATCTGCCTCAGTACTAGTTTCTATTTTTTTTAACTATCAACATAGTTCAAAACTTCAAATAATATGTTTTTATTAAAATATAATCTTTAGTTTCAGAACACTACATTACATTATTTCCATATTTTCTTCAACTTCTTTTCTTTTCTTACTATTTTAAAATTCTAAATGGATCCTCCTAAATCTTTTTCCATTAGTAAAGTGAGGGAGGGTCAGTCAGCCACCACCACCACCGATACCACCACCCCCACACCACAAGTAGTGGTACTTTGAGTACGCAGCCTATGCGTCAGCTTAAGCAGTCAAGTAGTACCGCCATGTCAGACTCACGACCTAGGAGGCCAAAGTCTTTGTCTCACATTTCAGGTCCATTGGTGCAAGATCCTGGTCAAGGAAAGGCACCAATAGGAGGCAGTAGTGCAGCAAGGCCCAGAACCGCAAGTTTTCTATAGTAAAGTGAAACTAGCAGTTTTTTATTTTAGGGTGAGCACTATGGCTAGGGCTACTACTAAAAACGCAACTAGTAGTAGGAGTATCCCAATAAGTAAGAGGAAGCGTGTTTTGAATCCATCGTCTTCCTCTACCATAAGCAGTGAGTCATGTTGCTAAGAAGCTTCCTTCTTGTACACGGAGGCTGTTTCCTAATCCTCCTCCCAACACTTCCACCACCACCAGTACTGCACCTGCATCTACCACTGACAGTGGCACATCAGCACAGGAGTTGTTGCCATTGTCAATGGTACCCCCTGCTCCTTGTCCTATTATTCCTGGAGGTGATATCAGTCTTACCCCCAGCCTTGCAGGGATTGCATTTAGTTTGGCTGATGAAGAGCTTGACTATGAGCCTGAGAGTGAGGAGGAGCTAGTAGAGAAGAGTCAGAATTTTTCAGGGAGCAGCCCACCTTTTTCTCCTTCTACTAGTGCACATTTTCTCCTTCCTCTCCACTTTATCCAATAGAAGCACCTGCTAGTGCTACTTCAACCATTAGTAGACCACCACCACCACAATCAATTATCACTTCTATTTCCAGGTCCACTGTTTTTCCTCTCTGTGGCACAGTTACCACCACCAGCGTAACTGTGCCAACAATCACGACAACCACTGGTACTACTAGTCACAGTACCAGTGCCGAGGCTACTGTGACAGTTTCCAGTAGTCACAATCCTGCTGCTGCTCATCAACCTGCACCATTAGCAGCAGAATCCCGAAGGACAGACGCCAATGTGTTGCGCCACAGCAAAGTTTGGGATCACTTTGAAAGTGTTGGAGATGGGCGCTTTGCAAAGTGCAAGCTTTGTGGGAAGGAAGTTAGCAGGGGGAGAGTGTTGGATCATCTCACCAGTGCCGGGATTAACCATCACCTTTGCAGCCATCACAAGGCTGTGTTATTGAGGGAAGAGGAATAAAGTACTTGGGCAGGCAGCATAGCTGCTACTATAACCGTGGCAGCTAGGAGTGACAGGGGAGGTGTTGCAGAGCCAAGAGCTACTGGTGCTGCCAGCCAACAACAAAAGCTGGTTGGAGTATCACAATGTGTCTAGCCCACCCTGGAACAATTTGGGGGAGTCTACTCCAGGGCTATGTCTAAACAGTAGGCCAATATAGTCACGTGACTTATGGGCCAGTTAATTGCTGTTGGGGGATGCTTCCTTTTCAATGATAGAAGGGGAATCTTTCAAACAGTTGATGGAGGCTGTGGCTCCACAATACCATCTTCCCTCATGCTCCACTTTCAGCAGGAGGATAGTCCCTTCACTCTATCAGTCCTATGTTGGAGTAGTGAAACGGGAGCTTTCAAAGGCTGGTGGTCAGTCTGTGCATTTTACTACAGATTTGTGGAGTACACCTAGTGGCCAGCATGCCTTTCTTTACCTGGCAGCACACTAGTGGGATCCTGGTGTGTCTCAGGATGCTGCAAGATTCAACCATTAGTAGACCACCACCACCAAAATCAATTACCAAGAGGTTGTTCAAGGTGACCCTCCACATCCTGATGTAGTAACTCTGGTCAGGAGGCAGAAGGATCATCTTAAAGTTCGCCTACGTGAACAAATTGATAATTCTCCCGAACTGATGCTAGCTTGCCTGTGTGATCCAAGGATTAAGGGAAAGCTTGCAATAGCCTTACAACTTGGAGGGAGAAACTGATCCAGAAGGTGTGTGACTGGCAGCAAAAGAGGGGAATGCTGTCTGAGGGAGTAATTAAGCAGGAGGCTGAGATGTCTGCTACTTCTAGCAGAAGCATTGGCAGTGGCACTACCACCACCACACAACTGAGTGGAGCAGCTGCATTTTGGGAAGAGTTGCTTGAGGATATAGTTGGACCCACTGAGAGTGCTAGCAGCAGAAAGGAGAGTACTGCCTCAGAAATGGTCAGAGCGTATATCTCTGAACCTCCTTTGCCTTCTTATGTTGACCCTCTTAGCTATTGGGATGAGAAGAAGAGTGTGTGGCCTGCACTCTCATTGGTTGCACAGGAGCTGCTATTATGTCCGCCAACATCTGTCTCAAGTGAGCGTGTGTTTTCGGTAACCGGTAATATACTGAATCTACAGCGCTCACAAATGTCACCTCATCTCATGGAGCAGATTGCCTTTCTTAAGTTCGATCTGCCTAAATTGGGGTAACCTGCTCTTCACTTTGACTGTAATTGAGTTTAGGGTTTCTCAACTTTCTAATAATTTTTTTCCGGTGATATGCTGGATATCATGTAGTAGTGTTAGAGAGAAATGAAAACCGTTATTTTTTTTTTCTATCTCAATCTATTCTCCACCCCCCCAAAAAAATTACAAAGAATATTCCCATCCTCCCCTAGTGACCACAAATCTTCCTTAAAGTGGTACTGGTTTCTCCCCTTTGGCTGTATCTGACAGCGATGTGGCAAGGCCTGCTACATCCGCGAACACAGTCAGCTAATGCTAGGGCATTGTGTTTGAGCTCTGCTCCCCACGCCAAGGACCGAAAGAGTTTGGATGCTCTGCCCTGGGGTTGAAACAGTTGAGTGGGTTGCCAATCGCCCACCTACTTCTCTTTACCATTTTATTTCTATTTTGCTGTTGGTGGTGGCAAAACATCTTTTTCTTATTCCTCATTATTCTTCAATTCTCTTTCCCCTCCTAATGACCAAAAACCTCCCTTAACCCTTTAAGGACATGTCATGATTCCCTTTTATTCCAGAAGTTTGGTCCTTAAGGGGTTAAAGTGGTACTGGTTTCTCCCCTCTGGCTGTGTTTGACAGCGATGTGGCAACATCTGCTACCTCTGCCAGCGCAGTTAGCTAATGCTAGGGCATTGTGTTTGAGCTCTGGAGGTCCGCTCCCCACGCCAAGTGTTTGGATGCTCTGCCCTTTACCATTTGTGGTTACATTTCTATTTAGTATTTATTTGCTAATATCACTTGTTACGGTACCCTCAGCATGAAACGTACAAACCGCCGTTTAGTGAATGTTCCCCGTTCGCAACGATGTAGACTGTATGCGTACTCACTACAATCATGCGAACCGTAAGTAAGGAACTTTCCAAACTCCCGAACGGTCTCCATACGGTCACTTCCCTCCTCGAGCGCTAAGCTCACGAACCGGCAGCATCAGCCGAACGCCAATAGCTCCCAAGCGGCAAATAATCCCAATAAGCAGTCTCTAGTCGCTGGTAATACAATCCCCCCAATAACGAGACCAAGCTCCACATTGAAGGTAAAACACGAACTGGGTTTACTGTGGGCTACCCGCCTGTATTTATGCAGGTCTCCCACTTGGTGGACACTCCCCTAGGGGACCAAATGGGAGACTGAAATAGCAGAAGGACATATGGCATTTCAGGACATGCAGTCACACAATATTCCCAGCATACATCACAGTTTCCTCCCCTCTGCTTGGGAGATAATTGGGAAGTAATGGCAAATCGCCATTTTGAATATAAACCATAAAATACATAAAAATGCATAACTTTAGAACTGCCGATTATTTCTCATTCGTGTAACACATCCTCAGATAGCCTGGATCTGAGTGCATATTATTGACGAATAGCACTCAGATCCCATACGCATAGTTCAATCGCCATGGAGTCAAAGTCTGTTACAGTTCTTCGGTATGCGATTGACTCCATGGGACGGTTATCTGGGGTAAGTCCCTTCGGGTCTTTAAATCTCATGAAGGGCCAGTCTTCGTACACTTCTGTCGACTGGGGAGGGAGGTCGATGGCTTCAGCGGTGTTCGGTTGAAAAAGTGTCCGTTTTCAGTTCCATGAGTTTAGTACCGAACACCGCTGGTCTTTCGCATGGTTTAAAATGGCCGCCGCCTCGTGGTCGACATACGAACGATGACCACCCTGTATTCGGTTTTAATTGAGAAGTGTCTGTGGTTAACCGCAACGTTCTAATTGGGATCAATAGGTTAACCAGCAGCACACTTCTCTTCTGGGTGGCCGTCCGTTCGGCAGTTTTGTTCGTGAACAAAGTCAATTCCCTTAGATCCAGGCATAAGGAATAGGCGAGTTCATGAAACAAGCAAACAGACGAATCCAGCAATTTTAGTCCATACAGATGGGTCTGTCACATCACTTTTTCCTTTTTCTTTCTTTTTCACATTCTTTCTTATGATTCACATTAAAAACAAACACACATGCACACATAAACAATAGAACACTAAAATTCTTTAACTCACAAAAGTTAAAAGTTAGCATAACAAACCACATCCATTTCAGATCTATATTCCAATGACACTACCTCAATTACTCAACTAGTAAGACTGGTGGTGTGAGACCAACTACTTTAAAAAAAATAATGAAAAAAATTCCGAACAAACATTGTGGGACTTTTTCTCTGCAATAATTATTTGCTTGGGTTAACTCCTCCTCTACCAGACAGCCACTAGAACAGTGATTACCAACCCAGTCCTCAAGTTCCCCCTACTAGTCCAGGATTTAAAGATTACCCTGTTGTAACTAGGTCACTTCCGGTGCACCCACGTCACCGGAAGTGACGCAAGATCAGCAGTGCACATGCACGCTAGTAGGCCTTGGGGTACAGAATTCTGATAGAATTCTGTCGGAGGCGCCGCCTGCAGCACATCCATCAGATATAGCAATCTGATATACATATCTGATGGGTGTAGTGCAAATGCATGCGGTACATCTATCAGATTTTTATACTTCAGCTTTCACTGATGGGAGTTAACACACTGGGGATGGGGGTTAATGGGGTGACAGAGGATGTGGGGTTGTGGAGTGAAAGTCAGGGGATCACCATCATTAACCCCCCCATCACTGTGTGTCACGCCATTACCCCCCTTATTTAATACCACATTCGCCTACACTATGTATGTTGCTACACAGTGAAAGCTGTGGTATAGAAATCTGATAGATGTACTGCGCACATGTGCAGTACACCCTAAGATTTGTATATCAGATTTATATCTGAAGGACTTGCCACGCGCATGCGCAGTACACCCGTCAGATTTGTATATCAGATTTTTATCTGAAGAAAGTGCCGCACGCATGCGCAGTACACCCCTCAGATTTCCATATCAAATTTATATCTGACTGAGTTGGCTGCCATCTTGATCATATGAATGCAGACTGCGGTGTTTGGTCGTCGAGTTCACGGAACTCAAATCGTACACTTTAATTTGCGAACACCGCTGAACTTTGACAAACAACTTCTTCGTTTACACACGTCAGGAGTGCCATTCGGTAGGATTGTTCGTTTGAACAATGTGAACAATCACTACCTAGGATGAGCCAGAGGATGCGTTCGGTAGTTTGTTCGTTTTACACTCCAGAAAGTGACCGACTGCTACCACTTTTCTTATGGAACTATTTTGGGCAGAAGCCACATGTGCGGTCAATGAAAAGTTGACTTCCGTGGAAAATCCGAACTGAACTGGATTTGACTTTTATTATTTACCACCATTTATTGTTTTTATTGTGTATTTTATATTGAATAAATCCATTTTTTTAACTTCAATTTGACCTGTGGAATCCTACATTCGACATTCCAAGTTCCTGCTACATCTAAAGAAGGGTATGTGTCCTCTTAAAGACACAAGTGTAGTCCTAGGCTCTAGAAAAGGTGAGCAGTTCCATTTATTCACCTATATACATTGGTACCTTAAAATTACTACACTAGAAGTTGGCATTTGTCATTTCTCCAGAAAGTGAATCAAAGTTACCAACATCTAAAGGATCCGTGTTTCCTTATATACACGTCTACCAGAGTGATCTGAGCCTGTTCCTTTAGGCTCAGAACCAGGTGAGTGAATCCTTATCAAGCCATTTAACCCTATCCTTCACGTAACATTCTACACTATTGGCTTTCTATTCCCCCCTTAGGTTACTGAAAGTTCCAAGGGGGGTAAGTTATATATTATACTAAGCGCTCCACCTTACAATGGGATTGGTTTTTGTATATCACTCAGTTTATCTATCTAAGTTTGCAAGTGCCAGGTTGTTAGAGGACGGCACAGTGGTCCCAGCTCCACTGATTTGACTATTTCTGTACTACTTTTACAAGCACCACTATACACATACTCTACCATTCTATTACTATTTGGTTGTTTTTACTTTGTACTAAAAAAATATATTCCTGTGAAATCTTCTGATGTCCTGTATCCTACTTCTGAAAGTGGATCCTGTGGCCAATATTTGCACCATTTAGCTTTTCACACACAGTGTGGTACGGCTCTGGGACATGTGAGTTATAGTCCAAACCCATCCTATTGTTTTACAGCTTTTACAGGTCACACCATATTTGCTGTTTTCTTTTTTAATGTAGGTCTTTGAGACCATTTTGTGTCATCTTCATATATCTGAATCTAAAGACGTTTGTAAAAGATATACAAGTCAGACACCTTTTTTGCACTGGACTTTTATTTTCACTGATTTTTATTCTACTGCTATATATAGTTTTCTATTGTTACTGTGGTATTTATTAATTGGCAAACTTACTCTGATATTAATAAACAACATCACAGTAAGTTTGCCCAATAATAAATATCTTAGTAAGTAATAAATACCTTAGTAAGCATGCCTGTTAATAATATATACCACAGTAACTTTGCCTGTTAATAAGTATCGCATCCTTTATCCTAAATAAATGAGCATACTTACTGTGGTATTTGTTAATGGGCAAACATACTGTGGTATTTATTAAATGGAAAACCTGCTGGATTTATTACTGGGCACCTGACTTGACAGGTTATATGGGCCAACTGACTGTGGCATGTTCTGTGGGGCAACATGACACTGTTCTGTGCATGCATTTTATGACTTCTATGTTGAGGAGCACTGGCATTTATTTATATATATATATATATATATATATATATATATATATATATATATATATATATATATATGTACACACACACATACACACCAGTGTTCCTCAACCTTTTCTCAAAAATGGGTTAATTCTTAACAGCAATGTTTCAATTAATATTTTGTATCCTGATACAATAGCAAATATGGACTGAAATATTAATGTTAAGAATTAACCAATTTTTGAGAGACATTTAAGTTCACAAGAAGACCATTGGGTGTTCTCCTGTGAGGTAACTTATTGCTGTGAGGCTGGAGGTACACCTTGGCAAGGAATATACAAAAGTGACTCACTATATATATATATATATATATATATATATATATATATATATATATATATATATATACCTAAATAAATAAATAATTATAGAAGAGAGAAGTCAGAAGTGGTCATACAATAATGTATTTAATTATAAAATCAAGTGGGAGAAGTAAAGAAGCAGAGGTAGCCCAGGTTGTTAGGAGCAGTCCTGGTAGGATATAGTGCAGAGAAGAATAAACCAATGTATTTTCAGGTGAAGGATAGGGAAAACCAGAAGAAAATTAAGAGAATGTAACAACCTATGATGAACAGCATCAGTTGTGTTCACATTGTGGATGATAATGGGGAATAAACATCTGAGTGCATTTTACCCGCAGATATCTATTCATCATCATCATCCCTTCTGGGAAGACCCGGCGCACGCTGTTCACGAATTAGGTTATCTAAATCAGCAATGGTTATGCCAAAATTATGGGCAGCTTGGGCGTGCATTAAAATGCACTCTTCCTCCCTCATTTCCATAAAGCGCTGCATATTTTGCTCCAAGGAAACCATTACTGTTGTAAATTGCCTGACGCCCTCATTCAAAATGTTTGACATGGAGCGTACCTCAGTTATTATATTCTCAAAGAGTTCTCGCTGATTCTGCCTATCCTGCTGTATGGACGTCTCCAGTTCAGCTTGGCGAGCCTGGATCATACAGCACAGCCAACTGTGGAGGAAGTTATGGCAACTGCATTTCTTCGGCCACTGATATCACTGAACCAGGATCCACTGCGGTAAGGGTAATGATGCCATCCTCTGGCAGTTGGAGAGCACCATCAGAACCTATAGTGTCGTATGTTGCAATGCTAACTATTATCTGTACAAAAATATTATTAAAACTTGGAAATAAGATATATGCAGTCATACTATTAATTTATTATTATGTCTAATTTCTATATTTATGCGTCTTTGTCCCCCCCCAGCCCTTTCTCTGTCTCTTTGTGATCCCTCAATGCATCTCTTTGTGCCCACCTCCCTTTCCTTCTAATCTCACTACATGTATCACGTCCCCAGGTAGAGAATCTCCTGTTTCTTCTGCATGTCAGGAAGCTTATCATTGCACTCAGCTTCCTGTAAGGCCAAGTAGTAGGTACAGAAGATCATACACCCGCTGTCCACTCAGCCACAGTACATAAAGTGAACAGAAGGAGAGGAGCGATGTGTGCTCCCCCCCACCCCTGCTGGTCACCCAGACATTCAGCCCCCTGACCCCCAGTTTGCCTAGCGGTCGACCTGGCCCTGCCTGTTACATAAACTAGTATGCCTGCAAAGAAAATGTGTACAGTTAGATGACATGAAACATATTTTACTTACGCTCAGCAGTGGATCCCTGTTCCTGGACACCAGTGTGTGCTGCGCAGTACACCCATCATATTTCTATATCTGAAGGATGTGCTGCATGCATGCGCAGTACACCCATCAGATTTCTATAGCTGAAGAATGTGACGCGAGCATGCGCGGTACACCCTTCAGATTAAATGCCCAGCTGATCGAGCGTCATCAGAGACGGCACACAAGCTCACGGTGCTTCCACCAGAATTCTATACCCCGAGGTCTGCTAGTGCGTATGCGCGCAGCTGATCTCGCATCACTTCCGCATCACTTCCGTGACGTAGGTATAGAAATCTGATAGATATAGATTTCTGATAGAACAGTGGCGTTTTGCCACATGATAGCCTCCCAATGCTTTCCTATGGCTGATTTTGTCAATGATAACAATTGCAGCCAAGGAGGCAGAGTGTGGGCAGAGCCAGCTGTAATGGACCCACGCAGCTCTGCTATAAGGATGAGTAATTACAGTTGCATTACTGACAGGGAGGCTAAACTGTGTTTTCAAAGTTATAGTGACAGGAATACATGTTTGTATTCCAGTCACTATAGTGTTCCTTTAAAGCTGAGCTGCACATGGTATTTTTTTCTCTCTATATGCTTAAGTGACCCAACCCTCACTTTTAAAAGACATAGGGGTGTGTGTAGCAAAAGCACATGGAGGAACAAAATAAACTTTAAAGAACATGGAATATTAGTACACTTACCGTTTCTTCACCATGTACTCAGTGCGGTTGTTCCCACCAACAACATTCACCTCTGCAACAATCTTCCTCAACAGATGATTCTTCTTTGAACGAGAAGTGTTTTTGGCTGCTCCCCCAAAAATACATTGGTAGTACTGGCACAACTTGGTGACCAGTAATGCATTCTCATCTGCACCAAAGTTCTCTGCATACTTTTTTTTCTCACAAGATTTGCAGCCTTTAAGATCCTGGACTGCCTCTGCTTTCCCTTGCTTCTACTTGCTCCTGGCCAGAGTGGCCAATGCCCCCTCTACTATATCCATGGCTAGATCACGTGAGGAACTAGAGGAAGACATGGCTAATTCTGGCACGTTCAGGCTCTAAGTGAAGTGTGTCAGTGCCTAAGATGGCTGACAGGGGAGCTGGCTGAGCTCTAAAATGTCTGAATGGCTGGCCTATATAATATCTGGATAGATTTTGCACTGAAGAATTGCTTTGAGTTGAAAATATTATTATTATTTTTTACAGTTTTGTCTGACAGTATGTAAAGGCCTATTTAATTGGCTACTTTTTCACTCCCTTCTTAAATAATATTGTGTTGGCAGTTCCCACCTGTCAGTGAAGCATGATGATTCATGAGCCCAAGAGACTAAGCAAAAAGCAATGCAATGCATTTGCAATGCATTTCGGCATACAAATGTCTTTAGTGAATGTTCAGGTGTTTACTAATAGTGCCAATACTTTTTCATGCGATTGATAGCGTTCGGGCATTTAGCGGTTTGTGAGTTATTTCAGGAGTTTTAGGCGTAAATTCAGGGAAATATAACATTGCTCAATGCCATGTTGTGAGATCAATGTACGAAATTTGAAACAAATGGTTTTATTTCATTAACTTCAGGCTATTCGGTATTTAGGGATTAGGGAACAGATTTTTATGTTATATTCAATTAATTTGGTTCAATTAAATTGCACCGAATGAACGAATGGGTTTATCCGAAATGAAAAAAACTATAGTATTAAAATACACTTATAATAATGGTTTATGTATGTGTATGTGCATATAAAAGTACTTAAATCATTTATATAATTAAATCTACTTTATAAAAAAATTACTTTATTAAACTTTTTAACAGCTTTTATGAACTTTTAAAAGTTTTTTGCAGGCATGAGGGGGACAGCCTGGGAGTTCAGGCAGTCCCCCTGCAGGCACTACATAAACCGGCTATTCACTTATTCACAAGGGACATATTTGCAATATTATATTTTATTATTTGCACGCTAAGATCACTGGAGTGTAAAATTAACATTAAACGTACATTTTTGACATTTAGAATATACTTACATTAAATTTACTTTGTTGTCTTTCACACTTTGCACTTCATACCTTAGATACACATGCACAACTTTTATAGCTATGAGTGCCATTTTAAAATATATGCACAACTGCTTCCTAGGGTTAAAGGTATAACTTGCATTATGTGTCAATTATTGACACATAATGCAAGTTATACCTTTTATTATTATAAACTTACTGTAGATTTAGAAACAAACATGTCTTCTTACATGTTAATGAACATATTGAACATTAAAAAAGTTATAAAATATAAAAGTTTAAACATAATACCTTGTCGTTGCAACCTATTGAACCGGAGCAATTAAAAAAGAAATATCCTCTCTATTTATCTACTTTTTTTTGGATGCCTAAAGCATGTGTTTTCTTATTTACTGGACACGTTTATTTTTGTAATGCAGAAATTATGTATTGACTTTTTATTTGTCAAAAGACACAGCAATGCATGCTGTAGCTGAATATTTCACAGTTCATACATCATCCCCAAAAAAGCCACAACTGGCAGGTAAACATTTAGTTTTATTCGAAACACCCATGATACCAGAAATGCGCAGTATATTTTGTGCTAGAAACAGCAGAATTTGGTAAACTGTGTTTTTTTTGTGGGAATTACAAATGCGGAGGAAGGAGCAGAAGTTAATTTTTTTGAACACTGTTCTTTAATCAGTGTTTTGTAAAAATGTTTAATCTTGATGGCATCATCACTGCTGAGAAATGCATGCTCGAGAATACTGAAACATGTTTGTCCCCCATGTTGAAATTAGTACAGAGCAACCTTCTAGTGGTGAGGTCCCATGTTTGAATAGATGCTATCACTAACTAATGTGATGAGCTCATTGGGAGCATATACAAATATGTCTAGTTCTGCCACAAAACAAGAAAGTCACAAGTAGAGTTATGAGAAGAACATTTTGGATTTGAGAGCAAAAGAGTAAATTCCTACCAAATGTTGTACAAGTAGGATAACCAGTGAACTCGCATCAGGGTTATGGGTGCTTTAGGGTTCATTGATTCATGTGGGTGCGCAAGCTAGCCATCTGGTCCAATCACACAGTAGAGCTGAAATTACTGAAAAACCTAATGGCCATCATAGAAAGGTCTCAGAATACACAGTGAATCACAGTGTGCAGACCAGAAAGAGTGCCCATGATGACCCCCTGTCAACCACTGAAGGCACATTTAAAAGGACACTACTTCAGCTTAATGAGGTTGTTCAGGTGAGAACTATAGCTCCCTGCAGCCTTTCTCATTCTTTCAAAGTTAGGGACATCTCCAGTTGCAGTCACTCAGACTGCCACCAGAGGGACTTCCGAGTTGATAGAGGCATAACACGCCTCAATCTACTCAGATCTGCTGTCAGCAGAGCTCAGGGTAGCTCTGTCAGCACTGTCTGTGTGTGTCAAGCATTCTGTCTGTGTGGGAGTGGCTGTAGTGGACAAGCTGAAGACCGGAGACCGAGGAGGAGCGGAGAATTCAAACTGTAAGTAAACTTATTTAGTGAGTTTGGGTGGGTGACTGAGTGTGGGTGGGTGACTGGATGGAGATGGATGATGGGGATGGATATGGATGATCGGCATGGATATGGATGATGGGAATAGATATACATAGATGATGGGGATGGATTGGGGATGGGATGGATTGGGGATGGATATGGATGATGGGGATGGATATGGATGATGGGGATGGATAGATGGATGGATATGGATGATGGGGATGGATGATGGGAATGGATGGATGGATGATGGGGATGGATGATGGGGATGGATATGGATGATGGGAAATTGGATGGATGATGGATATGGATGATGGGGATGGATATGGATGATGGGGATGGATGATGGATATGGATGACGGGAATGGATGGATGACGGGAATGGATGGATGACGGGAATGGATGGATATGGATGATCGGGACGGATGGATATGGGGGCTGGATTGGGGATGGGGATGGATGAAGGGGATGGATGATGGGGATGATGGATGATGGGGATGGATATGGATGATGGGGATGGATATGGATGATGGGGATGGATGACAGGAATGGATGGATATGGATGATGGGGCTGGATTGGGGATGGGGATGGATGATGGGGATGGATATGGATGAAGGGGATGGATGATGGGGATGGATGGATGATGGGGATGGATGATGGGGATGGATGGATGATGGGGATGAATATGGATGATGGGAATGGATGGATATGGATATTGGGGATGGATGGATATGGATGGAGAAAGAGTGTGTGTGTGTGTATGTCTTTAATTTTTTACTACTTGTGTGTTTGCGTAGAAACACTATATATAGAGAGATCTCTATATATGGTGTTTCTATGCACGCATGCAAACACACATTTTGGCTGAGGAGGGGGGCGGGTATAGAAAGCGAGCTGCCGCTCTATGAAGAATGTGATTGGTGCAGTGTGAAACGCTGGAGAAGCGTCCTATTGGGCCCTACAATTTCATGGGCGTGGCCTAGCGGGGAGCTCGGTGCTGGAACGAAGGTAAGTTTTATTATTAAAACTTACTCTGATTTTTTTTTATGGCAAGTTCATATAAAAGCAAGAAAGAAGGCTGGGGGACCTGTCCTTCTTGCTTTTAAATGTTGACTATAGTGTCCCTTTAATGGAGATGTGAGCATCATAACTGTACCATGGATTAATGGAAGAAGGTTGCCTAGTCTGATGAATCACATTTTGTTTAGATCAGGTGGATGACAGGGTGTCTGTGTGTCATTTACCTGGGAAAGAGATGGCAGCATAATGAGAAGCTGTCAAACCGTCAGATGTAGTGTTCCGTCAGAGCAATGTTTTGCTGGGAACCCTTGGGTTCTAGCATTGATGTGGATGTTACTTTGAAACATACCACCTCCCTAGAGATGGTTGGAGACCACACACACCCTTTGATGGCAATGGCCTCTTTCAGTAGGATAATGCACTCTGCCACACTGCTAAATGTTTAATGAATAGAGAAACAGTAGAAAGAGTTACATTTCATTGAGCATGTGTGAGGTGCCAGATACCACAGGAAATGTTCAGAGGTCTTATGAATCCCATGCCTTGATACAAGTGTTTTGGCAACACAGGGGGTATCTACATGATATAAGGCAGATGGTTTAATGTTGTGACTAATCAGTGCAATTGTGCAGGTTTTCCAACATATAATACTTACAACAACATACAATTAGCTATAAGAGGGGAAAGAGTGTACAGATAGATCATTCCAGTCCCCCTAGCACAAGGTTTGAGCAGATAATGATAAAATCAGGTAAATCCCTAAAAGTTGTTGGAATATAATAAATAAACCACAATGTCTCTTGTTTTTATAACTGCATGTATAGATCAATAATTAGAAGAATGGAACACAAAAGTTATTTTTACACTTGGTCATGCTGGTAATCCCCAATCCTTCCATGTATATAGATGAAAACTATATTTAATAGTATATAAAGCTCCAAGGTAAATGTTTAAAGATTTACACTGTAACACTGGTCAGTCTCATAAGCCACAACAATTATGTTATAGCAAACTGTTAGTTATACATGCTATTACATTATAGAATGTTGCATGGTACAAAGGTGCACTCTCAGCCTCTTGGCTCTTAGTTACAATCTTTTATTAGCAAAAGTAAATTAAAAATACACAGAAATGACCAAATCAACAGTTACACAACAAAATTCAAATTGTATTACACTTCATCATCACACCAAAATGCTGAATAGGTAAATTGCTTTCCTCCTTTGTGTGTATGTAAAGGTAGGTACATTGTGCAGCAGGTAGGGGCACTGATTACTGAAAACATCAAGCCTGCTTCCAGCCAGGGGACTATGTTATACCATTAGATGAAGCCGTATGATCTTCATTGAAGAGGTTATATCCAGAAAGCATAGAGTCACTAGTTTTGCTCTACAGAATTCATATCTAAAAACAAGTTTTAAAATGTAATTAAGATGATTAGAAATTAAAGTTATGCTGCTGAACAGTTTAAGTGGAATATTACAACAAGCATTCACTAGTTGTTTTAATAAGAATAAGTAAATGTTCTAATATGAATTTAAGTCCACAATAGCCTTAAAGAGCTAATCATTATTAAAATAGACAATGGAAATAGAAATAAAAAAATACTTCACAAAGACACTTGAGCTAATACAACCATAACGTATATTTTTTATGCAAATCTTTAACACTCAAAAAAACAACACATCTATACCAGATGCTTTGAACTTGAGATTTGCCCTCTATGCTTCTCTTTGAGAAGCATTTGATTGGACAATATCAACACTTACAAGATAGTAAATGCTGGGGGGGAAATTTGGTGGATCTTCAGTGGTCAATTCTTCAGGTAATGAATTAAAGTTTGCAGGGATTTCAAATTATCTGTGTAAATTTTAGTAGATGCACATTTTTATTAAGTATTTATAAAACAATAAAAACATATTAATTATGAATTAAAATGTATTAATTTGTGGACATAAAAGCATCCCTTTAAATGTTTACTTATTTCCCAAGTTGGCTATTTCACTATTTTAATAACATGTGCCAAAGCACACCTTTGTATATTCAATTGTAATCAAAATTATTTTTGAGTTACTGCAAAAGACCTGCAGCAAGTCTTGGTGGCAACAGGCACTGAGGCTTCCGTAAGGTGTGTACTAAGCGCAGAAGGTTTCCATGCCAGAACTCCAAGATGTATACCACTACTGACCCAAAAGTCCACTCCAATATACTCAAAATCATATAAATAAGCCACAGAAGTTTGGGGATTCTGTTATGTGGAACGATGAAACAAAACTGGAACTTTTTGGCCCAATGGATTAGCAATATAAAGAAGAATGAAGCATGCACTGAAAAGAAAACTCTGCCTACAGTTAAGCATGGTGGTGGTTTGGTGAACTGCTTTGCATTCCCTATCATCGGAAACCTTCAGCATATGGAAGGCAAGATGGATTATTTGAAGTATCAGGAAATCCTAAGAAAACATGTCATGTGAGGAAGCTGAAGATTGAGCATCACTGGACCTTTCAACAAGACAGTGATCCCATGCATACTTTAAATTCCACCAAGGCTTGGTTGCAGAAAAAATCCTGAAAAATTGAAACCCATAGAAAATCTATGGTGGTTGCTGCATTAAAATCCAAGGATATTACTGACTTGGAGGCCATTGCTGATGAGTAATGGGCTAAGAGTCCTCAGGAATGCTGCCAGCAGCAGGTGTCTAGCTATACATCGCATTTGCATC
Organism: Pelobates fuscus; assembly: GCF_036172605.1. Lineage (NCBI taxonomy): Eukaryota > Metazoa > Chordata > Amphibia > Anura > Pelobatidae > Pelobates > Pelobates fuscus. Next base: position 362,250,936 of record NC_086317.1, read on the forward strand.
AGGTTACAAAAGCAAAATGATGCTCTATTAAGTACTAAAGATGCTTGCAATAAAGGGTGTGACAGACCGCCTTCACCCCGACTGGGTATCTCCGTCAATCGCTGCTTCCTAGTACTTGCAAGTAGCATAAGCACTGCATTGGAACACCATAACCACCGTAAACCCCACGAACCACCGCAGCTTGGTTGGGGTCTCACCGTCCTCCACCCATGCTGGACCTAAGACCACGATCCAGCTTCCAGTAGGTAGACCTCTCCTAGTCCTAGTGCCGAAGTTCCGAAGTTGCAGAAGTTGCCGAAGTTCCGAAGTGTCGACGTGCCGAAGTTCTGAAGCACAGTATTGCTGAAGTACTAATATACCTACCCAGTGGAAAAATGTAGAATGTTACACTGTATACAAGTTTAAATAAAAAGTATACAAACATAGCCAGGATTCAGCTGTAAGCATTTGCAACACTTACAACAATCAAGTAACACACATTCATATAAAATGTAAGTTACTTCAATGGAATGACAGGAATGAATAAGTAGATAACTCCCTAATTCCCACGGTATTAGGGAGCTATCTACTAAAAGGCTGAAAGACCTAAATGGGTCTTTCAGTCAAATTTACTAATACTAAGTAAAGATTACTTAGTATTAGTAAATTATGCCCCTACTCGCTATACTGCGAGGGGCATGTCTAGTAAACAGTGAGCAGCCTTTGGCTCAGGGGTGGGGGCTGGGGGGAGGACAATAGGTCTCTCCCCCTTATTCCAATTTAGGGCCCCCACCCACCGCTCGGGGGTGGGGGCCAGGGGGGAGGACAATTGGCCTCCCCCCTTGAAGTAATTTAGGGCCCCCACACTCCGCTCAGGGGTGGGGGCTGGGGGAAAACAAAAGGTACCCCCCTTTTTTTTACTTTAGGGCCCCCACCTGCCACCAGGGGTGGGGCTGGGGGGGCAATAGGTCCCACCTTTAGTTTAAAAGCCCCGACTCATGCGGCATGGGTGGGGGCTCTGGAGGGGGGCCCCATTTTTTTTTTAACAGTGAGCAGCCACAAGTTGCTCACTGTTAAATAGACATGCCCCTACTCGCGGTATAGCGAGTAGGGGCAAAAATTTACTAATACTAAGTAATTTTTACTTAGTATTAGTAAATTAGGCTGAAAGACCAATTTAAGTCTTTCAGCCTTTTGGTAGATAACTTAAACAGAGATTAGACGGAATATCTTACATACACATAACAGTGGAAATTCGGATGGTGTGAGTAGCGATCCTATAGCAGGATAAAAAACAAAGGGAACAAATAATAGTGCAGTATCGTTGGTACTGACAGGGGAAATTGCAATATTCCCAATAGGATCCCAATAAATTTGCACTCACAAACAAGGAGCCAATCAATTTCCGGCTCAGATCATCAGCTTTGTGGGATATAAGAGGTCCCACTCCCTCCTCTGTATGTGCGGAGTCTTCCTTTTGTTGCAATCACAGGCATACAGTAGTAGTAATTAAAGTGCTTTATTCCATAAAGTGCACAAATACGATAAAAAATAAGTAAAAACCTTACAGTCTGTACTGGTGTGTCTTGAGAAAGTAGCAATACGCGTTTCGCCTCTCTGGGAGGCTTCCTCAGTTGCTGGTTCACTGTCCTAGGGGTGGTCGTTCTTTTAAGTCCATTTCTTAATTGGTAGTGTGTGTTACTTCCGGGTCGCATCCATTTCTTACGTGTTTCCGGTTTGCGTTCCACCGTTGGAACGCATAGGGGAGATGGTCGCAGACTTCCTGTGTTTCTGTCTGCTGGAACGCATCCTTGCGTTCCACCTCGCCGTCAATTTTCATTCTGTGTGGTACTTGAAAGTAGATAAAATAGAGTTAGACATAATAGAAATAAAAAAGAAAAAATACCAAAGGGATGTCACAGACTACCGGACAGGGAACGTTAGGAATAATAAAAAAGAAAATAGACACAAACAGCTCCAGGGAAGAAACAACCGGGAAAAATGGAGAACAAACCACCCAAATCAATGGGACAATAAACCCAGGCCTAATACATTTGAGGAAACTGTGAGGAGAGAAATGGACAAACCACATAGAGATCGATTTGAAGAAAGAACAAGGAGAGAAAGAGAGAGAGAACAACAGAAAAAAACACTACAGAGGAATGATGAACTGAGGAGTAAATGGGAGCGAAATAGGAAACTTGACCAACATCAGGTGAATCAAACCCCCCATAGGGAATACCACCAATTTAGAAGAAACAAAGATCTAATTGAAGAAAAAGAGAAACAGGTGTCTAAACCAAAATCGTATAGTGAGGTGGTTAAAGAAGGTCCCCAAAGGTATCCTGAGGGAAATAAAACAAATAGTACTAAACACCCCACCACAACTAGGTTAGAACCACTAAACACCATGAATAGAAATAGAAGCATAAGCAGATCCTTACCCCCAGACACTCCCCCTTCACCTTCTTTTTTTCGGAAGGACCTGATCCAGAACAGGAGGAAGTGGACACAGAGTCCGCAAGCCTGGGAGATACCAGGAAAAAGACAAAGATCCATGGAAGGAGACGAAGAAAGAGAAGAAGTGGGAAGGAAACACAGGGAGAAGAGAGGCAAAACCTCAATGTAGACGGAATTTTTAATTTAACTAACCAACCCCTAACAGAGGAACAAGTGAATATTTTTAGGAAAGGTCTCAAATTTGCCCCTACTGCGGATTTTAATTCTTTTAATTTTTTTGTAGATATGAACCATTTTATTCGTAAGCTGTGTCTTAAAAAATTTTTTTATAATAAAGAAGAAAGACAACAAAGCGAAGTAGTAGATGAGTACCAACACACATCATTAAGGGAAAAATCCGACTTCTTTCCAAGACATTTGATTTCAAGTGAAATAAAAACATTTGAGACCATGGTCATGGAGGAAGTAGGGAAATTGAAAAAGATTAATAAATACAAACATAACTTATCAGTAAAAGAAAAAGGAACATTAAAAAGCATCAAAAACAATAGAGACTGGGTAGTGAAACCAGCGGATAAAGGAGGAGCAATCGTAATTTTTAATAAAACACAATATATAGAGGAAGCACTAAGAATACTGTCAGATCCCACAACGTATAAAAAGTTAAAAAATAACCCTCTAAAAGAAGTCATGGCTACCTTTAAGGAATATGTAAACAAAGGAAAAGAAGTAGGAATTTTAAATGAAAAAGAAGCAGAATACCTTTGGATTAAAAATCCTAAAATCCCAGTGTTTTACCACTTACCGAAAGTACATAAAAATACTACGAACCCTCCAGGAAGACCTATTATATCAGGTATAGATTCCATATCCACCAGTATATCAGAATATATAGATGTTCTTCTCCAACCGATAGTCACAAAAACCCCATCGTATCTTAAGGACACGATGCATGTTTTACAGATACTAGATGAAACAGAGTGGCAAAAAGGAAATTTGTTGGTAACTTGCGATGTCACCTCCCTTTATAGTAGAATTCCGCATGAAAAAGGGATATCAGCAGTTAAGCACTTTTTATTAAAATCAAATTTTAAAATGGAACAAGTGAATTTTATATTAGAAGGTATTTTATTAATTTTAACCAACAATTTTTTTTGGTTCGAAGGAGATATGTATCTGCAGGTCTGTGGAACGGCAATGGGCACCAGGTTTGCCCCCAGCTACGCCAATTTGTTCATGGCCTTTTGGGAAGAATCACATGTGACCCAGGGCCATGACTGGGTAGCAAACTTGGTGTCCTATTGCCGTTTCATAGACGACATTTTCTTCATTTGGAAAGGCAATAGAGACCAGTTAGAAGATTTTATTAAATACTTAAACTCCAACGATTGGGGAATTCATCTAACTAGCACGTACAGTGAGGAGGAAATTCATTTCCTAGACCTTAACATCAATATCCAAGACTCTCATATAATTACAAAAAAACACTTCAAACCTGTAGATGCGAATGGATATATTGACAGGAATAGTTGCCATCACCACCCGTGGCTCAAAAATGCACCGAAAAGCCAGTTCCTAAGAATACGACAGAATTGTAAGAACGATACGGATTATATAGTAAACTATATTAAACAACAATTTCAGGAAAAAGGATACGATGCACTAGCCCTAGAAAGAGATATAGAAGAAGTAAAAGGGAAACCAAGGAGTGAATTAATAAAGTATAAACCTAAAAGGGAAACTTTTAATAAAAACAAAATACCATTCATTTGCAACTATAATGGGCAAAATAAAAACATTCAAAAGGCCATCAAAAAGCATTGGCAACTTCTTAGGAATGATCCTATTTTAAATAAAATTTTACCTTCACGACCAAGGATCACATATAGGGGAGCAAGAAATTTTAAGAGTTTTTTAGTTAAAAGCCACCTAAGCCCTAAAAAAAACAACCATCTTATACAGGATCTTAAGGGCTTTTATGGATGTGGAATGTGTCTTCCATGTAGAACCACCAAGAGTAATAAAAGACACCTCACAGACATAGAGAATATAATAAAACGACCCTATATGATAACAGACCACCTGACATGTCACACGAAGGGTATCATATATATTCTCAAGTGCCCTTGTAATCTATTATATGTAGGGAGAACAATCAGACCCCTCAAAATCAGGATAGCGGAGCACATAAGAAATATCAGGAATGGAATGGAGACCCATAGTGTTCCGCTACATTTCAAACACACACATAACCAGAACCCAGAGGGCCTGTTTTTTTGTGCTGTTAAAGAAGTAAAGAAAGATTGGAGAGGAGGGGACTATATAAAACAATTGGGAAAAGAAGAAATGAAATTTATTTACAATTTTAAAACACTAGCCCCCCACGGCCTCAACTTAGATTTTGAAGTTTGCCATTTTACATGAAACCCTTTAAAGTTCATATTTTTATATATACCTTTGGAATATAGCCATATTTTGTGCATTGTATATTAATGTCAATCATTGGTTAAACACTGTTTGCTAATTATTTTTTCATAAGAGTATCTGTATTCCACCCTATATATTCTCGTCCAGATAAAGTATTCCATTTTAAGTTTATGCAAAAGAAATTGCACATATGGGATTTTCCAGTGATTTTATTATGATTGACACCCTCACACGGCACACATTTTATGCATTTTAACCATTGCCATTTTATATCTTTTAGACCCAAATTGTAGATTTTCAATCATAACTGTGATATATTTATATCCAGTTATTAGCTTATGCACTTTGTATTCATATTCGAATCTGGTCCACAGTACCATCTAGTTATATAAATTTGGGCATTTTTAGTATGATATTATCAATATCGGTAAGCCCATTATATATTGTGATATAAGGGGAATGTAGATATGGGTATGAAATGGTACATATTTGGAAGCACTTTAAGACACTTTACCTATACACTAGATGCCGGGTATTGGATACATATGTATAGAATTATTGTATCAGGTAATGATGAATAAAACCCCAAGAAAGCAATGTCTTTTGATCCCTTACTATCCCTACCTATTTCTTGTCTCCCCTCTTTCCCTATTCTTCATATGAGAATTGTTTGGAGTGAATAAACGTTGGGACTATACAAAGAACACATGTGAACATTCAAGTACCACACAGAATGAAAATTGACGGCGGGGTGGAACGCAAGGATGCCTTCACCATCTCCCCTATGCGTTCCAACAGTGGAACGCAAACCGGAAACACGTAAGAAATGGATGCGACCCGGAAGTAACACACACTACCAATTAAGAAATGGACTTAAAAGAACGACCACCCCTAGGACAGTGAACCAGCAACTGAGGAAGCCTCCCAGAGAGGCGAAACGCGTATTGCTACTTTCTCAAGACACACCAGTACAGACTGTAAGGTTTTTACTTATTTTTTATCGTATTTGTGCACTTTATGGAATAAAGCACTTTAATTACTACTACTGTATGCCTGTGATTGCAACAAAAGGAAGACTCCGCACATACAGAGGAGGGAGTGGGACCTCTTATATCCCACAAAGCTGATGATCTGAGCCGGAAATTGATTGGCTCCTTGTTTGTGAGTGCAAATTTATTGGGATCCTATTGGGAATATTGCAATTTCCCCTGTCAGTACCAACGATACTGCACTATTATTTGTTCCCTTTGTTTTTTATCCTGCTATAGGATCGCTACTCACACCATCCAAATTTCCACTGTTATGTGTATGTAAGATATTCCGTCTAATCTCTGTTTATGTTATGTATTATTGGTGAAGGCTGAGGGGACCCCACCTAGACGTTAGAGTATCCTACACACACACCTACCCCTCACTGAACACTTGCAAACCTTTATCTTTTGATAGATAACTCCCTAATACCATGGGAATTAGGGAGTTATCTTCTAAGTGGCTGCAAGAGAAGTTTAGAAGTGCCGAAGTCCCTAAATTCTGAATTGCCAAAGTTCAGAAGTTGCCGAAATTCCGAAGTGTCGAAGTGCCGAAATTCCGAAGTGCCGAACTGAACCCAAGTGCCGAAGTCCCGACGTTCCAAAGTTCCGAATTTCGGAATGCCGAACCGAAAAATTTCCCCATGTGCATCCCTAGCTGAAAGTCTGTAAATTCTGACAATAAACCTGTTTTTTCATGGGGGCTGAATAATTGTGATTACAACTGTAGGACCCTTTGTCAAAATTGCTTTTACTTTATTCATTCTGTTGTGAAACACTTACGAATAAAAGGTTAAAAAATAAAAAAAATCATTACAGATCTTTACTTAAATACAATAAAATAAAATATTACTAAGGCAAGAAATAATTTCTAATTAACAGTCATAGCAATGTTATTCAGTTATTTTCGCATTCAATAAATATACACCTACAAATTGTATTTCTCATTGTTACTCATATTCCAATAGATTAATCGTGGTTTCTCTAATTTAACCAGAAGAATACTTATCATTTATCAATGCATTAATATTGTCTGTAAGGTAATGGTCTGAATCCTAATTTGAATTTGAGTCTTGTCTTACAATGTAATTAAAAAACAATAATTCATTTAATGAAGAATTTCATTCTTTCATTATTGATCTTTCCATGGTGAATTAAATGATATCTACCCAAGGATAATCCGTCATTCTCTTAGAAATTGTACAATAAATCCTGATTATCTTACAGAAACACCAGGAAAAAAAAGGAAATTGCAAAATGGTTACACACTTATATAAGGGCCTAACAAACTAAGCTAAAACATAGGCTTATTTTAACACAAAATATGACTTAGTGGAAACCAAACCGAAAAGTAGTGTTATGTGTGTGTCCACGTATGTGTCTATTTATGATATAAACTAGTATTTCCTATTCATGCGGAGAAGTGTTAGGGATAGTCAGGGCTGCCATCAGAAATTTTGGGGCCCCTGACACAGCTCAAGGTCTGGGTCCCCCGGCGCCTGCACCGAGTCCCCCACCCCCCCCCCCGAGTCCGCCAGCAGGGATGCAGTGTCTGCAGGACCGGTGCAAGGATTTTTGCCGCCCTAGGCAAAAGTAAAGCTTGCCGCCCCCCATGTGACATCACAGTGCCCCACCCATATGATCTGCCATGTTAACTAACACAGTGCTGCAGTGTGGCCGTGTTTACAATAAAAGGCCTTCAGGGACAGGCTATATACACCAGAACCACTACATTAAGCTGTAGTGGTTCTGGGGACTATAGTGTCCCTTTAATGTGAGGTAAATTAGAGATTAGTGCCACGAATAATATACTAGATTGCCTACTTACAACCAGATGAGGATGATGATGGGCTTCAGCTGCCGTCTGGCTCCACTGCTCTGGTGTAGAACAGGCTCTCTGGAGGCAGTTTGTAACTGTGGTCACAAAAATCAATGTTCTGGGAGAACGGGAAGCAGCTCCATTTTTTGAGGGCCCTTTACACAGCTCAAGGTCTGGGTCCCAGGGTCCACCTTCATGTTCCACCAATGAGTTTGTTCACAGGGGTGTGTGTGTGTGGGATGTCCTGATGTGTGTAAGGAATGCATTGTGTGAATCTGTGTTTGTATGTGTAAGGGCTGCAAGGTGAGTTTGTGTATGTATGGGATGCAGTGTGTGTGTCTGTAAGGGATGCACTGAGTGTGTGGAAGGGGTGCATTGTGTGTTGCTGTGTGTAAGGGATGCATTGCTTGTGTATGTGTGTCTGTGTGTAATGCATTGTGTGTTTTTCTGTGTGCATGGGGTGCATTGTGTGTGTGTGTGTGATGGATGTCAATCTCTCCCCCTACCCCCGTCAATTTCCTTCTTCTCCCCCCTCTCCAATTTCCTTCTTCTCCCCCTCCCTCTCATTGCCTTCTCCCCCTCCAATATCCTTCTTCTCCCCCTCCCTCTCATTTCCTTCCTTCTCCCCTCCCTCTCATTTCCTTCCTTCTCCCCCCTCCAATTTCCTTCCTCCCCCCTCCAATTTCCTTCCTCCCCCCTCCAATTTCCTTCCTCTCCCCCCTCCAATTTCCTTCCTCCCTCCCCCTCCAATTTCCTTCCTCCCCCCCTCAAATTTCCTTCCTCCCTCCCCCCTCAAATATCCTTCCTCTCCCCCCTCCCTCAAATTTCCTTCCTCTCCCCCCACAAATGTCCTCCCTTCCTCTCCCCCCTCCCTCAAATTTCCTCCCTTCCTCTCCCCCTCCCTCAAATTTCCTCCCTTCCTCTCCCCCTCCCTCAAATGTCCTCCCTTCCTCTCCCCTCCCTCAAATTTCCTCCCTTCCTCTCCCCCTCCCTCAAATTTCCTTTCTCCCCCCTCAAATGTCCTCCCTTCCTCTCCCCCCTCAAATGTCCTCCCTCCCTCTTCCCCTCTCTCAAATTTCCTCCCTTCCTCTCCCCCCTCCCTCAAATTTCCTCCCTTCCTCTCCCCCCTCAAATTCCTACCTCTCCCTCCCCTCCCTCAAATTTCCTTCCTCTCCCCCCTTCAAATTTCCTCCCTTCCTCTCCCTCCAAATGTCCTTCCTCTCCCCCTTCAAATTGCCTCCCTTCCTCTCCTCCCCAAATTTCCTTCCTCTCCCCCCCCAAATTTCCTTCCTCTACCCCCCTTCAAATTTCCTCCCTTCCTCTCCCCCCCAAATTTCCTCCCTCCCTCTCCCCCCACTCCCTCAAATTTCCTCCCTTCCCTCCCTCTCCCCCCACTCATTCAAATTTCCTCCCTCCCTCTCCCCCCCACCCCCACTCACTCAAATTTCCTCCCTCTCCCTCTCCCCCCCATCCCCACTCACTCAAATTTCCTCCCTCCCTCTCCCCCTCCCCCACTCCCACTCACTCAAATTTCCTCTCTGACACCCGGCGGGCGCGCGAGGGAGCACTCTCCCTGGCTTAGTGCTTCCTCTTTAGCTCCCTCGCGCGCCGCGTACTGATGCCGGAGCCGGAAGATGACGTCATCTTCCTGCTCCGGCGTCAGTACGGTGCGTGAGGGAGCTGAAGACGAAGCACTCAGAGGAGAGTTCTCCCTCGAGCGCCCGCCGTTTGTCAGCAGGGCCAGCCTCTGGGGGGCCCTGAGGTGACCGGCTGCTGGGCCCCCCAGGAGAAGAGGCTGGCCCAGTGGGTACATACCGGGGTCGCAGGGCCCCCTGCGACCCGGTATGTACCCACTGAATGTGGGGCCCGGACGACCTGAGCAGTCCGGGCCCCCCAGGACCGCCGGGCCCATGACAACCGTTGCGGTTGTCATGCCCTGATGGCGGCCCTGGGGATAGTATTAGGGGTAACACTGAAAACCTTCTTTGTGTTTAGTGTTAGGGTCTTTGTGGTTTAGTGTTATGATTATTTTAACCTTTGATAAGCACCGGGGCATAGTCTCTGCCTTCCCATGATTATAACGAGTTACACTTGTGGGCATCAGCTGCTATATATGTAGCAAGAGCAAACAGGGAAGACAGAAAAAGTGTGTGCTTTTTCTAGCCAGTTTTTCTTCCATCATATAATTTTCATTAGAGTAGGTTAACTAAGGACAACAAAAAGTAGTATGTATTGCTTGGAAGTTTAACTTCTCTTTGGAAGACCAGAGTACGTGTGTTCTGGTGCTGCCCTGAAATCAGAAGAACCCTAAGCCCTAACCATAACCTTAGCACTAACCTTAATCCTAATTCTAAAAAAGGAAATGACAAAAGCACAACAACGGTAATATAAATAAAAAATATGTATTCATAAGATCAAAAAATGACATGCTATTGCTCATTTTAAAGGGACACTATAATCACCTAAACCTAAACAACTTTAGCTTAATGAAGCAGTTTTGTTGTATGGACCATGCCCCTGCAGTTTCACTGCCATTTAGGAGTTAAATCCCTTTGTTTACGCAGCCCTTGGCACACCTCCGTGCATGTGACTTACACAGCCTTCCTAAACACTTTCTGTAAAGAGTCATCTAATGTTTATACTTCCTTTATTTAAAAATTCTGTTTAATTTAGAATGTTTAGAATGAAGGAGATACAAACTGTTAAAGTAAATTACATGTGTTTAAAAGTGAAACCATTTTGTTTTCATGCAGGCGATGTGAATCACAGCCAGAGGATTTTAAAAAAGTGATTTACATCATAAATGGCAGAGAATTAAGAGAGAGAGAGAGAGTGTTGTGTGTTTCTTCATTCCTTATTCATTCCTTATTCTCAGATATTCTCTACCAGATTCCTGGGAGTCTGAGGGTTCTACATCGAATCTTAGCTGTTCCTAGAACTGCACTTTTCTTGACCGTACACACTCCTAAAAACTTAGTAGTGTTTCTTGTTGTATGTTATCACTGCATATCTTGCACAAAAGCTATATATGATGAAGTGTCTGTTTGCATAGTTTTCATCTTGGGTCATATGGTGTGGTAGACTCCTGCTTCTATTGATCTGGTGCAGAGTGCCTGTCCCTGTGCTTCTAGGATTAATGCTTCAGTGCTATCTTTCAGTGATTCTTTGTCACTCTTGGCCTATATGTACCTTATAAATGGGTACTTTTGGCCTGTATGTACCTTTTTTTATGAATGGCTTTTTTGGTTTAGACTGCCAGCTGACTGCTCTAAGCCAATCAGTGGTGCATCTGCCTGGTGACAGTCTTACATTCTGATGAATTTCACAAACTGGATGTTGATAGGGACAGTGTGGAATATAGCTGAGGAGCCAACTTTGGGGTTAAACTGTTCATGAACTATGGCAATTATTTTTCTTTGGTTCTCGAGTTTATAGCTATTTTAGTTGTCTTGTTTCACTAATAAATTTCCCTAGCATTAATTAATATACAACATATAGAAGGCTCTAATCAGTTTTTAGAAATCTTGTGAAGATGAGAAATTAGAGCTCCATCTATTTAATATAGGTAGTTGTTGTTCCTGTGACAACCTTGTTTTAGTATCCAGATTCCACTCATTGTCTGTTTCCAGTCTGTAGTGGGTTAGGGACATCAAGCCACAGAGAAGAAATGCCTGTTCTGCAAACAGTCATTGACCCATGTTGGCAGGAAAATATTTTTTTGCTTTAAATCTCTACACCATCTAATAGGATAGCTCAGTTAAAGCCAGCAGGCAGTCTACATGTGTAAGGGTAGCTGAATGCCAGGTTATTAAGCTCCCAGACCTCAAGACTTAACATGTGTAACAGTCAGTACCATATGGATTAATGTTTCACCCAGGGCTCACATCCAGCTCAGAGGGCAGATGACTCTGTTCATTATTCTGTACTCTATTTCTCAGTCTCTGCTTTACAATTTGATTGATGTAAGGGGCATATATGCATGTGCAGCATTGACCTGATGAAAGCTTCTGTTTAAAACTAGAACGTTGACCTGAACTAATAAAAGTTAAGTTTCACTTTTCTTCAAGTGCTATCCTAATATATATATATATATATATATATATATATATATATATATATATATATATATATATATATATATATATATATATATATATATATATAATAACAAAGTATTTAACAAGGAAAGGTACATTCAGATTACTCTGGTTTCCAAGTACGTCCTGGGGATGTTACCTTAGCCCAACATCCAGGGGTTGAGATATATATATATATATATATATATATATATATATATATACACCCACATATGGTATACAATGTACATATATATATATGTAAACACATTATATGTACACACAGTAAATAAACATACAGTACAATATATATTTTGTATGTTATATATTTACAAAGTTATGAACCTCTTTCCCTTCTATTTTACTAACATATTTTTTTTTTATTTTGTTTCCTTTGCATCTATTGGAATTTTAAAAATGTATTTTGGGAATAAAGATGTAAGAGGCAGATGTCTGTCAAAACAGACAACCAACGAGTTAGAATTTCAATCCACTCACTTTTGGAGGAAAATAATTAGTGTGAGAGTTCCTCGTTGCTTGAGCAGTTCCCTTTCGTCCTCTGGATACAAACCTAATGGTTTTGCCTCTGACAAGAAGAATGATTTTTCTAATGTTTATGGCAAATGTATTCACTAGAGGAAGGTGACTGACAATGTGCTGCCAGCGGTCATGACTTCCTATTTTAGACTGCCATTTAACATGCTGTTTTATTTTTTAATAAAAGGAATTATACTGCTTTGTGCCAAAATAATTCTCAAGAGTGTCTCAATCTACTGTTTCTACTTATAAAAAAGTAATATTTTTTGAATATGATTATCATCTGTTCAGAGGCCATGTGGATAATTGATCAGTATTTCATTCACAGCACCTGTTTTATGGTTTGACTTACTCTTTAATTTCTTGGTATATTTTAACCCCACGCTTACACACACAGACTTTCACACACAATGAAAACAAATTCAATATTTTAAACATACATCTAGTAGACAATGTCGGATCTAAAAATACCAAGTCAGTTTAATAACTGTTATATTGCAAAGATTGTTAGTTTCAGTAACACATTATTGTGTAAGAAAACATAACTTCAGAAGTTAATTTAATTATTGTAGATAGATTGATAGAAATATTGTTTGATAGATTGCATAAATATACATTTAAGCAGGTGAGCTTATACATTACTGGCTATTGGAGTGATACTAAAAAACATCCACTTCTTTCAATGTCCATAGGGATTAGGGACAGTGCACAGGCAACATTTTTTTTAATTTTATTCTATGTATTGGGGCTGATGTGTACTATAGTCATTGCTACTGCAATGCTTAACTTTGTGTCTTTGTATTTACATTTTAATCACACAGTCATGTCACATTGGTGCCACCCAGGTGTACCCTATTAAAGGTTAATAAGTGTGTAGGGGTTTATTGAAATACCCTTTTCTGTCTCATTAGAGATGTTTGCCTTTAGGCTGAAATCAGCAAGGTGAACTATTAGTTTAGGACTCATATGAGTTTTTGCCATGACGTGCTAGGCGAGCTTACACTTGAATGCCCATTGGAATGATACTAAAAAAAAAAAAGCCTCCATTAATTTAAATGTGGATTGGGATTTGGGATAGAGCACATGTAACTCTTTTGGGTTTCTTGTATAGGGAAGGGGGGTTGTATATAAAAATGTTAACTCCTTTCGTCCCAGCAAAGTGTATAGATTATTCTTTGCTACATAATGTTTTTCTACCCTGCAAATAAACAAATTACTCTGCCAGCGTCTATTTTGTCCTTCATTATCTAAACAGAATGAATATACTACAGTTTTTGTCACCTATAGTATACACAATAGTATACATATGCTTGGTATAATCAATATATTCAGGAAAAATGTTTTGGTTTTGTTTTTGTTAAATAATTCATGACACGGTGTAATATGTCATGTGTTGTTGTTTATCTGAGGTTGTATTAACCTCATTTTAACCCCTTAAGACCGCGGGACGGTCTATGTCGCCCTTAAGGAAGTGGCTCTAAACGCCGCAGGGCGGCATAGAACATCCCCGTGATCTTATGAACTTACCCGGTCGCCGGGGATCCCACGCCGGCGATTGCAGAATGGGAACATACCTGGGAGTCCAGGAAGTCCCCCTCCTTCCTCTTCGGCCCCTCTGGGCCATGTGATCATGAGGTTCTAGCGAGTACCTCGCAATCACATGGACGGCACAGCCGTCCAAGGCATTGTCAGCAGGGGGAGTGCCTGTTATGACAGGTACTCCCCCTGCTGTCTGAAAAATAAATAAAACATGTTAAAACAGTGTAAAATTAAATAATATATACTTAGATCATAAGTATATATATATATATATATATATATATATATATATATATATATATATATATATATATATATATATATAAACAAATGGAAGCTTGGCACTCTCCTCCAAAATAATTAATTATATCACATGTGCCTGGGTGCAAATTGCTGGCGTCAGATATATATACTCATAAATGAAAAAAATCAAAATGCACTCACAGGTCTTCAAATTAGTGGACAAATTGGTGCTTTATTTGGTCATCAAAAAAGTGTACAAAAATCAATTGACGTTTCGACCCTGCCGGGTCTTTTTCAAGATCATAGAGTACATGACAGTACTGTGTTTATATATCAAATACAAATCTAAAAGAAAGTGCACTTACCCAATGGTGAAGTGAGGAGGAGTGAGTCTGTCCGTTACAACCCGGAAGTGATTGGAAGCCGTATAGGACGTCACGTGATCGGGACGTCGGGCGGAGTCAAAGTGGTTGCCGAGGCAACAATATACACAGAACATGATTACATGCCGGGCACAAGTGAAGCATTAGGGAGGACTAAGTGAAAACTGCTGAAGGGTCTACTTAACCCTGATGCCAGAAAAGAGCACTGGTAGACAATAACCAGTGCTGTGCAATACTGTGCGTGGTGTAAAAAAACACACAAGTGATAAAGTGTAGCCACCAAGTGAATGCAAAGTAGTGAGAAAATATATATACATGACATCCTAAATAAAATGAAATAAAATAAAATCAAGAGCAGAGAACAACATATATTCATACATTGCTGTATATGTAAGATTTGTGCAAGGGTACTGGATCTTGCATGTTCTATGCACTAAAGCATATTATAAGATGTACTAATAAAATGTTAGTACTAATGAGTATGTACTGGACTGCACAGATGACACTGACTTGTTCAACTGTATACATGTACTATCTGAGTATATTTCCTTTCTAGAGGACTAGGATGATCAGAAGGACGACCTACTAAATATCTAACTACCCACAAATAGAATAATCTGAAATTCCATGTAGACAGAAAAAATAAAAATAAAAGAGAAGTAAATAAAATAGATGACTGGAAGCCACAAGTAGGAAAATTTAGCATAGTACCTGATATAGACACACGATGAACTGAAAAGCATGTGATTGCTGTATACAGAAGGAAAAACTTGTAGTATATAAAGAAACAGCAGTACAACATGGGTCTAATGTATATGAAAGCTAGACTCCAGCCACAAACTAAAAAGACACCTGTCTCTAAATATTATCCTCAAAAGGATTGATTCCTCAAAAAATCATAATTATAGCATGCTTATAGCATGTGATTGCTGTATACAGAAGGAAAAACTTGTAATATATAAAAAACAACAGAAAAAACATGGGTCTAATGTTTATGAAAGCTAGACTCCAGCCACAAACTAAAAAGACACCTGTCTCTAGATATTATCCTCAAAAGGATTGATTCCTCAAAAAATCATAATTATAGCATGTGTTTGCTGTATACATATCAAAATGCCACAAGTGAATGAAAACACAGGGACTAACCATACGCAACACTCCTGATTCTCTGAACCATGATAGGAGGCCTTTAGGGAAAACATTTGTTAATATACTAAACATGCTATAAGCATATCATTACTACCTACATCAGTTCAGGTATGTGACAGTAGTATCCGCCTGAGCTTAAACAAAAATAAACTGTGTTACAGGCTTACGCCAGTAATTGTAACTTATGTTTGCTTTATACATATCAAAATGCCAAAAGTAAATAAAAACACAGGGATTAACCATACGCGACACTCCTGATTATCTAAACCATAATCAGTGGCCTTTAGGAAAAACATTTGTTTATATACTAAACAAGCTGGAAGCATATTATTGCTACCTACATCAATTCTGGAATGTAGCGGTAATATCTGCCTGAGCTGAGCAAAAGGAAACTCCATGCTTCCGCCAATCATTGACATAAAGCCACTGGTGAAAAGAAATAAAAATAAAAAATAAAACCCATGAAAAAAATAATAAATGAAGAGTATATGAAAAATATAACAGAAAAAATGAAAATGAAGGAATCTTAATACTACAAGGCTCACAGGAACATTGAATATACATTGTTTTCATTTAGTCCCTTGGGTGTAACTGTGTCCAAGTAGTGGATCCAATAGGGTTCTCTCTGTAGAAGGATTTTAGAACGATCACCACCACGGACAAGAGGAGGTACATGATCAATTCCGATAAATTTAAGTGTGGGAAGATGGTGCTGCATAGCCAAAAAATGTTTAGCCACAGGTTTTTCTGTGGTCTGGTCCCTATAAGCCGTCATTATTCCGGATCGATGACCCCGCATCCTATCACGTAATGTGAGGTCTGTCTTCCCGACATACGATAGTCCACATGGACAGGTCACCATGTAGATGACATGGTCTGTCGTGCAAGTGATGTAATGCTTGATCGGTATCCGTTTGCCCGTGTGTGGATGGGCAAATGAAGTGCTGGTCAGCATATGGCTGCATGTTACACAACCAGTGCACTTAAAACAGCCCTTCTTTTTGATCCATGTTTTCTTAGTATAACATTGAATGGGGTCATTGCGAACTAGTAGGTCCCTCAGATTACGGTTTCTCTTGTAGCTAATCAAGGGACGTTGTTGGAAGATTGAAGGGAGATTCTTATCAGCTTGTATCACGTCCCAGTGTCTGTATATCGTGTTTCTTATTTTTGTAGTTGCTGTATGGTAGGTCATAGGGAGAAACAATTGTGTTTTCATGGTTTTGGTGTTGGCACTGGAATCTAGGCGTACTCTGGCTCTTTGTTCAGCAATCTCCAATGTGCGGGGGGCATAGCCTCTGTCGATAAAACGTTGTTTCATTTCTGCCAGCTGGATGTTCATGTTAGAAGTATCACTATTGTAACGTAGGACTCTGAGGAACTGAGAAATGGGTAAAGAGTCTTTTAAATGTTGAGGGTGAAAACTGGTGGCTGATAGAATGGTATTTCTGTCTGTGTCTTTGCGGTATAAAGTGTAGCCAATTTTACCAGTTTTTTTGTACAATAGAACATCCAAAAAATGGATTTGGTCACAATGGTGATTAAGAGTAAATTTTATAGTAGTAGGTAACGTATTCAGATGTTGTACCATCTCTTCCAGTTCCTGATGTGTAGTGGTCCATAGGAGAAGGATGTCATCCACAAATCTAAAATACTTTAGTATTTTATTTGCATATGTGGAAAAAATATATTGCTGTTCAAACCATGACATGAAGATGTTGGCATATGATGGAGCCATGGCCGCCCCCATAGCGGTCCCAGACGTTTGCAAATAAAAATTACCCTCGAATTTGAAATAGTTGCAAGAGAGTGCGATAGTAAGTAATTCCAAAATAAACTCGATGGGGGGGCCTTTGTATGATGTACATTTGGACAAGTTAATGCGGACAGCTTCAATACCGTCTGCTTGTGGTATTGCTGTATATAAATTCTGAACGTCTAAAGTTGCAAACAGAAATTCACTTGGTATATTCTGACCTAGTTCTCTAAGTTGGTCTAGAAGATCCTGGGTGTCTTTAAGGCAAAATGGCAGCTCTTTGACACAATCTTGTAGGTAATGATCCACGTATTTGGCAATAGGTTCTAATAAACCACCTCTGGCCGAGACTATGGGTCTGCCAGGTGGATTATGACTGGACTTGTGGATCTTTGGCAGGGTGTACAATACAGGATGTATAGGATGGGTCACTTTGAGATATTTTGCTGTGTTTGAATTGATATAACCGGCCTGAAGGCCGATGTCGATGAGTTGTTGGATCTTTTGTTTAAATAACTGAACAGGATCATATGTGAGTTTCCGATATGTGGATATATCATTCAGTTGTCGCATAATTTCGCACTTGTATTGCTGGTATGATTGGATCACAACGCCTCCGCCTTTATCTGCGGGGCGAATTACAATATTCACATCATCACGGAGATCTTGAAGTGCAGCTTTATCATCCATGGTCAAATTAGGTCTGTGTTTAGGTGGTGTTTTTATAATTTTTAGCGCATCATTGTGTATAGTCTGTATAAAGGTTTTAATAGTCATGTTGTTTGATTTAATGTCTTTTTTCTCCTTCTGAATAAAAGGCTGTGATTGATGTGTAGAATCTTCCTTCCTATATTCATTGGCATATAGAGTACGTTGTACTTTGTACATATCAATTTCTACTGAAAATGACTGTGGTTTTTGAACCGGTATGAACGTCAAACCTTTACCCAAGAGGCTAAGAGTATACTACAGTTTTTGTCACCTATAGTATACACAATAGTATACATATGCTTGGTATAATCAATATATTCAGGAAAAATGTTTTGGTTTTGTTTTTGTTAAATAATTCATGACACGGTGTAATATGTCATGTGTTGTTGTTTATCTGAGGTTGTATTAACCTCATTTTAACCCCTTAAGACCGCGGGACAGTCTATGTCGCCCTTAAGGAAGTGGCTCTAAACGCCGCAGGGCGGCATAGAACATCCCCGTGATCTTATGAACTTACCCGGTCGCCGGGGATCCCACGCCGGCGATTGCAGAATGGGAACATACCTGGGAGTCCAGGAAGTCCCCCTCCTTCCTCTTCGGCCCCTCTGGGCCATGTGATCATGAGGTTCTAGCGAGTACCTCGCAATCACATGGACGGCACAGCCGTCCAAGGCATTGTCAGCAGGGGGAGTGCCTGTTATGACAGGTACTCCCCCTGCTGTCTGAAAAATAAATAAAACATGTTAAAACAGTGTAAAATTAAATAATATATACTTAGATCATAAGTATATATATATATATATATATATATATACACATATACACATACACTGTCTAAGTGTATTTTAATATTAATATATATATATATAATTATACACATATATATATATATATTCATATCAAAGTACACATACAAAGTACACGTACAATGGTATTTACTAAATATATATAGTTAAATGTATATATATATATATATATATATATATATATATATATATATATATATATATACACATATATATTTAACTATATATATTTAAACTAATATATATATATTCATATCAAAGTACACATACAAAGTACACGTACAATGGTATTTACTAAATATATATAGTTAAATGTATATGTATATATATATATATATATATATATATACATATACATTTAACTATATATATTTAGTAAATACCATTGTACGTGTACTTTGTATGTGTACTTTGATATGAATATATATATATATATATATATATATATATATGTATAATTATAGATATATATATATATATATATATATATATATATATATATTAATATTAAAATACACTTAGACAGTGTATATGTGTATATATATATATATATATATATATATATATATATATATACTTATGATCTAAGTATATATTATTTAATTTTACACTGTTTTAACATGTTTTATTTATTTTTCAGACAGCAGGGGGAGTACCTGTCATAACAGGCACTCCCCCTGCTGACAATGCCTTGGACGGCTGTGCCGTCCATGTGATTGCGAGGTCCTCGCTAGAACCTCATGATCACACATATATATATATATATATATATATATATATATATATATAAAATAAACAAATACTTAAAAACTTAAAAAAATAAAATAAAAAAAATAATAAAAAATAAATAAAAAATATATATATACCTGTATAATTTTGTTCTAACTGTATTTTAAAATTTACATATATATATATATATATATATATATATATATATAGAGGCAGTAAGGTGAGCACTCCAGAGGACTTGTTGAAACAATTTATTCAGTGAAGAAGAAAATCGACGTTTCGACCCTCAGGTCTCTATCAAGATACTAAACAGTACACTGTCGATTTTGGAGTGTTCACCTTACTGCCTCTATATCTATTTACGCTTTGCAGCACCAAGGCTTTTCTTCCCGGATTAACTTAAAGGTAGAGTGCCAGACTTTGTATATATTTTATATATATATATATATAATATATATATATATTGATATCAAAATATATATATATATATATATATATATATATATTGATATCAAAACCTACTGTCCTCCCCCCCTGGCCCCCACCCCTGAGCGGTGGGTGGGGGCCCTAAAAAAAAAAATAAGTGGGGGACCTACTGTCCCCCCAGTCCCCACCCCTGAGTGGTGGGTGGGGGCCCTAAATAAAAATCCCCCCCCCAGTCAAAGGTGACTAGGGGTTCCCAAGCCCCTAGTCACCCACCCCCCACCCCAAAATCTTAGTTTTTCAGCCCCAAAAAAGGCCAAATAAAAAGCCATAAGAACCCACGCAATTTAAAAAAAATAAATAAAAAAAAAAGCGAGCGCAAAAAAATAATAATCCATCTTCACCCATGGAGGGCTCCATGCAGAGTGAGCTCTGCAGGGCGGGGAAGGCTTATAAAGCCTTGAAACACCCTGCAATTAGGCTAAAAACACTCTGATTGGCTGGTTTAAGCCAAATAGAGTGCTCTTTGTCATGTTACACAGCGTGGGAAAATTCTAAAGAACTTTCCCACACTGTGTAAAATGACACAGAACACTCTGATTTGTTAGATTCCCAGCCCACCAATCAGAGTGCTCTTTGTCATTTTACACAGAGTGGGAAAATTCCAAAGAACTTTCCCACGCTGTGTAAAATGACACAGAACACTCTGATTGGTTAGATTCCAAGCCCACCAATCAGAGTGCTCTTTGTCATTTTACACAGAGTGGGAAAATTCCAAAGAACTTTCCCACGCTGTGTAAAATGACACAGAACACTCTGATTGGTTAGATTCCAAGCCCACCAATCAGAGTTCTCAAAAGAAGACGTCAAATGGTAAGTTTCATTTTTCTTCACAGGTTAGTTATTTTATTCCCCCTTCACTATTTTTTAGGGTGAGGGGGGTAGGTAGGGGGTAACTTTTTTGGGGGTGGGGGGGTGGGTGACTAGGGGCTTGGGGACCCCTAGTCACCTTTGATTGGGGGGATTTGTATTTAGGGCCCCTACCCACCGCTCAGGGGTGGGGGTCAGAGGGGGAGGACAGTAGGTCCCCCCCTCATTATTTTTATAGCCCCCACCCATCGCGCAGGGGTGGGGGCCGGGGGAGGACAGTAGGTACCCCTCTCATTATTTTTATGGCCCCCACCCACCGCGCAGGGGTGGGGGCCGGTGGGGAGGACAGTAGGCCCCCCCTCATTATTTTTATGGCCCCCATCCACCGCGCAGGGGTGGGGGCGGGAGGAGGACAGTAGGTCCTCCCCCAATTGTGATTTATGGCCCCCACCCACCGCGCAGGGGTGAAGGGCTGGGGGGAGGACAGTAGGTCCCCCCCTCATTATTTTTATGGCCCCTACCCACCGCGCAGGGGTGGGGGAGGGGGGGAGGACAGTAGGTCCTCCCCATTGAGATTTATGGCCCCCACTCACCGCGCAGGGGTGGGGGCCGGGGGGAGGACAGTAGGTCCCCCCCTCATTATTTTTATGGCCCTCACCCACCACGCAGGGGTGGGTGCGGGGGGAGGACAGTAGGTCCCCCCCCCAGTGTGTATCAGGGTCCCTGAGGACAGGTGTCAATCCATATCCTCCAAATTACCCTATGTAGGGGGAACAGTCCCTATTCTGCTCTGTGTCAGTGTGTCTCAGGGATCCTTAGGATAGGCGTCAATCCATATCTGCCAAGTGACCCTATGTAGGGAGAACAGTCCCTATTCTTCTCTGTGTCAGTGTGTATCAGGGATCCTTAGGATAGGTGTCAATCCATATCTGCCAAGTGACCCTATGTAGGGGGAACAGTCCCTATTCTGCTCTGTGTCAGTGTGTATCAGGGTCTCTGAGGACAGGTGTCAATCCATATCTGCCAAGTGACCCTATGTAGGGGGAACAGTCCCCATTCTGCTCTGTGTCAGTGTGTATCAGGGATCCTTAGGATAGGTTTCAATCCATATCTGCCAAGTGACCCTATATAGGAGGAACATGCCCTATTCTGCTCTGTGTCAGTGTGTATCAGGGATCCTTAGGATAGGTGTCAATCCATATCTGCCAATTGACCCTATGTAGGGGGAACAGTCTCTGTTCTGCTCTGTGTCAGTGTGTATCATGGTCTCTGAGGACAGGTGTCAATCCATACCTGCCAAGTGACCCTATATAGGGGGAACAGTCTCTATTCTGCTCTGTGTCAGTGTTTATCATGGTCTCTGAGGACAGGTGTCAATCCATACCTGCTAAGTGACCCTATGTAGGGGGAACAGTCTCATTTCTGCTCTGTGTCAGTGTGTATCAGGGATCCTTAGGATGTCAGTATGTGTGTATCTTTGTCCTTTTGTATCGTTCATGTGTTTGTGTGTGTATTCCTGTGGGCGGGATTTAGAGGTGGGCCCTGGTGGCGGGTTCGGAGGCAGGCCCCCGGGGGCCCAGACCCTGAGCTGTGATAGCGGCCACATTATTTCAGATGGCGGCCCTGTACACAATATATGTGACAAAATTGGATTTCTGCTTGTACTGTGATATTTTCAGACTGTTTTGTTTCTGTTATAGAAGCAGTGACAGGAAGTTGGAAAATGTTAGCACTATGTTCAGGGGGTATTGGTGAGTCGTGTTCCTGACTGATAGGCTTGTGGAAGTTAGGTAATAATTTATTATATACTATTCTGCTTTTTGCTTGTTGCTTTGTCCATTTAGTTTTGTAAATATGATAATTTTACTAATAAATAATTAATGTGAATATTTGTGGCTGTTATAGTGTGCATTCTATACCTTTGTATATACTATGTTCGATAACAATTTTTATTTTAATTTTTGTCCTCTGCATTGTTTTTATTATATTATAATAGCTTACTGGTAGGAGACAATCATGTTTGTTTGTTTTTTGTTACTTTAAACTTTCATTCTTATTTTATTTTGTAGTATTTTAAGTATTATTTTACTTGTAAAAGTAAGTTAACAGCTCTGAAGGTCAGAAGTATGCAATCGTTAATATCATATAAATAATACAAGAACACACTAATATGATTTATATATTTCAATTGTGAAGATTGATGAAGTGCTTTTAATATAATAGTACCTTTATTACAATGACAAATACATCCTTCCTAAAGAATTTTCAGGTTAACATGGATGCATTCTTTTCAGTAATTGCTTTGTAAATTAAATTTGATATTTACCGAAATAATGTAAAAATATCTACAAAAATATAAAGCTTTGATATAAGTACACCATTATAATGTTTAATGTTTTACTTGACAGATTCATATATACTTGTCTACAGGTATTTGGAGGGAGTTGGGCATTCATTGAGCCAATTGCTACCAGACATAAATATCCCTGACTGTTTGGGGAAATATTTTGCTCCCCCATGGACCCACCATTGTTTTTTTTTTTTTTTTTTAATATGTCTCTATTTTATTTTGTCATTATTTAATTTATGCCACAATTAACATTTGGAGATATATTTAAGCTCACCACATGCATTTGTTGACCACGCCAAAGCAAAGAGCATTAAAGAGAGACCATAGGCATCAATCATTAAACAACCAATGCAATAAAGGAAGTTCAAACCTTAGGCCTCTATTTACAGGAAATGTTTAAAAGGCTGTGCAGGGAGGTGTGACTGTGGCTGTATAACCAAAGTGATCTATACGCCAAAGCTAAAGTTCTTTTGATGCCTATAGTACCCCCCCAAAGTACTCCACTTTAACACAATCAACAAATGCAAGTGGTGAGCTCATGCAAAACATATAATTTGAAATTTACATTGAACTATTACTTTGGAAAATAGCCCTACTTGACTTTCCTTTTCCTTTACATTTTTTTTTTTTAATTTGTATTTTATTGGAGTTTCCAATTCCAAAAAATATCTGCGTCAAGGTATGAGGTTACAAAAGGTAAGAATAAAACATATGCATAGAACATATATAACATATAGCATATTTAACATTTTTATCAAAGCATGTTTATCAAAGCATATTTATCAAAGCATATGTAAGTCACGACGTCTTAGTATGCATTGTGGGCTATGTGTGATAGACTCTTGGACCTTGCTAAACTACTGAGACTAGGAGAGACCGTCGTTAACGGTGTTACATACGCATCTAGGCATACAAATCGGAGCTTGTGTGAGCCAAATACTTAAGATCTATGAAGGAGATCTGTTGCCTTTATGTGTGGTCTCTGTGAAGTCTCATTAGGTGTGGTGTGTGATGAAGTATGATAAACATATGTCAAGGTATAAGGTGATAAGATTAGATATGTACCATAAACAGCATATAGTATAGCCAACTTGTATATCAATCATAGGTAGGTAACGACATATCAGTGTGCAATGTGGTTTATACATATTAGCTTCTAGGACTCTGCTCAGTAGCAGGCATGTACGTGTAGTGCACACCATTAGCTCTGTAGTACACGTGCAGTAAGGAGTATAGGCTGGTAAACTGAATGCTTAAGAGCCAACGAGTAGGATTGCTCCTGGTGTGTGTAGTCTCTACAAAGGCAGTCACTTAGGTGAGGTATATGATACTCCCAGTACTAGCATGTAATATAAAACATTTAACTGAAGGGTATTCATTATCTGAAAGTCAAGTGGATATCCTCTGGTTGGGGGCTAACAGGTGGTCAATATGATTGTGTGGCTGCATTTGCCGTTAATTTTGTTATGGTTCATAATTATGGACCGTGGAATGTTGTGCAGGTATTATGTCCTGTTGCCAAGTAGCTGGCGGTCTTAGAGGACCGTTATTAGCGATGTATAGCTACAGGAGACGTGGTTTAGCCAGGGGTCGAACTTGTGGGTTTAACGGGTGGATTCTGGTGAGTCCCTGTGCACCTATCCCTGGCTTCTGGGCTTTCGCAGGTAGTATTGAGGTAGCTGTCAGTTTTTGGAGGAAAGTTTCTTTGTTCTCAGGGGATGAGAGGGTAAGTATGTCGTTACCCTGTGCTACTAGTAGAGAGCCGTCCGCTCCCCACCGGTATCTAATCCGCGCCTCTCTCAGCTGCTTGGCCACCAGTATCAGCTGTCTCTTGACTGCAAGGACAGCAAAAGGGAGGTCTCCGTATATGGCTATCTCACAGCCTTCAAAGTGAATGGTGCCCAGCTCTCTCGACTTGGCCATGATTGCGGATTGGGTTGTGACGTCTCTGGTCGCAGCTATCACGTCTCTTGGGGCATCCGCTGGGGCAGCTGCCGCTTTACGGACCCGGAACGCTGATGTCAGTGCTTCTGAGTTCGTATTGCCTCCTATGTCTAGCGAGGCCATGAAGCGTCGAAGGAAGGGCAGTACAGCGTCCCCCTCAATATGCTCCGGAATGCCGCGGAGGCGGATGTTCCTCCTCCTGTGTCTGGACTCCATCACTAACATCGACTTGGTAAGTTTCTGTACTTGGTCTGTTAGTGCTTGCAGACTGGTGTGAGACTCTTGCATACTCTGGGCTGTAGTTGCTTCTTTAGTCTCGAGTGCTGCGACCCGCTGTTTGAGGGTCCCTATTTCCGTGTCTAGGAGGTCAGCCTTCCAAACCCTCCGCATATCCAGCAGGAGGTTATTAATGTCTCTTTTTGTAGCTGGTGAGGAGTCTTCCTCCGATTCCGACTCATTATAGTGGGTCTCCTCTGACTGTGTGGTCTGGGTGTCTTCCTCCTCTTGGTAATTCTCTAAGGCCTCATCCTCGCTGGGCGGGTCGGGCGACATTTTGGCTTGGGCCCGCGGCGTAGGCCTCTCAAAGGATAATCTTATGTGTGGCAATTTTGGAGCCTCTGGATGGCGAGGTTTTTTGTTTTTTCGCCCCATATTACTTTCTGTACGAGGGCGGTTGGCTCTCAGCTTGTTTAAGTTTTTAGTTTCCGTGTTTAAATCGTCTTTTTCTGCTATCTGGGACGGAGCTCTGTATAAACACGTCTTCTCTGTTGCTCGGTTGGCAACGCCCCCCCACCATTGCTTTTTAGTGTCTTTTAAGTAGCCACCTGATTCTCCCAGCATACCCAGGAACTCCTTACCCAAAAATGTATGTTAAGTCCTGGAATGTGGGTTGTTGCCATATAAATTCCAACATGGGGCTCATAAGAATTATAATAACAAGCAGCATCAGAAAGGAACATGCTATGATATGCCTGGTCTACATCCTAACTACTGTTTGAGGTAGTCCTTATGTCCTATATAGCATATGAAATTGAGCAGGGTTGCCATCAGAAATTGTAGGGCCTCTAACACAGCTCAGGGTCTGGGTCCCCTGGGGGCCACCTCCAAGCCCGCCCCAGGGCCTGCCTCCAAATCTCACCCACAGGAATACACACACAAACACATGCATTGATACAAAAGGACACAGATGAATACAAAGATACACAGATACTGACACACACACATACATACTAACAGAAACACATATTAAAACAAACATACACACATATAGGCATACATAATGGCACACACATACTGAAACAGACATACACATATACAGACATACATAGTAAAACACAGACACACATGCATAAGGATATACAGAAACACACATACATACAGACATATATACAGACATACATACTGATATACATACATTCACACACATACACAGCTCATTTTTCAGCCACCCTCCTGTTTCTCACCTTTTCCTTGCAGAAGGGTGGATGGGGCTAATGGGCGTTGGTGTGGGCTCTCCCTCTTCACGGCCTCCATGCAGTCTCTCCTCCCGCGCGGCGTGAGCTGGGAGGAAGTGACTTTCTGTAACTTCTTCCCAGCAGCACTTGCAGTGCAGCGCTGACCAGGCCCCCTGAAGATATATTGCCCATCGGGTCGCCCTAAATGCTTGGGTCACTCGATGGGCCCCATCATCATGTGGGCCCTGCTGCATCTCTACCCGCGGGGCCCGGGTGACCAGGCCCCACAGGGCCACCGGGCCTGTGACATCTGTTATTGTTGTCACCCCTGATCACATGGACGGCATAGCCGTCCAAGGCAGTGCCAGCAGGGGGAGTGCCTGGAATGACAGGTACTCCCCCTGCTGTCTGAAATTCAAATAAAATCAGTTAACACAGTGTAAAAATAAGATTATATATACTTAGATCATATATATATTTATTATATATATGATCTAAGTATATATATACACATATACACATAAATATACATACACTGTCTACATGTATTTTAATATTAATATATACATAATTATATATATATATTAATATAAAAATACACGTACAATGATATTGATTAAATATATATATATAATTTTTATTATATATATATTTATATATAATAAAAAGTAAATAAATATATAAATACGTTAAAAAATAAAATTAAAAAATAATACAAAATAAATAGATAAAAAATATATAAACATGCAAAATTTCGTTCTAACTGTATTTTAAAATTAATATATATATATTGATATCAAAATACATGTAGAACGAAATAATATATATATCTATATACATATACAGATGAAAAGAGTGCACTCGAAAGGTCTTCTTAAAGATATAAACAATTTATTGTGCCAAATTTCAAAGACATACAAGTCGACGTTTCAGTCCTCGTGGGACTTTTTTCAAGACAATGAAAGGCGGAAAAAAAGTGATTTAAATATACCTTACAGGTGATTTGATTGGAGAGTAGGTTATATGAAAGAGAGGCTGTGCAAACGTGAAAGTGATTACTCAACTTTGAAATAGGGATTAACCCCTTACGTGCCTAATAGAAAGGCCTGAAAGTGAGTGTGGTTACGGCCAAATGTCTAATAATCTGCACTCGCAGACATATTAAAATTCAAGGATAAGAAATATCGAAGCCACCTTAGATTGACTAAGTGTTTAAGAATCTATTTGAATATTTAAACAAATTTGTTAAACAAAGTTAAACAATACCTTACGATTGCTACATTTTTAAACAATAACATAAGGTGGCTACGTTTTTAAATTGGAATTCCAAGTGCCAAGTGGTTGCAGACCTATTTATAGATACATTGTAGAAAAAAACTTCAGAGTATATTTGAATAACCCTAGGGATATTATGTATATACTTACTTAATTGTATTACAAATTAACGGCCATACAGTCTATGGAGTATAACAGGAGCATCCATAAGCTAACATACCTAGCTAAATAAAAATTAAAATTAATATATGATTAATATATGATTGATTTAACAAAAAGTCTCATGAGTTAATCACCAATAATGGTTTTTCTGTGACCTTTAGTACAGATATGTATCAATTACTATTATTTACGAAACTGTGGCTTCTTTATCTTTTCGGGATGAAGCAGCTGAGTGGGTTGATTTCATTAAGTCCCCCCGGGGACAAAGTTCCTAATGTGAAGATCCAAAAGGCTTCTCTTTGAAGAAGTAGGACATCTCTGTCACCCCCCCTGTTCGGGGCCGGAACATGTTCAATGCCCATAAATTTCAATGTGGGCAGTGTATGCCCTATTTCCAGAAAATGTTTGGCTATGGGGGTGGTTGCTATGCCGCTGGATAACGCAGTCCTGATGGTAGATCTGTGTCCCCTCATGCGCTCCCTGAGGTCATTAGACGTTTTGCCGATGTACATGAGTCCACATGGGCAGGTGATGCGATAGACTACGTGTGTAGTGGTGCACGTGATCCTTTGCCGTATCCTGTATTCTTTACCTGAACAAGGGTGGTAAAACGCTTTGCCCGGGGTCATACTATTGCAAGCCATGCACTTCAAACAACGATAACAGCCTGGACTTTGAACAGACTGATGCGCCATAGATGTATCTGTATGAACCAGATAATCTCTCAGGTTCCTGTTTCTCCTATAACTAATCATATTGGTATTCTGGAATATCGTCGGTAGTGTCTTGTCTTTTTTAAGAACCTCCCAGTTGTGTCTTATTTTCTGGGACATCTCACCCGATAGTGAATGGAACGTTTGGGGGAAGATCATTCTATTTTGGTTGCTTTTAATTTTAGGGCCATCAGTATAGTTTTTGAGTGCTTTTGAATATGCACACTCCAGCATCTGTCTTGGATATCCACGTTGTGAAAATTTTTCAAACATTTCTTGTACCTGGTTTGCTGCTTTTGTAGAGTCAGAGTTGTTCCTCAGTATTCTCATAAATTGAGATACCGGTAAAGATTTTATGAGGTTGGGTGGATGGTGACTGCTGGCGTGTAGTAACGTATTGCGGTCAGTTTCCTTTGCAAATAAAGTATACCCCAGCTTGTTATTTTCTATAAAGATACGAAGATCCAGGAAGTCGATTTGTTTGTTATTAATTTGATGGGTAAGTCTTACTGGTGAATCCAATTGATTCAGTGACCCTATCATGTCATGTAGACTTTGTTCCTCACCCGTCCATATGATGAACACGTCATCGATATATCTCAGGTATTTCAGAATATGATGACCATATTTTTGGAGAATGTGTACCTGTTCATATGCATGCATGTATGCATTAGCATACATGGGTGCCATAGGGGCACCCATCGATGTCCCAGATATTTGTATGTAGAATGCTTTTTCAAATCGAAAATAATTGAGTGTAAGACATAATTCCAATAATTCAAGTATATATTCAATCGGGGGCTCTATACGTTCTTGGTACTGTGTTAGTACTTGGCGCATCGCCTGGATTCCCTCCTCGTGGGGAATTATGGTGTATAAACTGCTTACGTCAATGGCTGCTAAGAAAACTCCTTGTGGGGGGAGTTCTATAGAATTTAAGGCTGCTATGACTTGCGCCGAGTCTTTGACATAGGTAGGTAGTGACATTACCGGTTTTTTAAATTTTGTGTCTAACCATTTCCCTATGGGTTCTAACAATCCCCCGATCGCCGATACTATCGGTCGTCCTGGTGGGCGCTCCAGGTTTTTGTGAACCTTAGGCACTGTGTATATGATCGGGCACCGAGGGTGGGTTTCAAATAAGTACTCATATTCCGTAGTGGTGAGGTAACCTGCTTCTAAACCCCTTTGCAGTGTCTGTTGAACAACTTTACTGAATTCATAGGTGGGATCTATTAGCGTGTATTCATAGACTCTGGTATCCTTTAGTTGTTTAAGGATTTCCTCCTTATAGTCGTCATATTGTTGGACGACTATAGCGCCCCCCTTGTCCGCTGGACGTATGGTAATGGACATATCTTTAGCCAGGCTGTTTAAGGCTTCTCTTTCATCTTTAGATAAATTAGGGCGTCTTTGGTTCCGGGTAGTTGTAACCTTCATTGTATCAAATTTTAACATTTGTGAAAATGTTTTTAATGTAGGGTTTAAGTTGGAGGGGTCAAAGGTACTTCTCATTTTAAACTTTTCGCTGTTCTCCTCAATTTGATGTTGTTGATTAGAATTTTTAAAGAAATCTGCTAAACGGAGTTTTCTGTTAAATTGAAATTGCTCAATTTCCCATTGGAATTTGTTAATATTAGCAGTCGGAACAAATGAAAGTCCTTTATTTAGAAGCATAATTTCTGTAGTGGTGAGGTTTCTAGTGGATAGATTAATGATAGGGTTAACTAGCGTCTCCTTGGCGGTCGTCCCCTGTGTCCAGTGCCTTTTCCCTTTCTGTCCCCTCCTGGTGTAGTTTTGATGTTTGGGGGGCGCTCTGTGCCTTGGTGGTTCCCACTTGTTGTTTCTCTCACCAGGCCAAGTCCCGGTTCTAAAAAAGACGTATTATATGATGCTGTGGTATTAGAGTAAGCCCCCTCTCTTTGCGAATCCTTGTAATCAGAGTCAGATGCCGACTCTCCAGAGGTAAAGTCGACAGTAGATGCAATGGGTTTTCTAATTCTAGGCTTGTAGGTTCTATATGCGGGTCTGGTGTTATCTCCTGATAGCCACCTGTATACTCTATGCTCTGAGTAATCTGCTTGTACTTTGGTAAGTTTTTCTCTTTTGAACCTGACCAAATCGTTTTTATATTGTTTCAGGTCTTCTGTTAGTTTCTGAATCAATGTGTCACAGTTGGGTGCTGTAATAGTAGTTGTATGCAATACTTCATAATTTGAGATTTTAAATTTAGTGATTTTTAGTTCACGACCTACCTCCTCGATCACCACCAGCATCAGGTCCAGGGAACACTTGTTTAGTATACCAATCCACTTCCGACACACTTCAGGGTTATTTCTTCCAATAGTTGGGACGTTTTTAATCCGAAAACCTCTGGGGATTTTTTTCATGCGGTAATAGTCGGATAAGTAGGTGGCATGTAGTTCGAGATCAATTTGTCTTTGTTTAAGTTTAAGCAAATTTCTAATGACGTCCCGAGGTTCAGTAGATACTGGTAGGTCTGAGTCCGTTTGCGGCCACAAAATCGCCGCGGCTTCTGCTTCTGTGTATTGCAGCACCTCTGCGTGGTCTGCATACGCTCTGGCTCTAGTCAGGAATTCCTCCATAAATCAAATCCTTGAAAACGATATGACTCTCCTGGGTCTGGTGCGTGGATTGAGCCCTGGCTTGACAAGCTCTCCGTAATCAATACAAACTGCAAATGTCCCGCACTCAATGTACCGGTCTTGTGCTTGCCTCGGTGCTGCCTCAGCCTTCAATATATACAGATGAAAAGAGTGCACTCGAAAGGTCTTCTTAAAGATATAAACAATTTATTGTGCCAAATTTCAAAGACATACAAGTCGACGTTTCAGTCCTCGTGGGACTTTTTTCAAGACAATGAAAGGCGGAAAAAAGTGATTTAAATATACCTTACAGGTGATTTGATTGGAGAGTAGGTTATATGAAAGAGAGGCTGTGCAAACGTGAAAGTGATTACTCAACTTTGAAATAGGGATTAACCCCTTACGTGCCTAATAGAAAGGCCTGAAAGTGAGTGTGGTTACGGCCAAATGTCTAATAATCTGCACTCGCAGACATATTAAAATTCAAGGATAAGAAATATCGAAGCCACCTTAGATTGACTAAGTGTTTAAGAATCTATTTGAATATTTAAACAAATTTGTTAAACAAAGTTAAACAATACCTTACGATTGCTACATTTTTAAACAATAACATAAGGTGGCTACGTTTTTAAATTGGAATTCCAAGTGCCAAGTGGTTGCAGACCTATTTATAGATACATTGTAGAAAAAAACTTCAGAGTATATTTGAATAACCCTAGGGATACTATGTATATACTTACTTAATTGTAGTAAGTCTCTTAAATCACTTTTTTTCCGCATTTCATTGTCTTGAAAAAAGTCCCACGAGGACTGAAACGTCGACTTGTATGTCTTTGAAATTTGGCACAATAAATTGTTTATATCTTTAAGAAGACCTTTCGAGTGCACTCTTTTCATCTGTATATATTGAAGGCTGAGGCAGCACCGAGGCAAGCACAAGACCGGTACATTGAGTGCGGGACATTTGCAGTTTGTATTGATTACGGAGAGCTTGTCAAGCCAGGGCTCAATCCACGCACCAGACCCAGGAGAGTCATATCGTTTTCAAAGATTTGATTTATGGAGGAATTCCTGACTAGAGCCGGAGCGTATGCAGACCACGCAGAGGTGCTGCAATACACAGAAGCAGACGCCGCGGCGATTTTGTGGCCGCAAACGGACTCGGACCTACCAGTATCTACTGAACCTCGGGACGTCATTAGAAATTTGCTTAAACTTAAACAAAGACAAATTGATCTCGAACTACATGCCACCTACTTATCCGACTATTACCGCATGAAAAAAATCCCCAGAGGTTTTCGGATTAAAAACGTCCCAACTATTGGAAGAAATAACCCTGAAGTGTGTCGGAAGTGGATTGGTATACTAAACAAGTGTTCCCTGGACCTGATGCTGGTGGTGATCGAGGAGGTAGGTCGTGAACTAAAAATCACTAAATTTAAAATCTCAAATTATGAAGTATTGCATACAACTACTATTACAGCACCCAACTGTGACACATTGATTCAGAAACTAACAGAAGACCTGAAACAATATAAAAACGATTTGGTCAGGTTCAAAAGAGAAAAACTTACCAAAGTACAAGCAGATTACTCAGAGCATAGAGTATACAGGTGGCTATCAGGAGATAACACCAGACCCGCATATAGAACCTACAAGCCTAGAATTAGAAAACCCATTGCATCTACTGTCGACTTTACCTCTGGAGAGTCGGCATCTGACTCTGATTACAAGGATTCGCAAAGAGAGGGGGCTTACTCTAATACCACAGCATCATATAATACGTCTTTTTTAGAACCGGGACTTGGCCTGGTGAGAGAAACAACAAGTGGGAACCACCAAGGCACAGAGCGCCCCCCAAACATCAAAACTACACCAGGAGGGGACAGAAAGGGAAAAGGCACTGGACACAGGGGACGACCGCCAAGGAGACGCTAGTTAACCCTATCATTAATCTATCCACTAGAAACCTCACCACTACAGAAATTATGCTTCTAAATAAAGGACTTTCATTTGTTCCGACTGCTAATATTAACAAATTCCAATGGGAAATTGAGCAATTTCAATTTAACAGAAAACTCCGTTTAGCAGATTTCTTTAAAAATTCTAATCAACAACATCAAATTGAGGAGAACAGCGAAAAGTTTAAAATGAGAAGTACCTTTGACCCCTCCAACTTAAACCCTACATTAAAAACATTTTCACAAATGTTAAAATTTGATACAATGAAGGTTACAACTACCCGGAACCAAAGACGCCCGAATTTATCTAAAGATGAAAGAGAAGCCTTAAACAGCCTGGCTAAAGATATGTCCATTACCATACGTCCAGCGGACAAGGGGGGCGCTATAGTCGTCCAACAATATGACGACTATAAGGAGGAAATCCTTAAACAACTAAAGGATACCAGAGTCTATGAATACACGCTAATAGATCCCACCTATGAATTCAGTAAAGTTGTTCAACAGACACTGCAAAGGGGTTTAGAAGCAGGTTACCTCACCACTACGGAATATGAGTACTTATTTGAAACCCACCCTCGGTGCCCGATCATATACACAGTGCCTAAGGTTCACAAAAACCTGGAGCGCCCACCAGGACGACCGATAGTATCGGCGATCGGGGGATTGTTAGAACCCATAGGGAAATGGTTAGACACAAAATTTAAAAAAACGGTAATGTCACTACCTACCTATGTCAAAGACTCGGCGCAAGTCATAGCAGCCTTAAATTCTATAGAACTCCCCCCACAAGGAGTTTTCTTAGCAGCCATTGACGTAAGCAGTTTATACACCATAATTCCCCACGAGGAGGGAATCCAGGCGATGCGCCAAGTACTAACACAGTACCAAGAACGTATAGAGCCCCCGATTGAATATATACTTGAATTATTGGAATTATGTCTTACACTCAATTATTTTCGATTTGAAAAAGCATTCTACATACAAATATCTGGGACATCGATGGGTGCCCCTATGGCACCCATGTATGCTAATGCATACATGCATGCATATGAACAGGTACACATTCTCCAAAAATATGGTCATCATATTCTGAAATACCTGAGATATATCGATGACGTGTTCATCATATGGACGGGTGAGGAACAAAGTCTACATGACATGATAGGGTCACTGAATCAATTGGATTCACCAGTAAGACTTACCCATCAAATTAATAACAAACAAATCGACTTCCTGGATCTTCGTATCTTTATAGAAAATAACAAGCTGGGGTATACTTTATTTGCAAAGGAAACTGACCGCAATACGTTACTACACGCCAGCAGTCACCATCCACCCAACCTCATAAAATCTTTACCGGTATCTCAATTTATGAGAATACTGAGGAACAACTCTGACTCTACAAAAGCAGCAAACCAGGTACAAGAAATGTTTGAAAAATTTTCACAACGTGGATATCCAAGACAGATGCTGGAGTGTGCATATTCAAAAGCACTCAAAAACTATACTGATGGCCCTAAAATTAAAAGCAACCAAAATAGAATGATCTTCCCCCAAACGTTCCATTAACTATCGGGTGAGATGTCCCAGAAAATAAGACACAACTGGGAGGTTCTTAAAAAAGACAAGACACTACCGACGATATTCCAGAATACCCCTATGATTAGTTATAGGAGAAACAGGAACCTGAGAGATTATCTGGTTCATACAGATACATCTATGGTGCATCAGTCTGTTCAAAGTCCAGGCTGTTATCGTTGTTTGAAGTGCATGGCTTGCAATAGTATGACCCCGGGCAAAGCGTTTTACCACCCTCGTTCAGGTAAAGAATACAGGATACGGCAAAGGATCACGTGCACCACTACACACGTAGTCTATCGCATCACCTGCCCATGTGGACTCATGTACATCGGCAAAACGTCTAATGACCTCAGGGAGCGCATGAGGGGACACAGATCTACCATCAGGACTGCGTTATCCAGCGGCATAGCAACCACCCCCATAGCCAAACATTTTCTGGAAATAGGGCATACACTGCCCACATTGAAATTTATGGGCATTGAACATGTTCCGGCCCCGAACAGGGGGGGTGACAGAGATGTCCTACTTCTTCAAAGAGAAGCCTTTTGGATCTTCACATTAGGAACTTTGTCCCCGGGGGGACTTAATGAAATCAACCCACTCAGCTGCTTCATCCCGAAAAGATAAAGAAGCCACAGTTTCGTAAATAATAGTAATTGATACATATCTGTACTAAAGGTCACAGAAAAACCATTATTGGTGATTAACTCATGAGACTTTTTGTTAAATCAATCATATATTAATCATATATTAATTTTAATTTTTATTTAGCTAGGTATGTTAGCTTATGGATGCTCCTGTTATACTCCATAGACTGTATGGCCGTTAATTTGTAATACAATTAAGTAAGTATATACATAGTATCCCTAGGGTTATTCAAATATACTCTGAAGTTTTTTTCTACAATGTATCTATAAATAGGTCTGCAACCACTTGGCACTTGGAATTCCAATTTAAAAACGTAGCCACCTTATGTTATTGTTTAAAAATGTAGCAATCGTAAGGTATTGTTTAACTTTGTTTAACAAATTTGTTTAAATATTCAAATAGATTCTTAAACACTTAGTCAATCTAAGGTGGCTTCGATATTTCTTATCCTTGAATTTTAATATGTCTGCGAGTGCAGATTATTAGACATTTGGCCGTAACCACACTCACTTTCAGGCCTTTCTATTAGGCACGTAAGGGGTTAATCCCTATTTCAAAGTTGAGTAATCACTTTCACGTTTGCACAGCCTCTCTTTCATATAACCTACTCTCCAATCAAATCACCTGTAAGGTATATTTAAATCACTTTTTTTCCGCCTTTCATTGTCTTGAAAAAAGTCCCACGAGGACTGAAACGTCGACTTGTATGTCTTTGAAATTTGGCACAATAAATTGTTTATATCTTTAAGAAGACCTTTCGAGTGCACTCTTTTCATCTGTATATATTGAAGGCTGAGGCAGCACCGAGGCAAGCACAAGACCGGTACATTGAGTGCGGGACATTTGCAGTTTGTATCTATATACATAGGTATATACGTACATATCACTAAATATATACCTATATATAAATAAAAATAATAAAAAAAATTATATACATATATATGCACACATATATATATATATACACACCTATATATATAATAATTCTACGCATATATTTATGTAATAATTTTACATAATTAGGTCATTTTATTAATTACAATTAGCGGGACCTGTCTGACAACCTATAGGGAATTTAATTTGCTAGCACTATATTTAACCCTGTAACTTTCCAAGACACCATAAAACCTGTACATGGGGGGTACTGTTTTACTCGGAAGACTTCGCTGAACACAAATATTAGTGTTTCAAAACAGTAAAATATATTACAACGACGATATCGTCAGTGACAGTTACATTTTTTGCATTTTTCACACACAGATGGCACTTACACTGACGATATAATTGTTGTGATACGTTTTACTGTTTTGAAACACTAATATTTGTGTTCAGCGAAGTCTCCTGAGTATAACAGTACCCCTCATGTACAGGTTTTATGGTGTTTTCAAAAGTTACAGAGTCAAATATAAGGTTTGTGTTTCAGTTTTTTCACATTAAAATTCGCCAGGTTGCCTTTGAGACCGTATGGTAGCCCAGGAATGAAAATTATCTCCATGATGGCATACCATTTGCAATAGTAGACAACCCAGGGTATTGCAAATAGGGTATGTTTTTTTTTTTTTTAGCAGCCACTTAGTCACAAACACTGGCCAAAATTTGCGTTCAAATTAGTTTTTTGCATTTTCAAATATTAACACTAACTTTGGCCAGTGTTTGTGACCAAGTGGCTACTAAAAAAGACTGGACATACTCCATTTGCAATACCTTGGGTTGTCTACTTTTGCAAATGGTATGCCATCATGGGGGTAATTCTTATTTCTGGGCTACCATATGGTCTCAAAGGCAACGTAACCAATCTGGCGAATTTCAATGTGAAAAAACTGAAATATGTAACATTTGACCCTATAACTTCCCAAAACACCATAAAACCTGTACATAGGGGGTACTGTTTTACACGTGAGACATCGCTGAATACAAATATGTGTATTGTATTGCAGTAAAAGCAAACAGTATTATGACATTCACAGTTAGAATGTCACGTAGAACTAAAACATTTTTAAAAAATCTTATTTTCTCTCATTTTTGTAATTTTTTTTCATATTAAATTATGTTCCATACCTAAATATTTGATGTTAAACGAAAGCCCTGTTTCCCCTGAATAAAATGATATATAATAAGTGTGGGTGCATTTAATATGAAAGAGGTGAATTACGGTTGGACAGACATGTAGCGCAAATGCCAGGTTTTGTTTACGTTTTTTTTGGATCACAACTTGTACATTTGGCTGCGGTCTTAAGGGGTTAATATCCCTGCATATATGTCTTCTGTCAGTGAAATGTGCAACTAATAATAACCTTCAGCTCATCCTAGCAATGTCTTGAGCATTTATTGTTCTTCTTAACACACAAATCAAAGATGGAAGGCTTTCCATAAGAAATCAAAGTACTATGATGTGTATAATAAAATGTAAAACCCAGTGCAAAATAGCCAGGTGGAAGCCTTGTTGTTGTAAGGTGGTAATTTCAGGAGAATTTTTCTTTTTTATTTTACTGAAGAAATTAAGTGGTGTTTTCTTCTATCGCCAGTGGAGGTGTGGGTGTGTTCTGCCTGGTTAATAGGTACCAAGGCTATTCAAGTGAGCCAGACCACATGAGTGGATTTAGCCATTTTTATACTACTTATGATAACAGTATTGCACCATACGTCTTCTTCTCCTTTGAGGTATTATTCTGGTGAAAGAAAGAGGTGTCCAAAGAAGCGGGAGTCATTAAGAGGCTCCATAGCACCACATGAAAGAGACATTAATTTAAAACTGTAAAAAATGTGAGTTGGAATTTCTTGCGCCAACAAAATAACTTTGCATGCCCTGGATGTGTATTTTATATGCACTATTGTTTGTGCTTATTTTTTCCCCTAAGGAATTATACATGGAGCTGATATCTAAGACTTGCCACAGTCATTTATTTAAGATTTGTTTGGCATTTAAACACTATAACACTGATATTGACATATTTTGATGTGAATTGCACTTCATTGAAGATAGTGTATTGAACACAATATATGGAAGATATGTTCTATGTTAAATTTGTATATATTGTGTATTAATATGGTTTTTGTATTTTATTGTACCCTATTGTATCAATGCAATGTTTTGTGGACCCAGGACATTCTTGAAAACAAGAGAAATCTCTCCTGGTAAAATATTTTTATAAATAAATAAATAAATATTTGTAACTTAAGACTCTGTTGTGCTTAATTATTTTCCACAGAACATTACACATTCATGAATTTATAGTATAGTATAGTATTATAGTACTTTAATATTTTAGGGTAAGTGCTCCAACTTGTCAAATTTGACATTTGGTTGCGTGTGTTTCAAAGGGAATAATACAGTGTTTTAGCTGTTCATTTGATTTTAAATTTAGGATATATATATCTTTCGGTAAGTGCCTTTCTATTCTCATGCTATTACTTTTAATTGTTATTTGTATGATTTTTCCTCTGTGTTTTGTAAAAAATCTAGAAACATTAAGCCCAAGGAATACATGTTTTTCCATGACGGAGTTTAAACTAATTTTGTCCTCTGATAGGTTGCAATAGAAAAACTTTTTCATTGGTTTAGTCATGACCAGTATTTTATCAACCCATGCCTCCTCTTTATGTCTTTGTTATCAACTACTTTTAAAACACTTGAATTTAACCTGTTAACATATACTTATGCATTTGCAACTTCATCCAAGGAGATTGTAACAATGTTTCCACCTA
The DNA here is from genome assembly GCF_036172605.1 of Pelobates fuscus. NCBI lineage: Eukaryota > Metazoa > Chordata > Amphibia > Anura > Pelobatidae > Pelobates > Pelobates fuscus. Next base: position 362,290,273 of record NC_086317.1, read on the forward strand.
GGTGAAATGTTGCACACATGCAAGATTTATCAAGGACTAAATATATTAACTACACTGTAGTGAGTGAATTGAAATGAGATGTATTAAATGGACACTTTAGTCACCTGAACAACTTTAGCTTAATGAAGCAGTTTTGGTGTATAGAACATGCCCCTGCAGACTCACTGCTCAATCCTCTGCCATTTAGGAGTTAAATCCCTTTGTTTATGAACCCTAGTCACACCTCCCTGCATGTGACTTGCACAGCCTTCCATAAACACTTCCTGTAAAGAGAGCCCTATTTAGGCTTTCATTATTGCAAGTTCTGTTTATTTAAGATTTGCTTATCCCCTGCTATGTTAATAGCTTGTTAGACCCTGCAAGAGCCTCCAGTATGTGATTAAAGTTAAATTTAGAGATTGAGATACAATTATTTAAGGTAAATTACATCTTTTTGAAAGTGAAACCAGTTTTTTTTTTCATGCAGGCTCTGTCAATCATGGCCAGGGGAGGTGTGGGTAGGGCTGCATAAACAGAAAGAAAGTGATTTAACTCCTAAATGACAGTGAATTTAGCAGTGAAATTGCAGGGGAATGATCTATACACTAAAACTGCTTTATTTAGCTAAAGTAATTTAGATTACTATAGTGTTCCTTTAAGGTATTACATTTGGCGGCAATGTAGTCTGTGTAAATTTCTAAAGCCAAATATAAGATACTAGGATTTTATGTATAATATCTGTATATAGTAAAAAAAAAATTAAGCATTCAAATTATTTGAGATGAAAATGATCATACATTTCAGCACCATAAATTTAGGACTTCTTGACACATTACCAAAACTGTATATAAACACACATCTTAATGCCTTACATATTTATCTTTCTATACTTTTGCTTTACTTATATTTGAGCAATTCATATATACACATGCATACAGCTGTATACTTGTTTGCCTTTCTCTGCTGTTTTCTTATTAGCTTTATTGACTATCCTCTGTTTATTTACTAGTTCTGGCTATTCTCAGCCAATCTGCCCCTTTCACTGTCAGGCAGGTCTTCTGCTATTTATGACACCCAACTCACCCATCTCCCTCATATTGGTCAGTATTTCCTTAGACCTGAGAAAGAGAGGAAAAAGCTTACCTTTTAATTATTAAGTATTATGTTAGTCCAATAAAAAGGTAACATTGCATATTGCAATACTCTGGAATTTTGGCATCTTGTCTACTGTACTAATACGGCTATATATACAATATATTTTATTTGCATTTTATTACATTGCTTATTACATTTATATTTGTTTAACAGTATTTAATCTTGTAAGTGCTCTAAATGTCTTCCATCAACATTTTAACATTCCTTGAACCTGTCCACTACACTGTGATACACAGTATGACACAAATTCCAGTGCACATAAATGTCCATAAATGCTTCTCAGAAGACCTCTTTTAATTTGCTCATTGTCTGGGGCTTATTCTAAAAAAAACATATTCTTTACTACACTCCAAAAAAGTCCATTGATGTTAAGTCAGGTGAATGTGGCAGCCATTCAATGCTGTCACGTCGTCCGAACCATTGCTGTGGGAATGTGTTGTCAAGGTAGTCCATTTCTACAAAATCATAACAAAGAGGTGCCACATCTTGCTGCAAGAGCAGTTAGGTGAAGTTAGCCCTCGTTCTGGGTTGTGGCTCTACCACGTCACACAGCAAGTTTAAGTGATTGTTACTATTCACTGTTCTATCGAAGAAAAACTGCCCTACAACACCTTTTTTGGACAGTGCACCACACTGTAAAGTCTGACTGGTTCAGTTGAGATGTGATAGTGAAATGATGATTTTCATCTGCCTTTACACACAGTAATGCCTGTTCACGTGGCCTGACAATTTGAAAGAAGCCTCATCTGACCAGATTATTTTATCAAGAAGGCCTGTTTTGTTACAGATTTGGTTATACATCAACTCATAGAATTGCAATCGATGGTCTGGGTCATCCTCTGGAAGACCATGTAACAGTGTTGGAAGCTGCAGCTTCAATTTCAATTTACGCATTAAGCGTTGCAAGGACATTCTTGGTATGGATAGCTGCCGAAACACATGTCATTTGGACTTTTTCGGACTGTTCACAAATGTCAAAGCAACTCTCATCTCACTTTCCTCTGTTATTATAGGACATACAGATTCAGGTGCACTAACCACTGCACCAGTTGCTTTAAATTTACCTGTAATATAATAAATTGCCAGACGTGTTGGTGGAGGAGTGCCAAATGCTTCTTGCCACATTTGCACACCTGCTCAGCATCATCAGTCTTTTAGTACTGCTTTAGAATCCACATTCTTTGTTCTTGACTCAAGTTAATTGTCACCATTCACAATAACAGCAAAGAAAAAAATTACGTTATCTGGCCTTCCCTATTGCTTCCACTTGCCACACTGATATTTAAATGCCTGAAATTAAGCTGCCACTTTGTTGTGTGTCAGTGTGTATATATACCCATATAATCTGTTATAAATAAATAAATATATACAATGTAAAAAATTAGATAAAATAATAATAATAATAATAATAATAATAATAATAATAATATATGTATGTGTGTGTGTAAATATGTATTATTATTTCATCACTATTTGATGCAGAGAGTCCAGAGAATTGAATTTGCAAGCCCTGTATGTGACCCTGTAACTTTCCAAAACCTCTACACGGGTGTTACTGTTGGACTTTGCTGAACACACATAAGTATTTTAACACAATGGCAATGATACTGTCAGTGAAAGTGCAGTTTTTGAGTTAAAATGCAAAAATAATAAAAAAACAATACATTTGCCCATGCTTTGTGACTATGTGGCTACTAAAAAAGAGTGGACATAGCCCATTTTTAATACCCTGGGTTGCCTACTTTTACAAATAGTATGTCATGACTGGGATAATTTTCATTCCTGTGCTGCCATACGTTCTCAGAGGCAAAATAAGACATTCACAGTTAAAATGTCATGCATAACTTAGAAAATAACATTTCTTGATATATGACACTATTTTAGATTTTATTCATATTGAATAGTGTTCTATATATAAATATTTCATGTGAAATTAAATGCCTATTTCTGCTGAACAAAATGACATATAAGTAGTGTGGGTGCACTTAATATGAAAGTGGTAAATTATTAATGGACAGACTTATATCTCAAATTCAAATTTTTGATAGGATCAGGACATTTACAAGTGCCTACGTCCTAAAGGGGTTAAATTCAGTGGTACAGCAGACAGCAATTTAATGCACTTTAAAGGACTTTGAGGACTAATAAATGGGCTCCCTCTTGCTGGAGGGACACAATAAACAAAGTAAACAAAACTAATTACTGCAACTTATGTACATAAGAGCGAAACAAATAGGTGAAATTGTGGTCATGTGTAGCACTGTGTTTAAATATTTATACATTTATATAAAATACAGAAACAATCCTAAAGTATTAGAAAAATACAAAGTAAAAAAAAAAATATAGACAAGATATATGCACATATATGGCACATGACTGTGGATACTTGTACATCACAAGAAAGCATATCATAGATTTCTAACTCAAATTCTCAATTGGTTCTGTTTTATTCCATTAAAGGACCACTCTAGGCACCCAGACCACTTCAGCTTAATGAAGTGGTCTGGGTGCCAGGTCCAGCTAGGGTTAACTAATTGTTTTATAAACATAGCAGTTTCAGAGAAACTGCTATGTTTATCAATTAGTTAAGCCTTCCCCCTAATTCTCTAGTGGCTGTCTCATTGACAGCCGCTAGAGGCGCTTGCGTGATTCTCACTGTGAAAATCACAGTCAGAGCACGCAAGCGTCCATAGGAAAGCATTATGAATGCTTTCCTATGTGACCGGCTGAATGCGCGCGCAGCTCTTGCCGTGCGTGCGCATTCAGCCGACGGGGAGGAACGGAGGCGGAGAGGAGGAGGAGAGCTCCCCGCCCAGCGCTGGAAAAAGGTAAGTTTTTACCCCTTTCCCCTTTCCAGAGCCCGGCGGGAGTGGGTCCCTGAGGGTGGGGGCACCCTCAGGGCACTCTAGTGCCAGGAAAACGAGTATGCTTTCCTGGCACTAGAGTGGTCCTTTAATATTTATAGATTACCCACAAAAATATATAATTTATTCAGCTCCTCAAAAATTATATAATTTTCTCAGCCACACAAAAATTATATAATTTACTCAGCTCCCATATGTAGATTTGTGAATTGTAGTATGTCAAATAAAAGCAGAACTGTTTAAATGTGGTTGTTTGCTTTACTTTTTTACAGACTATTCCACCATTTTTAGAATTAAGAAAAGCATAAGGCCTAGTGATATTCCCAGGTTTCAGTGACATTTAGTTTGAGCTACTTGGCCAATTTCATTAAGATTTTTTACAAAAATATAATTATTAAGTTGTTTATTTGTGCTTGCTTTTGCATATGTGTTGCATGTAATAATTACAGTCTAGGAATGCTTTTTTCCCTACTATTTCATATTTGTATAATTACAAGAATATAAATTAAAGAAATTAACTCAAAAGCATTATTCATATAAAACTATTTTTATTTGATGCAAAGAAATGAGTCCTTGACAATAGAGCAGGAGGTTGTTTAACCCCTTAAGGACACATGACATGTGTGACATGTCATGATTCCCTTTTATTCCAGAAGTTTGGTCCTTAAGGGGTTACCGGTAAGTAAAATACAATGGGCTTTTTCACAACCTTGTTGATAAATAACTACTGTAAGCTGCAGCTACTAACAACCAGCAGCCAGTAGCACGTACAAATTGCCCCTAGGTTTACATCCTTGTTAATACATTTGTGTACTCTATGACTAATAACGTCTGCCCACAAAAATACCAACATCTCACCTGGTAGGAGCTTGTTGATAAAGTCAAGAAACACACACTTCAGCACTTCACCCTGTATGGGAAATAGCGAGATCAAGTAGCTATTGGTCAGTAAAACGGGATTAGAACAATATTTTTGTTTCAATGCGGTGTATAGGGATTAAAATGGTACTAACCTTTTTTTTTTACGAGGCCTGAGGCTAGTGTTTTTTTGTGTTAGCAGAAGAAGGTAATGGAAGTCGCTAGCAATTTCTTAGTGACCAGCTTTTAGTACGAGTCAGTAATGTCTTACATGTGAAATATTGCATTTGGGAACCAGCTACTACTTGCTAACAGAAGTGATAAGTGGGTAGCAATTCTCCATATTATCAGTAAAAGTTAGCACCAAGAACAAACAAGAAAGTACAAAAAGTACAATAAAAGTGATATAGGATTATACAGAATGGATCACCATTATGTATAATCCTGTATAATCATTGTATTTTAGTAATATAAATAGTGGGTTGGCATTTCACAGTTATGGCTTTCTTATGTATTCTTAATATATCAATGGGTAGTGTAACTGATATTGTGGTGCTTCCCAATAACACCTGATACAGAAATACAAAATATACAATATACCAGTATGTGTACAAAACCCAGTGCAGATAAAAAATTAATTAATATCACCGTATATTCAAATATAACAGGATAATACCTAAAAAATAAAATAAAACATGGTGTGAACTGTATAAAAATATAAAATAGTGATAAAAATCACATTTCCCAGAGCCATACCAGGCTCTGCAAAGCAGGCTCAGGGGTGCCAATACTGGCTAACGATCCAAATATGAATGATGTACAATGGACTTGGAGTAGGTTAAAAAAAACAATTATATAAAAAATATATATATTTAACCCCTTAAGGACACATGACATGTGTGACATGTCATGATTCCCTTTTATTCCAGATGTGTTGTCTTTAAGGGGTTAAAAGGGTGCTATGGGGGTGGATTCCAGTATAAGACACAATCAGATAACACAACCAGAGATCCACTCACCCCTATAATAAGTAACCCACAGAAATGTTAAATAACAAACAAAGGATAAAACCTATGACAGCAGATGCGTTTCGGCGATCAGCCTTCTTCAAGAGCTGTTTTCCAAGTAATCTCGTCCCTCTTTTAAATACTGCCGTTTCCTCAAACATCTGCAAATGGTTTTAATTAATTTGGAAGGGGAATGCTTTGCATAACCAGTTACATTAACAAACTATAAAGTAATATCCACAAATGTTGCGGTTTAAAGCATATAAAATGAGTTGTCAGAGTTACAGATAGTTACATATATTTACACAGGCTGAAAAAAGACTTGCATTCATAAAGTTCAGCCTTTCTCACACCTGTTTCTGCTGTTGATCCAAAAGAATACAAAAAACAAGTTTGAAGCTCTAAATCTTTTTTTTTGTTTATTTTACTTATCACCCTCGCTTCTCCCTATCCTTTCCACTATTGCACCACCCCCACACTACTACCCCATAAGAGCTTCTATTCCCCTTTCAACAGTCCCTATACCAGACATAGCCCATTATAACCACCCCTATCCCTCTATCACAGCCCCAGTTCCCCATGAGAGCCCCTATCCTCCACATTACTGCTCCCTCCATCACAGTCCAATCACAGCCATTGTTTACAACCTGTCAGGGTACCTGAAGTCTCTACCTCCGAGAGAGGTAGAGACTTAGACGTCCATCCGTCCGGACGGGCTGTTTCCTCTGTTCCTCGCGGTCCATCCGGTCACGTAAACGCCGGCCGCGAGGGACTCACTTCCTTTTCTAGCATGACGTCCGGAAACCGACGTCATGACGCCAACCCGGAACGACCTGTCACTCAATCCTTCAGAGACTAATCAGGACTCGTCGGAGGCGTGTCTACCCTTCCGAGCCAGGGTATTTAAACTTGCTTCTCCCATTTGCTCATTGCCCTGTCGTGGTTCTAGTCTGCCTAGTCACACAGTGCTCTTGTATTTCTGTTATCCCTTTTGACCCGGCTTGTTTAACTTACTCTGTTTATCTCTGTTACCCTTGACCCGGCTTGTTCCTCGCTTACCTGTCTTCTCGTTCCCTCGACCTCGGCTTGTCTTTGACTATTCTCTATATTCTCCGTACGTTAGTCCGGCCATTCTAAGGTCCGGTATACGTATCCTGTACCTGTTTGTACTCTGCGTGTTGGATCCCTGTCCCGATCCTGACATTACGACAGGGCCAATGGATCCTGCAAGTACAAACAGTCAGCTTGGTCCTTCTGATCCTAGGTTCGAAGCCATGGAGCACAGAATGGATCAGATGGCGCTAGCACTACAGGCGTTATTGTCTCATGCTAATAACCCGCCAGAGGAGACGCGTACTACTTCTATTTCTCCTGTGAGCTCAGGTCTAGAGGTAGCCACTGTAGGTGCCTCTTCCCGTATTACACCACCAGTACGTTATGGTGGCTCACCTGAGAAGTGTCGTGGTTTCCTTAACCAGATCAGTATCCACTTTGAATTACAACCTCGCTCCTATCCTACAGATAGGGCGAAGGTTGGATTTATTATCACCTTACTCATTGAGAAAGCTCTGAGATGGGCCAACCCATTATGGGAGAATGATAACCCTTTATAATTATAATGCCTTTGTAGCTGCCTTTAGAAGAACTTTTGACCCTCCTGGTAGAAAGGTCAATGCAGCTAGATTACTGTTGCGCCTGAGAAAAGAGAACCGAACTCTTGTGGATTATGCACTAGAGTTCAGGTCTTTGGCGGCAGAAGTTAAGTGGAACGAGCAGGCATATATAGATGTATTTTTGAATGGGCTATCAGATGTAATCCTTGACGAGGTTGCTACTAGAGAGCTTCCTGAAAATTTAGAGGATTTAATTTCATTCATTTCTCGTATTGATGAGCGTTTAAGAGAGAGACAGAACACTCAAGAGAGGAACCTTAGACCTTCATTTAGATTAGCTCCCGCATTTCAAAGTCCTGATTCCACTACCTCACTATGTCCTGAACCTATTATGCAGATAGGCAATACTCGCCTCTCAGAGGAGGAGAGGCAGTACAAGAGAAGGGAGGGATTATGCATGTATTGTGGAGTCAGAGGTCACCTACGCCTGAATTGTCCTAATCGTTCGGGAAACGCTCGCACCTAAGTTTCTCTAGAGGACAGGCCTTGGGTGTTTCTATTTTGTCCTCTACGCATAATTATAAAGATCACAGGCTTCTGCTACCAGTTTCTTTAACTTGGGAAAGGGGAGTACTAAGGACCATGGCTTTGATAGATTCCGGTGCTGCTGAGAATTTTATCGATCAAGCCTTTGCTACTAAACACACTATCCCATCCCAGTTAAGGGATACACCCTTGGCCGTTGAGGCCATAGATGGTAGACCTTTACTTGAGCCTGTTATCTCTCGTGAGACCATCCCAGTTAGCTTAACTGTTGGTATCTTACACAAGGAAAACTTATCGCTTATGCTTATTTCATCCCCTTCTGTTCCCATAGTCCTGGGTTACCCATGGTTAAAAATACATAACCCTATTATTGATTGGGAGTTAGGGGAGATACTCTCATGGGGCCAGGGTTGCCAGGAGAATTGTTTACGGAGGGTTTCCCCATTGGGTGTAATTAACACACCAGGTAGTTCTACCCAGTCTACAGAGATACAGATACCGCCCCTGTACCTAGACTTAAAAGCAGTATTCGACAAAAAGAATGCTGATACTCTACCTCCACACAGGACCTTTGATTGTAAAATTAACTTACTACCTGGTACCATGCCTCCGAGGGGCAATGTATACCCCCTATCCACTAAGGAGAATTCAGTTCTAGAGGAGTATATTCGGGAGAATCTAGACAAGGGATTCATTAGGAGATCTTCTTCTCCTGCCGGGGCTGGTTTTTTTTTTGTTAAAAAGAAGGATGGTTCACTAAGACCTTGCATTGATTACCGAGGTTTGAATAAGATAACCATCAGAAATGCCTATCCGATTCCCTTGATTACCGAGCTGTTTGATCGTCTGAAAGGCTCTAAAATTTTCACCAAGTTGGACCTCAGAGGGGCATATAACTTGGTGAGAATCCAGCAAGGACACGAGTGGATGACAGCGTTCAATACCCGTTATGGGCATTATGAATACACGGTCATGCCTTTTGGTCTTTGTAACGCACCTGCAGTATTTCAGGATTTGATTAATGAGGTTCTTAGGGAATTTCAACATGATTGTGTTATTGTATACCTGGATGACATACTGATACACTCTAGAGAGGTTGAGACCCACCACAGACAGGTCAGTAAGGTATTACACAAACTCCTGCAACATGGCTTATACTGTAAATTGGAGAAATGTAGCTTTGACCAGTCTCAGATAGACTTTCTTGGATACGTGATTTCTGGGGAAGGCTTTAAGATGGACCCTGACAAACTCCAGTCCATTTTAGAGTGGCCTTTGCCTAAGGGACTCAAGGCTATTCAGAGGTTTATTGGTTTCTCCAATTATTATAGGCGCTTCATTAAGGGATACTCTTCTATTATTGCACCTATTACCAATATGACCAGACAGGGGGTTGACACTAAGACTTGGTCTAATGAAGCTCTCGCTGCTTTCAAGACTCTCAAGGATCTTTTTGCTTCTGCTCCAATTCTAGTCCATCCTGATACGACTCTGCCGTTCCTACTCGAGGTCGATGCCTCTGAGACAGGCGTAGGGGCTGTTCTGTCGCAAAGGTTAGGGGTGGATAAACCACTACACCCTTGTGGTTTTTTTTCTAAGAAACTGTCTGGTCCTGAAAGTAGATATGACATTGGCGACAGGGAACTCTTAGCGGTCATTATGGCCTTAAAGGAGTGGAGACATTTATTGGAGGGGACCTTACATCCTGTTACTATTTTAACGGATCACAAGAACTTGTCTTATATTGGGGAAGCTAAGCGACTGTCCGCCAGACAAGCTCGTTGGTCCTTATTCCTGACCCACTTCAATTATGTGCTTACTTATAGACCTGGTTCTAAGAACTCCAAAGCCGATGCTTTGTCTCGCCAATATGAACCTTCTACTATATCTGAACCGGTTCTTTCCTCTATAGTTCCGAAATGCAATATTATCGCCAACACGAATCTCAGGATTCACTCTCCGTTACTTGCCGAGATCATTAAACTGCAACATCTAGCTCCTAAACAGACTCCTGAAGGTCGACGTTTCGTTCCTCCTGTTCTACAACTGGAACTGTTGCAATGTTTCCACAACAGCAAGGTGGCTGGACATCCTGGTATTCGCAAGACATGTGCTTTGATCTCTAAGGACTTCTGGTGGCCTGATTTACGGAAGGATATTAAAGATTTCATCGGTGCATGTGAGGTTTGTACTAAGACCAAGCAACCTCATACCCTTCCCTGTGGATTTCTGCACCCCTTAGAGGTTCCAGAGAAGCCATGGTCCTGTTTGGCTATGGACTTTATTGTCGATTTACCTATCTCTAAAAAACAGACTGTTATCCTCACCGTGGTTGACAGATTCACCAAGATGGCTCACTTCGTTCCTCTGCCTAAACTCCCGTCTTCTCCCGAATTGGCGGAGATATTCGCAAGGGAGATTTTTCGATTACATGGGATACCCTCCCAAATTGTATCTGACAGAGGTTCCCAATTTGTTTCCCGTTTTTGGAGGTCCTTCTGCTCTCAACTGGGTATCAAATTGAATTTCTCTTCTGCCTATCATCCTCAGTCTAACGGAGCTGCTGAACGCACCAACCAAAAGATTGAACAATATTTACGTTGTTTTGTTTCCGAACACCAGGACGATTGGGTTGGTTTGATTCCTTGGGGCGGAGTTTGCACACAACAATCTCGTTTGTGATTCTACTCGTTCAAGCCCCTTCTTCATGAATTATGGCTTTCATCCATCTATTCTCCCTTCGGCTTCTTCTTCCCAGGGGGTGCCGTCGGTTGATGTTCATGTTGCCAATTTGAGGAAGTTGTGGGATCAGACTCAACAGATTCTTCTGCACAATTCTATGCTGGTTAAGAAACACGCTGATAAACGTAGAAGGGCGGCTCCGGTGTTTGTTCCAGGTGATAGAGTATGGTTGAGTAAAAGAAACATCCGTTTAAAAGTGCCTTCCATGAAGTTCGCTCCTCGTTATATTGGACCTTACAGGGTGCTAACTCGCATTAACCCAGTTGCGTATCGTCTAGCTCTTCCAACTGCCTTACGCATCCCTAACTCATTTCATGTTTCATTGTTGAAACCACTAGTCTGTAACAGATTTTCCTCCACATCATCCTCTCCTCGCTCTGTTCAGGTGGAGGGTCAGGAGGAGTATGAGGTTAACTCTATTATCGATTCTCGAATCTCCCGGGGGAGAGTACAATATCTGGTCGATTGGAAGGGATATGGTCCTGAGGAGAGGAGTTGGGTACCTCAGGAGGATGTTCATCCTCCTCGTCTCCGCAGGGCATTTCACTCCCGCCTCCCATCTCGTTCCTTCCGCCCGGTGGGCGTATCTGAGAGGGGGGGTACTGTCAGGGTACCTGAAGTCTCTACCTCCGAGAGAGGTAGAGACTTAGACGTCCATCCGTCCGGACGGGCTGTTTCCTCTGTTCCTCGCGGTCCATCCGGTCACGTAAACGCCGGCCGCGAGGGACTCACTTCCTTTTCTAGCATGACGTCCGGAAACCGACGTCATGACGCCAACCCGGAACGACCTGTCACTCAATCCTTCAGAGACTAATCAGGACTCGTCGGAGGCGTGTCTACCCTACCGAGCCAGGGTATTTAAACTTGCTTCTCCCATTTGCTCATTGCCCTGTCGTGGTTCTAGTCTGCCTAGTCACACAGTGCTCTTGTATTTCTGTTATCCCTTTGGTTCTGACCCGGCTTGTTTGACTTACTCTGTTTATCTCTGTTACCCTTGACCCGGCTTGTTCCTCGCTTACCTGTCTTCTCGTTCCCTCGACCTCGGCTTGTCTTTGACTATTCTCTATATTCTCCGTACGTTAGTCCGGCCATTCTATCCTGTATCCGTATCCTGTACCTGTTTGTACTCTGCGTGTTGGATCCCTGTCCCGATCCTGACACAACCCAAGCCACTGGTTACTCATATACACTACTAACAGGCTTCTCCACACTGCAACTCTACACAGGTTCCATACCTCATGAGTGCATTTTCATTTAATAATTTATCCATTTTTATCCAGATATACTATACCAGTTTAGTCTATCCATATGTTATCCATATGTTATATATTGTTTTATACAAACTCCTGGACTGTTGAACTAAATCAAAGGAACCCACAAGAATCCAGAAACGGAATTGTACTGCTCACACTCATTCAAGTGGAGCTTTCAAGAGCTCCCGAAATCTGTAAATGTATTCCTTACATATCCTTCTACTTTATTAGAAATACTGAACATATCCATCTCTGTAACATATATCGAAAAATACAGTAAGGCTCTATCCCTCAATTCCTGTACAAGCATGTTATGAAATTTGCTTTCATTGTGCTAAACAAACACATGGCATTTTCCTTATGCATGAGTTCTTTAGCAAGACTCTGCACATGAGTTGGCAAGCATAAACTGGCATTAAACTGGCATGCCCACTTTCATAGGTGTGCTTGTCATTGATGAGTACTAAAGATGTCCCGAACGGTTCGTTGGCGAATAGTTCCTGGTTAACATAGCTTGTTCGCGTTTGCCACGGATGGCGAACATATGCGATGTTCGGACCGCCCCCTATTCATCATCATTGAGTAAACTTTGACCCTGTACCTCACGGTCAGCAGACACATTCCAGCCAATCAGCAGCAGACCCTCCCTCCCAGACCCTTCCACCTCCTGGACAGCATCTATTTTAGATTCATTTAGAAGCTGCATTCTTTTTTTTTTTTAGACAGAAGTGTGTTATATTTGAGCATGCTAGGCTGAACGTGCGTATATCTTGGCTAGTTGCACTGACGGTAGGAGTATATAGCAGTACATTGTTGTGAAAGATGGCTGTCATGTTTAGGGTGTAGCTTGCACGTTATCAACTGTGTATTTATATCAGCAGCTCCACCACTAGTTATAAATCAAGTGTGAGTCGCCCCATGAGATGAGACTAGTGAATAACATAATACATGAACGGTTAAGGTAAAGGCATGTAAGGAACTACGACAATAAACTCTTTAGGAGGTGAAATAATGACATGTTTAAACGCTTGCTACTTTACGATTAGTTAATGTGCAGAGAGCAGTTCATGTGATCAAAGGCATGGTGTGGAGGATCGGCTATAGTGGGACATGCTTGGCAGGCTGCTGTTTACTGCTTGTGCTCATCCGATCCCTTCTGGGCGCCAGGTGCAGACCCTGGGAGTCCCTGATACCTGGAACAACAAAGGCAAGTCTCTGGCTGAGTGCCGGGTTCGCGGCTTGAGGTGGTGGAAGCTTGTTTTGTCGGGTGGTCGGATCTGTCCCGGTGGTGCTTCACGTCCGGTGCAGGATTGTGGTGGCTTAAGGTGGAGGCAAGTGCTTGACGTGGGGCAGGCTCTGCATTTCTGTTTGTGCCTCCGGTCCCGTCTTCGACGCCTTTTGTGTTTGTGGATTTTAATCAGGGCTGCTTCGCTTAGCTGTGGTGGAGCTTGTTGGGGCTGTGGTGGAGCTTGTTGGGGCTTCCTGCTTGTTATTTGCTTACACAATTTATTAAAGAGTCTGTCCAGCTTAGACTCAATATCCTGCCATGCTTTGCTGGTACCAGGGGGACACGCGGCTGCCGCCATATTGGGAGAGTCGCAGATGAGTATGTCAGCCTGGGAGGTTGTGCTCTGTGCATCCATTAGCTCCAGACAGCCTCCCAGGGGTGGACCGGGATAACCCCCACCGGTCCGAGGGGGGGGGTAACGGAGCTCCTGCCAGGAAGTAGCTGCTCCTGGGCTTCCCAGGATTGGGAGATCGGCCGCCTCTCCCGCCCGGTGAGCACCAGGCCACACTTGCCACGCGGAGGTAAGTAAGACTCTGTCGAGTTGCTGACCGCTATTAAGCATGTCGGGTCGGTCAGGTAGGAGCAACATTGCTGGGTCATCCCCTTCTGGGGTGAAACTCGCTTGTTGATAGCTGCTTAAAGTGAGATATTGAGGGAGCTCACACGAAGTGCGTCTTTCCTCCATGAAAGCTAGGCCCTGCCCCCCGGAAGCTGCATTCTTAGTGAGAGGAGGGACAGTGAAGCTGCTGCTGATTTAATAGGGAAATAGATAGCTAGGCTAGTGTATTCAGTGTCCACTACAGTCCTGAAGGACTCATCTGATCTCTGCTGTAAGGACAGCACCCCAAAAAGCCCTTTTTAGGGCTAGAACATCAGTCTTCTTTTTTTTTCCTGTGTAATCTAATTGCAGTTGCCTGCCTGCCAGCGTGTGTGTCAGGCTTGCAGCGTATACTGTGCCCACTTGCCCAGTGCCACCACTCATATCTGGTGTCACAAAAGCTTGCATTTAAAAAAAAAAAAAAAACTTTTTTGACTGTAATATAATAGCAGTCAGTTTCCTTCACACGTGTGCGTTTCAGGGCCTGCCAGGGCACAGTGTCACACCAGTGCAACTCATATCTGGTGTAACAGTAGTGTACATTAAATAAAAAACTAGAAATTTGACTGTGAAATAATAGCAGTCAGTTTCCTTCACATGTGTGCGTTTTATGGCCTGCCAGGGCACAGTGTCACACCAGTGCAACTCATATCTGGTGTAACAGTAGTGTAGATAAAAGAAATAAACTAGAAATTTGACTGTGAAATAATAGCAGTCAGTTTCCTTCACACGTGTGCGTTTCAGGGCCTGCCAGGGCACAGTGTCACACCAGTGCAACTCATATCTGGTGTAACAGTAGTGTACATTTAAAAAAATATCTACTTTATTTCAAGAGACAGTCTCTAAGTTCTATCTACTTTATTGCCTTCCAGATTAAGACCTACTTACATAACTGCCAAACTATCACACTTTCCAGTGTGGTATTTCTTAAATTATGTAGATATAGAAGTATTACATTTTTTTTCCAGGATGGAACTGCAATGTTTTTTAAACATTTAGGAATCTATTACAAAGAAAAATAAGAAATTAGCTATTTGTTAGGTACACAGTCCTGAAAGGGGGTAACCCTTAAAAAAATGGAGTGAGGCAAAAAAATGTGACAATGGAGTGTGAATAAGGAAGCGTTTTTTTTTTTTTAACTATATACAAATAAAATGTAACTTTTATCAGGTATAGGTCTAAAAGTAGTAATGGTGTATACCTCCACTCAGGGAGTGAAGGAGTGTAGTGGGATAATTAGAGAGGTCAATGCTTGGCTAAAGTCTTGCTTTAGCAAGCATAGTTTGGTGTTTCTAGAGCACTGACTGAATTTTGTGCTTGGGTACAATCTTAATAGCCATGATGATTGTACTTGAATGGAAGAGGGTATTTATGGTGGGGAGAGGATCGCTAAAAGGCTGGAGGAGGCTTTCAACTAGGAGTGCAGGTAGCTGGAGGATCAAAGAAGGATCAATATGAGACATAGTATAGAAAGGAGATGAAATTCATCTGAAGTCCAGGAGAATAGAGATGGGGGTGAGTGGTAATATTAGTATACAGAGCATGATAAAGTTCAACAAACATATGGTAACTTTAAAGTCTGCTTGCTAATGCAAGAAACGTGTGGAAGGAGTTTGAGATATTGACAAACAAGAAGTAGTATTACATAATTTGGATTATTAAGATTTTGTAGGGTGAAATGCTTAATTGGGTTATTCATTTAAATGGATTTACATTATTTAGGGAAAATAGAAAAATTGTGAGTTATGTATTTATAATAAACCTTACTTGAAGCCAAGTATTACATTGATGATACAGATGAGGATGTGGAAGAAAAATGCATAGGTAAAAAAGGTTGAAACAGGGCCGCCATCAGGGGGTGACAACCGTGACAGTTGTCACGGGCCCGGCGGCCCTGGGGGGCCCAGACTGGCACTCTGGCAGTCCCGGGCCCCACTTTCCCTCCCTGCACACATAGATAGCGAATATCGCTATCTATGTGTGCAGCCGCGGGCCCCCCGGCTTCCTGTTACCGCAGAGGGGGCCCAGGCAGCACACAGCCTCTTCTCTTCTCCTCCCTGCTAATAACTCTCGCGAGACCCGGTTGCCATGGCAACGCTCCGTGGGTCTCGCGAGAGTTATTGGAGGAGAGAAGAGGAGAAGCAGTGTGCTGCCTGGGCCCCCTCTGCAGTAACAGGAACCCGGGGGGCCCCACCATGCCACCGGACCACCGGGGATGGAATCTCCCCCCTCCCTAGACACAGGTAAGCAGGGAGGGGGAGAAACAATTTAATTAATTTAAAAAAAATTTTTTTTTAATAATGTTAAAATCCCCCCCCTCCCCCTCCTTATTGGACATTTACACACACACACTACATACACTGACACAACACACACACGCACACACTACATACACTGACACAACACACACACACACACTACATACACTGACACAACACACACTATATACACTAACACAACACACACACACACTACATACACTGACAAAACACACACACTGCATACACTGACACAACACACACACACTACATACACTGACACAACACACACACACACACTACATACACTGACACAACTCACACACACTACATACACTGACACAACACACACTACATGCACTGCCACAACACACACACACACTGCATACACTGACACAACACACACACACTACATACACTGACACTACATACACTGACACAACACACACACACTACATACACTGACACAACACACACTACATACACTAACACAACACACACACTGCATACACTGACACAGCACACACACACTACATACACTGACAAAACACACACACTGCATACACTGACACAACACACACACACACTACATACACTGACACAACACACACACACTACATACACTGACACAACACACACTACATGCACTGCCACAACACACACACACACACTGCATACACTGACACAACACACACACACTACATACACTGACACTACATACACTGACACAACACACACACACTACATACACTGACACAACACACACTACATACACTAACACAACACACACACACTGCATACACTGACACAGCACACACACACTACATACACTGACAAAACACACACACTGCATACACTGACACAACACACACACACACTACATACACTGACACAACACACACACTACATACACTGACACAACACACACTACATACACTGACACAACACACACACACTGCATACACTGACACAACACACACACACTACATACACTGACACAACACACACACACTACATACACTGACACAACACACACACACACTACATACACTGACACAACACACATTACATACACTGACACAACACACACACACACACACTGCATACACTGACACAACACACACACACTACATACACTGACACTACATACACTGACACAACACACACACACACACACTACATACACTGACACAACACACACTACATACACTAACACAACACACACACTGCATACACTGACACAACACACACAAACTACATACACTGACAAAACACACACACTGCATACACTGACACAACACACACACTACATACACTAACACAACACACACACACACACACACTACATACACTGACACAACACACACACACACACACTGCATACACTGACACAACACACACACTACATACACTGACACAACACACACACTACATACACACTAACACAACACACACACGGCATACACTGACACAACACACACACTGCATATACCAACACAACACACACACACTGCATATACCAACACAACACACACTGCATACACTAACACAACACACACTGCATACACTAACACAACACACACTCTGCATACACTAACACAACACACACTGCATACACTAACACAACACACTCTGCATACACTGACACAACACACACTGCATACACTAATACAACACACACTGCATACACTAACACACACAGTGCATACACTAATACAATACACACACTGCATTCACTAATACAACATGCACTCTGCATACACTACACACTAACACACTCACTGCATCCACTATACTGACACACACTCTGCATTCGCTACACATTACCACACTCTGCATTCACTACACTAACACACACTCTGCATCCACTACACACTAACACACTCTGCATTCACTACACTAACACACACTCTGCATCCACTACACACTAACACACTCTCTGCATTCACTACACATTAACACTCTGCATTCACTACACTAACACAGACTCTGCATCCGCTACACACTAACACACTCTCTGCATTCACTACACATTAACACACTCTCTGCATTCACTACACTAACACACTCTCTGCATTCACTACACTAACACACTATCTGCATTCACTACACTAACACACTCTCTGCATTCACTACACATTAACACACTCTCTGCATTCACTACACATTAACACACACTCTGCATTCACTACAAATTTACACACACAATACATTCATTACACTGACACACTCTGCATTCACTACACCCTAACACACACTCTGCATTTATTACACACTAACACACACTCTGCATTCACTACACACTAACACACACTCTGGATTCACTATACTGACACACACTCTGGATTCACTATACTGACACACACTCTGCATCAACTGTACACACAGCATCCACTACACAAACACCCTGTATTCACAGTACACACACTACATCCACCACAAATTGAAACATTCTGCATTCACTATACACAGACAGTGTCTAATACACACACTTCATCCACTACAGACACTGCATCCACTAAACACATTTCATCTAGTACATACAAACACTACATCCACTACACAAACACACACTACATCACTGTACACACACTACATCCACTACTCAAACACTCTCTGCATTCACTACACTAACACACACTCTGCATCCGCTACACACTAAAACACCCTCTGCATTCACTACACATTAACACACACTCTGCATTCACTACACATTTACAAACACTCTGCATTCACTGCACTAACACACACACTACATTCATTACACTGACAAACTCTGCATTCACTACACACTAACACACACTCTGCATTCATTACACACTAACACACACTCTGCATTCATTACACACTAACACACACTCTGCATTCACTAAACTATGCACACACTCTGGATTCACTATACTGACACACACTCTGCATTAACTGTACACACAGCATCCACTACACAAACATCCTGTATTCACAGTACACACACTACATCCACCACAAATTGAAACACTCTGCATTCACTATACACAGACACTGCGTCTAATACACACACTACATCAACTACAGACACTGCATCCACTAAACACATTTCATCTAGTACATACAAACACTACATCCACTACACAAACACACACTACATCACTGTACACACACTACATCCACTACTCAAACACACTCTGCGTTCACTATACACACTGCATCCGCTACACTAACACACTCTGCATTCACTGCACAAACAGTATCTAATGCACACAAACACTACATCCATTACACACATTCTAATTCACTTCCACTATACACACCACATTCAGTCCCGCATCATTGTCAGCGGACTAGGTAGGGCGTGGGCGGGCCCAGGAGGGAGGGGGAGGGGTGGGGGGGAGGAGGCGGGGGGGCCAAGACCTTGTGCTTTGTCGGGGGCCCCAAAATTTCTGATGGCAGCCCTGGGTAGAAACATGCATAGGACGGACAGGAGATGTCCATTGATAGTATGAATATGTTACATGCCCCCAAACATTAATACTGATGGGAAAGAGCAACTGCTAGCACAACTGGGTAATTTGCTAATCAATTGATATTTTATTTATCCAGACATTGGACCAAAAGTACAGTTAAGGCAAACAGATTTTTGAACCTGATAAATTACACTTTCATGTCTCAATTTCTAGAAGCACTAACTAGAATACATTCTTATCTGTATCTTTGAATAACTAATAATGTTGAGTTTTTTAAACATTCACGTTAGGGAGCACTTGGGAAATAGGGACCTTAATATGGTGTCATTTAAGTAAACAAAAAAAAAGTGCATATGGGCTGTAAAAAAAATGCTCAATTTTAAGGCTTAAGGCTAATGTTAATATAATAAGGGCACCTTTACAACAAATTGATTGGCAGGAATCATCCTTTGACAAAAGCACAGGTGATAAATAGAAGGTCTTTAAAAAACACATTTCTCAATACGTACCATTGGGAAGCAAATAGAAAAGAAGCAAATTAAAGCCAATGCAGCTTAGTAAAATAATAAAAGATAAGAAAAGGGCATGAATCGCTGAGGTTTTCCCTGGTTCCAACTAGGAAGTGATCCTTGGCGAAGGTACCCAGGGAGCTACAATACAATCATCATCACCACCACAAAAATCAAACATTAGGGACTCTACTTTGGTATTCTAGTCTACTTCTTTAGTAAATGCAACTGTCAAAGTTTGTTCTGAGCTCCCCTTTAGTTAATCTAGGGTAGATGGGGCTATAAGAAATAGAGAGTAACACAGGCAACAGCAATAAGTCCACTGTTGTCACTGATCCCTTGCTCTGAGCATCATAAAACACAAAGATAAAACATATATAAAATATGTGTAAAACCATTTATTGGATCTTGTAGATACTAGTACCAAATAATAATAAAGGTGCGTAAAACAGGATAAAAAATAACAACATAGTGTTAACTGTAAAAAACTATAGTGCTTTAGTTTTATGGTAGGAATTCCACTCACATGAGTATGGCTCTTTAAAGAGCAAACTTTAAAAGTAAGATGCCATGACAATGTTTCGGTCTCCAACAGTGGCCTTTGTGAAATAGCCAAATAGTCATTTCACTCATTCAAGCTGCCAGCATAATTTCATAACAAAAATTTAGCTGGTGAAAATATTTTACAAAAAAACCTACGTGGGTGTAAATGTGATTCACCTGAAACTATCTAATATAAGATGGCACCTCTTGTCACTTTTTCCTCAGAAAAACGTGGATAGAGGTCCCATGTTATCTTATATTCCACTACTTTATTCCACTACTTTAAAGAAGTAACAGATAAATTATTTATATTATGAATGGGTATTTGGAGAATAATACTTTTGATAGTGATCCCAATGTAGTCCTCATCTTTGAAGGACAAAACAATGGTGGTAACTGATGTCATGAAATAATTTTGTATGGGTTTTAGTGCAAAGTATTGCCACTCAACTATACCACTTAGTTTTTTGGGAGATTTACTTTAATGTTTATTGTATCCCTCCACCACCCCCCTGAAAAAGGGATACTGGATTATTCAACCACTTCACCATATTAATGCCTACATAATGCTTATATAGTTCCAAATCATTTTTGTGCATATGACATAGATTTCTGTGTCAGGGGGTTGCACAATTAATCCTATAATTAAGCTTGTGATGAAGTACCCTTCGCCACTTGGGCCTGGAGAGGACTGCTTGCCAGTCTCTTGCCATGTGATTATGGTCCCTGGGAGATTGGGCCCTTTTAAAAAACGTATTCGGCCCTAACAGAGTGCATGTCACTCATTCTGGCCCTTTAAACACAGTGGGGCCATTCGGTACTTGCCCTGTGTGAGCGGTGATACCCCCAGATAGCTATGCCATGGAGCCTATTCATATAATGAAAGACTATGGGAAAGACTTTAGCTCGATGGCAATTGAACTGTGTGAATAGGATCTGCGCGCTATTCGGTAGTTTTGTGCGTTCAGATCCCAGCTATCTGGGGATATGTTACATGTCTGTGTGTTATGTATAAAAAGTAACTTTATGTATTTTAAAGTGTTTTACTGTCTTTGTGTAACCATGTGCTCAATGGAGTCTGCCTCTATCCCTGGATAATTGGATTACTTCCCCCCCATTGTCTCCAGGATAGAGGCCTCTGTAAAACCTGTGTGAGCCAGATTTTGCCATGCTGCCAGCCAGGGCCCAAAAGATACTTTTACTAACTTTTGAACCCCTGGTCTGATTCATGCCAATTTTTAATATGTTGTTCCCCTGAATGGATTGATTGTGGATATGTATTTTTATGTGAATGTGATGTATGGTTTTAAAGTTACAGAGTATGTGTGGAAACTGTATTTTTACTGTATGTAATAATTATGTTAACTGTTTATCTGAGGGGAGGGGATGTGTGGGTTGTACTGTTACTTGATTGGTTATTTTATGCCTCCCCCTGGGTGTGTCCTGTATGTGCACAACCGTAATAAAAACCAGGCTGGGTGTGCCAGCAGCTGAGACCACTGCTTGACCCTCAACACGGAGCCTTGTCTCATTCTTGGGGGGATTCACTGTATGCTGTTGGAGACTGATTGCTAGGAGTGTAAGCTGATGTATGCTTTTCCTGTTCGTCTGCTAGCAGCTATTCGTGAGGTTCCAATTTGGAGTGCTATTTTGTATCCAGTTCGGGAGTTTGGTGTTCTGCAGTAGCTGTGCCTGTCTCTCAGAAAGGGGCATATCGCCTAAACTGATTTTAACCCCTTGTCTGCTGAAACGGTCCGTTACAAAGCTTATTATGAGCATTTTATCTTGATAAATAACTGGATCTAGCATCTGGAATTCACCATCATGAATATTGCTAACTCTTAAGGTATTTTAATAGCTCCAAGACTGGGTAGGAGTTTTGACAGTAACATTATTGAGACCCCATACAATGTATGAATGCCCTTAAGCATTCTTTTTTAAAACTAAAACATCAGAATTGGCTTATTCAGCAATGTGGACAGGGTATACTTAGCCATAGAGAGGTATATTCAGTCAATAGGATAATCATCGAGGAAATAATAGATTTATTTATTTGCCATCTTCTTGTTAAAATTCTTTATTGCAGGTGCTTCATGTGCTATTTTGGGTGCAGAAAGCAACATGTTAAGAGACTATCTTTTGAGTCCCACAGTGATTCCTCTTTATTTACCTCGTTGCCCAGGAATAGCATTTGTTTTGCCTCAGTAAAGTGCCCAAATGTTTATTTTGGTAAAACAATTTGTATTAATTCAATTATAATGTTTAATACATGTAACATTTTAATAATAGTTACAATAAGACTTCATTTTATATATTAATATAAACTTTCAATCTGCTACTTGCCTTTACATTTAATTTTACACAATTGGATTTTTTATATGATATACCTATTATAAAGTTAATTTAATTCCAAACCTGCAAGTAAAATCTAATTTTAATGCCACCTTTCATGGTAATAAACATAAATTATTAACACATTACAGTTATGGTCAACATTTAGAAACTCATAAACAAGAAATTCATTCTGTGTTCTTTTTTTTATTTTATTATTATAAAGGTCAACTTGATCATTGTGAAACTCAGGCAATGTGTTGGTTGGGTAAGATCCATTCCTGAATCTCAATAAAAATTACATGCTGTGACTTTACCATCCGGATGTTTACTCTGAAAGCAATCTGTTGTGCCCTGTCATTAATACAGTCATCAGGATAGCAAGGAAATATTGCATTCATTTATGAAAAATCTGCTCAATTGGGTACACATAATTTAATTTTTATCTGTGTGAAACATTTAATATAATGCATCATGTTAGAGGGAAGGTCAGTACTTCGCTTTATTAATTCAATGTTTCTTCTTACTAAGGGGGTGCCCGGGGCAGACTGCAATGCCCCTCCTGCCGCGATCGCAGAGCTGCAGACCATGGATCTCGCGTGCACTGCCCACGGCAACGCGCTGATTGGGTCTCGCGAGATCCACGGTCTGCAGCTTTGCGGAGCTGCAGACCGGAAATGAGGGCCACCGGACCACTAGGGACCCGACCGGACCACCAGGCAGCCCCCACTGGACCTCCAGGGATTTAAGGTAATTTTTTTTGTCATGTAAGGTACAAACTTAAAAATGGGAGGTGAAAGGGCCTCATAAGTGGAATAGCCTAGGGCCTCTTTTCATCTAAATCTGGCCCTGTGTAGCCCCCAAAATATTGGGACATATAAAAAAAAATATTTGCGGCCTGCGGTGCATTTCTTGCAGTCCTGATGCATGGAGAAATACTCAACTCCTGATGCATTGAGAAAAGGCCTTCACAAGCCTCTGCTATTGTGTACATAGTTTATACTAGTATATATATACAATAGTTTATAAGTGACCCATAGGTTGAGGAGGCGGTGACCGTGGCGGTGTAGGTGGAAGCAGTGGTGGAGGAGGAGGAGGTAGCCAACACTGTTTTATATATATATATATATATATATATATATATATATATATATATTGTATTTTAATTGGGGTAGCCCCCAAATTATTGGGACATATAAAAAAAGAAAACTGTTCCGCAGAGCGACTGACCCATGCGTGCTGCTTCTGAAACTCCGCTATCGCCTGCTGCTACTCGCACAGTCTCATGAGGCGGTGAGCGGGAAGGCCGAAGTTATGCTGCAGCGCAGACAGTCGAGCAGTAGCAGGGTGAGAACTCCAAAAGTGCACACAGACGGGCCAGCACTTTCTGCAGCAGCTCTGATATATCTGGGTATACACCGTGGCATCACAAGGGCCACCCAGAACTGGCTCAACTCCCATCAAGCCAAGTTCCCGGAGGAGGTCACCCAGCTCGTCATGCTAGAGCCCTTTTTCAATGTGCTCCCCAACGAGAAGGCGACGACGCATTCGTATGTCAATCCATGTCAACTTTCGATGCCATTGACTGCGCCTACCATGGTGACCACAGATTACGGGGAATCAGGGTTCAATTCCGTACAGGGACCCTGACAAATGGCTACCACATGCGAGGAAGGCAGCAGGCGTGCAAATGACCCACTCCCGACGCGGGAAGGTAGTGACGACAATTAACAATACAGGACTCTTTAGAGGCCCTGTAATTGTAATAAGTCCACTTGAAATCCTTTAACTCTGATCAATTGGAGGGAAGTCTGGTGCAGAGCCACTGACCCGTGCGTGCTGCAGCTGAAACTCCACTATCGCCTGCTACGTCGCATATGACGCAGTGAGTGGGAAGGCCAAAGTTACACTGCAGCGCAGACAGGCGAGCAGCAGCAGGGTGAAAACGCTGAAAGCGCGCACAGCCGCTACAGTAAATGTCACATCCTGTTCCAAGTTGCGGATCAGTCTGGTGATGGCTTCTGGTATCCAGTACTCTTTTTACTGAAGCTGCATCAGTTAAAAGAGTACTGGATACCGCCCAAACGCTGGTGCTCAACAACCGGGGGGCATGCAGTTACTCTGCACCAGACCCTGCTAATCCATTCCACACTGTGACTCCTAACTTCTACATCAGCCATACTGGGTCCCGGTTGCCCGACCGCCTCCCAGACAGTGTCTGGGTCCCGGTCACCAGACTGCCAAACTGCGAATGGCTCGTTTAATCTGTTAAGGTTCTTTTTATCACTTCAACTGTTACTTGGATAACTGTGGGAATTGTAAAGATAATACATGCCAATGAGCGCTAGGGGAAGGCCGCTCCGCTTTTGCACCCTGCTCCCTCTTATGCTGTGCTGTTGCCTCTGTGCGACCAGCGCCTCTTCCTCCAAACTGCACACGTCACTTGCTTGACCTTAATTCCATGTGGGGTCTAGGACCTCATCATCCTCCACATCATCTTCCACCCACTCCTCAACCCTGCCCTCCTTGCCGGTATGCACACTGCAGAAAGCCACAGCAGTTGGCACCTGTGTTTTTCCAGCATGTAAAGTCTGCAAAGGACATATGGAAATTGTTTTAGAATTGTATCCAGGCAACAGTTTTCCCTATAAACTGACCTCTCAGTTTGACTTGTGATTGTATTGCCCCAGTTATTACAATATTGTTTAAGTACCTCTTAGCTGTTGATAACTGGTTTGAATATAGCAGCTTATTATCTGGTAGTTTCTAGTGTAGAATATATCAGTTTTCTATCACTTAGATCTGTGTAACAAGTGTTGTAGGTGTGAAACAATAATTCAAGTGACCGATTTAAATCAAAGTTCCATTTGCAAAAAAAATTCTCGCCAATCTTCTGTGGGTTATTGCATTTTTAAGATGTAGACTTATTGTATCACACTAGTCATGCACAGGTAGATTGTCTGGCACTTTGTTTTAATGTTTTGGTTTTAACTTTGCAGTTGTGTCTTTACACAATATAGAAATGTGTATTAATGCTTCTGTATATGAAGCGATCACAATAACACGTATTTTTCACTTTAAAAAAAAAATCAGGCTAAACAAAAATTGGTAATTAACAATATGACATCTGAAAAGCACATGAAAGGATGCTGTATGATTAAAAAAAAAAAAAAAAAGGAACACACTACATGAAGGTCCTGTTCACTAGGGTATGTAGTCATGAATGTAACCAGTAAAACTTTGTTTTTACAGCCACTGGTTAGCCCATACATTTCAATTTTGTTATAGCATGACTTGTAGTCTTGTTTTTTTTTTGTTTTTTTTTTCCAATTCTCTTTTTATTTGTGGTTTAAACAAGGTACAAGTACATAATGTAACAAGCAGACAGGGGACCAAAGCTGTAGTCTTGTTTTTAACTTGTCTATAATACATATTTTTGTATGACACTTAGTGTGTTTTTTCATTGATTACTGAATTTTAATGGTCTAAGATAATTAACATGTCAACAGGCAAACGTAACCCGAAATATTTGTCTTAGTCTTGCCTTCTATACTACCTGCACCATAGGCAACATTTGTCTTTAGACTTTCTTGAGAAGCGGTAACTAGCCAGTGTTGCACACATACACCAGATATGAAGTTCAAACCCCAAATGTACTATTTTGCACCCAGAAAATTAGAATGTTTACAACTGCGCTGTAACTGCAGTATTCAACACTTCTATTTGACTCTCAGATATGAAGTGCACGCCCCAAAATTTACTATTTAGCAGATTAGCACACAGAAAATTACAATGCTTACAACTGCGCTGTAAGTGCACTATTACACGCTTCGATTTGACACTAAGATATGAAGAGCAGGCCCAAAAATTTACTATTTAGCAGATTAGCACCCAGAAAATAGGAATGTTTACAACTGGGCTGTAAGCGCACTATTAGATGCTTCGATTTGACTCTCAGATATGAAGAGCAGGCCCCAAAATTTACTATTAGGCCTGTAAGCCTAACTTCAGTAGTGGGGAAAGTGATGGAAACCATGTTAAAGGATAGGATTGTTGAACATCTAAAAACACATGGATTTCAAGATCAGAAACAACATGGGTTTACTTCAGGGAGATCATGCCAAACTAATCTTATTGATTTTTTTGATTGGGTAACTAAAATTATAGATCAGGGTGGTGCAGTAGACATTGCTTACCTCGATTTCAGTAAGGCTTTTGACACTGTTGCACATAGAAGGCTTATCAACAAACTACAATCTTTGAGTTTGGATTCCAATATTGTTGAATGGGTAAGGCAGTGGCTGAGTGACAGGCAACAGAGGGTTGTAGTCAATGGAGTATATTCGAAGCTTGGGCTTGTCACCAGTGGGGTACCTCAGGGATCTGTACTTGGACCCATTCTCTTTAATATTTGTATTAGTGATATTGCAGAAGGTCTTGATGGTAAGGTGTGTCTTTTTGCGGATGATACTAAGATATGTAACAGGGTTGATGTTCCAGGAGGGATAAGCCAAATGGAAAATGATTTAGGTAAACTAGAAAAATGGTCAGAGTTGTGGCAACTGACATTTAATGTGGATAAGTGCAAGATAATGCATCTTGGACGTAAAAACCCAAGGGCAGAGTACAGAATATTTGATAGAGTCCTAACCTCAACATCTGAGGAAAGGGATTTAGGGGTGATTATTTCTGATGACTTAAAGGTAGGCAGACAATGTAATAGAGCAGCAGGAAATGCTAGCAGAATGCTTGGTTGTATAGGGAGAGGTATTAGCAGTAGAAAGAGGGAAGTGCTCATGCCATTGTACAGAACACTGGTGAGACCTCACTTGGAGTACTGTACACAGTACTGGAGACCCTATCTTCAGAAGGATATTGATACCTTAGAGAGAGTTCAAAGAAGGGCTACTAAACTGGTTCATGGATTGCAGGATAAAACTTACCAGGAAAGGTTAAAGGATCTTAACATGTATAGCATGGAGGAAAGACGAGACAGGGGGGATATGATAGAAACATTTAAATACATAAAGGGAATCAACACAGTAAAGGAGGAGACTATATTTAAAAGAAGAAAACCTACCACAACAAGAGGACATAGTCTTAAATTAGAGGGACAAAGGTTTAAAAATAATATCAGGAAGTATTACTTTACTGAGAGGGTAGTGGATGCATGGAATAGCCTTCCAGCTGAAGTGGTAGAGGTTAACACAGTAAAGGAGTTTAAGCATGCGTGGGATAGGCATAAGGCTATCCTAACTATAAGATAAGGCCAGGGACTAATGAAAGTATTTAGAAAACTGGGCAGACTAGATGGGCCGAATGGTTCTTATCTGCCGTCACATTCTTTGTTTCTATGTTTCTATTTAGCAGATTAGCACCCAGAAAATAAGAATGTTTACAACTGCGCTTTTAGCGCACTATTGGATGCTTCGATTTGACTCTCAGATATGAAGAGCAGGCCCCAAAATGTATTATTTAGCAGATTAGCACCCAGCAAATTTGAATGTTTACAACTGCATTGTAAGCGCACTATTAGACGCTTCGATTTGACTCTCAGATATGAAGAGCATGCCCCAAATTTACTATTTAGCAGATTAGCACCCTGAAAATAAGAATTTTTACAAGTGCGCTGTAAGCGCACTATTAGACGCTTCTATTTGATTCTTAGATATGAAGTGCACACCCCAAAATGTACTATTTAGCAGATTAGCTCCCAGAAAATTTGAATTTTTACAAGTGCGCTGCAAGCGCACTATTTGACGCTTCTATTTGACTCTCAGATATGAAGTGCACCCCACTAAAATACTATTAAGCAGTTTAGCACCCAACATTTTTTACGTTTTAAAAACTGCAATGTGACAAGAGTATTTGACGCTTCTATTTGACTCTCAGATATGAAGTGCACCCCACTAATGTACTAGTTTGCAGAATTCTTTACTAAGCTGTCCCTCACAGCGGCAGCATACTCTCCTTACACTAATAAGACCTCATGTTCGTGCGGCGCTACGCAACTCCAGCTTATATATAGAGGCTGGGTCACATGCTGCACTGGCCAATCACAGCCATGACATTAGAGGCCATGGCTGTGATGGCTTCTAAGGGCACATGAGTTAAACGCTTGTTGATTGGCTGCCCTGCAGCCATTCAAAACGCGCCATTAAATCGAACACCGAACTCCAACCCGAACATACAGTTATATGTCCGTGTTCGGGTCCGGGGTCCAAAAAAAGTAATGTTCGGTCAACTCTATCTATAACGGTAACTCATAGGTTCATAATTAGCATAAGCCCCTATGTTGGCATGTCTTACTCTTTACCAATCTAATGAATGTATTTTATGAGATTAACCCACTTGCCTGGTGAATTAATCGTCTAGTGGATCTCTGTGGTTCAACCCCAGAAGAAGTTGGCATGTGCATGCAATAATTCATCTACTTGACCTCCACACTAAAACATAGATATTGTTCAACTTTCCTCTGCTACATTTTATTTATTACATTTACTTTTCATTTTGAACCAATCTATAGATTTAGAATTATATTATTTAAACAGCAAGTTGTGCTAAGTTGAGAACCAACTTGAATATCCATTTCAGGAGATATGGGACATTCTTGCAACTTTGCTATTTTTGCACAGGGTTTTCAAGTTCTCATTTCAATAATTAATTAATAAACTCCTTTTAATTTTAAAGCTTTTTTCCCAATTAGAAATTTCACTGTGGCTATAAATTCTTATCCTGCAGTGTTGAATGCAAAAAATGTTCATGTTCGACCTACGATTATTTTACCCTTCATTTACAATTGTATATTGTAATCCCACACAATGTAAAACAGTATTGTTAGAGAAAACAGATGTCATTATATAAAATGCATTTATGATCAAATAAATGAACAACACTTAAATGTGTAACATGTTATTAATATAAGACAAAGCGTAGATAGGTTGTCAGTGGGGCTCACTCCACTATACTTTCTGAAATGTTCTCCCACACACTTATTAGGACAGAATTAATTTAAGTGGAAATGGAAATATTTATTTAACTCAATAGCATTTTTAAAGAGAACTTGAAGATATAGGGAGAGTTCCCATGCCACTAAAAACAAAAAACAAAAGTATTCTATAAGACAAGTCACAAATTATCCTTACTAACCCTTTGATAAAGGAATATCTTCATATTAGACTGCCAATCAGAGAGTATCTGTGAGATAAAAAAATACATAATGAATCATAAATAAATGTGCAATCTGTGTCTAAATTAAATCACCATTTAATGTATTAAAAAGTGAAAAATAATTAATAAAAAGTAAATAAAAGTAACCGTTAAGATCCACTAGCATCCAGGGATTACCTCTAGGAGATAACTGTAAGTCTGCTCAATAGTCCTTATGTGTTGAAATGGAAAAATCCATCCAATATTATTTATAAAGCGCCATCAATTTCCGTAGCGCTGTACAAAGGGTGGACTAACAGACATTTAATTGTTACCAGGCATCTGGACGTACAGGAACAGAGAGGTGGAGGGCCGTGCTCAATGAGCTTACATTCTAGTGGATGCAACTATTGTCCAAACTCCATAGTAACTAAGGATCCCAATGATAAACCATCCACAGTACCAACAGTAACAATGGAAATAGTGATCCAATTGCCTCAAAATCGAATTATGAGAATCCTTGGCAGAGGCAATTGTAAGGCCGATGTGTCAGACAGAATCTAAAAGAATCTAAATAGTAGCAATTCTACACAGAAAGTGGTTTAATGTGTTTCACGCCCTGAAACTTCCTCAAAGAAAAGTGTAATAGTGTTATAGTGGTGTGTTATGAGCAGAGAAGCAGAGAGATAATTGACTACTGTGTCAGAAAACGGAAATGCTAAGTACACCTTATGATTTAATAGCTTGTAAAATCATCTTTAGCAGCAATAGCATGAAGTAATTGTTTTCTTCATGACTTTATTAGTCTCTCACCTCATTGTGGAGGAATTTTGGCCCATTCTTCTTTACAACATTGCTTCAATTCAGTGAGGTTTACTGCCATTTGTTCATGAACACCTCGCTTAACCCCTTAAGGACTAAACTTCTGGAATAAAAGGGAATCATGACATGTCTTACTTAGATATTTAAGGGGTTATGGTCCTGTCACAGCATTTCAATCGGGTGTAGATCTGGACTTTAACTGGGCCATTGAAACACCTTGATTCTTTTCTTTTTCAGACAATCTGCTTAAGATTTGCTGGTGTGCGTGGAATCATTGCACTGTGGCATCACCCAATTTCGACCAAGTTGTAGCTATCAGACAGATACCTTGACATTTTACTCTAGAAAACTGTGGTATATAAATGAGTTCATGGTTGACTTAATAAATGCAAGGTTCCAAGATCCTGTGACGGCAAAACAAGCTCAAATCATCACACATCTACAACCTCATTTGAGATTTGGTTTAAGGTATTTGTGCTGATATTGAACAACAGAAAAAAAAAAAGGACAGAACAAAAAAAAAAGGAGAGTAAGTGCTAATTATCAGATGGGCAGCAACCCTACAAGGGAGATACCTCCAAACCATTCGGAAACAAAGATAGTGAGAAAAATAGAGGTAAGGGCTGTGCCAATTTCTATAACAAAATATAATGTACAGTGAAAATAAGTAAAAAAAATCAGTAAAAAAAAATCCAATAAAAAGGATCGTACTCAGATCAAATATAGAATAAGGTGCTTGAACAGGAGTAATATCCTCAGTGTCTTTTTCTGGATGAATCCACTCATATGAAAGACAAAAACCAGATAAAAAGAACCAATTGTGCGATATGAACGGTCCAATATGTATATAGATAGAATAAGCAGGAATACACTCACATTTAGTATAGCTAGCTCTAGTGTGTAGGGCGTGAACTGCTTCTTGGAAACAGTGCTGGTGGTATGATCCCCACCTCGGATTTTTTGGATTGCAGGATAATAAAAATGTCAGGTAGAAAATCAAGTGTATAAAAAGATAGCTGGCACCAGGGAAGTGACCAAAAAAATCTTTATTATAATACACAATTTAAAAATCCACAAACACGTTTTGCCTCAGTGCCTTATCAAAATGGAATTCCAAATCTTTATTATAATACACAATTTAAAAATCCACAAACGCGTTTCGCCAACTATCTTTTTTTACACACTTGATTTTTACCTGACATTTTTATTATCCTGCACCTCAAGAAATCCGAGGTGGGGGTTCATACCACGAGCACTCTTACCAAGGAGCAGTTAGCCTGCTCTTTGCTTGTGAGTACTATTTTAGTTATTATATATACTGTTGTTTTTGATCAGGGAGCACTATTAGTTGTCTCTTTCTACTCTCTTTCCTGAGTGTGGACCATACTCCAGACAGAAGAAACCCACAGCATATCCCATATATAGCTCTACTAAATGTGAGTTTATTACGGATTATTTTATCTATATGCATATTGGACCGTTAATATTGCACTATTGGTTCATTTTTGTCTGTTTTTTTGCCTTTTATATGAGTGGATTAATCCAGAAAAAGACACTGAGAATATTACTCCTGTTTAAGCCCCTTATTTATATTTGATCTGAGTAAGATCCTTTTTATTGAACTTTTTTATTTTTACTGATATTGTATTTTTTACTTATTGTATGTGTTTTGATTTTTACTTATATTATGTTGTGATTTGTGCTATGTTGTGTTTGTTTGTTTCTTGTCAAATTTGGTGCTGTGCATTATGGACAAATATCTCCACTTGGGTCTTGTCTGTCCAAAGTACATTGTGTAACATATTCCTCCTTACCTTGCGGTATTTGTGCCCAGCGGCCATGCGTATGTACACATGACTCTTGAAACATGTTAGTGGATGCCAGCCGCTGCTTATCCACGCCAAATTATACCCCCACCCACGTTAATGACGACGTCGGCAGGCGGGAGACGCACGTGCACATGTTTTGGAGTCAAAGGCCATTTTCAGCCAATCAGAAATGTAAAGCACTTATTTAAGCTCAGATTTACTTTTCCTCATTGTTCTGTTGTGGTTTTCCTAGAGGTTGTCCGCGAGTGTCTTCTTGAGCGTTTATTTCTGGTATTTGACTTTGGCTTCTTTTGACTTCCCTGTATTCTGGTATCCCTGACTTCTGGCTTTCCCTTTTCGTTGTGTCCAATTCTGTATCAACCGACCTCAGCTAGTATCCTGACTATACTTTGGTGTGTTAAGTCCGGCCATTTTAAGGCCCGGTAATATGTTACCTTTTAGTCCTAGGTGTGACACAATTCTACATGCTGGATCAATTAATAATCCTGACATTATGACATGGCCATAGATCCTATAGAATTGTGTCAGCACATAGTAGCTTGCGAGAGAAAGCTAGAGGAGAATGATTACCGTATGGATCAATTTACCCAAGCTTTCAGTATGCTTCTTACTCGCACAGCGCATCTGCAACCTGTGGCTTCTCCAACTATGTCACCTCCGCCTAGTATACATCCTCCTATAGTACAAAAGGCACCTACTATCTCCCTATTTCCTCCCCCGCTTTTTGATGGATATATTCAAGAATGCCAGGGATTCCTGAATCAAATTGAATATCATTTTGAGGCTTCACCGGGATCTTTTCCCTCAGATAGAGCTAAGGATGGTTACCTAATGAACCAACTTAAAGGTAAAGCCTTAGCTTGGGCCAATCCTTTATGGTAGAGTAATAGGACTATCACATACAACTACCAGGAATTCCTTGCGGAATTTAAAACATTAGGCAGGGAGGATGATGCTTGCACTGCCCTAATGCATATAAAACAAGGAAACCGTTCTATCTCAGATTATGCCATGGAATTGCACCTTGACATCTTGACATCTGAGGTAGACTGGACTAATAGCGGATTGATCTCTGCTTTTAAAAAAGGATTGTCCAAAGCAATTCTAGACGAGATTGCTGCCAAAGATCTACCTAAATTTTTTTATGAATTTATAACTTTTGTCATGCAACTTGATAATGGATTAGGAAATAGAGAAACCACCAGAGACGTCTGGCTATGTAACTAGCACCTCGTTTTTCCAGACCCATTGTTCCTTATCCTCCTGTTCAGTCTGAACCCAAACCCATGCAGTTAGGGGTCACTAGACTGTCAGAGGCTGAAAGACAATATAGGAGAAAGGAGGGCCTATGTCTATACTGTGGTAGAAGAGAACATATGAGGAGTGCTTGTCCCATACGTGTGGAAAACGTCCGCACCTAAGAACCTTAAGGGGACAAGTCTTAGGTGTAACTGAAACGTCCTCTGGGAATAACAAAAATAGATTCCGCCTCGATATTACGATTAAATGAAACAAAAATAACTTTTCATGCAAGGCCCTGAAGGACTCAGGTGCGGCAGGAAACTTCATTGATGTACATTTCCTAAAAAAAAATACTATACCTATCAAGGAGAGACTGTCACCCTTGGCCGTTGAGGCTATTGATGGAAGACAACTCTCTTAACCCTTAATTACCTGTGAAACCATGTCAATTAACATTTCCATTGGTGCCTTACACAAGGAAGACATAACTTTTCAAGTTATTGCTTCTCCTTCTTGCCCCATCATATTAGGCTTTCCTTCGCTTACTAAACTTAGTCCTCATATTGACTGGGCTAATGGGGACATAATGGAATGGGGCAAGGATTGTACCGAGAGGTGTATGCTGCACATTACCAAGAGAGCGGGCATCATTACTTTACCCACTACTCTGCCTCAAACCTCTGAAATTCCCAAACAATACTGGGAAGTTAAGGAGGTACCCGTGACTCTTGCAACATTTTAATGGACACCGGCCACTGCGGATCCACGCCAAATTATACCCCCACGTACGCCCACGTTAATGACGATGTCGGCGTGCACGTGATGATGAGAGACGCGCGTGCACATTTTGGGGTCAAAGGCCGTTTTCGGCCATTCAGAAATGTAAAGCACTTATTTAAGCTCAAATTTACTTTTCCTCATTGCCCTGTCATGGTTTCTCTAGTGGTTGTCCGAGAGTGTGTTTCTGAGCGTTTATTTCTGGTATTTGACTTTGGCTTCTTTTGACTTCCCTGTATTCTGGTATTCCTGACTTCTGGCTTTCCCTTTTCATTGTGTCCCATTCTGTATCCCCCGACCTCGGCTAGTATCCTGACTATTCTTTGGTGTCTTACATCCAGCCATTCTAAGGCCTGGTAATACATTACCTTTTAGTACTAGGTATGACACAATTCTACGTGCTGTATCAATTAGTATTCCTAACACATTGTTCCATAAGTCTTGTGGTTTGTTCAGATGAAACTTTGTAAATGTAATCCTTTCTGGCATGTTCTTTTTGGAGGGAAGATGCTTGTTCAGCCTTTTTCTAATTGTACTGTCATGAGCTTTTTAACATGCTAACTGAGGCTGTAAACTCTGAGATGTAATTATTTTGTTTTTTGCAATTTCTCTGAGCATTGCACGGTCTGACCTTGGGGCGAATTTGCTGGGACGTCCAATCCTTGAAGTTTTGGATGATTTCCACATTTCAATAAGCTGTCTCGCTGTATAATGACGAACTTTAAATTGTTTGGAAATGGCCTTATAACCCTTCCCAGTTGGAGGGGCGTGTCTCTAAAATCACTCTTTCTTGGCATTGTGTTGACACACCTGAATGCTCCAGACCAGCAAACTGCTAAAACTTCTACTTTTACAGAGAAGGCCACACTTGCTGGTGATCAATTAATCAAGGGCATTTGATTACCAGCACCTGTACGCCTCTTAATTCCTATGGCAGTAGCAAGGGTGTACTTATTTTTTCACACATGGCTACTCTATTTTACTACATAGTTACATAGCTAAAAAGAGAGGTACGTTCATCAAGTTTAGCCTTTCTCACATTTGTTTTTGTGCTTCCAATTTTACCACAAGCTAGGGGAAGAAATCATTTTTTTACCACAGAATGGCAGTCAAAATGGCAGTCAAATATCTCCTTGGATCAAGAAGCTATGACCCCACTTACTAAAAATTATATCCCTGTATATCAGTGTTAATTTTGTCGACTAACAATTTTTGTTCAAATACATGAGAAATAAGGTTAAAAAGTTAAGAACAATTTTAGTTGACTAAAACTAAAACAATTCAGATGACTAAAATACAACTAAAACTAAAATGGCATTTTAGTCAAAAGACTTTGACTAGAACTAAATTGAAATTTGCCACCAAAATTAACACTGCACAGAGAGGCTGTGGAAGGGGCAAAAGAGACAGAGCAGGGCTTTGGAGAGAGACACCGAGAAAGGCTGGATGTACCCAAAGAGACTGGGGAAGGGGCAAAAGCAATAAATAGAGGCTTTAACTAGTCGAGTGGAGATTTAGTCGACTAAAACTAGACTAAAACTAAAAAATTCAGATGACTAAAATACCACTAAAACTTAAATGGCTTTTAGTCAAAAGACTATGACTAAATTAATATTTGCTGCCAAAATTAACACTGGTGTATATTATGTTTTTGCAAGTATTTATCTAATTGCTGTTTAAACATTTGATTTAACCCAATCTTCAGGCAAAGAATGAAACGTCCTTATTGTTCTTACTGTAAAAAAAACTTTTCTTTGCCTTAGACTAAATCTTGTTTCTTCCAGTCTGAATACGTGACCTTGCGTCCTATATATATAGCACTGTTTATGATTAGATCAGATTTCCAGACAATGGTTTTATTGGCCCCTGATATATTTGTATAATGCTATCATATCTCTGTCAAGGCACCATTTTTCCAAACTAAAGAGATTTAAATTTGTTAACCTTCATAACTAAAATGCTCCATTCCTTTTATTAGTTGTGAAGTCTTTTCTAGCACCATAATATTCTTCTTTATAATAGGTGCTAAAAATTGCACAGCATATTCAAGGTGTGGTCTTATCAGTAATTTATAAAGAGGCAAAATTATATTTTCATCCCGAGAATTAATGCCTCTCTTTATACATTATAATTCCTTACAGGCCTTAGCCACTGCCAACTGCCTAGTTCATTGTCTATAACAGGCTTCCCCAAACTCCGGCCCTCCAGATGTTGCTGAACTACAACTCCCATGATTCTATTAATGAAATTGACTGAGGATCATGGGAGTTGTAGTTCAGTAACATCTGGAGGACCGGTATTTGGGGAAGCCTGGTCTATAACAACTCCCAAATCCTTCTCATGAGTTGTTATTCTTAATTCACTCTACAATTTAGGATGTAAGTTGCTTGTGCATTCTTTACCCCAAAGTAAATAACTTTGCATTTTTCTACATTAAATGTCATCTACAATTTGAGTGCCCAATCCCCAAACCTATCTAAATCCTTCTGCAGCAAAGAAATGTCCTACTCATGTTGTATTACTTTACTTTACAGAGGTTTGTCAAACACTGAAACATGGCTTTCAATGCCTATTTCAAGATCATATCCACTGCAACACCCTGATCTATACTTCCACTTACTTCTTCATAGAATGCAATAATTAGTTTGACATGACCTATCATCTATATTTCATAAGAAAAATATGGATGTTGCTAATATTAATGTTCTTCCCACTGGATGCCTGAATAGTAGCCCTTAATAACCCTTCAAATACTTTCCCAGGTGCAAATTGATCTCACTGGTCTATAAGTGCCAGGCAACAATTTTGAACTAGGAATGAACTATCGCGCTAAAACAACCACACAGAAAAAATAATAATATTTGAAGTGCCCTTATAGTGCAGAATTAGTATATAATCTTATATATACATACAGTATAAACAGATAAAAGTGCAATATGTCATATCTGTGTCAGGGTGTTTTACAACTATATAGGTGTTAAACTCACACGTTTCTGAGCTGCTAATGGCTCAGATATAGTACTTGGACTGTACAATCCCCACCTCAGGATATGTGAAGATTTGCTCAGAAGTGTATCTAATAGTGCTCCAACAGAAAAAACAGAGATACTCCAATGGTGTAGTAGGTATATATAAATATAATAAAAGGGCATCCTACTTACAATATTTTTAGCAGTAACTTGCTCAAGCATTTATCGTTTTGGTGGTATAATCCCTACCTGGGATATAGCAGAAACCAAGAAAGAAAAGTGTGAGTTTCACACCTAGATGCATTTTTAACCCTTTCAGGACCGCTGACGGTTCAGGACCGTCAGCGGTAAAACGTGCGTTTGGACCGCTGACGGTCCTGAACAGTCATAGCGGTCTGGGGCTACTTACCTGATCGCCGTCGGTCCCACGGCAGCGATCAGCTCTCCTCCCGGTCCAGGGGAACTGCCATTCTGCCCGGGCAGTCCACCGGACAGGCAGTCTCCTTGCAAGTGTAAAATATAAAAATAAAGTGAAAAAAAACAATCAGTGTAAAAAAAATAATAATATGTGTATATATATATGATATATATATACATGTATTATATCTATATATACCTATATATAATATAGGTATATATATCATATATATAATGTCATACTAAGTGTATTTTTATATTTATATATACGTATATTGATATAAAAATACACTTATATTTAAATTACACACAAATATATACAATATATATATAATAACTATATATATGGTATATATATATTATTATAAAATACAAATAATATGTTAATAAAAATAAATAACAAAAAATAAAAATAATTTTTAATAATTACAAAAAAATTATATATATATATGCAATTTTATTCTAACAGTATTTTGATATTAAAATATATATATATTTATATCAAAATACACTTAGAATGTAATGATATATATATCTATGTATAAATAAATAAATAAAAATAAGACGAAATATACATATGTCCACATACATAATTACATAAATAATTTCATAAATATACACGTAGACGTCAAATATATAAATATGTATATATATTAAAATTATACATGCATATTTATGTAATATTTTTACCTAATTAAGTAATTTTAATGATTGCAATTTGAGGGACCTGCCTGCCAACCCAGGCCGAAAGTCCAGATAATTTAATTTGCTAGCACTGTGTTTAACCCTGTAACTTTCTATGACACCCTAAATCCTGTACATGGGGGTACTGTTTTACTCGGGAGACTTCGCTGAACACAAATATTAGTGTTTCAAAACAGTAAAACATATCACAGCGATGATATTGTCAGTGAAAGTGAAGTTTTTTGCATTTTTCACTCACAAACAGCTCTTTCACTGAGGATATTATTGCTGTGATATATTTTACTGTTCTGATACACTAATATTTGTGTTCAGCGAAGTCTCCTGAGTATAACAGTACCCCACATGTAGAGGTTTTATAGTGTTTGTGAAAGTTACAGGGTCAAATATAAGGCTTGATTTTACTTTTTTTTTTTACTGAAATTTGTCAGATTGGTTAGGTTGCCTTTGAGATCGTATGGTAGCCAAGGAATGAGAATTAGCCCCATGATGGCATACCATTTGCAAAAGAAGACAACCCAAGGTATTGCAAATGGGGTATGTTCAGCCTTTTTTAGTAGCCACTTAGTCACAAACACCGGCTAAAGTTAGCGTTTTTTGCATTTGTAACACACAAACAAATATAAATGCTAACTTTGGCCAGTGTTTGTGACTAGGTGGCTACTAAAAAAGACTGGACATACCCCATTTTGAATACCCTGGGTTGTCTACTTTAAAAAAATATGTACATGTTAGGTGTGTTTCGGGGATTTATGACAGATAACGGTGTTACAATGTCACTATTGATACATTTAAAATATATATATATTGAAACAGCAATTTCCTACTTGTATTTATAAGCCTATAACGTGCAAAAAAAAGCAATAAAGCATGTAAACACTGGGTGTTTTTAAACTCGGGACAAAATTTTGAATCTATTTAGCAGTTTTTTTCATTAGCTTTTGTAGATTTGTAAAAGATTTTTCAAGTAAAAGTCCAAAAACATGGTTTTTTTAACTTTTAACTTTTTCACCATATTTTATTATTATTTTTTAAATACAATATATGACATAATACAAATAATGGTATGTAAAGAAAGCCCTTCTTGTCGTGAAAAAAACAATATATAACTTGTATGGGAACCGTAAATGAGAGAGCGGAAAATTACAGCTAAACACAAACACCACAAAAGTGTTAAAACTGCTCTGGTCCTTAACGTACAAACATCGCAAAAACAGGCCGATCCTTAAGGGGTTAAAACACTCACACAGATCGGACATATTGCACTATTATCTGTATATATTGCCAATCTTTGACTGGTAATGAGTGTATGTATATATAAGATTATATACTATTCTGCAATATAGATCACTGTCTTTTCACAATTTGCACACTTCACAAGGTTTGGGAATCCTTGCTGATCTACTGCAGCCCATGCTTATTGATTGATTATAGTGAGCACCTACACTTGTTTCTTTATATAACAATGTTGAACCCTTTTTAAAAATAGTAACCATAAAGAAAATAATCCTGAAAGATTAAATACAGAGATTCCCTTATTTTCACACTTAAGTACTTGTGGGTGAATACTGTAAGGTCCCAGAGCATTATCTACATTGACTTTAATTAGTTGCTGTAGCACCTTGTGTTGATTGATTGATTAATATATACTAAGAAAAATGGTTATTTAAAGTTCTGCCTTTTCCTGGTCTTCAATAACTAAGATGCCCATCTCTCTTTTTATAGTTTAGCCACTCTTATTGCCTTTTTGCATGCATTGTTGGTTTATTTATATCTTATATTGGATGCCCCTAATTTGTCCGATTTAAATGCTTTCAATGCCCTTTTCTTATTTTTAATCTCTTGGTTTACTTTCCTGCTAGGTCACATTGTTTTGAAATTTATTTTATTGTATATTTATTGCCCAATGGTACATACTGAGAAATTTATCTTTCTAATGTTTATTTGAAGATATTCCACTTAAGTAGTAAGTAGCGGTGCAAGTCATCAAACTAACTTTTGACAGGTGCCCCACCCCCTTTTTATGAAACCACACACCTTTTTATGAAACCACACCCCTTGTGCAATATGACATGCGCCTGCCCCTTTTATAAAACCACACACCCTTTTTTGCAAAGTCACGCCCCTTGAGCAATATGACAGGTGCCCCGCCCCTTTTTATGAAACCACGCCCCTTGCACAATATGACAGGCACACCAGCCCCTTTTTAGGAAAACATGCCCTTTTCATGAAACCACGCCTTCTTGCAAAATATGACTCCGCCCCTGAGCAGTTATGGTTGCCCAGCCCCTTTCATGATGACCCCACCCATTGCGCGTTGATGGGTGTCCGCCCCTTTTTTATTAAACCACACCCAATGTACATTATGGCCCACACCTGTCGATTTATGAATTCACGCCCACAGCGCCTTAAGGCCCCGACTATTGAGCTTGATTATGTATTAGCATTCATTTTATTGAAACCGCGCCAATGGCATGTTATAGACATGACCCTTTACAATGTTCATAGAGTGTGCCACCATATTGTTGTATGAGGTACTACATTCTTTGGTTGGATGTTTAATTTATTTATTTATTTTGAATTTCATTTAGTGGAGGGATATTACTGAATAAAGAGGACAAGTCTGGACATGTTTTTGGAAGATGTGTCTGGGCCAGTTTTGAAAGTATAGAACAAACCTAGAGGGCAAGTTTATATACATCTGAGAAATAAATAAATGCCAAAGTAACTCATATAACGATATTTATTAGACAAAAAAAGCCAATACAAAATTCACAGGAAAAGCAACAATACAATATTCACAGGCAAAAGCTGTAATACAATATATTTAGGAAAAGCAATAATCAACAAATTTAGACAGAAAAGCAATGAATAAACATCACAAATTCAACCAATCAGCACGTTGCTTTAGTATACGTGGGCACTTCTTAGGTAGCAAATAACCGTGAGACGTAGTTAATCCCGGGGTTCTAAAATAAATATTTGGTAACGATTGTCTTTTTTGAAAATGGGGTGTTGTGTCCCGAGTCTCACTTGGAAGGCTCTGCAATTTCAATTGTTCCAAACAGTCTCTATTTGATGTGTTGCCCACAACTGTAGACTGTATATTCAGGTCAGCCATAGCCTGAAGAAAAGTATCCGAGCCCAGAGGTAATTTACGTACCATAGCATTGTGACTCTGGGTAACACTACGTACCAAATCGAGTATATTTGATCCCAGTACAACAGTGTTTTTATAAACAAATTCACCCTTAATCATTCCAAGCTGTAATATGCTTAAATTGAGATGTTCTACTCAACAACAATTCAGCATTTTTTTTATAGCGGACATTTACATTATTAATGACTAAACGAAATACAGCATCTGAAACATCAGAGGCTACAGCAGCATGAGGATGTGGTTCAGAGGGTTTTGGTATTCTCCGGGTGGTAAGAAAAGAGTCAATCCCATCTTTTTGCTTTCACTCTGTTTAGCACGTACCAAGTATTTCTGCAATATAGTGGTATACCTCTTTATCTTCTCATCATCCGATACACTTCTATTTTGAAGAATGGACATAATCTCATTATCGAGGTTCTGAGTGACAGACTCACGAGCAGCCTCAGAGCTCTGAGTGGTTTGCTGTTAAGTCTAACTCTTGTTTAGACACTAAATACTTTTTCTCAGCGTGTGCAATTAATGGTTACTCAAAAGACCAGTCAGCAGAGGGATTTCAAACCCCAACAGAGAGCCAATAAATCCTTCAGACTGTTTAACCAACTGCTTCTTCTTACTAAAAGACATTTTTTTGTTGCTCAGTGCTTTTATATTTTTTCACAACTTTTTTAGTTTTTGGTGCAGTGATAAGGGTATCTTACCTTTAAGGGTATTAAGAGCTATTTCACATATATCAGTGACTAAATCATGAGACGCTGAGCCTAAAATATCCTTTTTCTGTGAGGGCGATGCACTTATTAGACTTTGTAAAGCCAACCAATTGCGACGTATACACATAGACATCCTTACAGCTTCTGAAACTCTGCATGGAATGACCTGTTAATGGT
The DNA here is from genome assembly GCF_036172605.1 of Pelobates fuscus. Taxonomy (NCBI): domain Eukaryota; kingdom Metazoa; phylum Chordata; class Amphibia; order Anura; family Pelobatidae; genus Pelobates; species Pelobates fuscus. The sequence continues at coordinate 362,333,211 of NC_086317.1, forward strand.
ATACTATCGACTTTTATTTGTTATAAATAAATGCTGAGGGTCGGTCAGGTGGGAAAAGACCAGTTCTTAAGTGGTACTCTTCGAGGGTTGTAGATCTTAAATCTACAAGTAGATAACCATAAGATTTGCGTGAGGTATCTTCAAAAGCGTCTAGAAAAAATTGTGATTTACCAGGGTGCACTTGGTGGGCCAGAGTAGTGATTTGCAGTTTCTCTTGGGTTCTTAAAAAGTACCATATATTTAGTGTTTAAAGCTATAGTACGACTTTTTTTTACCTTGACAGAACACATTCTGCACCAGATACATGATCCTCAGATTTCTGTAATGCACATACTTGGTGAATGCCTTCTCAATTTCTGGACTCTCACTGGCAACCTCCATTAAGTCATCAACAATATTTAAATTTACTCTGTTAGGGGGGAACAAATTATCATCATTAAATGTTATGGGTAAACCCTCTATAAAACAAATATTTGGGGTTGTGAGTAATAATTCATCATAAAGCACTTGCCAGCAGGCATAAAACCAAACAATGTTATCAGGAGTGTGCGACATTATAGCGGTAGCATTCTGTAAAACCTGTTTGACAAAATAACTTTTCCCTGAATTAGAAGGGCCTGCCAATATGCATGAAAAAGGATGTTGTAAACGAGTGTCCATGGTAAATGATTAGTAACCAAATGGGAGAGTGGTAAAGTCGTCGACCAAATATCTTTTTAAATATACACACTTTTGTGTTTTCTGTAGCGGTCGCGTCTCTATCTGCCAAAGGAGTTTATTTCTGACAATGGAAGTCTGAGGTACCACTATTCTGTTCTGTTCATCAGGGTCTGAGTGCAAGAGGTAGTCCAACACCAGGTCTTTTTAAACTGTCAAAGTAATTCAACTCTGCATTTCTGGCATGAAGCGTTATGCCTTAAGGTGACTTCAGATATGTTTTATCCGTCGATAGTTTGTAACCATAAGTCTTGGGACCTGCAGATACAAACTCTGTAATGTGTGTGTCACAGGGTATTTCACTAGTCAGCTCGCCTAGGTAGACCCCTAGAGGTGGATTCCAGTCACCCGCTGTACTAACAAAAATAACAGAGTCAGTGTCGTGGTAGAGACATCTTTCATTAAGACGGTCTAAAACATTATACAGTTCAAGTCATGCATAGGCGGTGGTAAAACATGCAATAAAGATAATGGTATTGCGAGATGGACTGTGACAACCCTGGGTGTGCTTCCAGCTGAGAATGGATGTTTTATCATTTATGAATGACAAAGAAGACACCTCATATTCAGGTAAAAATATATAACCAAAAAGCTTGTCAGGATCAGATACAAGGCTTGTGGTTTGCAAATTAGGTTTTTGCCCAAATTTGCCCCATAAAGAATGAAGAAATAATTTAGCAATCTGTCTTTTTGCAAGGTTTACTTCTATTTTCTCTGGTCTTAACAAAATACCCTCTTTAGCGAAATAAGCATCAATGTATTGGCGTCTTTTTTCATCAGTCGTATACCATTAAGGGTAACCTGAGGCCTCCTGTTTATCCCTAAGGTGCACCTTTTATATACTTTTCAAATAATGTATTGGAAGAGTTAGGAAAATGCCAAATCTCAAAGATCTTACCCAACCTATAGCCCTTAATCAGGGCTTTCTGTATTTCAATAGTGCACCAAGTACCTGTCAAAGATCGTTCCTCCTCATTATGTTCACAATGTGTGGTTTGGTTATTGGTTGTGCATGTACGACATAATGGGAACACAAGTTTACCCTTCACTTTAACTGGTAGAACCGGGAAAAATAAACCTTGGGGTGGGTACACTTTTACTTTAGCAAGACCAAAATCGTGTTTGAAAGACTGAAAAACATCATAAATGATTACCGGGTGACCCGTGGGATATAATTTTGTCTTGTTGATGTAAGGGTGTAGACTGGTAAAATCATAATAGTGTATGCTCTCACCTGGGGCTTTGTGGTACAATTTGATTGCATTTGTGCGGCCTCCGTAAAGCGCATCATGAGGTTCCAGCGGCTGTGGAAAATCTTTATCGATAAGAAAAGCCTGTAGATCCTTGTCAGTTTCTAACAGGTTTGACCAATCGTGTTACCACATTTCACAGACCACATATCCCCGCATTTTTAGAAAATGTGTTTTAACATTGGTTTTGTGGTGTTATTGAGCATAGGTAGTCTTTGTAACTGTGTTAAAAGCCTTTTCATTTTAACAAACAGGGCAACCATGGTAGAAACAACCCTGGAATTCGAAAGCTGTAAGCTGTCCATCAATCAGAGCATACCCATCCAAAAAATAGTTACCAACCGTCCTTTAACCGCCCTGTAGAGTGTGCTGAATGGTGATCCCCCTCTTTGTGTGCAACATACATTAACCATTGTATATACTTTGTTGAGAAATGTTTCTGATTTCTATGGTAATTGTCAGAGGGTAAAATTGCAATGGTGTTTTTCGGTAAAAACATGGCCATGCACACAGCCGCTAATGTAGGGAGTTGAAAAGGATCAATATCATCTATGACAGTTTCAGGACCCATAATAACTTTTACTTTCTTGGTCATTTCCATCACACTTTCTCTGTAAAAGGCACAGGCCTGTTTCAAGATTTTAACATCATCTATACAGTATTTTTTAAGTTCATTTTGAAAATTGAACTCACAATGTTGGTTCTCTTGATACCAGGTCATAAATGCCTTTTTATCATCACAAATCATGTAGTCATAACCATAATAGTCTACCGAAGGCATAGGGCCAACATTAGACTGATTCTGAGCAGTGTTAAAAAAGTGTGGGGAATATCCTTTACAGCCTACGAACCACAGGGCCTTTGGCAATTTACTTAGTTTCATGGGGAGAACATTTAAAGAATCAATAAATCTGATACCTAGATCAGCGACAGTCACAAAGTAATTTACTGCCTTGAGCCAACAGCTCAATGGCAATTTTCTCCTTAAGAAGTTGATTCACCACAAAGTAAGAAATCATACCTGCCTGCATTATGAGCTATGAATGTGTAACTACTAAATGTCTTTTTTATAAATGTTATCACAAACTCCTCTAGGCACGATGCTTCCTGAAACTCCCAACACTTATCCCCTTCTAATTCTGCAGCATAGATATAATTGGGGATATGTACACCGGTCTCCTACATGCATTCAAAGTCATAAAAAGTTGTATTTGTTAGTAGGGTCTTCTGGGGTGTATCTTCTGATATAACAAACATGCCCATCAAGCGTGACTACAGTGGCATAGCAAACCTGACATTGGAAACCTTTACACTCCTCATCGTCCATTACTGTGTAACAGCCGCAGGAGTCACTTTGTGAAACTTTAAGCACTCTTCACTTCACTTCTACACAGTTCTGTCTGTGAAAGGCTTACAAAAATACCTGCAGGAATGACTGTTTTTGTGAGAGAATGGAGTGTGACAGTAAACACAGAAGTATGATTCCCAATTAACGCATTAATTTTTTTAATGCCTTAATAATGGTTGTCCTCATGGTATATAAACACAACTTTATCTTTACAGGGCTTGTACCATGATTGTGGTATAGTACTTTAATTGTAACGCTTAAATGTTGTTCAAAAGATAGTATGTCACTAAAACTAACTAAAACGATCATCAGGGATACCTAAAGCTTTCTGTATTTCCCGGGCTCTCTCCAACAACAGAGAGTCTACAGGATTATCGTGGGACACAAGGGCACAGATGCTAGCCGCCAGACACAGGTTATTATTGTCATTGTTTAAATCATACAGCCATCTCTTTTTGGTGGCAATGATACAGCTATAGGGTGTTGACCGGAGACGCCTACGATGCATTACACCACCGACTATTTCTAACAATAATTACAACCAGTCTTAAAGAACTGCTGCCAATAATTTCAGCATTGCTCTGTACCAAGTTTGACACAGCGTTTAAAAAGGTTTCAGCATTTAATTCATCCCTACTACGTCTAATAGAGTACGGTCTGCCAAGCTCATAGTTACTTAGTCTTAAGGGAACAAAATCGCTGGGCCCTATATCAGGTATCATTCTGTTTAAAAGTTCTTGAATAGCATCATGTACAGCCTGGAGGGCATCTGAAAACGATGGTATTCTGTCTAAATTTACAAACCGAAAATGTTCATAATATTTCACGGCATTAAAATTGTTAATATCTCTGCGGTGTTGTTCAACACGCTCCAGAAATACAGGGGCTCTAGTGCATTAATGGGTCTCTGCACTATTTGATGCTCCTGCGAATCGTTAATATTCTCAGGACTAGATGGACTTTGTTGCATCTCTGGGGAATGTTCTAAAGGGGCTATTTCAGTATCATTTTTGTGGGGTGTCACAGGGGTACCAGGAGTGTCTACACCATCCTCAGGTGGCAGTATCACAGGGGTTAAACATGTATCCGCATCATAAGAGGTCTTACGTCGTTGTCTAGACATCGCAGAATGTAATACACCTCTCAATGTCTTTATGGCACACTTTACAGTTCTAGCACGACGCTTAGCTATATGTCTGTCTGTCCCATTTTTTGGCTCAGGATGATAATCCCCAACCAATCATGACTAGTCCCGCGGAGTTCAGTAAATTTAGTCCTAAGCGAAAGGCATCGGTAGCACGGTCAAGTCTTTCCAAACGATCTAAAAAAGTGGTTTGTCTAATCTCATCATCCGTCACAATAGTAATTCTGAGATTCTCACTAATCACAGAGTCAATAAATGCTACTAAAGCTCACCAAAAAAAAGTTCCTTAAAAAAACCACGTTAATAAATCACTACCATTGTCATGGGGTAATATAATGTTTGGTGTAACACCCTTTAGGCTCAAAGGACTGAAACGACCATCGTGGGATAACAATGCATACCCAATTCTAAATGGTCGACTAGCAGCGTAAAGTTTTAGACTAAGAGGCCTGCTGTGCTGTAAAAGAGCAGTGTCATTTAATATTTTGCATATTTCAGTGTTTGTATGTTGAACAACATCCTTTACTTCAAGCCATAAAGGAGCTACATGCAAGAGCCACAATCATTTTTTTTTATCATCAAGCGTTGTTGTCATTCATGTGTTATGGTCTGTAATGCAGATCTACTTTTCTTAGGTGGCGGTGGTGTTGGCACATTTACAGGGGTATTTCTGGATGTCAATGATGTAGTCCCTATATATATATATATATATATATATATATATATATATATATATATATACACATACATACATACATACATACATACATACATACATATGGAACATGGGGGGTGGTTGCACTCACCTGAACATGCTTAAATGGGGTGCTGCTGGGGGCCATATCATATCTTGTATATTGTTTATTATATATATATATATATATATATATATATTTATCATTGCAGGTGGCTTGTGTTATATTCTGTAAAACAGTTCTACTTTTCTTAGAGATTGGTTGTATAGGAACATTTACAGGGGTAATGGATTGTTTCACAGGTACATTTGATGCTACGGTGAAATGTCGACACCCTGATACATTGACTGGTGATATGACTGTGTTTTGTTGTGGTTAATGACTATTTGTAGAGGCTCCTTTGCTACACATGTTGCACTAGATGGACGCTGCCTTAAAACCCCAGCGGTAGATGTTGACGGTTGTTCGTCGTCACGTGTGACTGGAATAACTCTTGTAGAGCGGCTCCAGGTTATAGACAACTTTGATGCTGTATTAAAAAATAAATGAGTAAATTAATACACCGATGTACATACAGGTATATTTATGTAGTATATAAATATACAAATAAACAAAAAACTCATACCTATACTTGCCCTGTTTTAATTTATGCGGGTTGCAGTCCCTGCGTTCTCCGGCATTCACGCTGTATGTCTTATGACCGTGATCTGCAGTTAGTAAGCTGCTAATGCATGTACATGCATTAGAAACTGCTGAGGTTTTTGTACTCTTTATGGATGTTTCTAAAATAAATAGAAATATAATTATCACAGGGATAAAACCGGGTATGATATAACAGCATATAACACTAGAAAAGCTACAATTTCTGGGGAAATTGTGTGACGTGTTCTTGCCTCCACCAGTAACTGTTATCATTTATATAGCTCATTTAATTGCAACGTTGTTGCACACTTACATTAAAACATACATTTATAAAAACATTAGCAGGTGTACAAAAGGCTCTGTCTATGACATCACTTGCTGCTGCAGCCTGGCACAGGTCAGAGTATTTTGCCAGTAGCCAAACGGTCGTATTTTAAAAACTATAAATCCTACAGCAAAGAGCTTTATATTGGGAGAATCACAAGACCCAGACCTATATGTTGATGCATATTATGTCTCTGCAATATTAACAATGAAGGCACAGTCACAGTTTAGAAATTGCCCTTCAAATGTGAGCTTTGCAGAGTGGAGTTTCAATGAATGTAAATGGACGGCGTGAGTTGCAAACAAATGGTCATATTGTGAAAACTATTAGGACTATGGCTTAGCTTTAGTGGCAGCAGGGATAGCTGAACGTTTTGATATAAGATTTGTGTAGGTGGGCCTGAAAATGAGGGAGTGGTGGCAGTTTAGAAATCATGTCCTGATTTTTCAGCTTTTGCCAGCTCCCACTCTAGCTTTCCCATTCATTCCTATGGGACAAATTTCGCCACAAGAATGACGATATTCCGTGAACCATTCGGCAAAACGTTCCACAAAGTACTAGCACACCAATCGGGAGCAATCCGCACGTTTTGGTATATTTTTGTCTATGTAGTGTAAAAACTGTGGGAGGAGTTAGGGTGGCAAATTTGGCTATAATAAGAATAATAATATATATGTGAGATAACATTAAGTGGTCTTGCTATGCAAGAACACTTAATTATATAAACACACACCTGCTTTTAATGGTCTATGTGGATGTATGTTGGTGGGTCTGTCAGCCAATACTCCAGTATTAAAAGGATCTAAATAAATAAAATACAATTAGCCCATGGACGCAGGAGACCGGTGTACATATCCCCAATTATATCTATGCTGCAGAATTATAAGGAGATAAGTGTTGGGAGTTTCAGGGAGCATTGTGCCTAGATGTGTTCGTGATAACATTTATAAAAAAGACATTTAGTAGTTACACATTCATAGCTCATAATGCAGGCAGGTATGATTCTTACTTTGTGGTGAATCAACTTCTTAAGGAGGAGATTGCCATTGAGTTGTTGGCTCAAGGCGGTAAATTACTTTGTGTGACTGTTGCTGATCTAGGTATAAGATTTATTGATTTTTTTTATTGATGGGTTCGTAGGCTGTAAAAGATATTTTCCACACTTTTTTAACACCGCTCGAATCAGTCTAATGTTGGACCTATGCCTTCGGTAGACTATTATGGTTATAACCAAATGATGTGTGATGATAAAAAGGCATTTATGACCTGGTATCAAGAGAACCAACATTGTGAGTTTAATTTTCTAAATGAACTTAAAAACATAAATACTTACCGTAAATTTATTTTTCCTGAAGATTAGAGGCAGTGCTTTACCAATGGGATTTCTAATCTGGAGTGAAAAATAGGCAGGCAATTCTCTTCTCTTTTTGAAGACCCTCCCCTTAATTAACTACATTCCTTTAAATAACATCTCACCTCAAACAACCCCAGAAAATACACAAGCTGATACATGCACAATTCCGAGTTTATTCGAAAAAAAAGGGGGGGGGAATTATAGCACTGCCTCTAATCTGCAGGAAAAATAAATTTACGGTAAGTAAAAATTTATGTTTTTCCCTTCAGATTAGAGGCAGTGATTTACCAATGGGATATGACAAAGCAATTCCAAAGGGCGGGATTTATTTCACCACTGCTTGTAGCACCTTTCGCCCAAAAGCTGCATCTTCTGAGGCCAGTATGTCTAACCTGTAATGCTTCGAGAACATATGCAGAGAAGACCAAGTAGACGCTGAACATATCTGAGAAGGAGTAGGTGCCGCACGCAGAGCCCAAGACGTAGATATAGCCAAGTTGAATGGGCCTTTACGGGGCCTGAAATTTCTGCGTTGCTTGAGGAATAAGCCAAAAGAATACAATCCTTCAGCCATCTAGCCAGAGAACTCTTTGAAGCGTTCATACATTTTCTTGTGCCATTGATCAAGACAAAAAGGCTGTTATCCTTTCTAAAAGATTCCGTAGATTCATGATATTGCATAAGACATCTCTTCATGTCTATGCAGTGAAACTTTCTTTCCAAGGCATTTGAAGGATTTTGGCAGAAAGTAGGCAATACCACTTGATTGATGTTAGAAGAATTAAAAACCTTAGGAATAAATGAAGGGTCGAGCTTTAAAACCACCTTGTCCAAAAACGGAAAATTCGCCCGTAGAGCTTGGATTTCTCCCACCCTCTTGGCCGATGTGATTGCCACCAAAAAAAAAAACATTTTTTTAAAGATAAAATCTTCAGAGATGCCTCTGCTAGAGGTTCAAAGGGTGGCTCACAAAGAGCGGATAAAACTAAATTTAGATCCCAGGGCGGACAGGTTTCCCTAATGTTGGGAACTAAACAGCCCAGAGCCCTGAAGAATCTAGATATCAGAATGTTTGAGGCTAAACACCTGAAAGAAAAGAAACTGATAGCTGAAATTTGTAATTTTAAAGATGCTGGCTTCAATCCCTTTGCGAATCCCATCTGAAGGAATTTGAGAATCTTTTGGATGGAGGCAGAAACAGGGTCCTCTTTAAACCTACAACACCATTGACAAAAATTCTTCCAAATCTTGGAGTAAACCTTAGATGAAGACTCTGTTAGTAGCCAATACAATTTTTATGACCTCAGGATCTAGGCCTTTACTCTTTAAAATCTGGAGTTCAGACACCAAGCCGTCAACTGGAATCTCTGAAGGGTTGGAAGAGGAACCATGGAGGGATCTAGAATTTCTTCTGACAGTGGAAGCTTCCAAAAAGTGGCCCCTGGAATATTTATAAGAACCGAAAACCAACTTCTTCTTGGCCACCAGGGAAGGATTATGACAATTCTTACTTTTTCCAACTTGATCTTTTGAAGCACTTTGGGAATACATATGCAAGGTTGAACTTCCATGGTACTGATAGAGCATCTATGATATCGGGCTTGTCTGCACGGTTCAGAGATGCAAACCATCTTGTCGTCCTGTTTGTCCTGGAGGCCATAAGGTCTATTTCTGGACAACCAAAATGGTCTGAAATAAGCCTGAAAATTCTGCACGAAAGGGACCAATCTGTTTGTTTTAAGTGATGACGACTCAGAGCGTCTGCTAATATGTTGAATTTTCCCAGTATGTGAACCGCCGAGATCGATAGGAGGTGCACTTCCGACCACAGCATGATCTTTGAACAAAGATTCTCCAATCTGGTCGACCTTGTACCTCCTTGTTTGTTTAAAAACGCAACTGTCGTTCGATTGTCCGAACGTATCTGAATATGCTGACCTTTTATCTGGAACTGAAAAGCCAGGAGAGCCATCCACACCGCCTTCAATTCTTTGAAATTTGAGGAAGTTCTCACATCCTTTTCTTGCCAAAGCCCCTGCTTCTTCAGGTCCCCCAAATGGGCACCCCAGCCCAGTGCCGAGGCATCTGTTAAAATTCTGAAGGATTTCATTTGGAATGAAAGCCCTACTTGCAAGAACCGAGACAAGGTCCATCAATGAAGACTCCTCAAAGTTTGATTGTTGAATGTCATCAGCCCGTCCAGGCTGTCTGTCCGTCGATTCCATACTTGTAGAATGTTTCTCTGAAGATGCCTCATTCTAGCTTTTGCCAACCGACGGCAGGGATAGAAGCCGTAAACAGATCCAGTAAACTCATTGCTTCTCTGACTGAAAAAACACCTTTTTCTCTGAGTCTCTGAATTGAATGTTTTATCTTTAGCTTCTTCTCCTCTGGCAGGAAAATCTTCATAGAAATCGAGTCTAAGATTAGACCCAAGAACTGAATCCTTTGAACCGGAACCAATTCCGACTTGCAGAAATTTATTAGCCAACCATGAGCTTGTAGAGCTGTCAGAAGGTCTAGTTTTAGTTGCTCCTTTGACTCCGCGATCAATAGCCAGTCGTCCAAATAAGGGATGACATAAATCCCCAAACTTCTTAGCTACGCTGAGATGACCACTAGCAGTTTTGTGAACACCCTGGGCGCAGATGAAAGGCCGAATGGGAGGGCTTTGAATTGGTAATGCTTGGTCACCGATTGGATGCAGATCGCAAATCTTAGTGGCCTTTTGCTGGATTCTGCCATGGGCACATGAAGATAAGCGTCCTTTAAATCCAGGGACGCAAACCAATTTCTTGGCTGAACCAGAAGAGAAGCAGATTTTATTGATTCCATACAGAACCTCTTTTTTACAATATACTTGTTTACGGCCTTTAGGTCTAGTATGGGTCTGCAAGAACCATCTGGCTTTGGTACCAAAAAAGCCTTGAATATGTACCCTGATGTCTCTCTTAGGGGTACTTCTTCCACAACTCTCTTCTGCAGGAGTCTTGACACTTCTTGCATCAAAGCTAACTCTGTTTCCTGAGAATGAACCTTGGAACATAAAAAAAAAAAAAATTCTCTGGGTATTTGTCAGTTCCAGACTGTACCCGTACTTTATTACTGAGAGAACCCAGCGATCCGATGTCGTACTTTCCCAGTGATGTAGGAAGTGAGACAATCTTCCTCCCACTGGCCTGGCATCACAACATTTTATTCCTCTTGTCCATGAGTCTCTCTTTCTTTCTATAATCAAAGACTTTCTTTTGTTGACCCCTATAGTAGTTCCTGCGAAAGGAACTTCTAAATGAGGGCTGAATCCCCACTTTACGGTTCCCAACGTGTCTCTTATGGGATTCAGGCAAGGCCTTCCTGCCTTCCTTCATCTGTTTTAACAGATCATCTAGTTTAGACACGAATAGTCTTCCAGCTTCAAAGGGTAAGTCACACAAATATTTTTTTGATGCCGCGTCAGCTGACCAGTTTCTAAGCCAAAGTGCTCTTCTAGATATTGTCTTTAGACCCAAATTCTTAGCAGACAATTTTAGACTTCACTGGATCTTCCTTTGACTCTCCTGCATAAACCTTCTCTAGTTCTTCTAGCCAATGTTTTTGGGCTTTAGCCACGGATGTTCCTGCGATAAGAGCTTTCGCTTGGGCTGCTGAAGAAACAAACATCTTCTTTAAGGATGAGTCAATCCGCTTCTCCATCACATCCCTTAAACCACTTGAGTCACCAATAGGTAACGCTGTTTTCTTCCCAATCTGAGCTATAGGGACGTCCACTACAGGGACTGTATCCAACAGGCAGTCCTGGTCCGCTTCTATGGAAAAAAATAGATTTAAATGGTTTTGAAATAAAAGGTTTGTGAACTGGGTATTTCCATTCTCTTAAAACCAACTCCTTAAGTTGTGGATGTAAAGGGAAAACGTTAGTTATTTTCCCAGACACTCCATTGTCCATAATGTTCTGCACTTCCTTTACTAATTTCCCTATGGCTTCTTCTGGAAAAGCAAATTCCTCCTCCGATGAATCACTAGCTGAATCCTCTCCAGAATCAGAAGCACCAGTACCTGAGCTTGTATCTGAATCTTCTCTGCCTTTTCTTTGAATGTTTTACTACCTGTAAATCCTGAGAAACCGAAGCCTGGGCTGATTGCATAGCTGCCGTCTGCATATCCACAAATGTTTGCTGCATACTCTGCTGTAACCAGCTAAGAAATGTGGACATTTCAGATTTTTTAGCTTCCTCCAAAGCCTCTTTGGAACATAGAGAACAAAGTTTCTTTTTATATCCGTCCGGCATAGGTTGGAAACATATTGAGCAACTTAAATGCTTGGATTTTGTAGAGCATTTCCCCTTTTCTGCAACTTTCTGGAATCTCTGGATTAGACATACGGAGGAAAGAAAGAGAAATAAAAAAAATAAAAATTTTTTTTTATTTCCCCTTTAAAGATTCAGGCTAGAGCCATTTAAAATAAAAGCTAAATGTCTTACCTTAAATGGCCTCACAGTGTGTTGGAGGGCAGGTGAGAAACACACTTCCAACAGATCTGATAGCTCCTGGCAAACAGAGGTTGCTGCTGGAAGTTGCTCCTTTAAGTCCTGTAGCAACTGAACGAAAAACGCCAAGTTCAGATTTGGCGCCTGAATCCAGGTTCGCATTGCGCATGTGCATAGCGCTCCACAAATCCCTGTTGGAATGCAACGTAACCTGTACGTGCGTTCCACCACAGGAACTCCCAGCAGACGCACGCCTGCGTCCTTCCTCTGACCAGCACCTGGCGCAGACGAGACGGAAAAACGGCAGAACACGCGGTCCGGCCTTCCACACTATACTTACCTTGAAAGGAAGCAGAGCCTCCCGAGCCTCAGCCCTTCTCACTAGTGATGTCGCGAACACAAATTTCGCGAATGGCGAACGGGAACTTCCGCAAACGTTCGCAAACCGGGCGAACCGCCATTGACTTCAATGGGCAGGCGAATTTTAAAACCCACAGGGACTCTTTCTGGCCACAAAAGTGATGGAAAAGTTGTTTCAAGGAGACTAACACCTGGACTGTGGCATGCCGGAGGGGGATCCATAGCAAAACTCCCATGGAAAATTACATAGTTGATGCAGAGTCTGGTTTTAATCCATAAAGGGCAGAAATCACCTAACATTTCTAAATCACAATGAATATGGATTGACACCTGACATATTAACACCTTGACATAGGGATTGACACCTGTCCTCAGAGCCCCTGATACACACTGACACAGAGCAGAATAGGGACTGTTCCCCCTACATAGGGTCACTTGGCAGATATGGCGTGGTCGTGGGAGGAGGAGGATGACTTTCACCTCTTCCCTTGTTAGATTCCCGTTGTGCTGTGACATCACCCTTATACGCTGTGTAAAGCATACTATTTAATTTATTTTACAAATGCTGCATCCTTTCCGACTTGTAATTCGGTAACATTTCCACCACTGTCTGCTTATACCGGGGGTGTAGTAGCGTGGACACCCATTACAGGTCGTTCTCCTTCAGCCTTTTTATACGAGGGTCCCTCAACAGGCACGACAGCATGAAAGACCCCATTTGCACAAGGTTGGATGCCGAGCTACTCATTTCCTTTTCCTCCTCCTCACACAGAGCAGAATAGGGACTGTTCCTGTTACAAATCGCTATTTGTAACTGGCCCTTTAAATGAGAAATTGCCCTGCTTCCCTGGATTGTGGAGAAGCATGTTTGCCAGCCTCCTGCCTCATGACTATGGCCCCTGGAAGATTGTGCCCCTGAAAACTTATTAACATTTATTGGGTGTGTATGGGTTTAAGAACCGTCTGGGGACATATTGTGACTTTGCTGAACAATGCCCCTTTAAGACTATGTCCCCAGACCGGTAAAATAACTTGTTCCTGGCTTTCCCCCCCTTGGTTCAGTAAATAGGGCTTACTGAACCAAGTACCACACAGGCAGACCACCCAGAAGCTAAAGTGTGCAGGCAATTTACCTCCCAGGCTGTGAGGTTACTGCCGGTCAATTGCACGTGGTGGCGGCCATCTTGGTTTCCTCGAATGCGGTCAGCGGTGTATGCTAAAGATTCTGTGGAACTGAAATCGGCTACACATTTTGCCGAACACCGCTGACCCTTACCTTCTCCCATACGGAACTTGCAGCTCCAGAGACTAAGTCCCGTTCGAAATGGGACTTAGTCGTTTTTTCGCATGAAATTGACCGACCGCACAGCCCAAATCTATGGAACTGTTTTGGGCAGGAAATTGTGCTTGCGGTCGGTCATAAAGGACTTCCAGCTAACTTTTGATCCACTGGAGGGATTTGGCTGATTTTTGGAAGGGTTTATGTTTGATGTATGCTGAGTCTGAATATGCAACTTTTATTGAAATTTAATGTATGGTTTTAAAGTTACAGTGTGTGTGTAAAAACTGTATTTTTATTGTATGTAATAATTGGTTTAACTGTTTATCTGAGGGGAGGGAACCTGTGGGCTGTACTATGCTGTTATTGGTTAATTTCATCCTCCCCCTGGGAGTGTCCTGTGTGTACCTTATCCTAATAAAAAGCAGGCTGGGTGTTCCAGTCCTCAGACCTCTCCTGACCCTCAATACGTAGCCTTGTCTCGTTATTGGAGGGAACTGCTATATCACACTGGGGATTGCTATGCTCTGCATATTCCCCTGAGCTTTCAATCACTTAGCTCTTTTAAGAGCTTGTTCCGGATACGCTCTCCAGGAGGAGAGATCTTCCCCACACGGTCCTGAATGCTGAAGGTTCATTCCAGGGTGGAAGGAAGACGGCGCGGCTCCAGTTAAGCTACGGCGGTTGTGGAGCCTGCGGTGGTTGTGGTGTCGTCTGCAGTGCTTGGAGTCCTCTGAGAGCGCTAGGAGCATCCATCAACGGAGGGTACTCGGTCGGAGTACACGGAGCTCCGTTACAGTTCCCCCTACATAGGGTCACTTGGCAGATATGGATTGACACCTGTCCTCAGAGACCATGATACACACTGCCACAGAGCAGAATAGAGACTGTTCCCCCTACAAAGGGTCACTTGCCAGATATGGATTGACACCTGTCCTAAGGATCCCTGATACACACTGACACAGAGCAGAATAGGGACTGTTCCCCCTACATAGGGTCACGTGGCAGATATGGATTGACACCTGTCCTCAGAGCCCCTGATACACACTGACACAGAGCAGAATAGGGATGTGGAACAGTACCTGGGGAGCTGGGGGGGGGGTGCCGTTGATGTGGAGCAAGATGCAGCAGCAGAAGAGGACTCAGCCGAGGAGGTTATGGAAGAGGATGGAGTAGGAGGAGTAGAGGAGGTGGCAGCAGGCCTGCCTGCAAGTCATGGCGGTGTCACCAACTCCTCTGCAGAGCCATGCATTCCATGCTTGGCAGCCGTCAGCAGGTTTACCCAATGCGCAGTATAGGTGATATACCTGCCCTGACTATGCTTTGCAGACCAGGTATCAGTGGTCAGATGGGCCCTTGCCCCAAAACTGTGTGCCAGACATGCCATTACTTCCTTTTGCACAATCGAGTACAGGTTGGGGATTGCCTTTTGTGAAAAGAAATTTCGTCCGGGTACCTTCGACTGCCGTGGCCCAATAGCTCCAAATTTTTTGAACGCCTCAGACTCCACCAGCTTGTATGGTAAAAGCTGGTGGGCTAGGGGGGCGTGTCCTAACTACTGAAGCGAGTAGTCGTCATGCGTACGCCAGGCATACCGTACGCAACATGCAGGAGGCAGAGATCCTGGGGCAACTGGGTCTCCCCCCGGACTCGCTACTCACATCGAAGGCTCCAACAAACTCCACGCTCCCTCCATATTGGGGCAACGCCGAGGCTCCAACATTTGTCCCTAGAAACCTAGCCAGGACATCATGTGCAACTTGAATGGAAAACGGGACTAACAGGTCAACCCTGCTTACGGAGACTCTCAGGTCATTGATCGTGTCAAGAGGAGGGGAACAACTTAAAAAATAGATTCCTGGCAAATTCTGAAAAAAAAAAAACGTGCAAAGTACAGAAAGACAAAACCACAAGAAGAATTTTTTGAAGACGACAAATAGCTGTGTGATATAATGTAGAAACATTTTATTCACCATATAAAAAGAAAACAACCGACTTAATACAGTTTTTTACAACTTTGCTAGTTTTGCATTGAATTTTTTAGCCAGTACTTCCTTTAGATATTGCACTGAATATAGTAAACTCTGTAGTATGTTACTTTTAGTTGCCAGAAAAGCTAAATAATAGTTTTCACATTTGGTAGATAGCTTGTGTGTGCGCTAATATTCATACTTGCATTTTGAATTTTAAGGCAATATTTATTTTTTATAAGCATCTTTTGATATGTTTGTATTTTTTTAAACATATATTTTCTCAAGCCGCTTTGATAGATTAACCTTTCTTTATTTTATTAATCAATGTGCTTAATCGTATTGGTTTACTAATTTCCAGTATATCTAAAAATGTTTTACATATTTTCTGATTTTAATTGCCATGTGTACCTTGCGTATGCCCATGTGAAACATTTTACCATTTAGGGCCCAGAGTGGGGTCATTTAAACAGATCATACCTCGAGTGCAGAGTGTGTTTAATCCGACTCGTTAATGTTAGTTATTCACTAAGCTTAGTGAAAACATAGTTGGCTTAAATATGTTTTCTATTCAAGTTCTTGTGCCCCACAGTTCAAATTAACATTCAAATTACAATTCATGACAGATCACACCACTGAATAGCCCTGCCAATGTCGTCTCAGAATTTTTTTGTTATCTAAGAAGAAATAAAAATGCATATCAACGAAAAATGCTGGCGGGCTAATAGTTCGGACAAGCCAACCTCTCAGACGCTGGGCAAGGGGGTGACTTTCTGACATTGGCTTCTTACGCTCAAACATGTCCTTGACAGACACCTGACTGTGGGCAGATGAGCGGGAACTGCTCAAGGCGAGAGACGGAGTGGCGGATGGTTGAGAGGGGGCAAGGAGGACAGCAGTGGTTGATGTGGCTAAAGATGCTGGACCAGGAGGAGGATGGCGGCTTTGAGTTTGTGTGCTGCTTGTACTCATGTGTTGATCCCATAGGCGTTTGTGATGTGCGATCATGTGCCTACGCAAAGCAGTTGTACCTAGGTGGGTGTTGGACTTCCCACGACTCAGTTTCTTTTGGCACAGGTTGCAAATGGCATTGCTGTTGTCAGAGGCAGACACACAAAAAAAAATGCCACACTGCTGAGCTCTGCAATGACGGCATTCTGGTGGTGGACACAGCATGCGTTGATTGGCGTGCTGTCGGGCTGACCCCGGGTGCCGATGCATGCTGTCTGACTGTGCCACTAGCTCCTTGCGATGACCTCCCCCTGCTTCCAACTTGTCTCCTCCTCCTCCTCCTCTCTGTCTCCCCATCTGAACTTTCGCCATGTTCTTCTTGCCAAGCGGGCACCCACGTAGACTTAACAGCTTACCACTCAGAGCTCTGAGGCTGCTCGTGAGTCTTTCACTCAGAACCTAGATAATGAGATTATGTATATTCTTCAAACTAGAAGTGTATCGGATGATGAGAAGATAAAGAGGTATACCACTATATTGCAGAAATACTTGGTACGTGCTAAACAGAGTGAAAGCAAAAAGATGGGATTGACTCTTTTCTTACCACCCGGAGAATACCAAAACCCTCTGAACCACATCCTCATGCTGCTGTAGCCTCTGATGTTTCAGATGCTGTATTTCGTTTAGTCATTAATAATGTAAATGTCCGCTATAAAAAAAATGCTGAATTGTTGTTGAGTAGAACATCTCAATTTAAGCATATTACAGCTTGGAATGATAAGGGTGAATTTGTTTATAAAAACACTGTTGTACTGGGATCAAATATACTCGATTTGGTACGTAGTGTTACCCAGAGTCACAGTGTTACGGTACGTAAATTACCTCTGGGCTCGGATACTTTTCTTCAGGCTATGGCTGACCTGAACATACAGTCTACAGTTGTGGGCAACACATCAAATAGAGACTATTTGGAACAATTGAAATTGCAGAGCCTTCCAAGTGAGACTCGGGCCATAACACCCCATTTAAAAAAAAGACAATCGTTACCAAATATTTATTTTAGCACCCCGGGATTAACTACATCTCACGGTTATTTGCTACCTAAGAAGCGCCCACGTATACTAAAGCAGCCTGCTGATTGGTTGAAGTTGTGATTTTATTCATTGCTTTTCTGTCTAAATTTGTTGATTATTGCTTTTCCTACATATTATTGTATTACAGCTTTTGCTTGTGAATATTGTATTGGCTTTTTTTGTCTAATAAATATCGTTATATGAGTTACTTTGGCATTTATTTATTTCTCAGATGTATATAAACGTGTCCTCTGGGTTCGTTCTATACTTTAAAAACTGGCCCCAGACACATGTCCAGACTTGTCCTCTTTATTCAGTAATATCCCTCCACTAAATGAAATTCAAAATAAATAAATTAATTAAACATCCAACCATAGGATGTAGTACCTCATACAACCATATGGTGGCACACTCTATGAACATTGTAAAAGGTTGTGTCTATAACACGCCGTTGGCGTGGTTTCAATAAAATTAATGCTAACACGTAATCAAGCTCAAGGATCGGGGCCTTAAGGCACTTTGAGCGTGGATTCATAAATCAACAGTGGTGGGCCATAATGTGCATTGGGTGTGGTTTAGTAAAAAAAAGGGGCGGACACCCATCAACGCGCAATGGGTGGGGTCATATTGTGCAAGGGGTGTGGTTTCATGAAAGGGGCTGGGAAACCATCGCCTCTCAGGGGGCGGAGTCATATTGTGCAATTGGCGTGGTTTCACGAAAAGGGCATGGTGTCCTAAAAAGGGGCGGGGTGCCTGTCATATTGTGCAAGGGGCGTGGTTTCATAAAAGGGGCGGGCACCTGTCAAAAGTTATTTTGAAGACTTGCATCGCTACTTACTACTCACTTATCAGTTTTAAGAAATTCCATTTTAAGATATTCCATTTATGAAGAGTTTATGCCAGTCGATTTGTAAAGCTGCCATTATCTTATTGAAATTTGCCTTTTTAAAACAATGTTTTAGCATACCCCATGTGCTTTTTCTTTTTGAGTTTATTTCAAAAGACATCATATTGTGATCACTATTTCCCCAAGTACTCCCCTATTTGAGAGATGGTCAAAAGATCCAGACAACCATACTGTACTTATTGGCCCCCAGCTGCACCCCATTTAAGCATGTTCAGGTGAGTGCAGCCAACCCCTTGTTTTCTCCTATATGTATATATTTAGGAGTCTAGCCAGCTCCTTGGTTTTGCACCCCTCCCTGTCACAGGTGCCTCATCTCAGGACCCTATTAAGCCTTGTACTGCAGAGAACTCGAGATGGAAGGATTTCCCCAAGTAAGTAGCTCATTTAGCAGACAGTTAGAGTAGGACCTGCCAAAGATGGGGCAAATTGACGTTATGGCAGGCTTATGCAATGTATGATCATATAATGTAACTAAACCCCCATTATTTTTCCCTAGATTAGGTGTTTTTAATAAAACTAACAAAATCGGTCAGCACCAAAATAGCCGTTTAGTAGATAAGGGAGTGTGCTGGATTTTTTATTTTTACAGTACTTATTGACCCCCAGCAGCACCCTATTTAACCCCTTAAGGACCAACTTCTGGAATAAAAGGGAATCATGACATGTCACATGTCATGTGTCCTTAAGTTAAGCATGTTCGGGTGAGTGCAGCCAGCCCCTTGTTTTCTCCTATATGACATTGTCATTTAACACATTCAAAAACCTGATTTCCCTTGCTTAACTTCTAGTCTCTCAATTACAATTTATGTACGGATAATTAAAATATCTAATAATTACCAGGTTACCCAAATTTGCTCTAAGAGCTATTCTTCCTCATCAATATTAAAATGTTGGCTTTATATAAATCATGACATGGTGTAACATGTCATGTATTTCATCTGAGGTTGTATTTACCTAATGTTAAGACCTGCTAAAGTACAGATGATTGTCATTATATCCTGATATGTAACCACCATAGAATTCAAAGAGGGTGTACTTTCTTCTTTCCCCTGACTATAAAACAAAACCTTGCTTAAAAGAAAAGAAATATTGGTTTATCTACCATTAACATAATAATTGATAACAGATCCAGAAATAATTTTTTAACCACACCACCGTTTTAAATTTCTCTTCACCAGTTGGTTCTGCCCACCCCTTCTATGTCTGCTGACTAGTTAAGAGCAGCTAGACCTAATTATGAGAGGTCATTTACTAAATCCTGGGCTAGAATTTTACTCTGCAGCTCTCTATCTACAAAATGTGGAGTACATCTTAAACCCCCAATACAGTGAAACAAGTACAGTACAGTCCCCTTGAAGAGACCCGTTGCAGCAAAATGCACTTTGGGACATTGAGAAATGTGTGTGATTATAGGGGTGCACATACATGTTTATTCAAAGTTTATTCACAGTTTTTTCCTTTTAATTTTTCTTTAATTATACTCTAATAGTGTATATTGCATTTTGTATATTTTATTTTGTCTTAGTGGTAACTCTAGAGTCTAGTAATCTCTGGGATAAGAGGTGGGGTTCTAGCATATGTTCCCTCAAAGACACAGCTCAGCAACTTTAGAATTACTATTATCTTTATTTCTTTAACATTATTTGTTATTTTCTTTGTTTATTTAATTTAAATTTTTTGTATTTTACTTTATTTCCTTTGTTTTTTGTTTTACCCAGTACCCTTTTTCCAGAGTTTGTTATATATATATATATATATATATATATATATATATATATATATATATATATATATATATATATATATATATATATATATATATATATTATATATATATATATATATCCAAAATAAGTAAGCAAGGCACTCTCCTCCAGTCTTCTAAGTATAAAGTATATGTTGCCTAGGTGCAGTCCCGCGTAAATCTATAATCAAAAAATGAAGGGAGCACACTAGGACTCTTCTCAGTGGAAAAAACAAGTATTTACTGTATCAACAAGTAATACATATACTGTGCAAAGTACAAAAATCGACGTTTCGACCCTCCTTGGGTCTTTACCAAGACCCAAGGAGGGTCGAAACGTCGATTTTTGTACTTTGCACAGTATATGTATTACTTGTTGATACAGTAAATACTTGTTTTTTCCACTGAGAAGAGTCCTAGTGTGCTCCCTTCATTTTTTGATATATATATATATATATATATATATATATATATATATATATATAAAATCTTGAACAACTTACCTACATACTGACATTGTTATACCTTAATTGTATCTCTTTGTCAGGATTACAGTATTATCCAGCACATAGAATTGTGTAACACAGAGGACTGATAGGTAATCACGTACCTTAGAATAGCCAAACTAACGTACCAAAGAATAGTCAGGAATAGCCGAGGTCAAGGGATACAGAAAGAGACACAATGATAAAAAAGCCAGGGGTCAGGAATGCCAGAAAAAAGGAAGTCAAAAACAATGCCAAAGTCAAATAACCAGAATTACCAGAATCAATAACGCGCTCTCAGACAACCACAGGGGACACCACAACAGGGCACTGAGCAGGATGAGAACTGGGCCTAAATACCCCTCCTCTGTATCTGATAGGCTGTAATCAGCCTTTGACCCCAAAGGCAGTTACCAGGTTGCCATTTGCATAATTGCTGATTTGATTGCTGATTTGTTCGGCACAACTTTTCCTGTCTGAACAGTAAATTCCATTAATCACATTTTTATAAGCGGATGAATTTGTGACACTCTTCATACTATATCTATGTGTATAAAATACATATAAGTCAATTTAACTGTTTTGTAAGCTTTACTCTAGGTTACTTAGGGATTTAAATTTGATTTGTTGGTATCAATCAAAGTGTTCTATGTATGTTTTAGAGATTTATAACCATAAGAATTACATTTTAGATATTACTGAGCTAGATTGTTCTTGAATATACTACTTATTACATTATTGGTGGTCCATGCCTTTTTTTCCAGCCTTTCTATAGGTATGTCTTCCTCCAAATAACTTTTTTGTGTTTCAAGTACAGTACAGAACTTAAGCTAGACATTTGTAATCCTTCACACTATTCAATTATACACATAAATACACACACAAAAAACATTGTTCAACTTAACTTCAAACAAAACCTTTGTTGAGTCTTGCTTTAACCCCTTAAGGATTAAACTTCTGGAATAAAAGGGAATCATGACATGTTACACATGTCATGTGTCCTTAAGGGGTTAAAAGGACGTTAAATGTCCCAACGGAAAAAAAAAAACCTAAGAATTAAATAAAGCACCAAACAATCGATAATAAAATCCAAAGGTGGCTAATAACCTCAAATAAGATGTTATTAAATAATTAAATTAGTGGTAATATATATGTAGAATAAGTAGTTTAGGGAATGAAATATAGGACTCATGACAAATCTTAGACAGTTTGAAAGATGAAAACCAAACCCACTTAAAGGTTTAGCCAAAAAAATAAATGAAATAAACCAATCCTCAAGCGGTGATTACATAAAAAGAAATAGCCAAAAGGAAACAGTCAAAAAAATCCAACCCACTACAAGTGGTTACATATAATTGTTTTTAATATTACCAGCAGGACCTCAACCCATCATGTGTGCCTGGATATTTAAACTACTGCATTCTTTTGGAAACCTGGCCCTTGCCTGGATATTTAAACTACTGCATTATATTGGGAATCTGGCTTTCCCTGTCTGGAGCACACTGGTGGAAGTTTTATCCTTATAATGGTGTGCATTTTCCATTTGGGAAGCATATACATAAAAATAGACATTATTTTGTAAAAGGGTTGTAAAAAGGTTGCTCCAACCAAAAAAACAAGTATCTTAAGAAAACGCAAAACTTGTGCAAAACATTGATTTGTTAAGTGTAGAATGTTGCATGATTTTTTATTCAGAGGAATATATGTATGTTACATTTATGGATGAAACTAATTTGTGCACAAATCTAGAAAACACTGGTTTTGGTTAGAGTAACCCTTGCTGTGATGATCTGTTATTGTCAAAGTAAAAAAACAAACAAAAAAAAAAGCCCCACAAAGTATTAACCCCTTAAGACCGCAGCCAAATGTACAAGTTGTGAACCAAAAAAAATGTAAACAAACCACAGATTTTGACTATATGTCTGTTCAACAATAATTTACCTCTTTCATATTAAATGCACCCACACTTATTATATATCATTTTGTTCAGGGGAAACAGGGCTTTCATTTAACATCAAATATTTAGGTATGGAACATAACGTAATATGAATAAAATATAAAAAAATGAGAGAAAATATGATTTTTTTTTTAATTTTCTTAGTTCTATGTGACATTCTAACTGTGAATGTCATAATACTGTTTGCTTTTACTGCAATAAAATACACATATTTGTATTCAGCGATGTCTCACGTGTAAAACAGTACCCCCTATGTACAGGTTTTATGGTGTTTTGGGAAGTTACAGGGTCAAATATAGCATGTTACACTTTTCAGTTTTTTCACATTGAAATTTGCCAGTTTGGTTATGTTGCCTTTGAGACCGTATGGTAGCCCAGGAATGAAAATTACCCCATGATGGCATACCATTTGCAAAAGTAGACAACCCAAGGTATTGCAAATGGGGTATGTCCAGTCTTTTTTAGTAGCCACTTGGTCACAAACACTAGCCAAAGTTAACGTTAATATTTGTTTGTGTGTGAAAAATGCAAAACACTAATTTGAAAGCCAATTTTGGCCAGTGTTTGTGACTAAGTGGCTACTAAAAAAGACTGAACATACCCCATTTGCAATACCTTGGGTTGTCTACTTTTGCAAATGGTATGCCATTATGGAGGTAATTCTTATTTCTGGGCTACTATACGGTCTCAAAGCCAACGTAACCAATCTGGCGAATTTCATTGTGAAAAAACTGAAACGCAAGCCTTATATTTGACTCTGTAACTTTTGAAAACACCATAAAACCTGTACATGAGGGGTACTGTTATACTCAGGAGACTTTGCTGAACACAAATATTTGTGTTTCAAAACAGTAAAAAGTATGACAGCAAAAATATCGTCAGTGTAAGTGCCGTTTGTGTGCGAAAAAGGCAATAAATTTCACTTTCCCTGACGATATCATTGTTGTAATAAATTTTACGGTTTTGAAACACAAATATTTGTATTCAGCGATGTCTCCCGAGTAAAACAGTACCCCCCATGTACAGGTTTTATAGTGTCTTGGAAAGTTATAGGGTTAAATATAGTGCTAGCAAATTAAATTCCCTATACTTTCGGCCTGGGTTGTTAGGCAGGTCCCGCTAATTGTAATTAATTAGGATACCTAATTATGTAAAATTATTACATAAATATATATGTAAAATTATTACATATACACGTGTGTGTGTATATATATATATATATATATATATATATATATATATATATGTATATAATTTTTTTACTATTTTTATTTATATATAGGTATACATATAGTGATGTATACGTATATACTTGGGTATATACATATATATATTATTTCGTTCTACGTGTATTTTGATATATATATATATATATATATTATCAAAATACAGTTAGAATGAAATTACACACATATATTTTTAATTATTTATTTTTTTATTTTAATTTTTTTTACGTATTTACATATTTTTTTATTATTATATATATATATATATATATATATATATATATATATATATATATATAATTATGTATATATTTAATCAATATCCTTCTACGTGTATTTTGATATTAATATATATATATATATATATATATAATTAAATATATAAATATTAAAATACACTTAATGTGTAAATGTGTGCGTATATATATATATATATTATATATAGATCATATATATAATATATATAAATGATGTAAGTGTATTTTATTTTTAACTTTAATTTTTTTTTTTTTTTACATTAAGGGGTTAATAGGGGAGGAGAGGGGCAGAGACAGTGTCAGCCAGTGATTTTACATCACTGGCTGACACACAGGATCAGTGATCACAGTGACAGGCTGTCACTGTGATCACCTCCTGCAGATCGCGGTATTTGGCCACATGGGGAGTGCCTGGGTGGCCAGGCATGCCCCCCACCGCGATCTGCAGGGGGATCCTGCCTGAAGTTACTATGGGTCAGCCAATAGGCTGACACATAGTAACTCTGATCGCAGTGACAGGCTGTCACTGCGATCAGATCGCAGGGAGAGGCTGTCTCTGCATTCAGATCGCAGAGACAGCCTCTCCCTGCGATCATACTCTGCAGATCGCGGTCACTGACCGCAGGGGGACTGCCTGGGGGGCCAGGCATGTCCCCCGACCGCGATCTGCTGCAGAGAATTCCGCCGGCTCCATGTGTCAGCTGATTTTAAAATCGGCTGACACATGGTAAATACCGATCGCAGTGACAGCCTGTCACTGCGATCGGAAGCTGCAGACCGCGGTCCCCAGGCACAGGGGGGCTGCCTGGGGGGCCAGGCATGCCCCCCGACCGCGATCTGCAGCGGCCATGTTCCGCCGGCCACGTGGGGGGTAAGACCGCCCAGGACGTACCATGCCGTCCTGCAGCGTTTAGAGCCGCCCAAATAAGGACGGCATGGTACGTCCTGCGGTCTTAAGGGGTTAAAGGGACACTATAGTCACCAGTGCAACTACATGTATTCCTGACCCTATAGTGTTAACACAACCATCTAGCCCCCTTGAGCCCCTCATGCCTCCATAAATATAGTAAAAATATTACTGTATTCAAGCCAGAAGCTGTAAATCTGCGCTGTTAGACTCAAGAAAAACAAGCAGTCTGCTGACATGTGAAAGCCTGATCCAATCACAGTGCTTCCCCATAGGATTGGCTGAGACTGACAAGGAGGCAAATCAGGGGCAGAGCCAGCATGATTCAAACACAGTCCTGGCCAATCATAGAGATGAATTGAATCAATGAATCTCTATGAGGAAAGTTCAGTGTCTGCATGCAGTGGGAGGAGATACTGAATCACAGGATGCTCGTGCACAGCAAATCTGAATGGATGGAGGCATATTATGCCTCCATCAACTCAGAAGTCCCTCTGGTTCACTCTAAGTGACTGCAACTGGAGGTGTTCCTAGCTGTCAATGTAAACACTGTATTTTCTCAGAAAATACAGTGTTTACATGAAAAAGGCTGCAGGGAGCTATAGTTCTCACCTGAACAACCTCATTAAGCTGAAGTTTTTCAGGTGACTATAGTGTCCCTTTAAGCACAAACTTACCTCAGTTCTAGGTCTTCCTTCAGCCTGATTGTCCTCCACTGATGCCAACCCCCAGGCTGCCAGCTAATGGATATAGAGGCTGAGGGGAGTACGTAGGTGGCACAAGGGGGGGCATCCATTGGCTAGCTGTCACATGCGTGCTGATGACAAATGACAAATTTTCACCAAATAAAAAAAATTAAGCCTGGAACTCTTGTTTTTTGCTTGTTACTGATGCTTTAATGATGTTGCTAGAACTGGAGTTACACCTTTGGAAGCAATGGGGTTAAACTGTGTATGTAAAGTGTTTTAAGCACCATGGACTCTTCAAATCACCAAAGCGGTCATGATACTTGTAGTAATCCTTTAACTCTTGCACAACCTTTACAATATGAATGCATACTAATAAAGTACACAGTTAATATTACTGTCTTACTTTTTTTCCACACCAGAAAATGCATGAATTAATAAAATATTACATTCATATGTCATTGTAGCTGAAGGGTACATGAAGGTATCAGTAAACACTTGTGAAAAATATTGGGATATGGACATAGAGTATGATCATATTACAAAAAGCACACCAGTTGAATAAAATACTTAAATATAAGGGGACCTTAACTTGATTTTAAGACCACAGATATCACTGTTTCTCGAGTAAATCTGTTTATTACACCTGTCAGGGAAATGACCTGAATAATATACTTCAAGGTTTCTAGATTAGATTATATTGAGCGCTTCGGAAATCAGACACGTAGACACAGGTTGTCATTGTAATTTGATTTCTACAGTTTATTGGGAGAGCAAAGGTTTTTATGCAAAAAAAAAAAAAAAAAAAAAAAAAGGACAATGTCTACATAATAACAGGCGATTCAGAGCATAACGTAACAGCTAGTGTATTTTTCTTATCTCCGAATGGAGGAGATGCGGTCAGAGTGTTCTAAAAACAAGACATTTGGTACATAACAATTACATGAAAAGTATTTGCGTAAGTATGCTATAAGTACGTTCCACAAATAATAAATTGCAGTTTAACTAAAAGTTCTAAACTATATTCAGTAAAATTCAGAAAAAAAAGATGTTTCCGTAAGTAGTCCTTCACACACCTTAGCTATTTTTTCAATGGTCTTCTTCAATGGTTGTCTTTCCCAACCACTGGAGAATTTTGTAATGTGAGTCACATCCACTATCTGCCAGTGGTACACCCCATTGAGAGGTTTGTCTTGCCATAGAATCTCCTCCTTTTCAGCATCCTATATCTGTTGCTGCCTCAGGCATTCTTTTAGCAGTTCATTTCTGTAAGCCATCTTTGTAAGGTACTTGTGGATGCTCTGTGTTTCATCTAGGGCTGTGACCTTTATACTCATCAGGCCCCTACCTCCTTCCTTCCAACTGGTAAACACTCTCTGGGTGCTTGATTTTGGATTGATTGCTTCACTCCGAGTGAGTAGTTTCCAGGTTTTGACATCCATGGTGACCAGCTCTTCTCTTGGTCAGGTTATTACTCCAGCTGCTTACCTGAGAACCATTATGGCATATGTGTATTTATTGTAAATAACATTTTCTGCAACATTCATATTTTGATATAGGGTAATGAACAACAGCACTAGCTTCTTTTTGAAATATTTATATACAGTGATTTTTTTAAAGTAAGAAAAATAAGGATGTGTAATTTTCTGTTTGAAGAGTCTATACAGATGTTTAAACAGCAATTGGATAAATACTTGTTTGGCAGATCTCCCTGTTCGTTAGTTCCCAGTTGTTCGTATGTTTCCTGCTTGCTTTCGTCAAAAGATGACTGAACTACCGAACGAACACGTGGCAGTGGCCATCTTGGGCAGTCGAACGCCCAGCGGTGTTTGTCAACAACCACATGGAACTAATTTTGGACACTGCTCCCCACGAACACCGCTGAAGTCACCAACCATCCATCGCTTTGTTCCAATTCATACGAATGCTGTGCCGTTCAGTAAATTGACAATACAAGAACATAACTCTTATCAGATAGTAAACCCATGGAGCTCATTCATTTAATTGAATGCACAATGTACAAACTTTAACTCCATGGCGATTTCACTATATGTATGGGATCTGAGCACAGTTCGATTATATTGAGCGCTCAGATCTAAGCTATCTGGGGATATGTTGAGTGTAGGGGTTCCCTTTGGTATATTAGGAAATATGTATTTTAATGTGTTTTTACCATTATTGTAAAATGGGGATATTCTCTATCCCTGGAGGTAATTGAGTTACTTCAAGCACTTAACCCAATTATCTCCAGGATAGAGAGGAGGAGTTGTACTGTTTGTGTGGGATTGTTTGCTTTTTTGTACGTGATTGGTTACTGTAAAAACGTCTCAGTTTTCCACAAGGTCCATATGGGAGTGTCCCTTGCTGGAAGACCTGCATAAAAGACTGACATGTAGCCCCCATTAAACAGATCCTGCTTGACCCTCAACACAGAGCCTCGTTTCGTGCTTGGGGGGGTAATTTGTATGATTCCTGTTCAGTGCTTAAGAGTGTTCGGTAGCTGACTTCGCATTCAGGAAAAACAACAGCTTTGGTGGCGTTAACCCCCTTCACCTACATTGGGTGCCGTTACAACTTGCAAAAACATAACACTCAGGGATATCATTTTTAAGTAGGGGTGTAATAGCTTCAAGATCCAATGAGATATCTGACTGCCATTCTGGGGTCAAAAAGGAATTTCTTTTCTAGTTTGTTGCGAAATCAGGTGCACGTCAGATGTAAGAAAAACCGCAAAATAGATGTGAGAAAGACTGAACCTGATGTCTCTTTTCAGCTATGTAACTATATAACTATGTAACTTTTAAATAATACTGATTAGAAATGACCCTATTTGAAAACATGCTTCAGGCTACTTAATCAAATCAGGATAATCCCTGATAACTCTAGAAAGTCGGTCCCAATCTTTTACACTCTTGTAACTGTACTTGTTTTTTCTCCACTTCCACAGATACATCATTAAATGCACTTGACATGCTTGAGGTCAATGTAGGGTACTCCTGCCGCTATGTAAGCACTTTCAGAGAAACCTGTGCATAGCAATCACTGATTATCAGGGTACCAAGACTGCCTGTAAACCAGGTCTGCATGTACACCATAATTCTCCATTTTGGTGAAACATGCACATTTTGTCCTTCCCATCTCTGCCAGTCTTGTCTGAGATATTCTTTCTCAAGCACCAAAGAGCTCTTAACTATTACTTTCCAAAAATGCTGTATACAGCATTTATACTATGTATATCAATAGGAATTTGCTGGAGATCTTTGAATAGTATTAATACTAGTTAATACAATTATAATACATGATGCTAAGTAAATTTAATATTAAAGAGAGTAGTTAAATACATCATCGACTTACAATTATTTATCTTTTTTATTTTTAATTTTGTAAGTCCATATGTTCTTTGGCAGTAGAATGCATTGCCCTGTAATGATCATTTTTATCATAATGTTGACAGTTCTTACTATCATTGTTCTGCATCACAAACAATGAGATTGTGCCTGCTGAGATAGACTGTCTGCTTTCAGCGGAATAAATTCAAATTGTTATAGATTTTGTGCAAATGCAGATGATTAAAAAGGACATTTTCATGCACATGAAGTCAGGAAAAGGTCACAACAAGTTTTGACCATTAAATTGTATCTATTCATTTTAACTACCGTATATACTTGAGTATAAGTCGACCCGAATATAAGTCGAGACCCCTAATTTTACCCCAAAAAACTGGGAAAACGTATTGACTCGAGTATTAGACTAGGGTGGGAAATGCAGCAGCTACTGATAAATTTCTAAATAAAATTATAACCCCCAAAAATTATACTAATTGAATATTTATTTACAGTATGTGTATGAGTGCAGTGTGTGTGTATGAGTGCAGTGTGTGTGTATGAGTGCAGTGTGTGTGTATGAGTGCAGTGTATGTGTATGAGTGCAGTGTATGTGTGTGTGTGTGTGTGTATGAATGCAGTGTGTGTGTGATGCAGAGTGTGTTTGTGTATGTGATGCAGAGCCTTGGTGAGGTGGGCATTTTTATTATTTTTTTTTAATTATTATTATTTTAATAATTTTTTGTTATTATTAATATATATTTTTAATTTATTTTATTATTTAAATTTTAATTTATTTTTTTTTCGTCCCCCCTCCCTGCTTGATACATGGCCAGGGAGGGGGGCTCTCATTCCCTGGTGGTCCAGTGGATGGGCTGTGTAGGAGGGGGCTGGCAGGAAGCTGTTACTTTCCTTTCCTGCAGCTCCTGTCAGCTCCCTTCTCTCTCCTCCGGTCCGGTCAGCTCCCCTGTCAGCTCCCACTGTAAGTCTCACGGCAGCGCGGAGCTGTGGCAACGCTCTGACCCCGTGGCTCTCGCGAGACTTGCAGTGGAGGAGAAGAGAGCTGACCGGACGGGAGGAGAGAGAAGGGAGCTGACAGGAGCTGCAGGAAAGGTAAGTAACAGCTTCCTGCCAGCCCCCATTAGGACCGCCGGGCTTGTAATGAGCCCGGCGGTCCTGATCTGTATTATGGCAATGTAAGTTGCCATAATACAGACACTCAGTGGGGGTTTTTCAGCACAAAAAATGTGCTAAAAAACTTGACTTATACTCGAGTATATACGGTATGTTGGCTTCTTAGATGTACAGTAATATATGTAATTGCATTGTTTTGGAAAACCTTGATGACAAGCATTTCCTTACAACATATGTGAAGTCATGAAAAATACATGATCTCTGCTTCAATTAATTTTAATCTGATTTATAAAATTCCCAGTCTAAATTTGATTTATCTAACTGAGGTTTGACCAATACTTTAGTATCATTTGTAATTTGCATATAGTTGCATTATTAGCTGCATATATTGTGCACAAAAATCTCTTTTTTAATTTTCCTCATATAATGTGTGATATTAAAAAATGTATTTGAAATACAATGTAAATGTTTGGATAAATAAATTTGCATTACCTTATAAGTGACAAAAAATAGAAATGGTTTCATGTAAAGACTGATTCTTCTTACTTACCCTCTGTAGTTATAAACAAAAATGGTTCATGTTTATAATTCATATTTCCCTGAATTCCTTTAGTCTATTTCTATAAACTGGCACTTCTATCTTCTGCAAAAAAAATCCAAGTCTTGGAAATATTTTCAGCTGTCTGACTGCTAACACTGTATTAATCTATTGATCATGCAGAAATGACAATGTGATACATGACTTACACATGAAGCTGTCTGATATTGTGAAAGATATAGAAACAAGACAAAAGACACTGAAATATGATGAAAAACAGTTGAAGTAATTCACAAAGCTCTAGACTGAAACAAGCAAATTTAGAGAAAAATGTTAGAGGCTACTCTCAGCAATTCAGAGCAAACTCTGAATTAGATTCACTAAATTTAATATAATTTAACCTGAACTATGCAGCTTCATAAGTGATCCAAAATACCACCAAATTGGATCCTCTGAGAATTGAATTATAAAATATCCTAATCAGTCTTCATTAGACTTTTGCGTGATAAGAAAATTAACATCTTCACGAAGCAAGACAGAAATTTGCCATAGTGGTAGCCCTACCCTTGAAGACGCATTACGGAAAATTTCTGTAATTTACTAAAATTAACCCCAGATCGCTGTGACCGGGGGAAGCCATTAATCGCACCGTGGCTGCCCCAATTCTGAAGGAATTACTGGAAAATGCGGCAGGGTTATGTCCAAATCTTAGCAGTAGTATTATAACGTGTAATATGAATTTTTAAGTTGTAAGTGGGTGTCTGTGAAGAAGTAGTGGGGGCGAGTTAGGTGGGAGACTGAAGCTCGTGGATAGAAATAAGTTGAGTATTTTAACAGGACACCAGAGGTTCTCTGTAGGAAACAGAGGGATTATATTCGGGTAGTTTGTTTGGTTGGTTTTAAAAGAGTGTAAAGATATAACTTAATGGTCACCGTGCTTGGTTATGTCCAATAGTTTTTTAAAGAGGAGCTGACATCCGTTTGATGGACCACAGTGAACTCTCAGGGTCTGAGGAAGCCGTAGAAGGTGATGTAAATGGCTACTTTGATGACAGAGTTAGTCTGGGTATTAGAGAGATGTGTCCAATAGGTCTGACATGTTCCTGAATATGGTTCTGTCTATGGGTAATCTATTTTTAGTTGGGGGTCGATCTATTTTGTTGATGCCTTTGGGAATAGATTTGATGGGGTACGTGGAAAGAAAAGGTGGGTGATTGGGAAAGGTTGGGAGGACGTCGTGCTGTATACCTGTAAGATATAATTTAATAGTGTTATGCGCTAATTGTAAGTGTAGGTGGCAAAAAGAGGCAAAAGCCACCATAGTCTCAATAGAATAATTATCTGAAAAGTGAAACTCCCACCAAGTTTGTGGAACACAGTCAAAGCCCTGTCGTAGGCTGTTTTGGTGTTGGTAGACAGAGCATTTTGTGAGAGTGACCGTGCGTGGGTCAATAATCTTGTTATCCATTGTTAACTCTGGAAATGTTGGTATTCTGGATGGGAGCTGGTTGGTGAAGGGATGCATCTTGTAGAATGCCTGAAATTTAGATCGGGACAAAGCATCAGCTGCCGTATTATGGATGCCTGGAATGTGTTCGCACACTAGAAAGAATTGTAGTTTGGCGAACAGTAACGTCAATCTCCGTATTAACCGCATTATGGTTAAGGAGGAAGAGCGCCCTTTATTAATTGTTTCTCAAGCCACCAAATTATCTGAGAAACACTTGACTGCCTTCCCGGCCCACAGATCATCCCAAGTATGAGCTGCTACTACAATGGGATAAATCTTGAAAAGGGATGAAGTTTCCCTGAAGGCCGGTAAGGCAAGCGCTTCTTGAGGCCATACGTGTCTGAACCAGTGGTTACCAAAAATTGCTGCAAACCCCGAGTGGGCTGCTGCATCAGTCCAAATAACAGGAGAGTGCTCAGTCAGTGGGGGAATGAACATGGAGATGCCATTCCACTCTGCTAGAAAGTGCTTCCACATGATTAAATCGGCTATGGCTGGCGTGTTGAGGACTATGGTACCATCATCAGGCACACTGGCTAGGAGGCAGAGTAGACTGGAGATGAAGGATCTCCCTTGTGGAATGATATGCATTGCAAAATTAAGGTATCCGAGTAGAGACTGGAGATCCCTCCGAGTACCAGTGCCTTTTTGGAGGAACTGGTCCAGTTCTTGTCTGATGCATACTAATTTCAAATAGGAGAGGCGAGTCGACTGAAATACCCAGGAATATTAACTGTGTTGTGGGGCCTATTGTTTTGTCAGGGGACAATGGGACACCCAGTGCCGAAAACAGTGCAGAGGTGCCAATGATACTACATGGATTGAGGGATCCTACCTTGACCAGTAAAAAAATGTCCAAATAGTTTATGACTGTGGGCAGTGGTGTATCCTGGTTTTGTGCTGCCCTAGGACACACACTAACAGACACACTCACACACACTAACAGACACACTCACACACAGACACATACACTAACAGACACATACACTAGCAGACACACACACTAGCAGACACACACTAGCAGACACACACACTAGCAGACACACACACTAGCAGACACACACACTAGCAGACACACACACACTAACAGACATACACACACACACACTAACAGACATACACACACACACACACTCACACTAACAGACATACACACACACACTAACAGACATACACACACACACACACTCACACTAACAGACATACACACACACACACACACACACACACTCACACTAACAGACATACACACACACACACTCACACTAACAGACATACACACACACACACACACACACACTAACAGACATACACACACACTAACAGACATACACACACACTAACAGACATACACACACACACACACACACACTAACAGACATACACACACACACACACACACACTAACAGACACACTCACACACAGACACATACACTAACAGACACACTAGCAGACACACACACTAGCAGACACACACACACACTAACAGACATACACACTCACACACACTAACAGACACACTCACACACAGACACATACACTAACAGACACATACACTAGCAGACACACACACTAGCAGACACACACACACACTAACAGACAGACACACACACACACTAACAGACATACACACACACACACTAACAGACATACACA
Organism: Pelobates fuscus; assembly: GCF_036172605.1. Classification (NCBI taxonomy): domain Eukaryota; kingdom Metazoa; phylum Chordata; class Amphibia; order Anura; family Pelobatidae; genus Pelobates; species Pelobates fuscus. The sequence continues at coordinate 362,367,137 of NC_086317.1, forward strand.
CACACACACTAACAGACATACACACACACACACACACACACTAACAGACATACACACACACTAACAGACATACACACACACTAACAGACATACACACACACTAACAGACATACACACACACTAACAGACATACACACACACACACACACTAACAGACATACACACACACACACACACTAACAGACATACACACACACACACACACACAGACACACACACACACACAGACATACACACACACACACAGACATACACACACACACATACACACACACACACACATACACACACACACACACACAGACATACACACACACACAGACATACACACACACACACAGACATACACACACACACACACAGACATACACAGACATACACACAGACATACACACACACACAGACATACACACACACACACAGACATACACACACACACACAGACATATACACACACACACAGACATATACACACACACACACACACAGACATATACACACACAGACACAGACATATACACACACAGACACACAGACATATACACACACACAGACACACAGACATACACACACACACTAACAGACATACACACACACACTAACAGACATACACACACACACTAACAGACATACACACACACACTAACAGACATACACACACACACTAACAGACATACACACACACACTCACATTAACATGGGGCTCTCAAGCTGGCGAAATGCCCGCAGAACAGCTCTGTGTCCAACTGACTCCAATCGATTTGAGTGTTGGACTGGGCCAGAGCAGCTGCTGCCTTAGATGAAACCGACCTGTGATAATCATAGAAGACGAAACCCCCGTACTTGTGCCCCAGGTCCACCACCTTGTGTAGATAGAGGTCGAATTCCTCTTGCGTTTGAGGGCATTCAGAGCAGATGATGTATCTGTATAGTCCGAAGCTGAGAACGAATTTGGGGATGGAGAGCTTTTTAATAAGACGTGGGTCCCTTGTTTTGAGGATCACTGACATATCTCCAAAACTAAAAGTTATATTCTCCAGAATATCCTGCAAAGCTATAAGAAGAGAGACTAGACTGACATCTTTGCCATCCAGAATGTCTGTCCTAATGGAAGCTGTAACAGAATTTACAGGGTTGATGCTATGTGAAGTGGAGGGAGTGATAGTTATTTTCCTACCTTGTGTGTTTAAAGGTGTAGGTGCTGGGCCTGGAGTGTGAGGTGCACTCGTAACCGTAGGGATTATGGTTTCTATCTTGGTCATTCTCTCATTAAGTGAATGAAAGTGGACAAGATGGATGACAAAGTGTCTTGAAACTGTCCCGAACAGCTGACATTGGGCTCCTGAGAACTCGTGCCAGACCTGGGATCGTTGGACTGGACCATTATCAACTTAAAGAGTTCTGCTTTCCTAGCTATGGCCAGTTCTGCTGCCAATTTAGGAATGGTCCAAGATCTCAGAGACCCAGTGGTAGTGGTTATGATAGATACAGCTGGTGAGATAGGTCTAATGGGTGTACTGGGCCCAGGGGGAGAGGCCTGGAGAGACAATGAGGTGATCCATGTGACATCCTATGAAGAGATTGGCAAATAAAAAACTTTGAGCCAATGGTGAAATACCGTCTATAGAACTGGCAAAGAACTTAACTACCCGTGATAGGTGAATCCCTGCTAATTGCCAAGTGGCATGGAGAGGCACTACCTATGATTTGTCCCGTGGGAAAATGTGGCCACCGAACGATGTGGTGGGATGTTGGCCTCTTAGTGACAGTATAAAGAAAAACGTTTGGCCGTGGCATGTGACATTCTAAAACAACCCCTGTAGAAGGAGATATGAGGCAAATAATCTAACGTGGAGCCATGTGGGCATTAACTTCATGTGATGTGGGGGGGAGGTGGGGAGGTCTCATGGGAACTAGAACTTAAAAGTATTAGGGGCAGCTCCTGTGCCTTGCAGCCAGTTCTCTATCCCTGGCTGGGGCTGTCTTATGGAAAAGCAGCGTAAAAGTAACCGTACGTACCTAATAACAGGATGAGATAGAACCTGAGTAAAAAGCTGGAGGGATGATGCAGGTTTATGATGCCTATTTGAAAAAAGGGTCAATTATTAACTAATGATAAGTGGAATAATGGTTATATCCTAATGTATACATATATATGTATATATAAACGTACCCTTAATTGAGCCTAAGAGAGAGAACTCTTATGGGATAGGAGTCTCTTATGTGCACCTGAAATAAAAATTGGGGATATGTGTAATAAGTAGTAATGTATATATGCAATAACTGAGCAAAAACAATTTTTAAAAAAATGTTTTATTACCTGATAGGTGTTGTAGTAACTCTATGTGTCTGACGTATTTGTAAGATATCGTATTGAGGTTCCCGAATGTGGGATGTAATAAGACAAGCCATTAACTGAGATTAACGTGTAAATGCAAAAGGCAGTATGAGGCCTTGATTTACTGGTTATGATTGAATATGAGCATAAGGAAATGGAAATACCTGAAGCAAGATTGCCGGAAGAACAACACTGTCCCAGGTTTTACCAGGAATTTGCTAATCTTAGATATAGGCACCTAAGATACATGTGTGATATAAGGACAACGTAAGTACCGTGCAGAGGAAAATCCGTATATAAAGACTAGTATATAATGGTGTTTAAGCTATCTAACAGACGTACTAAAAAACAATTGTGACAGATTTATTTGAAATAGTATCCCGTGAGTCCAGAGAATTAGTGAGCAACATTTTAACTGTGAAGATGGAGTTTATTATGTTAATAACCCAGGCAGGCTGGTGCACAAGTTAAATAAAAGTGTAGCAGGGGATAGTGAGGAACATAATGTGCAGGGCTCATTAGATCTAGGGAACTAACCAACAAATATGTGCAGGAACAAAACTGACTTATCTGATATCTAGGAGGAACTGCTAGACCAAACAGTTAAACTGTACTAAATTGTGAATTTCCCAACATGAATCATGACTTTATGCAAAATTACCAATCGAATAGCAGAAGCAAATTACAGTGGTAGCCTTCAAGTATTCTAGGATTTAATGGGCATGTGATACAGCCAACGTACGAATGATAGTGTGCAAACATATGGCTTAATTTGACCGAATGCACTGAGCGTATGTCAGGGTGGCGGTCCGGTGCCCGGAACCCAGACACAGTGTCCAGGTGGCGGCGCATGGACCGGGACCCAATATGCCTGATGTTAAGTGGGAGTCTTCAGCGTGGAGGTGGATTAGCAGGGTCTGGTGCAGGGTAACCGCACGCCCCCTGGTGTTGAGCACCAGCGTTTGTGCAGCCACATACCAAGACCCTGATTCAGCTTGTGCGGATAACAGGAACTAGGAGCAAGGAAATTAGCAGACCTCCCAGGAGCTGAATTGGGAGGCTCTGCAGCAAGATTGTATCCAGTACTAGAAACAAGGCAAGACTAGAGATAGGCACCAAACATGAAAACAAGACAGAACTAGTAGAACCCAGAACCAGAGAAGGATAGTAAGCTAAACCCAGAACATATACACAAGACATGAGGAAAACATGAACATAGCATGGGCATGACTAGACAGGACTATACATGGACTGTTGATACAAACTAAAACAAGACAAGATAACATAGGCAAAACAAGAGGAGAAATAACTAAGTACTACATATGGAAATCATGGGGATTTAGTCACACTATATGATCATACATTGCATAAGCCTGCCAACAACGCCAATGTACCCCATATCTGGCAGGTCCTACACTGCCTAATGTATACTAAAACAACCACAGATTAAGAACACATATATAGTACTTACCTGCAAGACAGGACAGAAGCAGAAAGCAGCTGCCTGCAGGAACTCTAACACATAATGAAAGCTGAAAACAAATGGGTGTGTCACATAAAACAAACATTTAAAGGAAACCTGGAGACTGGGAAATCCAGGGACGAACTATAGGAATGAACCCAGAAATCCCAGCATAAAGAAAACCAGACATAGAATAGAAAACCAAAAACCAAGAAAACTAAGCAAGAATAGCAAAAAGGAGTACTGGATACCAGAAGCCATTACCAGAATGATCCGCAACCAGGAACAGAACGTGACAGCGTAAGAGACAGAGGAACAGCTTTAACAGTGATTTAAACAAAATATATATTAACAAATAGATTTAACCAAAATGGATTTTAAACGAATGGAATTACCTAATGAATTAAACAAATGGCTTTAAACTAAATTGATTTTAACTAAATAGATTTACACAAATTAATTTAAACAAATTGATATAAATGAAAAGGATTAAACGAAAGGATTAAACAAGTGACCAATTTAACGAAATTAATTCAACTAACGGAATATAAACGAACAGCATTTGACGAACGACAATTATGTAAAACAGAGGGAGCCAATCCCCGCATTTGTTAGGCCTGAACGTGGAAACACAGCGAAAGGGGTTCCAGCATGAACATACGTGTGCGTGCCGCATCTAGAGGCCGGGAGCCCTGCAGGTAGTTGGGGCCCCATTGATGCTGCAAGCCAGTTTAGGGAGCTGCAGGCCTGGTTGGAGAGGCTGAAGTCAAGTCCGTGGCTGTTGGAACAACTGAGAAGGCTGAAACCAGAAGTGCTGGTTGTCGTGGCAATGTCGCTCTAACAGGAACCATCATAGGTAAGCAGGGGGGTAGAACTTTTATAGGGAAAACTCCTCCCACAAATGGCCTCCTCCCTATGACCTTATATATATATATATATATACATATATATATATATATATATATATATAAATTATATGTGTATACGTATCTATCGCTTTTACATAATTAAGTTATTTTAATAATTTTAATATGAGGGACCTGCCTGACAACCCGGCAGAGAATCCAGAAAATTTAATTTGCCAGCCCTATAACTGACCCTGTAACTTTCCAAAACACCATAAAACATGCACATGATGTTGTAATTGTGATATCATCAGTGAAAGTGCAGTTTTTGGGTACGAAATGCAAAAAAATATAAAAACTAATTTTGTCCAGGTATTGTAACTAAGTGGCTACTAAAAAAGACTGGACATACCTCATTTTAAATATCCCAGGTTGTCAACTTTTGCAAATGATATGTCGCAATGGAGGTAACTCTGATTCCTGAACTGCCATATAATTTTGTTGCGCTTGTTATTATTATTATTATTATTGCCATTTATATAGCACCAACAGCTTCCGTAGCGCTTTACAATATTAAGAGAGGGGATTTAACTATAAAAAGGACAATTACAAATAAACTTACAGGAACAATATACAATGAAGAGAAATGTACAGGCACTCTTCCATCTAACAGGTGCTGGATATCCGGGTAACCCACTCCTGGTACCTCCCAATGATATATGCAACAAAAAAGGATACCGCACTCTGTATAAATACTGCTTAGAAGCTAATTCTTGCAAAAATAGTTTTATTTAAATAATCAAAGCGAATAGTATATCATAAAGGTATACTTGATGACTAACAAAATATATCTACAATCCTACCAATGCACCTAAACAATAATTAATATATACAGAAAGCCCCCAATGTAAACCGCAATAGATAATCAAGTAAAGTGCACAGAGGCACTATATGATAGAGAGCCCTCTATCTCTTATATACACTGTACAGAAAAAAATCATCAGTAATATAGAAAAAATTCATCAGTACTATAGAAAAAATATATGTGAAAAAACAAAGAGAATGTCCAAAAAAATAAAACAGTAAAAAGAAGAAAAAATAAGAAAAAATGAGAAAAAATGAAAAAAGTATTTACAGTCCAAATGTGTATACACTGATGATTATAAGTAGTTATTACTCCAAGTGTTAAATGGTTAGATCTCACCACAGTTAGAGGCCAGAGGATTCCCTGTATCATTTGTTGTTTGTGTCTGCGTCCAAGGGATTATCTCCGGTCTGTGCCAGGATAGAGGAACATGTAGTCAGTCCTCCTTTGTGCAATGCGTCCTCCAGGCTCCTTCCTTGCTTGCTCGTTGTTTGTAGAGGGTCTCTTTACCTTTGATGAAATGCTGTAGCAGGCGGTGGGGTGCTGTAACGGGCTGCGCGCTCGGAATCCAATGATCCCTTCAATGGCCCTGTCGGGAATGTGTGTGAGAAGCTGCTTATATCTCTATTGCGCGCCCGCCCTTTCTCGCGGGTCGCGCTATGATGACGTCACACTCTAATCGACATGAATGTGCTCCACAGAGCGAAAATCTCAAGATAACTTTATTAACATATTTACATATCTACAAAACTCACAAAACCATTCCCAACTATCCAAAAGAACCTTAAATGTGTTTAAAGTTGGAAACAACTTAAAATAAAAATACTAATCTGTTATATATTTACTATTATGAATGGTTAATGACCAAAAAGGGGGAAAGATTATGCTGTAAGGAACATAGGTCGTTGTTATTATTGTAAAGTGATATGGCCGACACCCACTCCATATCATTTTTAAAGGGACACAGTCACTTTATTAAATCCTCTGTTTTTTAAAACCATATCTATGTAATTTCTCTGTTGTGGCCCATCTGTGTAACTCAGAGGTGCCTCTGTAAGCATGTAGTAAAAGTATGTCACCGAATTGGTACATAAAGTGTTAAGACACTGCAATGGCCCCTCAGAGATAAATACTCAGACTGTTTAACAAATAGAGATGTACTCACCAGTGGTGTACCCATGAGATATATCCATGGTCATCCCAAATGAGAACCCCGTAATAACTATTCGGGTTGCGGACCAACATAGGTTAATTTTATGAGAGCCAGAGGTGGAGATAGGGGACCAGGCGGACCAATCATGGTCAAAATCTGATAAAGATAAAATCATAATGTTATGACGGTTACTTGGATCTGAGTACAGAGTATATAAGTTTAAACAATGCTACCCTGTATTATAAAAAATGTTTCAAATCATAATCCTCATTCAAACCCTGTGGATATAATGTGTCCAAGACACTAATCCACTTCGTCTCCTTGCACAAAAGTGCCTTCTGTCTATCCCCACCTCTCCGTAGGGGCTTGACAGTATCGATCACCTGAAAGCGTAATTGATTTACGCTGTGACCGTGTTGAATAAAATGTCTAGGCACTGGTTTAGCATCTGTTCCCTTTTGTATAGCGGCCCTAATGTCCCTCTTATGTTCACCAATACGGTCTTTGATCGGTCTTGTAGTTTCTCCAACATAAAGAAGACCGCAAGGACACTTCAATATGTACACCACATAATCCGAGTTACATGTGAAATAATCTAAGATCTTGAATTGTTTCCCTGATAGAGGGTGTGCGAAGTATTCACCCCTTATAATGCTATTGCAGTGTCTACAATTGAGACATGGGAAAGTGCCTTTTTTTGGTTCAGAGAAGAATCTCCGTTGTTTCTTGCCGCTCCCAATGTCGGAACGTACCAATCTATCTTTCAAATTCTGTGCCCTACAATAGGAGAACAGTGGGGGATTTGTAAATTCAGTAGGAAGATTAGTGTCACCCTCAAAGATGTTCCAATGTTTAAGGATAATGTTTTTAATATCCTTACTGTGGGGGGTGTATGGGGATATGAAGGGTATTCTCTCAATTTTCTCTGTTGTTCTGGTAGGATTAAGTATAATGTTCCTATCCATAAGTTGAACTCTTTCCTTATGTTTGCTGACTACCTCTAATGGATAACCTCTATCCATGAATTTTTTGCAGATCAGATCCAGTCCTGGTTCCACTTGATTATCTTGTGAGATAATTCTTCTGACCCTTAGGAGTTGGCTATATGGTAAGCCTTCTTTGAGATGGCGTGGATGATAGCTTGAATATTCAAGGAGATTATTCCTATCAGTAGGTTTTGTGTAAATGTTGGTATATAACTTATTGTTGAGTAAATGAACACGGGTATCCAGAAATGGTACCGACTCTATGTCACACGTTATTGTGAATTTAATATTGGGATCTAACATGTTCAGAGTATGGAAAAATGTATCTAATTGTGTCTTTGTCCCGCCCCAACTTAGCGGGACAAAGACACAATTAGATACATTTTTCCATACTCTGAACATGTTAGATCCCAATATTAAATTCACAATAACGTGTGACATAGAGTCGGTACCATTTCTGGATACCCGTGTTCATTTACTCAACAATAAGTTATATACCAACATTTACACAAAACCTACTGATAGGAATAATCTCCTTGAATATTCAAGCTATCATCCACGCCATCTCAAAGAAGGCTTACCATATAGCCAACTCCTAAGGGTCAGAAGAATTATCTCACAAGATAATCAAGTGGAACCAGGACTGGATCTGATCTGCAAAAAATTCATGGATAGAGGTTATCCATTAGAGGTAGTCAGCAAACATAAGGAAAGAGTTCAACTTATGGATAGGAACATTATACTTAATCCTACCAGAACAACAGAGAAAATTGAGAGAATACCCTTCATATCCCCATACACCCCCCACAGTAAGGATATTAAAAACATTATCCTTAAACATTGGAACATCTTTGAGGGTGACACTAATCTTCCTACTGAATTTACAAATCCCCCACTGTTCTCCTATTGTAGGGCACAGAATTTGAAAGATAGATTGGTACGTTCCGACATTGGGAGCGGCAAGAAACAACGGAGATTCTTCTCTGAACCAAAAAAAGGCACTTTCCCATGTCTCAATTGTAGACACTGCAATAGCATTATAAGGGGTGAATACTTCGCACACCCTCTATCAGGGAAACAATTCAAGATCTTAGATTATTTCACATGTAACTCGGATTATGTGGTGTACATATTGAAGTGTCCTTGCGGTCTTCTTTATGTTGGAGAAACTACAAGACCGATCAAAGACCGTATTGGTGAACATAAGAGGGACATTAGGGCCGCTATACAAAAGGGAACAGATGCTAAACCAGTGCCTAGACATTTTATTCAACACGGTCACAGCGTAAATCAATTACGCTTTCAGGTGATCGATACTGTCAAGCCCCTACGGAGAGGTGGGGATAGACAGAAGGCACTTTTGTGCAAGGAGACGAAGTGGATTAGTGTCTTGGACACATTATATCCACAGGGTTTGAATGAGGATTATGATTTGAAACATTTTTTATAATACAGGGTAGCATTGTTTAAACTTATATACTCTGTACTCAGATCCAAGTAACCGTCATAACATTATGATTTTATCTTTATCAGATTTTGACCATGATTGGTCCGCCTGGTCCCCTATCTCCACCTCTGGCTCTCATAAAATTAACCTATGTTGGTCCGCAACCCGAATAGTTATTACGGGGTTCTCATTTGGGATGGCCATGGATATATCTCATGGGTACACCACTGGTGAGTACATCTCTATTTGTTAAACAGTCGGAGTATTTATCTCTGAGGGGCCATTGCAGTGTCTTAACACTTTATGTACCAATTCGGTGACATACTTTTACTACATGCTTACAGAGGCACCTCTGAGTTACACAGATGGGCCACAACAGAGAAATTACATAGATATGGTTTTAAAAAACAGAGGATTTAATAAAGTGACTGTGTCCCTTTAAAAATGATATGGAGTGGGTGTCGGCCATATCACTTTACAATAATAACAACGACCTATGTTCCTTACAGCATAATCTTTCCCCCTTTTTGGTCATTAACCATTCATAATAGTAAATATATAACAGATTAGTATTTTTATTTTAAGTTGTTTCCAACTTTAAACACATTTAAGGTTCTTTTGGATAGTTGGGAATGGTTTTGTGAGTTTTGTAGATATGTAAATATGTTAATAAAGTTATCTTGAGATTTTCGCTCTGTGGAGCACATTCATGTCGATTAGAGTGTGACGTCATCATAGCGCGACCCGCGAGAAAGGGCGGGCGCGCAATAGAGATATAAGCAGCTTCTCACACACATTCCCGACAGGGCCATTGAAGGGATCATTGGATTCCGAGCGCGCAGCCCGTTACAGCACCCCACCGCCTGCTACAGCATTTCATCAAAGGTAAAGAGACCCTCTACAAACAACGAGCAAGCAAGGAAGGAGCCTGGAGGACGCATTGCACAAAGGAGGACTGACTACATGTTCCTCTATCCTGGCACAGACCGGAGATAATCCCTTGGACGCAGACACAAACAACAAATGATACAGGGAATCCTCTGGCCTCTAACTGTGGTGAGATCTAACCATTTAACACTTGGAGTAATAACTACTTATAATCATCAGTGTATACACATTTGGACTGTAAATACTTTTTTCATTTTTTCTCATTTTTTCTTATTTTTTCTTATTTTTACTGTTTTATTTTTTTGGACATTCTCTTTGTTTTTTCACATATATTTTTTCTATAGTACTGATGAATTTTTTCTATATTACTGATGAATTTTTTCTGTACAGTGTATATAAGAGATAGAGGGCTCTCTATCATATAGTGCCTCTGTGCACTTTACTTGATTATCTATTGCGGTTTACATTGGGGGCTTTCTGTATATATTAATTATTGTTTAGGTGCATTGGTAGGATTGTAGATATATTTTGTTAGTCATCAAGTATACCTTTATGATATACTATTCGCTTTGATTATTTAAATAAAACTATTTTTGCAAGAATTAGCTTCTAAGCAGTATTTATACAGAGTGCGGTATCCTTTTTTGTTGCATATTACAGGAACAATAGGTTGAAGAGGACCCTGCTCAATCGAGCTTACATTCTATAGGAGGTGGGGTGTAAAATACATTAGGACAGGAATTTGCAATCAAATAAGGTGGGCTGCCCTTTAGGAGAGGGCAAGAGACAGGTATGTGAGGTAGGGGTTAGTCTTGGAGGCCATAAGCTTTCCTAAAGAGATGGGTTTTAAGGCACTTCTTAAAAGATGCAAGACTAGGGGAGAGTCTGATGGCGGTAGGCAGGCTATTCCATAGGAAGGGAGCCGCCTGCGAGAAGTCCTGCAAGCGCGAGTTGGCCGTACGAGTGCGGACAACGGACAGGAGGTGGTCACGGGCAGAGGGGAGAGACCGAGAAGGGACATATCTATGGATCTGTGAGGAGATATAAGAGGGGCTACAGTTGTTCAGTGCTTTATAGGTGTGAGTTAGTACCTTGAATTGACTCCTATAGCATACAGGAAGCCAATGTAAGGACTGGCAGAGGGGTGAGGTGTGAGAGAAACGACTAGAGAGGAAAATCAATCTAGCAGCAGCGTTCATTATGGACTGTAGGGGTGCAGTACGGCTATTGGGAAGACCAATCAGGAGAGGGTTACAATAATCCATGTGGGAAATTACTAGAGCATGGACAAGCTCCTTGGTAGTATCTGGTGCAAGAAAGGGGCGGATGCGGGCTATGTTTTTAAGATGGAATATACAGGATTTGGCAACATGCTGGATGTGAGGCTCAAATGTGAGAGCAGAGTCAAGTATGACGCCAAGACAGCGCGCTTGCAAGGATGGACTGATGTTGGTACCCCAAACTTGAAGGGAGAGTGAAAGAGGAGGATAAGTATTAGGAGGAGGAAAGACAAGGAGCTCAGTTTTTGAGAGATTGAGTTTCAGAAAGCGGGAGGACATCCAGTCAGAGATGGAAGAAAGGCAAGCAGTGACACGTTGCAGGACGGCAGGGGAGAGGTCCGGGGAGGAGAGATATAGCTGGGTGTCATCAGCGTACAGGTGGTAGTGGAATCCAAAAGAGGTAATAAGTTTGCCAATAGAGGCAGTATAAAGAGAAAATAGAAGGGGACCAAGGACAGAGCCTTGGGGGACTCCAACCGAGACAGGGCGAGGGGAGGAGGTATCATAAGAAAAGGAGACACTGAATGAGCGTTGGGAGAGATAAGCGGAAAACCACGAGAGGACAGTCACAGAGACCAATCGATTGAAGAGTTTGAAGAAGGAGAGCATGATCAACGGTGTCAAAGGCTGCTGAGAGGTCAAGAAGAATTAGTATGGAGTAGTGGCCTTTGGATTTAGCTGCAATTAGGTCGTTAGTAACTTTGATAAGGGAAGTCTCTGTAGAGTGGAGAGGGCGGAAGCCAGATTGAAGGGGGTCAAGGAGAGAGTTGGAATTGAGGAAATGAGACACACGGGTAAAGACAATTCTTTCCAGAAGCTTTGAGGAAAAAGGGAGCAGGGATGTGGGACGGTAGTTAGAGAGGGTGGATGGGTCGAGGGATGTTTTTTTTAGTATAGGTACTACAGTGGCATGTTTAAGGTCAGCAGGGACGATGCCAGAAGAGAGTGAGCAGTTGAAGATGTGTGTTAGAGAAGGCATGAGACAAGTGGAGAGAGATCTGATAAGGTGAGATGGGACAGGATCGAGCGGGCAAGTGGTGGGGTGAGAGGAGCAAAGAAGAGCAGCCACCTCTTGGTCAGTAGCTGGGGAGAATGTCTGAAGGGTAGGAAAGGCATGATCTATGTGTGATTGAGAAACAGAAAGGCAAGGAGGGGGGGATTCTTTCCTTAGCTGTTCAATCTTGTCAGTGAAGTAACATGCAAAGTTATCAGCAGTAAGGTTAGTTTTGGGGGTGGCCACAGCAGGGCGAAGAAGAGAATTAAAGGTGTCAAAGAGACGCCTGGGGTTGCGGGAACATGAACTAATGAGAGAGGAAAAATAGGTCTGTTTGGCAAGGGCAAGGGCTGCACTGTATGAACAAAATATGAATCTATAATTGAGAAAGTCTGATTGGGTACGAGACTTCCTACAGGAGGGTTCAGCACAACGGGAGCATCTTTGCATGTAGCTCGTTGATTTAGTATGCCATGCTTGGGGGCGGGTCCTCCTTGAGGTGCTTGTTTAGAGTGGCGCTGCAGCGTTCAAGGCAGATGTAAGAGAAGAGTTATATATGGAGATGGCCAGTGAAGGACAGGAGAGGGAAGGGATGGACAGCAGTTGTGAATAAATGTCAGCTGACAACTGTTGGAGATCAAGAGAATGAAGGTCCCTCCTGAGTTGAGGGGGGTTAGGCTGAGGTTGTTGGGTGAGGGGGTACGCGAGAGCAAATGATAAGAGGTGGTGATCAGAGAGTGGATATGGAGTGTTGCAGATATTAGATACTGTACATGCATAAGTGAAGATTAGGTCAAGGGTATTGCCAGCTACTTGGGTGGGAGAATTTGCCCACTGTGATAGCCCGAGGGAGGAAGTAATTGAAAGTAGTTTAGTGGCTGCAGAGGTCAAAGGTGGGTTTATAGGAATATTGAAGTCCCCGAGAATTAGGGATGGAATGTTAGAAGAGAGGAAATAGGGTAGCCAGGCAGCAAAGTGGTCAAGGAAGAGAAGAGGGGAACCAGGAAGACGGTAAATAACAGCAATGTTAGCAGAAAAGGGTTTGAAAAGGCGAATTGAGTGTATTTCAAATGACGGGAAAGAGAGGGAAGGGGGGGTGGGAAGAGGTTTAAAAGAGCAGTGAGGGGAGAGGAGAAACCCAACACCACCACCTTTACATTCAGAGTTTCTTGGGTTGTGGGTAAGTTGGAAACCACCGAAGGACAAAGATGCAGGGGTGGCAGTGTCAGAGGGGGAGAGCCAGGGTTCTGTTAAGGCTAGTAAATCTATTGAACGAGAGATGAAGAAGTCATGGACAGCAGTGGATTTAGTTATATTGCAAACAGAGCGTGCATTCCAGAGGGCAGTATTGAAGGAGGATTTAAAGGAACATGAGATTGGTATGAGATTAGTGTGGATCCTTGGGTTAGTATGTGCTGAGTTTGTTGAGAGGGGGCCGGGGTTTGGAGAGACATGGCTGTTAGACCTCGCTGAACACAAATATGATGGTTTTAGAGCATTCAAATGTACAATGATAATATAATCAGTTAAAGTGAAGTTTTTATTTGAAAATTGCAAAACACTAACTTTGACCAGGGAGCGACATCTCTTATTTTGAATACCGTGGGTTTTAGTTGCAAAGAGTGTACCATGACTGGGGTAGTTTTTATTTCTGGGCTGCCATATGGTCTCAAATGCAACATAGGCCCAGCAAACCAATCTGAAAAATGTATATCTGAAAAAACTGAAAAGGGGAAAGTTACAAAGTTACAAAAGAGACATGCGTCCATCAAGTTCAGCATTCCTCACATTTATTTTTGCTGTTGATCCAAAAGAAGGAAAAATCCTCAGTCTGCTGCAAATTTTGCAGCAAACTAGAAACTACTAGAAACTACTATATATATAATGTATGTATATATAAATAATTTCATAAATATACACATAGACTTCAAATATATAAATATGTATATATGTTTAAATTCTATGTCCATATTTATGTAATATTTTTACATATTTAAGCAATTTTATTGATTGCACTTTGGGGGACCTGCCTGACAACCCAGGCCAAAGGTCCAGAGAATTTAATTTGCTAGCACTATATTTAACCCTGTAACTTTCTAAGACACCCTAAAACATGTACATGGGGGGTGCTGTTTTACTTCGTAGACTTTGCTGAACACAAATATTAGTGTATAAAAACAGTAAAACATATCATAGCGGTGATATTGTCAGTGAAAGTGACTTTTTTTTGCATTTTTCACACACAAACGGCACTTTCACTGATGATATCATTGTTGTGATATGTTTTACTGTTTTGAAAAACTAAAATTTGTGTTCAGCAAAGTCTCCCTAACATAAATGTACCCCCCATGTACAGGTTTTATAGTGTTTTTGAAAGTTACAGGGTCAAATATAAGGCAATTTTTTCACATTGACATTTGACAGATTGGTTATGTTGCCTTTGAGAGTGCATGATGGACCAGGAATGAGAATCACCCCCATGCTGGCATACCATTTGCAAAAGAAGATAACCCAAGGTATTGCAAATGGGGTATGTTCAGTCTTTTTTAGTAGCCACTTAGTCACAAACATACCCACTGCAACACCCTGAACTATACTTCTACTAATTTCTTCCTAGAATGCAATTATATTAGTTTGACATGACCGATGTTTCATAAAACCATGCTGATTATTGCTAATAATAATGTCCCCAATAAATTCTGAGTATTATCCCTTAATAGCCCATAACCCCTTAAGGACACATGACGTGTGACATGTCATGATTCCCTTTTATTCCAGAAGTTTGGTCCTTAAGGGGTTAAAGTACTTTTCCAGCTACAGAAGTCTATAATTACCATGCAGAAATTTTAACCCATTTTGAATGTAGGATCCACATCTGCCTTCCTCCAATCCTTCATTACAAATCCTGAAAGAAAAGAATCTTAAAAGAGTAAATACAGAGGTTCACTTATTTCTACACTTAGCTTCTTAAGTACTCGGTGAATATAAGGCCCCGAGCTTTGTTTACATTAACAATCTTTAGCTGCTGTAGCACCTTGTCTTGAGTCATAGAATCACAGTTTTTTTGCAGCAGTCATTTACATATCTCTTGTAACATATACTGAGGAAATAGTTATTTGATATGCCTGCCTTCTCCTTGTCTTCATTAACCAACATGCTCACCTCTGTTTTCAGTGTACCTAGACTTTTCTTTTGTTGTTTTCTTTTAGAATTTATGTACTTAAGAAATGCTTTGGGATTTGTTTTGATTTCTTTGACTATTAATTTCTCAATGTCTAGTTTAGTTACTCTAATTGCCTTTTACATGCATTACTGGCTTCCTTATATCTTATATAGGAGGCCTCTGATTTTTCCCAATTTAAATGCTTTTAATGCCCTTTTCTTATTTTTTAATCTCTTGCTTTACTTTGCCACTAAGCCACATTGGTTTCAATTTATTTATTTTACATCTATTACTCAATGATACATACTGAGAAATGAACCTTTCTGATATTTGTTTGAAGATGTTCCATTCATCCTCAGGATTTTCACTAAATAATTTATGCCAGTTAATATGTTGTAAAGCTGCCTTTATCTTATTGAAATTGGCCTCTTTAAAATATGCTTTAGTATGCCCCATGCGCTTTTGTTATTTTTAGTTCATTTCAAAACACACTATATTGCGATTACTATATTCCATGTTCTCCCCTACTTGAATGTTAGTCAAAAGATCAGCATTATTTGTTATAACCAGATCGAGACAAGCATCCTTTCTAGTTGGTGCTTGTACCAGTTGTGACAACAAGGTGTTATTAACATGTTCAAAAACCGTATTTCTCTTGCTGAACTACTAGTCCCTCAATTTATGTCTGGGTAATTAAAATCTCCAATAATTAACGTGTTACCCAGATGTGCAGCTTTTCTAATTTGCTTTAACAGCTGTTTTTCCTCAACAATATTAACATTAGGTGATTTCTAACATATCCCAACCAATAATTGATTTCCCTACTTTTGCTGCAAGCAGATAATTGCCTATAAAGTTTTATTATTTTTCTCATAACATTCCACTTGCTTAAGATTTAGCTTTAACTCATGGTTGAAATACAAGATTATCCCACCACCTTTCTGTTTTTTCTATCATTCCCAAATAATGTGTATCCATTTTAATTAACTGCCAGTAATCCCACCATGTTCCTGTTATGCCTGTTGTGTCATTGTGCTTAGTGTACACTATTGCCTCTAGTTGCCATTTTATTATTAAGGCTCCTTGCATTAGTAAGCATACAATTAATGTTATCATGAGTCACTCTACTTTATGTGAATTTTTATTACTATTACATACCTCCTCTATTCTGATCTTGCCATCCCTCCAATCTCCACCCTCTTGTGCTGAGTGAAAGCCCATCTCCTTTCTGTCCTTTCTCAATTTTGTATATTTCTGTGTCCCTCCCTCCCTACCACTAGTTTAAAATCTCCTACAACCTTCTAGCAATCTTGTTCTCCAGCACAGCTAACCCTCTTCTGTTAAGGAGCAATTCATCACAGCTATAAAGTTCGAACCCAAGCACAAAATCGTCTCAGTGCTCTAAAAAGCAAAAACCCTCCTTCCTACACAATGACTTTAACCACGCATTAACCTCCCTAATCTCCCGCTGCCTTACTACTGTAGAGCATGGCACACATAATATTTCTAACAATACTATCTTGGAGGTCCTTTTGTCAGTATACTTCTTGATTTCCTGACTTCCTAACTCATTCTGTAGGACTTTTCATTTTCCACTGACTTTGTCATTGGTATCAATATGGACCATGACAGCCAGGTCATCCCAAGCCCCTCCCAGTAATCCATCCACTCTGTCTGCAACATGCCAGATCTGAGCAGCTGGCAATCAGCAAACTGTATGGTTGAGACGATCGATCAGAGCAGCAGATTACCCTATCTACTCTCTTTTTTGTTTATCATTTTTTTCTCTTACACAACATTATTCATTTATTCTTTATAAATTTAAAATTTTAGTGGTACATAGTCACATATATGTGAATAATTTGAAAAATAATATAGTGTATATTACAATACAATACATTACAATGCATATATAAATATTGTTATGAACAAATTTCTCATACATACATCCATTCATATTTAAGTGTCTGGGGAGGTAGGGGAGTAATATCAATGTATTGTTTGTTATTTAGAGATAAACAGGAATAGAGTCACTAAAACCCCAAAGGGTAAGTGAAAACTGGATAAATTGGTATCTTGTTTAAATAGATGCTAAGTTTAACTGGACCAGCACCAAATGAACATATATAAACACATGTGCCTCAAAACTAGAAATAGAGTAAAGTAAAACTAGCCGTATAAGGCTTCTCCACTAACTCACAATGGGAGTTTAGGGTCATCCAGTGAATGACTTAAACTAATGGTAGCTTTATTTAAACTGCTTTTTTTAGCACAAGATCTGCCCTATTCCCAATCTAGTATAACATGAATATACCAGTGTGAGAGTAAATCCCCTTTTTGTTTTGACGTGTCCAAGACAAATAGTCACAATATCTAAGGAGTGATATTAAGTCCTAACAAAAGTTAGATAGAAAGTATTGTAGGACAGTAAAATAGAAAGCCCCTCTCGCTGGTAAGTAAATGGTTAGTGAATACATAGAGTGAAAAAAATTAATAAATCAGTGAAACCACTGCATGTCTATATTAAAATAAACATTCCAAGTGCATAAGTGGTAAGTACCCAACAACTACTCAGAACATTACGCCCGACGCGGGTTTCGGTGCACTTGCGTGTGCACCTTCAACAATAGTTTGTTGCTTATATTTAACAGTTAGAGGTAGTTTTGTAAATCTAAATTTGTAGGTAATTAGATTATATAGATATAAAGTTCTTCCAAGGTTGCCAGTATTTTTCGTATTTTTCCACTGTGCCATTTGTTATGGAAAAACTGCATTTCATGTTATAATGATATGAAATTTTATCACATTTCTATTCAATTTAAAATTGTACTTTTCTATTTCTACTAATACTTTTTAGTTGCAAATAGAATAAGTATTGTTAAGTATTTGTGTGCTTTGTTATATGGTGGAAGTCTATGTTCCATAGGAACATATATGGAGTAAACTTATTATTTTAAAATATTTTTTGTAAAATTGCTTTGATTTTAAATTAGATTTTTGCTAATTTAATACATTCCCACCATATATGTGCTATAGTACTCTTTTCTAGATGGCATCTCCAACATCTATATGAATTATTTCTAGAAATTTTACTAAGACGTGCTGGAGTCATGTACCACCTATATATTAACTTATAATACAGTTCTACAATGGAAATACAGTGGATCGTATAAGAAACCTGAGAAATGCCTTTCAACCAGACCTCAATTGGAAAGACCCTATTTAATTTAGATTCCCATTTACAGATTGGTATAGGTTTGATTATTTTCTCCAATATTGGAAAGTTAGAGTTTAAAATGGTTAATATCTTAGATAAAGTTTTCTTTTTCTGATGATAAGAGAAGGAAAACATGTCATTCAACCAATGGTGGGAGACATATTCCTTATCCATCAAAAGGTTTTTGAGTCTTAAATATGGAAATGTCTCTGTATTCAAAAGTAAATATCTTTGTTGCAGTAAGTTAAAAGAGATAATTTCCCTATCATGTAAGATATTTGAAATTTTTTGGATCCCTGAAACTTTCCATGTCTGTAAATTTAAGTCAATTATATCATATGCAAGTATTTTAATAGGAGCTTCATAAGATAAGATAAGTTTATTTTTTTAGCAAACAATGTTTCTTAATGAAAGTAGTTGTCATATCATGTATTATTGCATTTAGTCTAGACTTATTATTTGTTGATGACAAAGTTGACCAAAAAATCTTCGATATATCCGTGAACCAATATCCATTTTTTCAAAGAATAAAGTGATTCAACATTGCTGCTTTATGTAGATGATATAGGTTAGGATATGCCACTCCTCCATCCTTTTTAGTCTTAATTAAGATATTGTTTGCTATTCTTGGATGCTTTCATCTCCAAATATAATCTTTGAATAATAGGGCAAATTTGCCCAATAGTCTAGTGTTTACTCTGAGGGGGATAGTTCTAAAAAATAAAAAAAAATTGGAAGTACATAGGCATTGATTACGTTTATTTGAACTAGCCACAATATCTCCAATCCTTTTCAGAAGCAGAGGTATGATGTCAAATTATTCAATAGTTCTATATAGTTGAATTCTACTATGCTTGATATATCCAATTTAATTTAATAGTTCTATATAGTTGAATTCTACTATGCTTGATATATCCAATTTAAAGCCCAAATAATCCAAATCATTTTTTTTAAATCAAATTGATATTTAAATTTCATCAACTCCAAGTTAGTATAAGAAATACATTTTGTTAACATTTGAGATTTCTAAACGTTAATTTTAAAGTTTAAAACGTTACTAAATTGATTAATTGAAGTAGTAAGTGCATCAATCGATTTTATGTGGTCTCATGAAAAGAAAAACTTCATCTACATGCAATGTTATTTTGCCGTTATGGTTTCCAATTTGCAGTCCCTGAATCTTTTTTGTTTCCCCTAATTAAATTGGCTAATGGTTCAATAGAAAGTATGTAAAGTAGTGGTGCCAGTGGGCATCCCTGATGTGATCCATTTGATATGACGAGCCAATTTGACTTAAACATTGGCCCCACCAACTTGGGTTCGTGTATAATGACATGATATTATCTATGATTTTACATTTAAACCCAAATAAATCCAGAACTAATTCCAAGTATGCCCAGTCAACTCTACCTAATGCCAAAAATGCTTTTTTGGTTTGAGATCTTTCTGCATAATTTATGATGTTTATTGTCTTACGTGTATTATCTATTGGGTTTCTGTCCATGACAAATCCTGATTGATCTTTATGAACAATATGAGGAAGGATCAATTTAATACGAATGGCTATAATTTTTTAGACATTTTCACATCTAGATTAATTAGAGATATTGGTCTATAATTGGAAATTATTGTGGCATCCTTCCCCGGTTTTAGGATTGGAGATATCGTGGCCTGAAGCCTCTCACCAGGGATACCATTAGTTGAAAAATCTTGGAACATCATTAATAGCGATGGCACAATTATTTCTTGAAGTTTTTTATAAAATATTGCTGAGTAACCATCTGGGCCTGGTGCTTTGCCAGATTTTAAATCTGAAATGACCCTTTGAATCTCTGTATATCAAAATGGTGCATTTAGGTTATCTAAATCTTCTTCTAATATTTTGGGAATTTCAAGGTTACTCAAATATTCTTTAATTCTAGTTTTATTTATGTTTTTATTTTATTTTAGTTATGGCTTTATCCACTTGTGATAAAATTGTACTATTTATTTCTTTTTTGATGTTATTTATCGTTTTAGTTCTTTCAGGGCAAATGGTGTACATATTAAGTCTTTCATGCTTTGCCAATTCTACATATAAATCTAAAAGAGAACTTTCTGATTTTTCTTTTGAGAACCTAGTTTAATACATAGTCCTCGTACAAAATATTTGAGAGTGCACTATAACGTTGAAGAAGAAACTGTCCCATTATCATTAATTTCTAAAAATAAATATTTTGATTTCACTCTGAAAGTATTCCAAATCTGATTCTGATGATAATAGATTTTCATTTGACCTCCATCTGGTTCTTAATTTATAATTTTTATTATTGCTAATCTCCAAAAAAACTGGAGCGGGGTCTGTCCAGGTTATAAATCCTATTTCAACCTTTTTAATATGTTCAAGACCATTCATGGGAGTTAGGAAATAATGTATGTGGGAATAAGATTCTATATTCTATATTCTATATATTCATATACTGCTGAAAAAAAAGTATATTCCCAGTCATTTGGATGTAACATCCACCAGCAATCATATATATAATTAGATATTAAGAAGTTTACAAAATCATTATTAGAAGATCTATTAGTATATATTTCCAAAGTGATTTTACTTTGATTTTTATCTAACTTGGAATTGACTACTGTGTTAAAATCCCCTCCTATAATTAATCTGCCAAATATCATAGGTTCTATTTTGTTATATGAATTTGTTAAACATTTTGAGGGAGTTTGATTTGGAGCATAGATATTTATCAATGAGTATTCTATGTCATTTAATTTTATTATCACAATTTGATAATGACCATTTTTATCTAGAACTTGATGTATAACTTCTACTTTAATCTTATGAAATTTGCATAATACACATTAGGATATGTATTAAGCTTCCAAATCTTATTGTAATCTTGAATCCAATGTGTCTCCTGTACTATGATGACATCATTTTTTTTTTTTATTAGAAGGTTATGGAGACACTTTTTGGGGGAGTATTTATCCTCTAACATTATATTCATCAATACAAGTTTAGCTTAATGAAGCAGTTTTGGTGTATAGACTATGCCTCTGCAGTCTCACAACTCAATTAACTGCCATTTCAGAGTTAAATCACTTTATTTTCTGTTTATGCAGCCACTGCCACACCTCCCGTGGCTGTGACTGACACAGCCTGCATGAAAACAAAATGGTTTCATTTTCAATCAAATGTAACTTACTTTAAACATTTGTATCTCCTGATCTGTGATTTGAACTTTAATAATATGCACAAGGCTCCTATAGGGTCTAGCTTGCTATTAACAGAGTAGGAGATACGAAATTATAAATTAAACAGAATTTGCAATAAAGGAAGCGTAAATATTAGATGACTCTTGCAGGAATTGTTTAGGAAGACTGTGCAGGTCAGATGCAGGGAGGTGTGACCAGGGCTGCCTAAACCAAGTGATTTAACTCCTAAATGGCAGAGAACTGAGGGGTGAGACTGCAGGGGCATGATCTATACATGAAAACTGCTTCATTAAGCTAAAGTTGTTTTGGTGACTATATTATCTTTTTAAGTGACATTGATCTCAATCTTTAGCTTCTTTAATTGAAGTCCTCTCTTTCTCCCAGCTACTTTTAAACCATATGAAACTAAATCATAAACACTACATAACATTCACACATACATAGAGTGGTTAAAATGTAACATTTCACAGCTCATTCCCTGCTGCCGCCACAGGGATAGCTTGAGTACTGAGCTTTATATTAAATTGTAAACTTACATTTATAATGGGAGTGAGTTAGATTAGAATTTGAAGTTTTATCATTACGTCATCCAATTATACTAGAGAATTTGAGAAGTTTAAGGCAAGGTACTAAGAATGATAAGAGAGGTAGAAAAGGGCTCACTTAATTACAGTATTAATTAAAAAAACATTAATCATAAAATTATGTTCTTTGTGCCCGAATATAATGGTATTACTTTCTATCAATTACCGTAACTCTAATTTCCCCAATACTGAAACATTTCAATTTGTGTGTATATTTAATTAATCCCTTTTACAGAAGTGATCATAATAAGTGCTAATTTATAAATGGTCAGTGTATTCTTATCTTAGTGATCAACATATAATGACTGTAAATTTGTATTTACAAATTTGAATGTTATTTGTGTGATGTTTTTCTATCATAAGTATAATAGAATAAGTATATATGTATATATGTACTTGCCCTTATGCTAACAGTTCTAGATGCAGTCTTAATTACAATATTTAAACTATGTGTCAGTAGTATTAGAATTATACCCCTTCTAATTCAAATTTTATGGTGCTTTTGTGTTTTATAATTTCACAGGTAGCGAGTTTGGTGATATTAAAGGGAGAAAAAAAAAGTTAATTTTGCTCAATATAGCATTTTGTCTTAATTTCTTATGATCTCAGGTCTTCTTGACAATGTTCCATAGGTAGTGATGTCGCAAACATAAAATTTTCCGTTCGCAAACGGCGAACGCGAATTTCCGCAAATGTTCGCGAACGGGCGAACCGGGCGATCCGCCATAGACTTCAATGGGCAGGCGAATTTTAAAACCCACATGGACTCTTTCAGGCCACAATAGTGATGGAAAAGTTGTTTCAAGGGGACTAACACCTGGACTGTGGCATGCCGGGGGGGGGGGATCCATGGCAAAACTCCAATGGAAAATTACATAGTTGATGCAGAGTCTGGTTTTAATCCATAAAGGGCATAAATCACCTAACATTCCTAAATTGTTTGGAATAACGTGCTTTAAAACATCAGGTATGATGTTGTATCGATCAGGTAGTGTAAGGGTTACGCCCGCTTCACAGTGACAGATCAAACTCCCCGTTTAACGCACCGCAAACAACCGCAAACAGTCCATTTGCACAACCGCAAACTCCCCATTTGCACAAGGTTGGATACCAAGCTAGCCATGTCCCGTTCCTTGTCCTCACTGATGTCATTGAAGGTCTCTTCCTCCACCCAGCCACGTACAACACCAAAGGTCCCCGAAAGGTGACAACAAGCCCCTTGGGACGCCTGCTGTGTTTGGTCTTTCACCTCCTCAAAGCCACCTTCCTCCTCTGACTCCTCTTCTTCAGACTCCTCTCTCTGCGTTGCCACTCTCTGCATTATTATAAGGTGTGTTAAGTAGTACTATTCCTATCAGTTGGTCCTCCTACTTAAAATTTGGGGTACTGCGCGTGTAATCTAATGTGCCACCAGATAGGAGTGGTGTGTTAAGTAGTCCCCCTCATCAGGTCTTTTTTAGTCGAATGTATTGCCCACTGTCAGTCCCTTCGGGATCCATCCCTCATTCATCTTAATAAAGGTGAGGTAATCTAGACTTTTTTGACCTAGGCGACTTCTCTTCTCAGTGACAATACCTCCTGCTGCACTGAAGGTCCGTTGTGACAGGACACTTAAAGCGGGGCAGGTCAGAAGTTCTATTGCAAATTGGGATAGCTCAGGCCACAGGTCAAGCCTGCACACCCAGTAGTCAAGGGGTTCATCGCTCCTCAGAGTGTCGATATCTGCAGTTAAGGCGAGGTAGTCTGCTACCTGTCGGTCGAGTAGTTCTCTGAGAGTGGACCCCGAAGGGCTGTGGCGATGCATAGGACTTAAAAAGCTCCGCATGTCCTCCATCAACAACATGTCTGTAAAGCGTCCTGTCCTTGCCGGCATGGTCGTGGGAGGAGGAGGATTACTTTCACCTCTTCCCCTGTTAGATTCCCGTTGTGCTGTGACATCACCCTTATACGCTGTGTAAAGCATACTTTTTAATTTATTTTTTGGAACTGCTGCATCCTTTCCGACTTGCGGTAATTTGGTAACATTTCAGGCACTTTCTGCTTTTACCGGGGATCTAGTAGCGTGGACACCCAGTACAGGTCGTTCTCCTTCAGCTTTTTTATACGAGGGTCCCTCAACAGGCACGACAGCATGAAAGACCCCATTTGCACAAGGTTGGATGCCGAGCTACTCATTTCCTGTTCCTTCTCCTCACACAGAGCAGAATAGGGACTGTTCCCCCTACATAGGGTCACTTGGCAGGTATGGATTGACACTTGTCCTCAAAGCCCATGATACACACTGACACAGAGCAGAATAGAGACTGTTTCCCCTACATAGGGTCACTTGGCAGGTATGGATTGACACCTGTCCTCAAAGCCCCTGATACACACTGACACAGAGCAGAATAGAGACTGTTGCCCCTACATAGGGTCACTTGGCAGGTATGGATTGACACCTGTCCTCAAAGCCCATGATACACACTGACACAGAGCAGAATAGAGACTGTTCCCCATCCTCAGAGACCCTGATACACACTGACACAGAGCAGAATAGGGACTGTTCCCCCTACATAGTCACTTTGCAGGTATGGATGGACACCTGTCCTCAAAGCCCCTGATACACACTGACACAGAGCAGAATAGAGACTGTTCCCCATCCTCAGAGACCCTGATACACACTGACACAGAGCAGAATAGGGACTGTTCCCCCTACATAGTCACTTTGCAGGTATGGATGGACACCTGTCCTCAAAGCCCCTGATACACACTGACACGGAGCAGAATAGAGACTGTTCCCCATCCTCAGAGACCATGATACACACTGACACAGAGCAGAATAGAGACTGTTACCCCTACATAGGATCACTTGGCAGATATGGATTCACACCTGTCCTCAGAGACCATGATACACACTGACACACAGACTCATGTCCCGTTCCTCGTCCTCAGTGATCTTACTGAACGTATGTTCTTCCCCCCAGCCATGTACAACACCACAGGTACCAGATAGGTGACAACGAGCACCTTGGGATGCCTGTTGTGGTTGGTCTTCCTCCTCCTCCTTAAAGCCACATTCCTCCTCTGACTCCTCTTCCTCACAATCCTCTTCCAGCGTTGCCGCAGGTCCAGCAAGCAATGCTGATAAGGCTGTTTCTGGTGGTGATGGTGACCACAACTCTTCCTCTTCACGCTCATCTACGGCCTGATCCAGCACTCTTCGCAGGGCACGCTCCAGGAAGAAAACAAATGGTATGATGTCGCTGATGGTGCCTTCGGTGCGACTGACTAGGTTTGTCACCTCCTCAAAAGGACACATGAGCCTACAGACATTGCGCATGAGCATTCAGTAACGTGGCAAAAAAATTCCCAGCTCCCCAGAGGCTGTCCTAGCACCCCGGTCAAACAAATACTCGTTAATGGCTTTTTCTTGTTGGAGCAGGCAGATGAACATTAGGAGTGTTGAATTCTAACGTGTTGGGATGTTGCAAATCAAGCGCCTCACTGGCATGCTGTTTCGCCGCTGGATATCTAAAAAGTGCACTATGGCCGTGTAGGAACGCCTGAAATGGCCACACACCTTCCTGGCCTGCTTCAGAACATCCTGTAAGCCTGGGTACTCTTGCACAAAGCGTTGAACGATCAGATTACACACGTGCCATTCACGGCACATGTGTCAACTTGCCCAAATTCAATGCCGCCAACAAATTTCTTCCGTTGTCACAAACCACTTTGCCCATCTCTAGTTGGTGCGGAGTCAGCCACCGATCCACCTGTGTGTTCAGGGTGGACAGGAGTGCTGGTCCGGTGTGACTCAACCCCAAGACGGCGTGACATTGCCGTATCCGGCATGTGGAATAGTACCTGTGGAGCTGGGGGGGTGCCGTTGATGTGGAGCAAGACGCAGCAGCAGAAGAGGACTCAGCCGAGGATGTTATGGAAGAGGATGGAGTAGGAGGAGTAGAGGAGGTGGCAGCAGGCCTGCCTGCAAGTCGTGGTGGTGTCACCAACTACTCTACAGAGCCACGCATTCCATGCTTGGCAGCCTTCAGCAGGTTTACCCAATGTGCAGTGTAGGTGATATACCTGCCCTGACCATGCTTTGCAGACCAGGTATCAGTGGTCAGATGGACCCTTGCCCCAACACTGTGTGCCAGACATGCCATTACTTCCTTTTGCACAATCGAGTACAGGTTGGGTATTGCCTTTTGTGCAAAGAAATGTCGGCCGGGTACCTTCCACTGCGGTATCCCAATAGCTACAAATTTTTTGAATGCCTCAGACTCCACCAGCCTGTATGGTAAAAGCTGGTGGGCTAAGAGTTCAGACAAGCCAGCTGTCAGTTGCTGGGCAAGGGGGTGACTTTGTGACATTGGCTTCTTACGCTCAAACATGTCCTTGACAGACACCAGACTGTGGGCAGATGAGCAGGAACTGCTCAAGGTGAGAGACGGAGTGGCGGATGGTTGAGAGGGGGCAAAGAGGACAGCAGTGGTTGACGTGGCTGAAGATGCTGGACCAGGAGGCGGATGGCGGCTTTGAGTTTGTATGCTGCTTGTACTCATGTGTTGATCCCATAGGCGTTCCTTCGCAAAGCAGTTGTACCTAGGTGGGTGTTGGACTTCCCATGACTCAGTTTCTTTTGGCACAGGTTGCAAATGGCATCGCTGTTGTCAGAGGCAGACACACAGAAAAATGCCACACAGCTGAGCTGTAACGTTAGTTACCTTATCCAGGGGCTGGCCGCAGTCCTCTCTTCGAGGTGAGCGCGGTCCTGCTGCTGCACGAGCCGCGCGCGGCTCATCCGTCGGCTGCAACAGGAAGGCGGGCAGTGACCGCGTGAAGTGGTCACGTGTCCTGCCTGAATCTAAGAACGCACCGCGGGTCTCGGGCACGCTCTTAAAGAAACAGTGGGAGCCTAAATTGGCAAAAGGCTCCTATTGGCCCCTGTCATGCCACACTCCCCATACACTTACCTTTTGGGGGTGTGGGTATGACAGGAGACAATCACAATAATTTAGAAGGTATTTATACTCACCTTTTTCCCTTAGTCCTTGCCCTATCATGGTTTCTGTTGCAGTTCCCTTTAGCGCTTGTTGTGTTCAGTTGTGTTCCTTTGTATTGACCTTGGCTTTGATTCTGACTACGTTATCTCTTTAACCTTATCTGTTCTGTTTGCCGGCTTGCTGTTTCCTGTGTACCAGACCCCGGCTAGTCCTAGTTTACCCTGTCTCTCTGTGCCCTTGACTTTGGATCGTTCCTGACTCTGTCTCCTCTCATATACGTCGAGTCCGGCCATTCTAAGGTCCGGTAGACGTATTTCTCCTCTGTGTTGTCTTTTGTTGAGTTGAATCCTGCGAGTTGGGGTATATTTTCGTTACATGAGCTCTGCAATTACGGCATTCTGGTGGTGGCAACAGCATGCGTTGATTGGCGTGCTGTCTGGCTGACCCTGGGTGCCGATGCATGCTGTCTAACTGTGCCACTAGCTCCTTGTGACGACCTCCCCCTGCTTCCAACTCGTCTCCTCCTCCTCTCTGTCTCCCCATCTGAACTTTCCCCCTGTTCTTCGTCTCTTCTAGCGGGCATTCACATGACATCCACGGACGCATTGTCATCATCAACCGCTTCACTTGTATCTGACAACTCAGCAAAGGAAGCAGCAGCGGGTACAACATCATCATCATCACACCGTACGTCCATGTGTGTATTGCTGCCTGACTGAGACATATCCCTGTTATCTACATCCTCTGGCAATAATGCTTGCGCATCACTCATTTCTACCAACTGATGTGTAAATAACTCCTCTGACATATCAAGTGAAGCGGCTGTGGTGCTAGTGTTGGTAGCGGCAGGCAGGCAAGTGGTAACTTGAGAGGTGCCTGAAGCTCAGCTGGAGGCTGATGGTGCGTCAAGTTTCCCAGCGGAAGCTGTAGAAGATTGGGTGTCCTGTGTTAGCCAGTCAACTATGTCCTCAGAACTTTTCGAGTTCAGGGTACGTGGCCTCTCAACACTGGGCATTATTCTAGGGCCAAAGGGAATCACAGCACCACGACCACGACGGCCCCTGAGAGTGGCCTGCCTCTGCCTGTCATTTTTTTTTCGATTAGTGGTACTATGCTTGCAAGCTACTGTGACAACAGATATGAGTGCCACTGTGCACTGTCAGAAGTTGGCAGAGTAGACGCTGTAGGCCTGACACACACGCTTGCAGACAACTAACTGCTATTCAATCTATTACTGTCAATTTGTTGTTTTTTTTTAAATGTACAGTACTGTTACACCAGATATGAGTTGCACTGGTGTGACACTGTGCCCTGGCAGGCCCTGAGACGCACATGTGTGAAGGAAACTGACTGCTATTATATTACAGTCAAAGTTTTTTGTTTTTTTTTTTAAATGCAAGCTATTGTGACACCAGATATGAGTGGTGGCACTGGGCAAGTGGGCACAGTATACACTGTGAGCCTGACACACACACTGGCAGGCAGGCAACTGCAATTAGATTACACAGGATAAAAAAAAGCAGACTGATGTTCTAGCCCTAACAAGGGCTTTTTGGGGTGCTGTACTTACAGCAGAGATCAGATGAGTCCTTCAGGACTGTAGTGGACACTGAATACACTAGCCTAGCTATCAATTTCCCTATTAAATCAGCAGCAGCACACTGTCCCTCCTCTCACTAAGAATGCTGCTTAAGAATGAATCTAAAATGGATGCTGTCCAGGAGGTGGGAGGGTCTGGGAGGGAGGGTCTGCTGTTGATTGGCTGGAATGTGTCTGCTGACTGTGAGGTACAGGGTCAAAGTTTCCTCAATGATGATGAATAGGGGGCGGACCGAACATCGCATATGTTCGCCGTCTGTGGCGAACGCAAAGTTCGCCAGGAACTATTCGCCAGCGAACCGTTTGGGACATCACTATCCATAGGTTAAGCTTCTACTGGAGATCTTTCAGGTCAGAGAAAGAATATATACCTCCGTTATGGGAGAATGTTATTGCCGTTGGAAATGTCCATCTATATCTTATTTTATTAGATCTCGGCTTTTGTGTTTGTTCTGAAAATTTTAATCTTGCCATTCTAGTTGTATAGGAAATATCTTGGAATATTGAATATCCTTATATTTGTCTCCAAATTCTTTCTTTTTTATTGTCGCTTGAGCTATTCCATTTTTTATATAATCGCTAGAAAACCATACTAAAATGTCCTTTGGTAATTTCTTATCTGTTGTTTTGGGATTAATAAGTCAATGGTATCTCTCAAATGGATGTTCATTTAATTTTTCCAGAGCTATCTGAGACTCAAATAATTCTCGTAAGCATAGATCAAGATGGTCAGAGAAGATGTCTTTGCTTATCCCTCGGATTTTGAAATTCTGTCTTCTTCCTCTATCCTCCAAGTCTGTTACTTTACTCTCCAGATATTTAATTATAGTTTTGTTTTGTTTTCTGTTTGGAGTGTATTGTAGTCAGATTGGATTTTTTTGAGCACATCTGCCTGTGTAGATAGAGCTGCTGTGAGCTGAAAGACTTCTTTCTTTAGATCTTGCATATTGGATTACATTTTTTTTTTTATATAAAGCATCAAGCAATTATGAGATATTTTGTTGGAGTATTGCCGGTTCTTTAAATATGAAATCTTCTTCTGTTCTGTCAGAAGTGTGTTGGTCTGTTTCTATTTGTGAGGCTGTTGGCTCATTAACATGGGATCCTATCTTACATTTTGAAGTTGATGTTTTTGGAGAATAATAGGTATTAATTTGCTTACTTGGATTTGTAGTGGTTGTGGTGGAATTTTTGGCTGTATCCTTTATTGTAGCCATGATACTTAACAATTAGAATTTGAATTAACTACTTTGTTTCAACACTGTTGTTGCTTGTTTCTTGTGTTATATGTTACTCTTGTCTATTATTAAATCGACTTGATTTTATATTTTCCATTTGTCTTTTCTTTTTTTCAGAGGATGATTCATCTTTGTTACTTTAGAGAGTGTGGTCAGCTTTTTGGCTTTTTCTTTTACTTGTTTTTTGCTTTTAGGCTTTTTTTTTAGTAATGGTTATAGTATAGTATATACACTCTTTAGTAGAATACTTACTTGGTGAAGTAACTCTTAAAGATCAAGGGATTGTTTAGTATTTCAGTTTGATATTAATTATCCTTATATAATTTCATTGATTTTATATTTCTTAGTTTCAAGATTATTCACCAACTTGATTAGTGGTTATGGTGTATATTTAATGTAATGGAACTTGCAATGAGTTTTAAGGCTCCAATATATTTTACCTTTGCCTTTGCTTGTTCACTAAGTTATTTACTTAGCTTTATTATATACCGCTATTTTATTTGACTTTAAATGAATTCTTCAGAGTATGTGTGTGGGGAATAACTTTTCCTTGTAAGGGGGATAAATCTCTTCAGGAGATTCAATATTCTCCTTTTATTTCTTCTTTTTTCCCCCCATTTTCCCCCAGCTTTATCTTTAAATGCTTTTTTAATTCCCCCCCCCCCCTTTTCTTTATTTATAATATTTAGCTTTTTTTATGTCAGCACGTATATTTCAGTCTTATTTGATTCTGAATTTAGCTTGGCTTTATCACATTAATCAGTCATTCTGTTATGAACCAGCTAACACTCTCCACAGTTATTCTGCTGTATATCTTGTATATAACTTTGCCTTCTGTTTCCCTCCCTTAATATCTTTTGTTATATCCCTCTGTTTTTAGTTTATAAATGTTATCCCCCTTTTCCTTCTTCTTCGTTTTTAAGTCTACCCCTTTACTTTTAATACCCCTTAACTTGTTTTTCTATTTCCACGTGTCTCAATCTCGTCCATCCAGCTTGGTGTCTACGGCTTTCTCCGTGGGTTCTTGTCTACTCCTCCTACTTCGAACCTGCAGTCCGCTTGCACCAAGCTCTCCACGCTGTTGTTTCCACACACCTCTGCCTCCAGCTCTAGTTTCCCTCATCTCACTGCTTCCTTGATTCAGATTTTCAGCTCAAGCAGATAGACTCAGTATTGTGCCTCAATATCTCTCACTCTTTGAATCAATAACACTCGGTACTCAAACCGCGAGCATGTGTGCGTGCAGCGTCATCACGTGACTCTTCGCGTCATCACCCTCCCCCTATCTACTCTCTTAATTAAAGAGTCCCCCTACCACCAGAACCTATCTAGCATTTTGAGTGGCTGTTCCCTTGGCTGTTAGAAGGATCAGATTCTACCAGTACAGCTACTCCTGAGCTAATGTTCATAAAATCTTCACTCAAATGGGCAGATCTGTTAGGTTGCACAACATCAGATATAGCTAAACCTTTCAACTTCCCTTTTCCTGCTACCTCATGATACTATTACTCAGCTACATACCTGTTCCCCGGCTGTCTTATCTCCTTCCAATCCTTTACCTGTACCCACTAATCTTTGTTCAGTGAACAGCATCCTTTCATGATTGACAATCTCTCTCAATGTTGCAGTTTGCTTCTCCAGATCTCTATTGTGAGCTTTCAGAGCTCCAGAGGTATGGACCCTGGACAAATTCATCCACACAAATTCAGCTCCACCACATAGACTCACTGCCTAGGTGTTCTCTTTGACTCCAACCTCTCCTTCACCTTTCATGTCCAGTCGATTGCCAAATCCTGCCACTTCCATTTCAAAAACATTTTGCACTTCTGCCCCTACTTAATGCCAGATGCAGCTATGGTGCTAGTCCATGTCACTGTCCTCTCTTGGCTTGACTACTGCAATCCACTTCTCAGTGGTCTACCATGCTCCCAACTTGCCCCATTGCAGTCTGTAATGAATGCGGTGGTGAGGCTCATTTTCCTTTCCGCCCGTACCTACCACTCCTCACCCCTCTGATAGTTCCTGCATTTGCTTCCCATAAGATATAGGGCTCAATATAAAATTCTGGTTCTTGCTTTCAAATCTGTACATAATGCTACTTCCACCTATCTAACCTTCCTAATACACAGGTATGTCCCATCTAGGCCCCTACCCTCTGCCGAAGACCTATGTCTATCCTCTGTTCGTACTCCCACCTCCAATGCGTGCCTTCAAGACTTCTCTAGGGCTGCACCATTCCTGTGGAACTCCCTTCCCTTTTCCGTTAGACATTTACCCAGTCTCCATTCCTTCAAAAAATCATTAAAACTCACTTTTTCACAAAAGCGTTTCAATTAACCTGTTAATGGCTCCCAACTGATTCCTCTCCTGTAACAATCTTTTTTTTTTTTAAAAAAAACACAGTAAGTCTTCAGTGGATACTATTCTACCAATCTACTTCCCTAATACTTCCCTTACCTTTTGTGTCACTTTTCCCCACTCCCTCCAGTATGTAAGCTTATTGAGCAGGGCCCTAAACCCCTCTGTCCCTGGATACAATTACAAATTTGTTAGTCCACCCATTGTAAAGTGCTGCAGAATTTGTTGGCGCTATATAAATATAATAATTATAATAATGTATTTTGTGGAGTGAAATCTAGTCCAGAAATCCTCACTCACTCATTTATACTGTAGTTATGATCACCAACTTGTAGTGGCACTAATAAATCTGCTAGAAGTCACTAATATAGAGTAGAAGTCACTGATATAGAGCCTGTAAATGTATTGAAAATGTAGGCTCACCCTGCTTTCAAATAGTACAGGAAGGAATACTGTGTCTGAGAGTGGGAAGGAGTAAATTGGCTCAGCCAATTGCATTAGCAGCTAAGAGACTGATAAAGATTGCTGTAGCAGTTTTAAGTACCTTTATTTTTAGAAATATATGTTTTAACTGCATTTACTGTATATGAGCATTATGATTTTTTTTTTTTACAATTTCTTGCCTTTTTTAGTGAGCTGTTATGCAAGTGATGCCGCCAGAGTCAGTTCAAATAACTATAAGCAAGGTTTTTCACTATTTTTATTTATCTATTTTTGTCAAATCAACAGTATGTGAGAAAAATATAAATTTTGCTTTTATTTTGACATTTCAGATCCAGTGTTGAAGGGCCAGACCAAATTTATTTTAAACTCACTCTTTGCAAAAATTGTTCCTATAACGTCCAAAAAATAACGTAAATGCTGAACATATGAGCATTCTAACAACCAGAATTAAAAGTTGTATCTGTTTTGCATTATTATTTGCTATGGTTACACAGAAATTTTGATAAACATAATGCTTTTTTTTAGATTTGTTTTCTATCTTTAGTATATGTTACTCATTTATAATGTAATGCTATGCATACATATAGGGTATTGGAAGGAAGCATTATCTGTCCTTTAAAAAACAATACTATGTATGGTTGCACTTAAACAGAACTTGCTAAATTACAAGTGAACAGAAAATTAATAAAAGTGCCCAAAACACCTCAGTCATGAATGCACAAACATGTGGAAAATGTTCAGTCATGAACTGGTTAAGGTTAGAGAGAGAGTCTATTGGGCCTATATACTTCCTCATTCCTGGCATACCTTAAGGCAAATTACAACAATCTATCACAAACTAGTTTTATGCATTATATACCAGTGTTATGGTACTTTTTGAAAGTAAACCAAAATGTTCAAAGTCTATCTGTTCCTGTCCAAATCAATAAAGTTAAATTGCGTATATACGCTGAAGTAATTAAGTCTGACACACGAGGTTCAGGTTAAAATAACTTCGAGAAAGTTTATTGGCAAGTGAAGAAAAAGCGGGCGCGCAGGCCCTTTTAAGAGGCATTTTGCGTCATCATTGATTATTAGAATATCAGCAAATAAACATCATCAATTGGATTAATTGTTAAGTGACGGAGTTAGTGTCTTACCTATTGGTTAGTAAAATTAAGAGGTTAGTCCCGTGCCCACCCATCAGAGGTGGGATTATTCTGGACACGGGTGGGGGACAAGGGGGTCCTAAGCGTCATTTTACACGGTCAATGATATCAGGCTTTATGTCCAGGTGCAAGGTCTCTTATGAATAGAACATTTCATTACTACTGTGTTCTGTGGCCTTCAAACTGTACTATCTTACAAGCTCTAAGGAGTAGCCAGCAAGTCTTAAGGAGTAGCCAGCACCTCCTGGTACTTGTCCTTGAAGGAAACACGGTCTTTGTCTACTGTATTAATTGGGTTGAGAAGTTCAGTCACGTAATGTAGTTTTAAAATGAACAAGTTAAGTCATGAGGACAAAATGGAGGATTGAAGAAGTCAGGTTAGGAGGACAAAATGGAGGACGAAGTCACAGTATAAAGTTAAAATGGAGTTAGTACAATAATTCAATGCAAGTACAATAAAGATTTTTAATAATTCCACATCAGTCCCCCCTATGAAATGTTAGATTCTAAGAGATAAAACTTTATTATGTTAGTATCAGAAGACGTGTTAACCCAAAGGCACAGAAACCCCGTGGCCGCTAGCTAGGTGTTAATGCAAAGTGCAAGGCTGTCCCTAGGTCTGACCCTAATAGGCTAACCATCCGTCAGTATGGCTCTCGAACGCTTCACACCCAAGGGTATCCCATGGCAGCTAACCCACCACTTCTCCACATGGGGCCTTTACCATTCACTGACAGATGCTGTCCCTGAGCTAGTCCCTTCCTAGAATTCCTGCACTTTATCAACAAAAGGGAATGTTTGCAGCGGCAGACAGGGTGAGTTGATGTCTTGGAATTCTTGGTCATCAACTTCGAGATGGGTCAAAGTGGGTGCCGCTTGGTCAACAGTCTTCATGAGGGATTTTCTCAGACATGGGAGGACACAACAAAAGAGAAGAGCAAAGATAAAAAGAAAAATTAGTATAGCCATACCAATCTGCATTAAAGCCTTTTGCCATCCTGTCATCCAACCAAACCATCTTTCCCAGGGATCTTTTATCCCAGAATTCCTTTTTAACTCTTCTGACAGGTCATTTAATTTTTCTATAGCTAGTGTGACTTTACCATTAGGACCTGTGTTTTCTGGGATGTAGGTACAACATGTCATAGTGTCGGGTAAAATCTTACAAACCCCTCCTTTTTCGGCTAAGATCATATCTAGGGCCATTCTATTCTGGAAAGTCATTTGGGATGTGGCCTGCAACTGTTCGGCCAACCCCTGGAGGGCGTCTCTGGTGTAATTGACAAAACGCTGTTGATTATAATAAATGTAATTTATCCAATTTAGATTCTTGTTTGCGGTAACTATGGTAAAAATTGATTCAAATCCTGCAGCAACTTCATCCCTAGCTTTAAACTCGTTGGGCACCCCCCTGGGCACTCCAATGGCATCAATATATACATGAGGATCAAAACTTCCTTTCACTGGGGCGTCACGTTTAACCTTAGTGTGGCTGAACTCATGGGTGTTGAGGTGTGTATCAGAAATAATATGTATAGGCATAATGGCCTTAGTCAGAGTACATTCTCCCCACCATTCTGTGTCCATTCTGGATCTTAGCTGTAAATCCCCACACAACCAATAAATGTCCCCTAGTGACCTAGTGTGATGTTGCAGCAAACGTACAGGGACAGTTCTGTATGTAGCACAATAGCCTTTGGAAAAGTTACCTACAAATTTACCAATACCATCGTACATGGCATAGCAAGTGTAATTACCTTTATATACGGTAATACCATCAGGGGGTTTGACATCGTTGGCTAGGAGAGGATACTCCTTTGTCCATGCAATACATATGGACCTGTTAAAATTATAGTGATAGGCAAAAAGGCTTAAAATACATTCTTCTATATCTACAGGTAGGATTAAAGGTACGGTACCCAGGTGAGGCCGGGCACCTCCACACACGTAACATGCAGTTCTATTATGCTTATTAGCATTATATTTCATCCATTCTAACCATAAATTTACATCATTAAAACCTGTTTCAGCGGCCATGGTATCTTCAAAGGTGGGGTTAGCAATGGCCATCATGTCTTGGAAAGTCTGGATATGAGGTTTTAATGGGTTAGGGACCATATGGGTGGCCCCTTGCCACTCAGAAGAGTTGCACATATCTTTAAGGTAGAAATGCCCTAATTTTTGGTAGGAACCCTTTTTCCAATACATTCCCATCACATACTGGTCTGCATCTGTTGGGCTTGGGCGCTCAATGTTAAGGATTAATTTCATTGGTGTACTCCCCCCAGGCTTTCTCAAAGTCATTCTCTGGAGGAGGGATCTACCATGATCATCTACTTTAGATACGGCACTTTTTGGTTTGTAACCCCAGGCAGGCCCGGCATTCCACCCCGCCGCCCCCCAATGGTCACAATTGTGCCCCCATTGCTTGTCAACTACACAAACATATGGGTCTTTCGAATGAGGGATATCTCTATAGATGCTCTGGATTTGTGGTGTGGGAAATGGGCATTCTACAATATCACAATAGTCAAAGGTATAAGTAGCCACCTGGGTGCATGATGAATTATACCAGAAGGTGTACCCACTAATGTCTTTGGTAATGGCTACTTGCTGGGCCTTCATAAGGCTAATTAAGGAGAAGATGTACCAGAGATACATGTTTGTGCGATATTCGCTTCCTCTGGGGCAGGAGATTTCTTGCAGTGGGAAGCGTGGACCCAATTTGGCCTACCGGCCAATTTGACGGAGGTTGCGGTAATCAGGAGAACTTGGAATGGACCGTCAAATCTCGGTTCTAGGGTATTTTTCCGCACAAACTTCTTAACCAGGACCCAATCTCCGGGAAGTAGGTTATGGGAACCTGTATCCAATTCGGGATCTGGAATTGAAGAGAAAACTTGGGCATGTATTTTGTTTAAAACACTTGCAAGTTCAGTTACATAATCTACTAAAACATCTGATTGGAGTTGCAACTGCTGCGGATAATAACAACCTAGTCTGGGTGCTGTCCCAAATAGAACCTCATATGGGGACAGTGAATGCTTCCCTCTAGGTGTGTGTCTAACACTAAATAGAGCTATTGGTAGGCTTTCTGGCCAGGGCATCTTTGTTTCTTGTGACATTTTTAACATTCTGGTTTTTAGAGTGCCATTCATGCGCTCCACTTTACCACTACTTTGTGGGTGGTAAGGGGTATGGAAGGCCAGAGTCACCCCTAGGGCAGTCCAAATTTCTTTAGTCACAGTTGCTGTAAAGGCTGGGCCTTGATCACTCTCAATAACTTCTGGGAGTCCGAATCTACATACAATATCTGTAAGTAGGCGCTTTGCGGTTGTTTTTGCAGTGATATTGGCCACTGGGTAGGCTTCTGGCCAGCCTGAGAACATGTCCACTATTACTAGTGCATATTCATGGGGCCCACTCTTGGGCATTTGGATGTGGTCAATTTGAATTCGTTGGAAGGGGTACATGGGCTTTGCCAGGTGTTTCGCAGGCACCTTAATTGGTCTTCCTGGATTACATTTTGCACAGATGACACAGGCCTTGCAAAAGCTATTGATCAATGTTGTGATTCCAGGTGCTTCATAATACTTCTGTATGAGGGCGGCCATCAATTCTTTTGACAGGTGCGCAGGCCCATGTGCCCATTGGACCACTGCTGGGTATAAATTTCTGGGAAGACAAAATTTGAAGTTGTTGTAATATATTCCGTCCTTTTGGACAGCTCCTTTCTTTTTCCATTTCTGGATTTCCTCAGGAGTGACTGCAGCTTGTTGTTCTTGTAAGATTCGCAAATCAGTAGGAAGAGTTTGTAAAGCAAAAATAGGGACTTCTTCTTCTTCTTCTTCTTCTTCCTGTCCGGACACTTCTTCATCCACTTCCTGCAAATCCCTGGCCGCTAACTTAGCAGCTTGATCAGCCAAATGGTTACCCTTTGCTTCATCTGTATCCAATTTCCCATGGGCCTTGACTTTCAAAACGGCCACCTCTTTGGGGAGTAGGAGGGCATCCATTAGCTCCTTGATTGCAGTGCAGTGTTTGACTGGTGTACCGGCGGTGGTAAGAAATCCTCTAGTCTTCCAAATAAGGCCGAAGTCATGTGCCACACCCAGAGCATATCTTGAATCTGTATAGATGTTAGCACGTTTTCCTTCGGAAATTTTGCATGCTGAAGTCAGGGCCTGTAATTCAGCTTCTTGCGCAGACATTGCTGGCGGTAAGGATGATGATTTAATGACTTCATCTGTTGTGGTTACGGCATATCCTGTGTGATATGTTCCTCCTTCATCGGCATATCTCGATCCGTCCACAAACAGGGTAAAATCCGGATCTGGTAATGGGTTCTCATGCACAGTTGGTAAGTGCACTGTTTCCATTTTCATCTGTTCAAAACAGTCATGAGGTGTTTCTGGGTCATAATCATTCTTTATGACTAGATCTTGGAATTCCTTCTCCAGGAAATGGCGTGGCCATGCTTCTAGAAGGTCAGTTGTTGGGTATTTGACAATACCATTTTCCTGTAGCTGTTCTTTGTTCATGGTGGCCCATAGTTTTGCCATAGGCCCAAGATCATTCCATGACCTTGTCTTCAACTTGGTAACAGGAATATGTGGGATAGCAGTATCCCAATGACGGTAAAGGTAGTTAAGTTGTTGAGGTAGCTGGATCAAGACCATGCTATTGCCTTCAGAGTCACAATAGAAGTCTTGTGCAGTGAGCTTTACATCGGTCCGGTGGTAAAGCTCATCTTCATAGCAAGGTTCAGGAGTAATGTTCGGTTTGTACCACATGGTACAGAAGGCGTGATCTGGGCCCTCACAGAGAGGTTTTTCGCCTTCATAAAATGTCAAATGTGGATGCATGACTTTCTTGATACATCCACAGAGCAGGTGAATGTAGGTTTCATCCGTGATAAATCCATAATAGATACCCCCCTCAGGGAGTGGAAGAAGAGTGGACGGATTAAGCACTTGACATCTTTGGATGGAAATGTTGTCAGGCAAAAGAAGATGACACTGTAGGCGCAGATGTCTGGCTGGAGACACGTGCTTGAGCTGGACTTGGTTGACGATGGCAGAGATGTCATGAGGGGCCAAAACAACCAGAGGGTGGCCAAGGACCAGGTCTGAGGTCCTTTCAATGAGTTCTCTTGCAGCAAAAACAG
This sequence comes from Pelobates fuscus, assembly GCF_036172605.1. NCBI lineage: Eukaryota > Metazoa > Chordata > Amphibia > Anura > Pelobatidae > Pelobates > Pelobates fuscus. The sequence goes on from NC_086317.1 coordinate 362,406,502, forward strand.
CCCTGAGACAGGAAGGAGTCCCTCTGGCCACAATGTCCAGTTGACATGAGAAATATCCAATAGGCCTCTGGCGACCTCTTAAGTCATTAGTTTGGGTGAGTACTCCTGTTGCGTGGCCTTGTCTTTCAGAGACAAACAATTTAAAGGGTTTGGAGTAGTCAGGTAGGCCCAAGGCTGGAGCAGAAGCGATGGCCCGTTTTAAAGCATCGAAATTGGCCAGGGCTTCATTGGTCAGACAGAACGGGTCGGACTTAAGAGCATCATAGAGAGGTTGCATAAGCAGAGAGGCTTCAGGGATCCATGCTCTGCAGTAGGAAATGAGGCCTAGGAAGGCATGAAGAGACTTTGAAGTCCTTGGAGGTGGAATGTCCAAAACAGCTCTCACCCGGTCCCGAGTAAGATGTCTGGTACCTTGAGATAGGCAATGTCCAAGGAAGATCACTGAAGATTGACAGAATTGTAGCTTGATGAGTGAAGCTTTGCATCCTTGTTCTGCCAAATAGCAAAGGAGATTAAGTGAACACCTTTCAGTAGTGGGTACATCATCTCCACATAGCAAGAGATCATCCACATACTGAAGCAGGACAACTTCTGGGTGCTCAGCTTGCCATGGGTCAAGGATGGTGCTCATGGCCTTAGCAAACTGACTTGGAGAATTTTGTGCCCCTTGGGGCATGACAGTCCAGGTATACTGTTGCATTTCATGAGTGAAAGCAAACAGGTATTGACAGGATGGGTCCAGTGGGACACTGAAAAAGGCATTGGCCAGGTCAATAACTGTAAAGAATTTTGCAGATGGTGGGACTCCAGAGAGCAGAGTATGAGGATTTGGTACAAGAGGGGTGTCCAGGACGGTAGCTTCATTAACAGCACGGAGATCCTGAACCATCCTGTACTTCTCTGGCTCACCCTTTGGAGTTTTCTTTTTCACGGGGAATAACGGGGTGTTGCATTCAGATTTACATTTTACCAGGGCACCCTTCTCCAAGAGTGCCTTGATGTGGACAGAAATTGCAGCGGACTGTGCTGGTTTTAATGGATATTGTGGTTTCCTTGGTAACTTAGCTCCTGAAATAAGCTTTACCACCACAGGGGGAACATTTAGGTGACCTATGTCCTCTGGGCCTGAGGACCATAACTTAGCGGGCACCTGTGTTTTTAATTCCTCTGGGAAATTAGACCTTAATTCTGCTGCCTCCTCACGGGGCTTTTCTAAATGCAGCATCAGAGGTAAAGAGCATAGGGCTGAAGTGTCTGATACAGACAGAGGTGTAAACATTTCTACCTGCCCATCCGGGGTAAAGGTGATGGATGCTTGCAGGCGTGAAAGAACATCAGCACCTAACAGGTTAATGGGGCATGTGGAGGATACTACAAAGCGGGCAAGCAGGCTAGAGCCAACTCGTAGTGGAGTTGTTAAAGGGCTACGTCTTGGCTGGCCATCCACTCCAACACAAGAGACATCAATACTGGACAGGAAGGATGGGTCTGGCAGGTCTTGTTCTCGTAGAACACTACGGGCTGCACCTGTGTCAACTAGAAATGTAGTAGGATGGTCTTCAATGGGCAAAGTCACTGTGGCAAGTGGCCCTCCCTTATCCCCTATAGACGCTGCCATTATAGGGGTTACAGACACAGGCTTGCCAGTTTCCTAATCATCTGGTTCTTCAATAATTGGAATCTTTTTCTCGGTCTTGGGGCCTGAGGCAGGCTTAGAGAACTTTCTGGGTGCCCCGGGTTCCTTTTTAGGTTCCGGACAATCACTTCTGTAGTGTCCCTGAGCCCCACAATTAAAACAAGTTACATCCTCTAACCTGGCACCCCTGGTGCCAGAGGTGATGGGGGTAGCGCGGGCCACCATGAGTGGAGCTGGATTGGGTCTTCTTGGGGTCTGAACGGATTCCAGACCTCTAGCAACTAAAAGCAGGGTATCCAAGGGAACAACCTTGTATTCAGGACGTGCAGCAATGATTCCTTTGCGTATAGAGTCTTTAACACCTTGGACAAACGCACCTGACAGCATTTGTGAATGAATCTTATCTGTAAGATCAAACCCCAAATCTGTGAACATTTGATACAGTCTTGCATGAAACCTTTCCACTGATTCTCCTTTATCTTGAATAACATCAGTAAGGCCAGCAGCCTGATCTGCAAGTTTGTCCTTAGCCCATTCTCTCAATTGGGTGCAAAAAGTTACTCCAGAGGGGTAATCAACATCACTGGTGAGCAGATCTGTACTGAGGTGTCGGGCCATACTTGGCCAATACGCATCCCCTGCTTTGATAGCACAAATGCTCAGTAAATCACGCCATGCGGCGGAATAAGTCTTTTGAATTTGAACTATCCCTCGGTAGAAGGGCATAGGCTGCTTTTCTGGGTCAGGGAGTGATTTCATTAGAGCACTAGCTTGAGTGGGATTAAAAGCAACATATTTAGGAGGGGCCTGTTCTCCCCGACCCTTGTGGCCAAAGGGGTCATCGATAGAACGATGAGTTGGGGCTCCCGCGGCAAGCTCCGATGAGACATGGGACACCCTGTCCATCTCGTCATCATCGAATTCTATGATATTGGCTCTTTTGCGTGGTGCAGGGTCTGAATGAGGTGAAAGGATCGGTGGTTGGGAACGAGCCCCAGATGCAGGGGTGGCTAGCGAGTTATAACCTGGGGATAGGTAGTCACCGGGAATTACCGGCATCAGGGCCGAACTGGGGGCCGCCATATTGGTGGCCGGAAAAGGTACTACATTAGGGTTAAGGGAAGAAGTGGCGGCCATGTTGGAAGAGGGCACATCCGGGGCAGACTGTGCCGGACTGGGCATGACCGGAACCTGGGGCGTGGCTTGGGGAGTGGGGAGTGGATATCCGGGATAGGGCAGGGCCATGGGATATGGGAAGGGGTAGGGCCAGGCTGGGGAGGGGAAGGAGGTGGGGTATTGAGCTGGGGTGGAGATGGGAGGGAACGGAGAGGGATTGGTAGGGGTGGGTGTAGAGGGAGGAGCCGGGGCAAGGGCGGAGGAGGTGGTTAGTTGGGTGGAGGAAGAGGGGAGGGGGTCATGAACAGAGAGAGAGTGTAGGGCAGGAATGGCAGATGAAATGTTAGGGGAAGGTATAGCAGGTAGCGTAGGGATGGATGAGGATGATGGGAGTGTTAAAGATGGGGCAGGGGAAAAGAAAGATCCATCAGAATTCAGGACCGGGCAGACAGGGGAGGTGATGGGATGGGTATTGGGAGGATTGGGAGTGGGGAACATAGTCGGCTGGCTATCACTTATGGCTGACTGAACCTTGGGGATAGACATTCCCTGGGCGCCGGTTTTGGGCGCTAGCTGAGGGTAGACCCCAGCAACACAATTATTATGATACACAAACAATTTCACACCTTTGTGATTTATCTCTTCCTCAACCCAACCTTCTAGCTGAATAGCCTTCGCTACTCTATACCATGCTTCAGCAGTTTTTAATAAACCATTATCTGTAAGTTTGCCTTTCTTTTCTGTCAATAACCTACGCCAACTTTCTGGTTGCAATCTTCCACATGTCGGTACAGCAATTCTACATACTTTTGCAATCTTTTCAACACCTTTAACCATTTCCTCACCCTCTCTGTCTTCGACTAAATCACATGCTAACCAGCCCTTACTGGGCTTGTTTAAATCCTGTCCCATAATCCCTTTACCCCTATACCAGCGTCCTAGATATAGGGAGAGAGAAGGAAAACTGAACAAGAACGTCTACAATGCTCGACTGCCACCCGAGAATCGTGGGATTTTCTCAGGTGCGTCTTCCCAAAACGTAGACTAGTCACTGAATCCGCCTACCCGGGGTGGTAGACACGGATTGGAGCGAGGTGAGAAGTGTGTGACCAATCACTTCTCTTTCAAGAGAAATGGGAGTGGACAGTATAATAATATAGGAAGTTTAGAAAAGATGAAAGGTAAGGAAAAAAAATCCTTAGAGACAGACACAGGAGTTCATGAGACTCCTAATAAAACAGACAAGACAACAATACAATTGAAATACAGTGCATGCATTACAGTTCAAATAAAATCAGCAATAATCCCTTTCCTTCTACATGTGCTTACTCCAAAGTCACCTTTCTCAACCTCGTAGTGTCCCCGCTCGGAGAACGACTTTCATAAGTCTCACTACCAGCGGCCAAGGATAACAGCTAACACCGGTCCGAAATCCTTTCCAGCCTCCTTCTACTCTGCAGTCCACAAGAATGTGGCCACGTCTATCCTCACTCCCGTAGTGCCCCTATAAATCCCACTTTATAAGTCTCACTACTACGTGATGCGAAAAACAAGCAATACCTGCCTGAATTCCCCCAGGAAACAAAGTCCCCTGCCACAAGGCTAAGTCTCCTACCACAATTAAATAATCGGTGGGCCCTCAGCTCAACTAGAGCCGAAGGGTCCGGGTCAGGACGTCCCCAACTCAACTAGAGCTGGATGGTCCGGGTCAGGACGTCCCCAACTCAACCAGAGCTGGATAGTCCGAACGCGCACAGTGAAGCTAGCTAGGCTATCAAAGTGACACAAAACGGGATCACAGGGAAACTGTGATTCTACACAGATCCCACAGTTCCACAAACTTCTTTTTCCTTACAGCCACAGCCACGAGGCTCCTAAAAGAAGTAAACAGGCAAAGAAGACCCCCCAGGAACACATCCACGGGTCAACCCCTCTTTTTCCTTACAACCACAGCACCGTGGTTCCTAAAAGAGGTAAAACAGGCAACAGAAGACCCCCCAGGAACACATCCACGGGTCAACCCCCCTTTATCCCAAAAGAGGTAAAATACAAACAGACAGACACACTGAAGACCCAAGCAAGTCCCCTCAGGTCCACCCCCCTTTATCCCAAAAGAGGTAAACAAGCAAGACAGAACCCCAGGCAAATCCCCTGCAGGTCCACCCCCCCTTTATCTCAAAATGGGGAAACAGGCAAACAATTCAAACACACCCAGGCAACAGATAGACTAAAATGCAGGTAAACAAGTGAGTAACGAGGCACCGGGCAAGATATTACCTGTCTTTGATGTCCTCCCGGGAAGCAGTCACAGACACGTGGACGGGTCAATCAAAGGGGCTGGAACGTACCGGTGGCTCTGCAGAAGTCTCTACCGTGTATCTGGAGGTGATCAATCTCCCTTCCTTCCCCCTGGATTCCTCCGTCCACCCTTGTCTTCCTTAGGACGGCTCGCCGGCCGGACATAGCCCGATGCCCCACGTTGGGCGCCAAGTTGTTATGGTACTTTTTGAAAGTAAACCAAAATGTTCAAAGTCTATCTGTTCCTGTCCAAATCAATAAAGTTAAATTGCGTATATACGCTGAAGTAATTAAGTCTGACACACGAGGTTCAGGTTAAAATAACTTCGAGAAAGTTTATTGGCAAGTGAAGAAAAAGCGGGCGCGCAGGCCCTTTTAAGAGGCATTTTGCGTCATCATTGATTATTAGAATATCAGCAAATAAACATCATCAATTGGATTAATTGTTAAGTGACGGAGTTAGTGTCTTACCTATTGGTTAGTAAAATTAAGAGGTTAGTCCCGTGCCCACCCATCAGAGGTGGGATTATTCTGGACACGGGTGGGGGACAAGGGGGTCCTAAGCGTCATTTTACACGGTCAATGATATCAGGCTTTATGTCCAGGTGCAAGGTCTCTTATGAATAGAACATTTCATTACTACTGTGTTCTGTGGCCTTCAAACTGTACTATCTTACAAGCTCTAAGGAGTAGCCAGCAAGTCTTAAGGAGTAGCCAGCACCTCCTGGTACTTGTCCTTGAAGGAAACACGGTCTTTGTCTACTGTATTAATTGGGTTGAGAAGTTCAGTCACGTAATGTAGTTTTAAAATGAACAAGTTAAGTCATGAGGACAAAATGGAGGATTGAAGAAGTCAGGTTAGGAGGACAAAATGGAGGACGAAGTCACAGTATAAAGTTAAAATGGAGTTAGTACAATAATTCAATGCAAGTACAATAAAGATTTTTAATAATTCCACATCACCAGTAGACTATTACCATAAAAATATTTTTAGATACATTTGCTCATATTTTAGAAACTATATCTAAAACTGATGAAAAATAGTATGAAGGAATGAGAAAATAGATACCATTGGAGAGAAATATTGTAAAATTGATAGCAGCATACATCAGCAAGTTATCATTGAAATGATGGCAATCAAATTCTCCCAGAACTGATTACTAATGTGACTTACCCTTATCAAATTATACTGAGCTACTGTGTATTTAAATATAAAAAATTTCAGATATTTAAAAACATGCAAAGTAAAATAACTTGCCTCCAGCTATACCGATGGCAAGGACAGATTACATTAATTAATATACAAAAGTAAGATTCTGCCTCACATTTCAGTATTTTTAAGTGTCATTCTGTAAGAACTACATCATAAATATCTCACAGACTTTTCACATATTCACCAACATTAATTGAAACCGACTATTGCAAGGTCATCTAGGAGAACAGTTTTTCATGTGCATAAAAAAATATTAAAGTTATGCCTAGTGCCATTGGCTATGCTGACCTGTGAAAGTATGATAGCCTGGGGAATTTATGAACTGATATATTTTAGTTAATGTAAAAGCTATATCATAAAATGAACTGCAATTCAGTGTGATATATTTCTCAATTTATCAACATAGGGCAAACACTCAAATGTGAGAGCTCTACAGGTAGTAAATCACTTTATGTAACTTATTAATCATGCAGTTTAAGGCATTTGACTCATTTATATTCTATGTTAAACTATTGTATGTAAATCCAGACCTTATTTCATTTCTTCTAGAACATGGTACACATGGTTCTTCCATATTTATTGCTTTTACTATGAATTATAACTATAGGTTTTTAAAATATATTTATTTCAAACTACAACTGAGCAGTTTAAACTATGTCCCCAATAATCAGTGAAATCAAGATTGACGTCACTTGCCCTTGTTATGACAAACATTAGAAATCTACATATCAGTGAGTTAGGACAACATGCATGTGGATGTTTGTTCAAAGTTAAGTAATTCATGTATACTAGAGTTATCAAACTATGTCCCCAATATGTTGATATCCTATAAGTACAGCATTATTTCAATGTAATAGATGGTCACAGAATCATGGTAATTGTAGCTCAGCAACATATGTGGGGCAGAGATTGAGATACCTAGTATGAATGATCTTCCAATGAATTCCTCTGAAAGGAAGAACTTTGAATTAAAGTTGCACTTTGGTCTTGAGAAAAGAAAATTGACAAATATGCTAGGCTGTATACCTTCCAATGGTCTCCCAAACAATGTATACAGGATAAGAATAAAATAAACATTTATTTGGAAATTACATAAGGCATGCTAACCTAACTATTACACACAAGCAAATATAAACTACTTAATTGCATTGCATTTTTAACCTTTTATCGATGGAGGAAATTGTCCGACTTCTGGACCAAAACAAAACCTACAATTTGTGTTTGTTTTACCGAATTTATTTTTTATACCGTAAACAAAATTAGGTATGCACACAATCCCAAAATGTGAAAAATTGATATAAGTAAATTTAACATTTTTGCTTATGATCATTTTGACATATCAAGTGCAACAAACTAAAACTAACTTAAAATAGATTCAAGTATCAGTCCTGATGGTTAAAGGCCTCATATGCATAGGATCTAAATGCAGTTTTGGTAGTTAATGATAATACTCCCACTAAACCTATATCAACATTATAGGTTAGACTAACTCTAACTGCACATCAACTCTAACCATACAACTAAAATTAGTACCACCCTATCCCTAACGCTAAGTAAGCATTAGATTTGATCCTACATTAACACTAACCTTACACTAACCATAAGGCTAACCATAACTCTTTCCTAACACAAACCCTACCCCTATGTCAGAGGGATTCCCTCTGTTAAAATAAGCAAAATTAATTCCCTGCTGAACAATAGAGAACTTTTCTAATTAGGAGATTGTAGTTTAGAAAGGGGACAGAAGACTCCAGTAGTTGGTAAGCAAAACTTCTCAAAAGAGGTTAATTCTCTAGGTTTGTTTTTTAAAAGTGGGTCAATTGAGATAAGCTAAAAGTCTCTTACAAAGAAAAAGGTTTGTTACCTAATAGGTCAGGAATAGAAGGGAATTTGAACGGCAGATTTATTGTTTAGGACAAACAAGGGTATACAGTGGAAAGGCAGTAAAGCTATGCATACAGTTGTGCTCAAAAGTTTGCATACCCTGGCAGAAATTGAGAAATGTTGGCATAGATTTTGAAAAGATGATTGATCATGCAAAACATTTATTTTATTGAAGGATACTAAGCATATGAAGCCAATAATTATCACATAGTTGTTTGGCTCATGTTTAAATCATAATGATAACAGAAATCACCCAAATGGCCCTGATCAAACATTTACTTACCTATGAGTGTTTGGCCTTGTTAAGGACACACAAGGTGACACATACACAGGTTAAAATGGCAATGTAAGGTTAATTTTTCACACCTGTGGCTTTTTAAATTGCAATTAGTGTCTATGTATAAATTGTCAATGAGTTTGTTAGCTCTCACTAAGCAGGTTAGATACTTAGGCATGGGGAGCAGAAAAGAAAAGAACTGTCAAAAGACCTGTGTAACAAGGTAATGGAACTTTATAAAGATGGAAAAGGATATAAAAATATATCTAAAATGCCAGTCAGTACTGTTCAATCACTTATTAAAACGTGGAAAATTCAGGGATCTCTTAATACCAAGACAAGGTCAGGTAGACCAAGAAAGATTTCAGCCACAACTACCAGAAGAATTGTTTGGGGTACAAAGAAAAACCCACAGGTAACATCGGGAGAAATACTGTGTGGTTGTTTCAAGGAGCACAATACAACAATGCTTGAACAAAAATGAGCTGCATGGTCAAGTTGCCAGAAATAAACAATTTCTGTGCCAATGTCACAAAAAAGGCTGGTTACAGTAAGCCCAACAACACCTTGACACGCCTCACAGCTTCTGGCACACTGTAATTTTGAGTGACGAGACCAATATAGAGCTTTATGGTCACAACAATAAGCGATAGGTTTGGAAAGGTGTCAACAAGCCTATAGTGACAGTGGCTTACTGATGTTTTGGGGATGTGTGAGCTTTAAAGGCATGGGGAATCTTGTGTCAAGATGAATGCAGTATATTATCAGAAAGTACTGGCAGACAATTTGCATTCCTCATTCTGCACGAAGGCTGCGAATGGGACGCTCTTGAACTGGGTTTTTGGTAAAGAAATTCTGCTGAATTTCAGACATTCCGAAAAAAATTCTGTCAAGCTGAATTTTCTAGCCATGTACAAGTCTCCTTACCACATTAATGACACATGTACTTCTAATTACTCAGTACTTTATATATAAATGCTGGCATGTATATACACTGCTCAAAAAAATAAAGGGAACACTTAAACAACACAATGTAACTCCAAGTCAATCACACTTCTGTGAAATCAAACTGTCCACTTAGGAAGCAACACCGAGTGACAATCATTCACATGCTGTTGTGCAAATGGGATAGACAACAGGTGGAAATTATAGGCAATTAGCAAGACACCCCCAATAAAGGAGTGGTTCTGCAGGTGGTGACCACAGACCACTTCTCAGTTCTATGCTTCTTGGCTGATGTTTTGATCACTTTTGAATGCTGGCGGTGCTTTCACTCTACTGGTAGCATGAGACGGAGTCTACAACCCACACAAGTGGCTTAGGTAGTGCAGCTCATCCAGGATGGCACATCAATGCGAGCTGTGGCAAGAAGGTATGCTGTGGCAAGAAGGTGTGCTGTGTCTGTCAGCGTAGTGTCCAGAGCATGGAGGTGCTACCAGGAGACAGGACAGTAAATCAGGAGACGTGGAGGAGGCCGTAGGAGGGCAACAACCTAACAGCAGGACCGCTACCTCCACCTTTGTGCAAGGAGGAACAGGATGAGCACTCCCAGAGCCCTGAAAAATGACCTCCAGCAGGCCATAAATGTGCATGTGTCTGCTCAAACGGTCAGAAATAGACTCCATGAGGGTGGTATGAGTGCCTGATGTCCAGAGGTGGGGGTTGTGCTTACAGCCCAAAACCATGCAGGACGTTTGGCATTTGCCAGAGAACACCAAGATTGGCAAATTCGCCACTGGCGCCCTGTGCTCCTCACAGATGAAAGCAGGTTCACACTGAGCACATGTAACAGACGTGACAGAGTCTGGAGACACCATGAAGAACATTCCGCTGCCTGCAACATCCTCCAGCATGACCGGTTTGGCAGTGGGTCAGTAATGGCGTGGGGTGGCATTTCTTTGGGAGGCCACACAGCCCTCCATGTGCTCGCCAGAGGTAGCCTGACTGCGATTAGGTACCGAGATGAGATCCTCCGACCCCTTGTGAGACCATATGCTGGTGTGGTTGGCCCTGGGTTCCTCCTAATGCAAGACAATGCTAGACCTCATGTGGCTGGAGTGTGTCAGCAGTTCCTGCAAGACAAAGGCATCGATGCTATGGACTGGCCCTCCCGTTCCCCAGACCTGAATCCAGTTGAGCACATCTGGGACATCATGTCTCGCTCCATCCACCAACGTCACGTTGCACCACAGACTGTCCAGGAGTTGGCAGCTGCTTTAGTCTAGGTCTGGGAGGAGATCCCTCAGAGGACCATCCGCCACCTCATCAGGGGCATACACAGGCGTTGTAGGGAGGTCATACAGGCACGTGGAGGCCACACACACTACTGAGTCTCATTTTGACTTGTTTTAAGGTCATTACATCAAAGTTGGATTAGCCTGTAGTGTGTTTTTCCACTTTAATTTTGAGTGTGACTCCAAATCCAGACCTCCATGGGTTGAAAAATGTGATTTCCATTTTTTAATTTTTGTGTGATTTTGTTGTCAGCACATTCATCTATGTAAAGAACAAAGTATTTCAGAAGAATATTTAATTCATTCAGATCTAGGATGTGTATTTTTGTGTTCCCTTTATGTTTTTGAGCAGTGTTCCACAGCGCTTTAGTATTTTAATGTGAGTATATAGCAGCACATAAGAATCTAATTATTACAAATGTTAAAGAAATGTTAAAGTAAACAAAAATTAGACTACGTTCTATTGATCCCAAAGCAATGTCTGCTTTGTACGATATTTCTCTAAAGGTCATTAATTTGAAACATTAGCAGGTTTATTTATTAAAGTGAGAATTGCCGTGAATTCAAAGTGAATTTAGAGTGACCAAAATATCCAAACTGGAAGTAGAACTAAAAGAGAATTTTTCCAGTTCAGCTACTCTGTCCATAAATTTGAATTTCCCTTTAAAATCACTGTGAATTCCCCCAAATTCTCTCTTTCGTAAATAACTCTATTGCCAGCTATGTCTGTGCTATTTCCGCTAGTATTTCCAAAGATGTTATGCATTTACTACATAGTAACATGTATCATATAAAGTTTCTATACTTATAGTTGAACTTAGAGAATCAGAGCTTCAAATATTTTATCCAAACTAACATGTAATGAATTACAAGCATACTCTGATTTAATAATAATTCCTCTGGCTGATTGCCATTTTAAAAATAAAAGGGTTCCTCTCTTGTGTGCATGTCCTGGTAGGTTAGGTATTGATAGTACACTTTGACAGCTTTCTGTATTAATCATCTTCCATTTCAAAGACGTGATAAGACAGGTCACTGTCATCACCAGATAATAATTCAAGACTAACAGTAAGAATATGCCCTTTAGGAATTTGAAAGAAGCAATGATTGAAACAATATTCATATGTATAAAGGCATATGCCAAGTTATTGTATCATCTGACATAATATAAAAGCCTATTTTGCAACTCTTAATTCTGCAAGGGAATCTTCCAATAATGCATATGAATGAAAACCACACCATGCATTTTAATGGAAGAGTACTGTGACACATTAGAGAATAAGAAGATATATATATATATATATATATATATATATATATATATTAGAGAATAAGAATATATATATATATATATATATATACACACACATCAGTTTTTCCTGGTTTGTGTTCACATTCCAGGCTGTCAAACCCATTTTCAGGTCTTTTTTAAGGTCTTCTGCAAATACCACCCGACTGCAAAGAAACACCCATCAGAAGACCCAACATTCAAAGATCTCATAATAGACTAAATAAAATTTGACCCACAGCAGGCTTACTCAGGTGGCCTTATCCAACAACACTCAGAAAATATACAATAGAGCACTAACCATATTAATAGATTTAGCTCTGACTGTCAGATAAATAATCCTTTTTCATATTTATACTGATACATATCTGTTTTTATACATTAAAAAGTAAGTGCTTACGTGCAAATACTCATGTAACAGTAGTAGGAAGGGAGTGAAAGGGTAAAGGGAGTACAGACATAGGGATGAACGTCATGTACATATAAGTTCTGGGAAAGAGAAGGAACAGACTGATTTAGGAGAGACAACTCAGGTGGCGGCTATCTGCTCCCAAAACTAGACATATATGGTCTTAAGTGTTGTTTTAAGCATTAGGTATTTCCAGAGTCCAAGTAAGCCAATTTTAATATAGGCTATCTAATATGACATCTATAAGCTTGAACCTTGGAATCAAAGTAAATTCTTTCACAAGCCCATGGTAGTACTGCCTTTTGCCACCTTAATTTAAAACGGACATAAAACACAATAAAACTTTACATGACAGGTATACAACATCACGTTTTAACCACCTTGCCTTTAATTCTTAAAAGTATTTGAACGAGTAGACCATCCAATAACTATAAAGCAAGCTATTGACGGCCCTTTGACAGTTTCCATATGACCAAAAAAATTTACTATAGATTTATTGTCTGGTCAATCATGGTGTCTTAACATCCATGACCTCATTACAATTACAGATCATTATGAACTCATTGAGACAAACCAAAACCAACCAAATGATTCATCCAGTGGATATAATTAAAGACTAGATCGCTGGCAATCTTCTGTTTACAATAGATATATTCCTCAACCAGAGAAAGAATTGAGGAAAGCACAAGTGTTGCTATGTCATTGTATTTATGTAATAAAGTGAGCTTATGTAATTCATTGTTTCCCTCTTTATTTATATGCCTACCCCTACTTTGGTTTTGTCACAACACAACTGACCTTGCTCTATAGCATAGCTTTTGACCCCAACCACAAAGATTATGGCTGAGGGCTGTAGTTGTGGAGGGGATGCCTGGCCAATTTAAACTCAGGCATCCCCCTTACCTTGGCCATTGCTGTTCATTTCACCCCACCCACCTTTCCCATCTTTCTCATATTAGTACCTTGGTGGGCCCTCTTTATTCACATTCCTACACATATGTCGGTTTCAGCACACCATATCGACTTTGCTCTATGCCAAGGCTTTTGTCCTCCGACCACAAATATATAAATACATTTATTTCAAACATTAATTTATTATGATGAAGAATGAAATTACTTTTTCCTCAAATTATAATTTTATAACATGACAGGAAACTTCATAGAAAAAAACTACATTGAAACAAAGAACCAATCAAAAACATGCAACATATATATGAGCTCAAGTATATATGCTTTACCTTATTCTATTCTGCCCATTCTCTGAACAGTTCAAATTTGTGTCTGATCTCTGTTACAATATTATATATTTTTGATATCCAAAGGAGTTGGTAATATATGTACCATTTTTAAAGAAATCATGAGTGAGCAGGCAAAACATTTTTTTTTCATTTCTAATGGGATTCATATTTAAAGGAACACTGTAGGGTCAGAAACACAAACATGTATTCCTGAACCTATAGTGTTAAAACCACCATCTAGTCCCCCTGGTCCCCTCATGTCTACCTAAAAATAGTAAAATCTTACGTTGTATTCAAGCATGAAGCTGCTGGCTCTGCCCTGTCTGCCTCAGCAAGCAGTCTGCTGACATCAGAAGTGGTAGCCTGATCCAATCACAGTGCTTCTCCATAGGATTGGCTGAGACTGAAAAGGAGGCAGATCAGGGGCAGAGCCAGCACAATTCAAATAGAGCCCTGGCCAATCAGCATCTCCTCATAGAGATGAATTGAATCAATGAATCTCTATGAGGAAAGTTCAGTGTCTGCGTGCAGAGGGAGGAGACACTGAATGTTTGGATGCATTTTAGGCAGCCATGACCCAGGAAGGATCTCTAACAGCCTTCAGAGGAGTGGCCAGTGAAGTTAGCATTAGGCTGTAAGGTAAACACTGCATATTCTCTGAAAAGACAGTGTTTACAGCAAAAAGCCTGAAGGTAATGATTCTACTCATCAGAGCAAATTCAATAAGCTGTAGTGGTTCTGGCGACTATAGTGTCCCTTTAACTGTAGAGTATAACAGAATGACACAATCATGAAACAAAAATATGTCAACAAAGGAAAAAATTAAATGACCCCTGTTCAAAAGTTGTTCATTGCCTCCTTTATCATCAATGACAGCATGCAGTCTTTTGTAATAGTTGTCTATGAGGCCCCTAATTCTTGCAGGAGGTATAGCTGCCCATTCATCTTGGCAAAATGTCTCCAAGTCATTATTATTATTATTATTATTATTATTATTATTACCATTTATATAGCGCCAACAGATTCCGTAGCGCTTTACAATATTATAAAGTCATGCAAAGTCTTTGGTCATCTTGCATGAATCGCATGTTGTAGATCTCCCCAGAGTGGCTTGATGATATTACTGTGAGGAGACTGTGATGGCCACTCCAGAACTTTCACCTTTTTCTGCTGTAACCACTTAATTTGGCCTTGTGCTTAGGGTCATTGTCATAATGGAAAGTCCAAGAGTGCAATTTGGGTAATATATAAATACCATTATCTGGGGAGACTCTAAATTAAAAAATTTAAAAACCTATATTTTTGTTGGGTAAAATTTAAAAAGACCTTCATCAAAAAAGTTAGCATACTTTGGATCTCTTTGGATAGATTATAACTCAATCTTTGTATCTTTATGTTCCAACAGACGATATATCTCCTTAAACGAACACTATATGGTCACGAACACAAATATATATTTCTGTCTATATAGTGTTAAAAACACCATTTAGGTGGCTTGCCCTCCCTTAACCCCCTTTAACCCCTTAAGGACACATGACGTGTGTGACACGTCATGATTCCATTTTATTCCAGAAGTTTGGTCCTTAAGGGGTTAAAGGTAGAAAAGCTTACCCTATTTCCAGCGCCGGGTAGATCTGCCGGAACTGTCCCCGCCCTTGATACGACTCCTTACTGACCTCATCAGAATTAAATGATTTTGGCGTATCTAATGCTTTCCCATAGGAAAATCATTGGATTGGTTGAAATCGGCAAGGCAGGATGGTGGCAGGGCCAAACACCGGCTTAGCCAATCAGCACCTCCTCATAGAGATGCATTAAATGAATGCATCTCTATGGGGAAAGTTAAGCCTCTCCATGCTGAGTGTGGAGACACTAAACGGCAGTGCTGCACAGTTCAGTAGCCATCTGAGGAGTGGCCACTGGAGGTGTCCCAAGGGGGCAATTTAAACACTGCATCTTCTCTGAATAGGCAGCGTTTACATCAAAGAACTTGCAGGAAATAATTATACTCACAGAACAACTACATTAAGCTGTAGTTCTTCTGTTTACTATAGCCCTTTAATGTAATTTTCTTATTTCACAAATACAACACCTCCTCCTTTGTCCGCTGGCTTGATTATAATATTTGGGTCATTTTGCAGATCTTGTACTGCTATTTTTTTTTTCTTTTGAGGTAGTAATTTAAAATAAAAGGTTTAGCTTTATATTTAATTTTCTTAATTTCTTCCCTACATTCCTTCTAAAAAACCTTATGCTGTTTGTTTTTAACCCCTTGCTGACCATGGATTTATAAGGTACGTCCGACAAAAAATGGTCCTTAAGGACCGCAGACGTACCTTACACGTCCTGGGGTATTAGAGCTCTGGAAGCGATCATGATCACTTCCAGCAGCTCTAATGGTATTACAGCAATGTCTCAATGTTGAGGCATCGCTGTAATACCCCCCTCACTTCCAGGGGTCCACCGGAGATTACTGGGTGATCGCTCCCCCTGGAGCGATCACTTCCGGGTTGCTCCACGTGGAGCCCGACAGTGAGACAGAGCATCGGAAGCCTTCATCAGGCTTCCGATGCTCTGTCTCTACTGAGTGCCTCAAGAGGTCAAGGCACTCAATATATATGCAGGAAAAAAAAATTATCCCCTACCCGTCCTCCCTCTCCCTCCCACACCCTCTCCCATGTACTTACCGATCGCCACGTTCCCCTGCCGGCGATTGGTCTTCTTCTTCTGGGGGAACTCTCTGGACTGAGCCCAGAGAGTCCCCCCTCTGCAAAAAAGGACCCCCAGGGGCCATGTGACCGCTCTTAAAGACCCCCCATAGGTGTCCGTAGTGCTGCCAGCCCTACTGGTTGCTAACAAGTAAAAATAAAGTTAATAGAAGTTAAAAAAAAATAAAAAAAAATAAAAGATAATAAATAAAAAAATGTATATGTATATCTTATATATAACATTACACTACGTGTATATTTTTGTTATTAATATATACATATATTAATATAAAATACACTTAGAGTAAAATTACACACACATATATAACATATATAATAACTATATGAATTATGTATATATATATATGTGTATATATATATATGTATATATATATATAATAAAAAAATAATGAAAAATAAACATAATTAAAAAAAAATGTGTATATATATATATATATATATATATATACACACGTAATTTTATTCTAACAGTATTTTGATATTAATATATATATATATATATATATATATATATATTTATAGAAAAATTCACTTAGAAATAAATTATTTATATATCTATGTATATACCCTTAATGACCGTGGACGTATCTAGTACTACTGCGGCAAATAGGAGCCCTGGACTTACCTGGACTGGTGAGTAGGACCTGCCAAAGATGGAGCCTTGTACTGCAGAGAGCCTCAGATGGAATTTTTTCCCAAGTAAGTGGTTAATCTCATAAGAGCAGACATTAGACTGTGAGAGTAGGACCTGCCAAAGATGGGGTACATTGACGTTGTGGCAGGCTTATGCAATGTATGATCATATAATGTAACTAAATCCCCATTTTTTTGCCTAGATTAGGTGTTTTTAAAAAAAGCTTTTACAAACTAATAAAATCTGTCAACATCGAAGTTGCTGTTTAGTAGATAGGAGAGTGCGCTGGATCTTGTGTATTTGTTGTATAATATGGCCCCCAGCAGCACCCCATTTAAGCATGTTTAGGTGAGTGCAACCATCCCCCCATGTTTCCTATATATATTTGGGAGTCTAGCCAACTCCTTGGTTCTGCACCCCTCCCTGTTACAGGTGCCTCATCTCAGGTCCCTATTTAGCCTTGTACTGCAGAGAGCCTCAGATGGAATTTTTTCCCAAGTAAGTGGTTAATCTCATAAGAGCAGACATTAGACTGTGAGAGTAGGACCTGCCAAAGATGGGGTACATTGACGTTGTGGCAGGCTTATGCAATGTATGATCATATAATGTAACTAAATCCCCATTTTTTTGCCTAGATTAGGTGTTTTTAAAAAAAACTTTTACAAACTAATAAAATCTGTCAACATCGAAGTTGC
This sequence comes from Pelobates fuscus, assembly GCF_036172605.1. NCBI lineage: Eukaryota > Metazoa > Chordata > Amphibia > Anura > Pelobatidae > Pelobates > Pelobates fuscus. The sequence goes on from NC_086317.1 coordinate 362,424,153, forward strand.
TGTTTAGTAGATAGGAGAGTGCGCTGGATCTTGTGTATTTATTATATATATATATATATATATATATATATATATATATATATAGAAGGCGTATGCCTGAAGTTGTGGGAGGGATTTTAAGCCTATTTAAACCCAGCAAACCCCTTACTTACCTGTCTTCGACGATTTCGGAAATTCCCTTTCCGCTTCCGGTGCACGCAGACCTCTGACGTCAGATTTTCCGCGACGCGCCTAAACCGACGGTCAGCATACTTCACGCGGGAATTCGTGAGTTTAAACAAACGAACGGGCTAGTCGGCAGTTTACACAAATTGTAAGTCAAACAATTTCATTAATTCGGTTAAATCATACGATTATGCATAAGTTTAACTTCATTCGTTTTAGTCATTTATCTAACACATCGTCCAGACCATTTCACCTAGAATGGCCGTTCCGCTACACTTTTGTCACGGTCCGTGAGAGGTACAATATATATACCCCACAGCTGGAAGACAGTCTAATTCTCAGCCTGGCTGAGGCTACTGGCTGTTGCACTCTCCATTTACAAGATTACCGGTAAAAGCCCGCTGCATACGCCAATTCCCATGATGCACAGCCAGCCAGCATTGTGGAATGAATGGTATAGAGCTAAAGTGCCAATTCCTATTTTTCACTGCTCTGATCAGTATGTCTGAATGCCTGTGTAGAATCAATCCCATCAGGCTTGTTGGATACACTTGCTGTCACTGCAGTTTTATGGCAGGAGGTGAGTATAGATGTTTTAGGCTAGGTCTCATTCATTACCGCTGTTCACGTACCTGGTTTTGTGCATTACGTGATAGGTACAACACGCACTCGTACATGGTTATTCGTCAAGTACACTTTTATTATTTCTTAAAGCTTCATTAACCAGTCACTGTTCAGTCTATTTCATTGTATGCTTGTTTACGTCCAAAAGAAATAAACGGCTAGTATATAGGGATTCTGCATAAAATACCAAATAGATACATGGTCAGGGATTTCACTCGATACGTATGTCCGTTTCTCTCTCTCTCTCTCTCTCTCTCGTTATAACCTATTGAAATATACAGTTCGTTTGAAACTCTGTTACTAAGGTCAGTTCGCAAGTTAAACTACTTTCGAAATGTGTTTGTTAGTTTCTATTCACATACTCTATTACCGATGTCTTTCGTATGAAGAAGTACTTGAATAGCTTGCATTTCGTGATTACATTAATGTTGCTCAAGCCAAATTCTTACAAAAGCGAGGGAATGTTCCGTTGATATAATTCATTTCTCTCCCTTCATTTTAAGAATCAAGTTCGTATATCTCATTATACTGAATGTCATGCTTATACTCAGTGTATATAGATTACCTTATTATGTCTATCTTAAACACACTTACTTTCAAGATGCTTTTACAAAGAGGTGTTTATTTGTGGTTATATTGTTTTGATGTCCTTTTGTTTGTTTCATGTGTATATATACATTTTAGATAGGGAATAAGTCACCATGCTCTCAAGGTCCAAATACGTTTAAAAAAGTAAATTTAAGTAAGTAGGAAGTTAGATGTCTTAAAAATAAATGGGTAGGAGGGGCGGAGCCAACAGCCGAACAGAGCGGTCGCAACTCCAGCGAGCTCCGTATTCTTACAAGCTTAAATCCACAAAACTACGATATATTACCCCCAAAATCGCTAGAAACAAGCAGATAGCCCCAACACCCTAGACAGCATGGGGAAGAGGAGCAAAAAACTTAAATCGGACGGAACACGCCCGGGCGCAACCATCGGGGACCTGTGGCGGAGAGCGCAGGGAGCCCTGGAGCCCAACATGGCGGACTACGCTGGCTATGTGGACGACTTCACAAACTCTGACGACCCATTCTCGGACCAGGAAGAGGTGACCTTACCTGCCGCGAAACAGCCGACACTGCCCAAGGCACAGGCAGATGCAACACCGGTCACGAAAGTGGAGATGAGGGAACTGTTGGCGGAACTCCGACGGGGCATCCAGGCCGACATGGCGGACATGAAGAGAGACATCCAAGGCCTGTCGGACCGTGTGGATGTCATCGAACGAGATACAAGGAGCCACGCACAGCAACTTACCGCTATCCAGATGGATCTCGCTACTCTACGGCAGCAGCACATGCAAGCAGAACACAAAATGGCGGCAATGGAGGACACGCGGCGAGCCCAAAACCTCAAGATTCGGGGTGTAGCAGACTCAGTCTCAGATGCCGAGATGCCTCACCTCATTCGGCGACTGGTAAGCACGATTCTCCCTGCGAGACAAGCCAAGGGCATAAGCATAGACGGCGCATTCCGTCTACCCAAACCCACGACAGCCCCAAAGGCAGCACCCAGGGACATCATCGTGAAATTCCATAAACGCCAAGATAAAATGGCAATAATGGCAGCCACCAGGGGAAACACACCTTATGCCTTTGAGGACATGTCCCTTTCGTTTTATACGGACTTATCTAGGGGAACAATGCAATGGCGCGCAACCCTCAGGCCACTCACCACCTTACTCCGCGCACATAACATACAATACCAATGGCGCCCACCCCGCAAACTACAAGTACTACACGGGACTGACACATATCTAATTACTGACCTACCAGAGGCAAAAAAGCACCTGGTGGCATGGGGCCTCCCTCAAGACGCCATACAGCAGCCTGACAAGCCCTCCAACTCTCATACGTGGAATCCGGCCACCTCCGAGACATTTGTCCCGAGAACCTCCCACCAAACAGCAATATCGATGAACTCTCGTTGAGACCACAGATGGACTTTAAAACCATCACCCCTCACTTTGCTGTGGTCCTTTGGACTGAGTGGTCTAAGGCGAACGCAGCCCTAGTCGGAGACCGCCTCATAAAGCTCACATGGAACATCGACTGCACGACATCTATGGCCCTCACCTACCTATCGGGTTGCACAACGAGACACATGAAGCTATTGGGGAAACGTAACTGATTGCACACCCAGAGACTTAAACTCTCTCTTGATATTTGTTTTATTATTGCTTTGTTGTACATTTGTTCTCAGAATCTACCCGACACCACGTTGCATATGTTTAATAATTGAGCCTTCTCTCCCGACCATTCCTCAGCATGTCTGATACCTCTTAGGCTGTTTACCAGAGAGCAGGCCTGTTGTGTTGGCCCGTTGACTTAAGGGAACTCACAGTACCTTCTCCCAGACCTCTACTTAAGCTTTGCGCCCCACTACAGGTACATATACTAACATTTCGGTCCATAATTCACAGGCCTCCCAATTTGAAAGACAGCCTCTAGTTAACCCTTGTGACACAACAGTTTTTGAGCAGTGCCGATGCTGCGTAGCCGGGTAATCCCACAATCAGCGATGGTACCACAAGCTGGGAACCCCAAGCAGGCACCCACTCACACAGAGAGCTCAGGGACCTAAACCATGCAGAACCGCTCAAAAGGCACCGTTTCACGACTCTATCAAGCCTACACACTGTTTGTATGTTGTAACCTCTTTTGTTAGGCAATCTCTGTAAATAACACGATGTTGACCCGCCACTCTCAGTTACCGATCCGTCCAAGGTGCATAGCACATTGAGGAAACATGTCCCTCTTGGCCTTACGTAGTGCCCAAGCAACCAGCCACGGGACTACACCCCCACCCACTTGCTAAGTCCTCGACCCACTACGGCCTCGGCACAGCGCTAGACCGTTGGTCACCGGCATAGATAGTTTGCTGGATCGAAACACTTCCCTCAAGCCCTTAGCGTAACCTACACGCCCTGGCAGGCAAAGCAAAGTATATGCTCTCTCGCTTCCCTATCTGGTAAAGCAGTTTTCAGATATATAACACATTGTTTAAAAACCTAGCACTACTCTTCTGGTCATTTAAATTGTTTTTGTTTATTCATGATTCATGGTCAAGCCTGTATTCCTCTTATTCAGCTGAACTGAAAAGAACAAACAACCTGTTAAGCAATGTTCATTTAAAAAAAAAAAAGGTGCAGAAACCTCTGAACGCCTCACTATGGCAACACTACGACATACTGTTTATGCATACATGCTGTTGTGGCAATGTAATTAAGTTATGGTTTTCCATGCACAAATAAAATAAAGAATTATAAAAAAAAAAAAAAAAATGGGTAGGCAAGGTCATCATTATGGTTGGTCATCCTCAGTATGAACACAGATGCTCTGTCTATTATGCACACCTTACATTCATCAGCTCACGCTTGTAGGAACACAGCTATGCATACTTGACAATTATGCCGCACATTACATTACTAAACCTATTTAACCCCTTAAGGACCAAACTTCTGGAATAAAAGGGAATCATGACATGTCACACATGTCATGTGTCCTTCAGGGGTTAAAGGTCCTAACATATTCAGCGTTGCATTAAGTCCTATCATTGCCTGATTACCTTGCCTTGTACACCTGCGCAGACAGGCACATATGTTACTAGACAAGTGCATTTGGGTTCACACAGCAGTTCTGGAGAACAAGCCTCGGCAAAGGCAAGTACGCGATTTTAACAGTACTATGAACGAGATCCGCAAAAAAAAAACAAAAACAAAAAAACTCGTATTACATTACAAACCAAGGCCACGATGTGGCACCACGAGCCCCGCGGGCCATGCATACAAGCATACACGCATTCCAGTTCATCCGACCATCTGGATCCCGACATGCTCACAGGGCACTCCAGTTTCAAACAAGCTGTAGTATCATAACTCATTACCACTAACGTTTCGTTCCGTGGTATGTCCTCTCACTAACTGACCTTCCCTCTTAGTTAGCAACGGCTGGCTGTCAGGTTCCTAGGTGTCCACTAGTTATTGTTCCACCTGGCTTCTTCGCCATAGGTTAGTGGTCCCACGAGGCCAACACCCATCCTCATACTTGGAGGTACTACGCCCCTCGGGCCAAATCATAGCTAGTCGCCTCGCATTGTGGCATAGAGAGGGCCTCATCTGTCACTCCCATCCTATCTTATGTTTAACTTTCACCGAGAGGCCGACACCCCGCCACAACGTTCAGTGGCCACGCTACCCCCTCGCGCCAACGCATAGATAGAGCCTCTCAAGCCGCTTGGCAAATAGCAGGGCCTCACCTGTCACCAACTTAGAGTAATCGTTTCGCCGCATTGCGGCACTAGCTAGTCAGCCAGCACACACACACACTCACTCACACTCGCACTCCTAGTAAGCTGGGGGGGAGCGGCATACTACAGACCCATCTCACATAATCACTATGTTTTAGATCCGATAACCAAATCAGGTATCCTAGCGCTTTATTTCCCGCTTTAGTTGCGATTGTGAGTTAAATACTCTTACAGTAATACAAACAGTATGGCAGACCTATCATACAAGGCTAATCCTATGCTTTCAATACGTCGTCACTTACGGGCTAAGGGTCTGCTAGACACTTAGATATAGCAGTACAAGATACCCAAATATATATTACCCCAACTTGTCACTCGCTGGTGATCCTATCATATCACATACACTAAGTGCCCAGGCCAAGCTAGCAGAAACCGAGACCAGCGGTTCCTCCAACAATTTGTTTCAGGCATTTTTCTTTCATATATTCAGTTAAATACGCATGTTGGGTCTCACGTTACCTTTTACATTTCACGTTGTACAGGTTAGGCCTTGTATTGGACCATCGTCAGGTCCGCAAGACACTTACGCACATACAGTGACTGCCTCCAGATTCATGCATTACCGATATACTATTTATTACATTGCAACCCATTGGGGGCATTTAGTACGCTGAGTTCTAAATTACCATATGTTGACTCATCCTATCACTTAATTATCACATCGACGTCCGTTATACAAGCATTGCAGGATAAGCATTAGCAATCTAATAAGTCCGAGTAAACGGAATTCCCACTGGTTTCATATCAAACATCGAGGCATCACTCTGCCTTCATTACGACCAAACGAATACCATTCAAATCCTTAAACAACTAATAGGGACTTGTCTGCACGCTCGACATTCACAGGGTCCTCCATGCGCATTCAATTCATTCATCACGCATTTAACGTTGCACACGGGTCACTTTATTTAAGTTCAAGAAGTCCATCAGGAGTTACTTTCGGTCATGCTACTTGTTTCGGTTTAAGAAGTAACACCATAAGCATCATATAATACAAACATTTACGATCCCAAGCCTACCAAGTAACTGTTATAGGGTACTTACTATTCGAACACATATCATCTTTAAATTTAAACTACAATCAAAGCTCCTTTTCAGGTTTCTCTCTTGTGCCCACATTTCCCTACGGTGACTCACGGCTTTGCATTCTATTATTCGGTGCGCATCACAACAGTTTGTTTCATTCGGTGCCTGCTACAGTCCTTTTTCGCTATGGTTCATTGCAGTTAATCACAAGTGTAGGGTTAACGCTCATCCACAAGAGGTTAACACCCTGCTACGCGTAGTTAGTACAAGATAGTCCTTATCTTCGCCTATTAGTACCCATTGGCTAGCAGCTCTACCACACGAGATATTCAATGGGCATCTGAGTTTTGCATAATTTAAACATATTACGTTTCCTCCCTCCTCACAGCATGCTACAAGATATAGCTCCAGGTAACGTACTGTCTTTATTTAACACTAACCCTGTCATCTCAAGTCCCCTGCAGTATCCCCCGCCTTAGCCACTTTCGGACTCCTGAAGTCGGACCTTGCTAATATAACGGTTAAGCTAAAAGAACACGAGGTCCAGAGATCCTCTACAGGTCAAAAAGGGTCTAAATCATGCCTTAAGTATGAGTTTTCCGCAGGTAAGATTTGTCTACTAATACTAAGCAAACGTACTCTACAGCTTGCGATATGGGTAAGTATTGTATATGGTTCAAGATAATGTGTGCGTTCCAATATAAATGGTGGTTTGTACAATTTTTGCCACATCTCTCAAATACTTCATGCTATACATTCGCTCCTTGTTAAGTAGTCTTGGCCGCAATCCAATTTCCTTCTCGGGACATTCATACCATATTGGGGCCGCCGCTGCAGCCGCAAGTTGTCAAGTTCCAACTCATGTTATGGAGAGGATGGGACGCTGGAAATCCTCGCATGCAACCGGTACATTCCAAATCCAGAGAAGGAAATCAGGCTCGCTTTCTATAATATGCCCAAATGATGTTGTTATGATAAATAAATGTTACATACTTTTTGGCCCTCTTTTGCAGGCCTAACCTCACGTCGGTTTCGGCACACCTCAACCGACTCTTATATATAAAAACTACACACACTTTAATGTGCGCCCCCTTTCATAATCCCGTACACAAATAGAAGGCGTATGCCTGAAGTTGTGGGAGGGATTTTAAGCCTATTTAAACCCAGCAAACCCCTTACTTACCTGTCTTCGACGATTTCGGAAATTCCCTCCCACCACACCCTCTTTATATATCATTATATCTGGGTGGGCCCTCTTTTGCAGGCCTAACCTCACGTCGGTTTCGGCACACCTCAACCGACTCTTATATATAAAAACTACACACACTTTAATGTGCGCTCCCTTTCATAATCCCGTACACAAATATAATATAAATTAAAAAAAAAAACATTTATATAAAAACAAATAACAACGCTAACTTTGGCTAGTGTTTGTGACTACGTGGCTAATACAAAAGACTGGAAATACCCCACCATTTGGAATACCCTAGGTTGTCTACAATTGAAAATGGTATGCCATGATGGGATTATTTCACATTCCTGGGTTACCATATGGTCTCAAAAGGCAACACAGACCCAGCAAACCAATCTGGAAAACTGAATTGGGCAAGCCCTATATTGACCCTGTACCTTTTTATACCACTATAAAACATGTACATGGGGCTTATTGTTATACTCGTGAGACTTCGCTGAACACAAATATGAGTGTTTACAACAGAAACACTTATCACAACAATGAAATCACCAGTAAAAGTGCAGTTTTTGGGTTAAAACCATGCAAAAACAAATATGAACGCTAATTTTGGCAAGCGCTTGTGGCTAAGTGGCTTTTACAAAAGACTGGACATACTCCATTTTGAATACCGTGGGCTATCCACTTTTACAAATGGTATGCCATGATGGGGTTAATGTTCATTCTTGGGATGCTATACGGTCTCAAAGGCAACATAGGCCCAGCAAACCAATCTGGCAAATTTCAATGTGAAAACATGGAAAAGGGGAAAGCCCTACATTGGATCCCTGTAAGCTTGCAAAAACCCATAAAACATGCACATAGGGTGCACTGTTGTACTTAGGAGATGTTGCTGAACACATATTGGGGTACTCTTTGCCAGTAACACATAACAGGAACTGAAAATCCATGCCTAAAGTACAATGTGAGAGAAAAATAACACAAAAAAATTACTACCCAAAAGTTTGAAAAAGGCTGGTGGTAGAATTAGTGCATGGAAAGTGTTAAAATACTACAATTTGAAATACCATAGGGTGTCTACTTTTTGAAAAATATATAGTATGATGGGGTAAATTACATTGGCTGGCTTAATTTTTTTTATTAAGATATAAATATATTAATATAAAAATACACTTTTTACAGAGTAAAATTACACACGTGTGTGTGTGTGTGTGTGTGTGTATATATATATATATATATATATATATATATATATATATATATATATAAACAAATGGAAGCTTGGCACTCTCCTCCAAAAATAATTAATTATATCACATGTGCCTGGGTGCAAATTGCTGGCGTCAGATATATATACTCATAAATGAAAAAAATCAAAATGCACTCACAGGTCTTCAAATTAGTGGACAAATTGGTGCTTTATTTGGTCATCAAAAAAGTGTACAAAAATCAATCGACGTTTCGACCCTGCCGGGTCTTGAAAAAAGACCCGGCAGGGTCGAAACGTCGATTGATTTTTGTACACTTTTTTGATGACCAAATAAAGCACCAATTTGTCCACTAATTTGAAGACCTGTGAGTGCATTTTGATTTTTTTCATTTATGAGTGTGTATATATATATATATATATAATAAAAATAAATAATAATTAAATAATAATAATAATAATAAAAAATAAAAAAAATAATGAAAAATAAATAAACTGTAAATAGGACGCATGATGACCAGCTGTGAAAATTCCAAGTTGGGAAATTGGAATGTGCACCCTCCAAATAAGGTATTTTAGCCCCCAGAGAACCTGACACACCTATACATCACTGTACTAAGGAGATGTTGCTGAACACATATTAGGGTGTTCTTTGTGTGTCAAAAAAATCACCATTTATCAGTTTTTCTAAATGTGGCATAGATTGGTGGTACAATGGTTGCATGAAAAGAGCATGACAATAATCAAAATACCCCAGGTTTAATACCTTAGGGTGTCTTCTTTTAAAAAAATATATACATTTGAATGGTTATTCAGAGATTCCTGACAGATATCAGTGTTACAGTGTAACTTCCATTAATTAAAAAAAAAATGTTTTAGAAATAGCAAAGTGCTACTTGTACTTATAGCCCTATAACTTTCAAAAAAAAAGCTAAGAACATGTTAACACTGGGTGTTTCTAAACTCAGGACAAAATTTAGAATGGTTATTCAGAGATTCCTGACAGATATCAGTGTTACAGTGTAACTTCCATTAATTAAAAAAAAAAATGTTTTAGAAATAGCAAAGTGCTACTTGTACTTATAGCCCTATAACTTTCCAAAAAAAAGCTAAGAACATGTTAACACTGGGTGTTTCTAAACTCAGGACAAAATTTAGAAACTATTTAGCACAGGTTTTTTGTCGGTTTTAGATGCATAACAAAGTTAGAAAATTTGTTTTTTTAAACTTTTTCAACATATTTTATATTGTTTTTATAGTAAATGATTTTATGAAAATAATGGTATCTTTAGAAAGACCATTTAACGGCGTGAAATATGGTATATAATATGTGTGCGTGCAGTAAATGAGTAAGAGGAAAATTACAGCTAAACTCACACACCGCAGAAATGTAAATAGAGCCCTGGTCCTTTATGGTAAGAAAATTAAAAAACGGTCTGGTCACTAAGGGGTTAAATAAATAGGACAAAATGTCAAAGGATTCTTTCAATCAGTATGTTTAAAATGTATTATAACAATGATGTCATTATTACACTTTTTATTCATATTATTATTATGAAATAAAGAGATAGTTGACATATCAATATATTATAATCCAAATGTGTTTCAAATATACTTACATGACAACTATGACCAAATGTAAAATCTTTGCTTCAAACCTTTTTATGGCATGAGTTTAAAACTTTATCAGAAGGGGCGGAGCCTAACCACCGAGCCGACCAGACATGCTGTAAATCAGCTCCTACAATAAACGACGAAATCGGGTGTATAAACCCCGACAACAGACACGATCTGGAGCCTGAGTGCACTCAGCGAGTCAGGGTAACCATGGGGCAACGAATGCACCAACAAATGAGTCTCACATTGCCCGGGAACCCAAACAATGTATATGAGGCCCACCTGCAACTGAGCCAGGGAGAGACGGCCGCTCTCCTGGTTGGTAAAGCCAGATCTCAACCCCTTCATGCACTCACTTCCATCCCCCCCCCCCCCCTTGACCGGTGGGGGTTATCCCAGTCCACACTACGGTCTGGATTATTCATTTATTCCATCTGCAGATATGGAATGTGGAACAATATATTTCTCAGCTAAATATGGTTTCAAATGTTTGAAAACTGATAAGCATTATCCAGGTATATTTCTGCCTTTAGTAAACAAGAATTAATTTAAATTAAATTAAACCATCATATTTACCAGCTTTCTTCGCAGAAATTCTTTAGGCTTGGAGATATATTCCATGAATGGTGCATGCAATTATGTTCACGAGTTCTGTAAATTTTTTGCATTTATTTAGTGTATTTCTTTAGTCAGTCTCTTTATCATGATCTTACTGTCACGATTCGGGAACCTAACACGCTAACAGGTCACAGAAAGTTAAGCACACTAAGAATAGTCAGGAGACAAGCCAAGTAAGGGGAGACCGAAAACAGGAGAACGAGAAACAAGCCGAGGTCAAAGGAATGGAGAATACAGGAAAATCGGAATAACAAGCCAAATAATCGGTAACCAGAGAGACGCACGAAGACTGCAATACAGGTATCACAAGACCACAACAGGGCACTGAGAGACAGGAAAGGTAAGTATATAAATCCTATGGTTAATTCTGATTGGATAACTTCCAATCAGAATTAACAATCACACGTGGGAGATATTTACACCTCCCACTGTGATTATGGTACTGTGACTGTAACGTCGGGTCACGTGACCGACCCTGGCGTTCGTAAAAACGTGCAGGCTCCCAGCATGCAGTGTTATACATGCTGCCGCTGGGAGGCGAGGAGGAGGACGCGAGCGGCACCTGGAGCTGAGACTTACATCCAATCCCCTGGATCTGACCCTCTCTCTCTCTCGATATTTTTGCCTTCTCTCTTTCTTCCTCAATTTTTAAATCAAATCTTATCTTGAGATTCTTTATGTCACTAATTTAAAGTGACCAATGGGATTAGGTGGGTGTACCTTCTTCTACTGATTGTCTTATAGACTTTGATCAATAGATGGTGTTATAGCATCACAAGAATTTCTCATTACGAATTCCAACTACCCCTTTGTATAAGGGATTAATTAAATATTGTAATGCATTTGATGTCAATAATGTCTTATCGCTATGACCCATTTGTCAAAGTTCAAAAAGATTTTGTTACACTTGGAGTCTACTTTTTGGGGTATAAAGAATGATGTTGACACATCTGGACTTCGGTTCAACTTTCTCTTACAATGGTTTCTTGTAGAAAATCCCATTAAACTAAAAAAATTAAATTAATTACTTTGGTAATATCTGTGTAGGTTTTTCTCAGTTACACTGTCTTATTGTGTGGGCTTTGTGTCTATTAGTAATATGTGACACATGTGATATATACACCCTGTTCCAAATTATTAAGAGTACAATTCAAATTTTATTGAACAAACCTCCTAATGATAACAGTGTTTTTTGTAAACATAAAAAAAACTTACAATGCACTGTTCCAATTTTTACGCACAGTGAGTTTCAACACTTTATAGGTTGTAAAGAACTGGAAATTGTCATGTGTTGTGTTTGCAGCATATTTACTGAAACCAAAAGCTGTTTCAATCAAACTTATAACAACATTTTAACTTTTTAAACATTTTAACAGGTCATGTTACATTTTAACATAGGACCCCTTATTTGATAGCAGATTCACAAGTCTTGCATCCATTGAACTTGTGGGTTTTTGGACAGTTTCTGCTTGAATTTGTTTGGAAGATGTCAAAATAGCCTCCCAGAGCTGCTGTTTGGATGTAAACTGCCTCCCACCATCATAGATCTTTTGCTTGAGGATGCTCCAAAGGTTCTCAATGGGATTGAGGTCAGGGGAGGATGGAGGCCACACCATGAATTTCTCTCCTTTTATCCCCATAGAAGCCATTGATGCAGAGGTATTCTTTGGGAGGATTTTGTGTGTAATTGCTGGGAGTGTTTTCTGTAATTTACGTGTGTGATTGGTTGTTTTGTAACGCCCTGTGGGTGGTCCTATCTAAGGGGATCCTGCATAAAAGAAGGTTCTTTTGGTGCCAATAAAACAGAATGACTTGACCCTCTAACTTGCAGCATTGGCCCATGTTTGTAGGGGACAGCTATAATCACTACAGGGATTGCTATGCTCTTCATACTCCCTTAGCTACTGAGCTCTTGTAAGAGCTCTTGTTCCTGATCCTGCTTCGCTCTACAGAAGGAAGAGGTTCACCTACTGGAGCCTGGTCGTAGGTCCAGGGCGCAAGCAGACGGCGAGATACCAGCCCAGCAGCAGTGGTTCATGGAGTCTGCAGTACTTATGGTGTCTACGCAGTAGTTATGGTGTCTACGGTGCTGTTGGTCCTTTGGTGAGCGCTAGGAGCATCCTTTCTACGGTCCAACTTCCAGCCTGCCTGGAGGCAACCGTAACAATGGTGTTTATAGTGTAAAGCAAAAATGTTTGCTGTACTGAAACACATACCTATAAATATAAAAAGCAGAGAAATGGGCAATTGTGCAGTGGTCTCTCATACTTTTGTGTTGGTGTGTGTTCATTAATTTATGGGTAACCGTGATTATATTTAGCCTTGTCAATATTTTAAGAATCATTTCCCTAGCGGAGACCTTTTATAGAGGATATATCCTATACTGTAACAGGCATAAACATCAAGCAACCCAGAAAAAAAAAAAATATATATATATATATATATATATATATATATATATGTATGTTTATTTATATTTATATATATATAAATAAATATATATATATATATATATATATATATATATATATATATATATATATATATATATATATATATATATATATATATTTATTTATTTATTTTGGTAGTAAAAGTAAATGCCTTTGAATACATAACACTTTAAACAAAATCATTTACACATAAAAATTGGCCAACGTAAAAACCTGACAATCATCTGAATGGCATTTATTTCAGAAACATTCAATTCAAACAAGTATAAAAAAATGTTTTTTTGTTGTTACTCTGGATGGTTTTTCAGCTCATTAGATTGCTTATGTTACTAGCAGGACATATTTTCTCTGAAAGCTGCACACACTATTTTAAGTTTACAAACACCATTTATTGCTTTTAGGCTTACAGCTCCACAATAAAATGTAAAGATTAACATAAATACTAGTAAATTGCTAATTGAAATATGTTGAAATATAGCTGTATATCAATCCTAATACCATCATTACAGTGATCTTATTTCATGTAACATTAAAATTAATATCTTATGTAATAAACACTAAAAAATATGAGCTACTCTGAGTCAAGAGCTTATATTCTTTAGCCAGCAGACACACTGTAACTGAATGAATAGGCATTATGCAGACACAAGGGCATAATTATTCTTAAGATCCCAAAGTCTATAATCTTGTTTAACAAATTGCTGTTTACTCTCGAGGAAAGCATTGAAATGCTATGAGCTACATTAGCAGACTAACAATTAATCTTACTGGGTCTTACACAGATTTACAGTATAGTTTTAGGTTCTGTTTGTAATAACTCACATTTTAAAACACTAATTTAGACTCAATGTATTTAACTAATTACCATGTAGAGTCATATCTAGCAGCTAAAACAAATACACAAATCTCTTTATGAAAACCTACATTTGTAAATCTATGTTACAAAAAAAAATGAAAATAATAAACACTTTTATTATAAACGTAACACTTTTGTTTTTGCCCCCATTTTTCATGAGCTGAACTCAAAGATCTAAGACTTTTTTTATGTACACAAAAGGCCTATGTCTCTCAAATAATGTACTGTATATACATTTTACATAAAAACATTTACAATATACATTTTACTGTATAGTGATTTGGATAATTAGACAATTGTAATCACCAAGGCTCAGAGTCACCCTATATTTCTAAATTACTATCTTGGTTAAAATACAAAGTTTCTTCTGTGTATTTCTTTATATGTTTCTTTGAGCAAAGCTGATATATGGGAAATAATGAAGTTCTAGAAAGAGTGAATCGAACAACAAACACAAGGGCATGAGCTATTAGATTTAAGTACGAAAAGAAGAAAACAGAAAGACAGTATAAGGTTGCTGGTAGTTCAAATTCTGTACACAAATTAATATTCACAGTTGTATAATGAGCATCAGGATTTCACCATGTGGCAGAGATTGATGTCCTGATACTATTTGAAAAATAATAGAATTGCTGAAGGCCAATATACATTTTCCATACATGTTCTGTTTCATACAAACAGTAGAACAAATTTAAAAACAGGTAAATTGATCTGAGAATTTGTATTTTCTGTATTGTACTCTAGCTGTTGGAATTAACAATCATTTATATGAATTCCTCGGGATAAGAACAGACAGAAAAGTCCACCGCTTCTGATCATTACTGAAACAATCAATCAGAAAACACCAAGGCATTTAAACCAATAAGCATTATAATGCATCACCAGTGTTTCTAGCATTTAGAATCTGAAAAATCCAAAAGCATCAATTGAAGATGAATCTCCTCTGAGTATACATCTTCATTTTGTTATGTGATTTATCCCTACCTACCAAGTGTCCCAATTTAGCCCAAATGTTGCCCCCATATCCATTTGTCCCTTTTTTTCTATGAGCTTAATATTGTTGGTGTATCTGAGAGTATAACAGAGGTTTACAACAATAATGCTCACAGTAATGTTAAACTACGATACAAGTACATGTGTTTAGAAATAGTTTTTTTTTTTAATAGTGTACATTGTTCTTGTTTTAAATTACATTTTAATTCCAAAATTGTTATTAGTACGCAGCCTAAAATTTATCAGAACAGCCCTGTCCCTGACTCCAAATAGACCTAAAATTAAAGTGTCTACATAAAACACTCGAGCATTAATTTAATTTCATTTCAAAATATGTTTTTGTAAATTTTTCTGAAAAATGAATGGGCAAATTACAAAAAATTAAATGAAGAATGTTGGAAGAAACAACAGAGACTCAACATCCAGTGAGGGGCCAAAAGACCTTTCACTAGAGTTGGTTCGGTTGCAGGGTATAAGGGCATAACCCTAAAAAATATGAATATGAAAAGAGAAAGAGACTGGATAGGGATTAGAGTAGATTCCTCCCCATTCACAGTCCCTATACCCCAGAGAGACACTTGTTCATAATAGAATGGCAAAAAAATGCCCGTATAGAACTAACATGAAATATAAGAAAAATAATACATTTTGTATTAATCCCACTTAGGGAGAAAATAAATAAGGATCAGTAAGGATAATAAGTGACAAAATGTGTATAAACAGTGATAAACTAGAACAAATATTTACAGGAGTCGTCTAAAGTTTGCTATACGTGCTCTGCACTTTTATACTAGTAATAACCAACTACTGAAAGTAGGTTTCTAGAAAAACTAGAACAAATATTTACAGGAGTCGTCTAAAGTTTGCTGTACGTGCTCTGCACTTACCGTATATACTCGAGTATAAGCAGAGTTTTTCAGCCCATTTTTTGGGCTGAAAAACCCCAACTCGGCTTATACTCGAGTCAAGGTCTGTATTATGGCAATTTACATTGCCATAATACAGACTGGGGGAGAGGGGGGCTGGCAGAGCTGTACTTACCTGTTCTGCAGCTCCTGTCAGCTCTCTCCTCCTCCGCGCCGTCCGTTCAGCACCTCGGTCAGCTCCCAGTGTAAATCTCGCGAGAGCCGCGGCTCTCGCGAGACTTACAGTGTGAGCTGATAGAAGGAGCTGCACGGACGGCGCGGAGGAGGAGAGAGCTGACAGGAGCTGCAGAACAGGTAAGTTACAGCTCTGCCAGCCCCTCTCTCCCCCCCACTGAACTGCCACTGGACCACCAGGGAAGGAGCCCCCCTCCCTGCCCTGTATCAAGCAGGGAGGGGGACGAAAAATAAATAAAAATAAAATAAGAAATAATAATTAATAATAATAATAATAATAATAAAAAAAAAATAATAATACAAAAAAGGGGGTATAAGGACCACTGTGGGAGGGGGGGGGGTATAAGGACCACTATGGGAGGGAGGGGGGTATAAGGACCGCTATGGGAGGGAGGGAGGGGGGGATAAGGACCACTATGGGAGGGAGGGGGGGGATAAGGACCCCTATGGGAGGGAGGGGGGGGGGATAAGGACCACTATGGGAGGGAGGGGGGGATAAGGACCACTATGGGAGGGAGGGGGGTATAAGGACCACTATGGGAGGGAGGGGGGGATAAGGACCACTAGGGGAGGGGAGGGGGAAGTAAGGACCACTAGGGGAGGGGGAAGTAAGGACCACTAGGGGAGGGGGAAGTAAGGACCACTAGGGGAGGGGAGGGTAAGGACCACTAGGGGAGGGGTGAGTCAGGACCACTGGGGGAGGGGGGTGAAGGAACACGGGGGTGGGGAGGTAAGGACCACTGAGGGAGGAGGAGGGGAGGTCAGGACATATGGGGGGGGCAAATATCCTTGCACCGGCCCTGCACACACTGCATTCATACACTGCATTCATACACACACTGCATTCATACACTGCATTCATACACTGCATTCATACACACACTGCACTCATACACACACACACTGCACTCATACACACACACTGCACTCACACACACTGCATTCATACACACACACTGCATTCATACACACACACGCTGCACTCATACACACGCTGCACTCATACACACGCTGCACTCATACACACACACGCTGCACTCATACACACACTGCACTCATACACACACGCTGCACTCATACACACACGCTGCACTCATACACACACACGCTGCACTCATACGCACACACTGCATTCATTATACACACACTGTAAATAAATATTCAATTAATATATTTTTTTTAGGATCTAATTTTATTTAGAAATTTACCAGTAGCTGCTGCATTTCCCACCCTAGTCTTATACTCGAGTCAATACGTTTTCCCAGTTTTTTGGGGAAAAATTAGGGGCCTCGGCTTATATTCGGGTCGGCTTATACTCGAGTATATACGGTATATACTAGTAATAATCAGCTAATGAACGTAGGTTTCTAGAATAGACAGTGTATCAAAGTATTAATGTGGTTAGCAACAATGTCTTAGTAAACCACAGTAGCTCTATTGGTGTGCAGATGTAGCAAAATTCGTCAGGAGAATAACTCCGTGATTTAGTACTAGCCGGTCCCCTCAGTGACAGAGTATAATAGAAAAACAATTAAATATACTCGTAGAGAGAAGTAATTAAGTAGGTAGATATTTGTCCTACATAGAGGGTGAACCCAAAGGCTAAAAGGCTACTGTTTTCCCTTAGTAAGTGGCCAGAATACGTCAGGAGAATAACTCTGTGATTTAGTGCTAGCCGGTCCCCTCAATGGCTGAGTAGAACAAAAAAACAATAAAATATACTCTTAGAGTCAACCCAATTAGGAAAGACCAAGGGGTATGGGTATAGGATGTTAGTAGTCTCACCAAAAAAGCTCATAAGGTGAGACTGTTGGCATAAAAGCATTGTCGCTCCCTAGTGAGTTTTCTTCCTCAAATCTAAGCTTAAGTGTTAGGTAAGCTAAGGTAGCGAAAAGTGATACTGTTCATTATCCAAATTCCTAAGTCCCAAAGCCCCCAATCAGAGTTTTAAAGCAATTCTTTCTTGATCCTGAATGTTCTTGATCCTGTCTTGGGAGGGAGCAGAACAATATTAAAAGAAATTAATACATGTATCCCCTAATCTGCTTCTCCATGCCCAGGCTTAGTCAGCTTAAATGACTACTCTATTGTGCAACTCACATAAAAAAAACAATTTCGTAGATATAAATTGAAGTATACAGACATGCATTTAATTATCTCAGTGTTGCTAATGGGAATAGGAAGAAAACTTCCCCACCTGTTTAACTCTTTTTCTGTCATTTACTAAAGTTAACCCCAGATCGCCACAATTGCAACAATCGCAGGGTTAACGCTCCTCTGGTCTGCCTTGGTATTCAGGCAGACCGGGAGCACCTGATCACGCTGTCCCTGCAGCTGTGATCGCTCTGACTGGCTGTAAGAGCGAGCACAGTTGCAGCAGGGACTCAGTATAAAAGAAATTTTATTTGTATAAAATACTCAGCAGGCTTGTACAGGCTGGATTAAGATCGCTCAGACATTATTCTGAACAAATAAACAGACCTCAGATCTGAGGAACAGACCTCAGATCCTCAGATCTGAGGAAGCCTGTACGGCGAAGCGCGTCATCACGCTAGCACGCAGCACGTAAGGAGGATTGGACGCTCGAGAGACTGTGGGACATTTTTTACGATATCCAGAATACCGGTATCCGGATGTCTGTTTATTTGTTCAGAATAATGTCTGAGCGATCTTAATCCAGCCTGTACAAGCCTGCTGAGTATTTTATACAAATAAAATTTATTTTATACTGGGACGGCCGCCCATCGATTTTATCCTATTGGATTCTACCAGAGGTCTACTCCCTGGATACACTGCTTAACAGTGTACAAGCGATTATAGCCTGAGCAGTCTCTTTACCTGCTCTGTGTTTGTGAGTGTTATACCGCATTTCTTAAATATTTATAAGTGTTTTACAGTATTATACTATTATATTTTTGTCTCCTTTTTACATGTGGAGAATCATTTACCCTTACCAATTTGGGTCTGTAAGTTGAATAATTCATATTATTTCACAAATTAGCACTTTAAACCACAATTTTTGCACTTTAATATATTGTGTAAATAATAGTGTGTATTATATATGCCACAACATTGGTTGTTTTGCACATTTTACACTTAAGCACTTTTGTGAGATTGTTGCATTTTGCACAAGTTTGTGAAGGCACAACTATTTAAAGACACAGCGCACTTTATGTTTTAACTATTTGTATTTCAGTGTTTTATGAGCTTATACACTTATAAGGTGCTGCTACTATTTATTTTACTATTTCGTTTAGTCACTTAAAATATACTGCACCATTCTAGCTTGTTATCTTTTTATATAATAATCATATATTCCTCAAACATGATCACTAAACTTTAACAATAGTATACCTCTAGCATACATCATAACAATAAAGGACAATGCAACAAGAGGAGAAAAAAGAAAATAAATACTCAAATTAATATTGCCAGGAAGGAAGGGGGAAACCCCATAGTTAATAACATGTCCAGAATAAGAACATACTAGTCTCATACCTAATTTAAATGACAGAAAAACAACACTTATTCATCACATTTATTTTTTTTACTTCAATTTTGTTCACACAGCATTAGTTTCATTTTGATCTGGAGCCTGAGTTGAGATTTAACTTTCTCCCAGGGAATCTGAATATTACTTTTCCAATTTCTTGCGACAACAATTTTGGCTGCCAAAAATAGATGGGTCACTATGATTTTAGTTTCAAAAGGCATTACGAGCCAGTTTACATGGAGCAAAACAACTGCTGGGGAAAGTGTCAACTCAAACTTCAGAACCCTAGATATAAAAGTTTGAATTGCATCCCACAGGTTGTGCAACTTGTTACATTTCCACCATATGTGTTTAAATGTTCCCGTGGTTAATCCACATCACCAACAAAAGTGGTCTGATGTAGGGTACAATTTGTTCAATTTGTCCAGAACCCAGTACCATCTATTTAAGATTTTGAAATGGGTTTCCAATAAATTTAACAAGTGTGACATTTTTGACACCTCTACCATGGAAGAACCCCAAAGTTTAATATCTATATCAACATTTAGATCTCTCTTCCAAACGTCTAAAGCCGTGGGTATTTTTTCCTTATTACAGAGTTTGCTTATTAAAGGACCACTATAGTGCCAGGAAAACACTCGTTTTCCTGGCACTATAGTGCCCTGAGGGTGCCCCCACCCTCAGGGTCCCCCTCCCGCCCGGCTCTGGAAAGGGGAAAAGGGGTAAAACTTACCTTTTTCCAGCGCTGGGCGGGGAGATCTCTGCCTCCGATCCTCCTCCGTTCCGCCCCGTCAGCTGAATGCGCACGCGTGGCAAGAACTGCGCGTGCATTCAGCCGGTTGCATAGGAAAGCAGTTCTTTTGATTTTCACAGTGAGAATCACGCAAGCACCTCTAACAGCTGTCAATGAGACAGCCACTAGAGGATTTGGGTGAAGGCTTAACCCATTAATAAACATAGCAGTTTCTCTGAAACTGCTATGTTTATAAAAAAAATGGGTTAACCCTAGCTGGACCTGGCACCCAGACCACTTCATTAAGCTGAAGTGGTCTGGGTGGCTAGAGTAGTCCTTTAATAAAGCTTTTGAAAGTGGTTTCTCTACTCTACTTGCCTTGAATAAACTGTTTATGATTTTGTATAAACTAGTTTCTGGGTCCATTAAGTGTGATATCAGAAAGCTTTTAATTCTCAAATAATTAAACAGTTCTTTTGATGGTAAATTGTACTCCTGCATTAATTGGGCAAACGGTTTAACTACTCCCTCTGTTACCAATTGAAATAGATTAGTAATTCCGACTTGTTTACATTTATTCAAGTTGATATTACAAATCTGTTGTTCAATAACTTTCAACTCTGAGTAAATTGGAACTTTAGTACTGATATTTAGCATTTTTTTTTATTTTGTTCCAACTATTTCACAGATGTATTAAAATTGTGTTAGAATATGCTTTATCTACCTTCATACTGTTCCAGATTAAACAGTCCAGACTTGAAACCTCTCCAGAGTTGCTTTCCAAGTTGTTCTCAGCTATCTGCATCCTATATATATGCAATATTATTGCTGCTTTATAATTATTTTGTATGAGAGGATATGCCAATCCTCCCCTACATAATTTTTGTGCCAACAGTGTTTGGCTTATCCTTGTTTTTTTTTTTCCTTTCCATATATATTGTGTAAAGCTTGTCTGGATCAGCTCTAGCCAATGATTAGAAATATACAGTGGTAACATTTGAAACATATAGTTCCATTTTGGAATGACATAGGAGTTAATTACATTTATCCTTCCCCAGAAAGTTATTTATACATTTTTACGATCTTTTAGCCATTTATTAATATCTTGTAATAACTCTAAAAAATTTATCTCCAGAAGATTATTTATATCTCTGGTCAATTTAACACCTAAATAATCCATCTTGACATCGACCCATGCAAAATCTGGGCATTCTTTGATAATACCTTGTGTTGCTCTATCTAGATTTATATTAAGAATCATAGACTTGTTTGTATTTAATTTGTAACCAGATATTTGACTATATCTTGCTATTTCTAACATAAGGGTGTTTAAGGAAGGAACCGGGTTTGTTAGCTTAATTAGAATGTCATCTGCATACAAGCTTATTTTCTGGTCTCTATCTAATATTTTATAACCATTAATTTCTTTATTGTTTCTTATGGACTCGGCTAGAGGCTCAATATTAAGCAAATACAATATTGGAGAAAGCAGGCAGCCCTGACGTGCCCCGTTTTTCAGTTGGAACCATGGAGCACTGATGTTTGGACCTTTAGTTCATGAGGATGGATTCGTATATAGAGCCATAATGGCCTTCTTGATCCATCCAACAAGGCCATAGTGAGTAAGAGCAGCTGCTAGGTAGGTCCAGTTGACTCTTGGGACTTTGTTCCTTTTTGCATCATCCAAAATATTGATTATTCTTCTAATACTAGTATAGGAATTTGTACCTGGGACATAGCCTATTTGATCTTGATATATGACTGATGATAAAAAAAAATAATCTGGTCGCTAAAATTGAGGCGTACAGTTTCGTATCGACATCGATTAGAGATATCGGACGGTAGTTTTTAACGTCTGTGGGACTTTTATTTTGTTTTAAGATGGGCAAGATATTAGCTTTAAACATCTCTGCGGGAAAAGATCCTAATTTAGCTGCATGATTGAAAGTTTTAGTTAGATAGAGACTAATTTGATCATTAAATATTTTGTTAAACAAATTAGTAAAACCATCTGGTCCGGGAGTTTTACATTTTCTAAGTTATTTATAGCTTTTTTGAATTCTTGTAATTTGAGGTTTATTTATTTTCTCAAAAATTTTATTAATATCTTCTTTAGTCTGGATTTGTGGTAAGTTGTAAAGTTTACTATAAAACTTGTTGAAATGGAGAATTACCGTATTTTTCGCTCCATAAGACGCACCTCACCATAAGACGCACCTAGTTTTTAGAGGAAGAAACCCAGAAAAAAATATTCTGAACAAACTGTCCCATAGTGTTTCTTACTATGGGACAGTTTGTACAGAATATTTTTTTTCGACCCTGTCCCATAGTGTCCCCCCCTCCCATAGTCTTCTCCTCTCTCCCATAGTCTTCACCCACCCCCTCCCCATAGACTTCATCCCCCCCTCCCCATAGACTTCATCCCCCCCCTCCCCATAGACTTCATCCCCCCCTCTCCATAGACTTCATCTCCCCCCCTCCCCATAGACTTCATCCCCCCCTCCCCATAGACTTCATCCCCCCCTCCCCATAGACTTCATCCCCCCCCTCCCCATAGACTTCATCTCCCCCCTCCCCATAGACTTCATCCCCCCCCTCCCCATAGACTTCATCCCCTCCCCATAGACTTCATCCCCCCCTACCCATAGACTTCATCCCCCCCTCCCCATAGACTTCATCTCCCCCCTCCCCATAGACTTCATCCCCCCCTCCCCATAGACTTCATCCCCCCCCTCCCCATAGACTTCATCCCCCCCTCCCCATAGACTTCATCTCCCCCCTCCCCATAGACTTCATCCCCCCCCCTCCCCATAGACTTCATCCCCCCCCTCGACTTCATCCCCCCCCTCGACTTCATCCGCCCCCCATAGACTTCATCCCCCCCCATAGACTTCATCCCCCCCATAGACTTCATCCCCCCCCATAGACTTCATCCCCCTCCCCATATTCTTCTCTCCCATACTGTCCCTCTCCCCTTATCCCATAATTACTTACCTGTCTTGTAGCGTTGGCCGGCAGCACAGGGCGCACCGCGGTAGTGGAACTTGAATTTCATGTTCCGGTTTCCGGCGGGACTGAAAGAAAGTGCGCACTCAGCTTGTGCACACTTCCTTTCAGTCCCGCCGGAAACCGGAACATGAAATTCAAGTTCCACTACCGCGGTGCGCCCTGTGCTGCCGGCCAACGCTGCAAGACAGGTAAGTAAAGCTTCATATTCGCTCCATAAGACGCACAGACATTTCCCCTCACTTTTGAGGGGAAAAAAAGTGCGTCTTATGGAGCGAAAAATACGGTATGTCTTTGGGAGTTTCCACTGTGTTACCATTATTTATTAATTTATCCACTTTGTTTAAGCCTTTTTGAGATAGTATTTTATCGGCTCTATTGCTTTTAGAGTAGTACTTAAGTTTTAATCTACCGTATATACTCGAGTATAAGCCGACCCGAATATAAGCCGAGACCCCTAATTTTACCCCAAAAAATTGGGAAAACGTATTGACTCGAGTATAAGACTAGGGTGGGAAATGAAGCAGCTACTGGTAAATTTCTAAATAAAATTAGATCCTAAAAAAATGATATTAACTGAATATTTATTTACAGCGTGTGTATATAATGAATGCAGTGTGTATATGAATGCAGTGTGTGTGTATGCAGTGTGTATGAGTGCAGTGTGTATATAATGAATGGAGTGCAGTGTGTGTATATGAGTGCAGTGTGTGTATAATGAATGCAGTGTGTGTATATGAGTGCAGTGTGTGTGTGTGTGTATGAATGCAGTGTGTGTATGAATGCAGTGTGTATATAATGAATGCAGTGCAGTGTGTGTATGAGTGTAGTGTGTGTGTATATGAGTGCAGTGTGTATATGAGTGTGTATAATGAATGCAGTGCAGTGTGTATATGAGTGCAGTGTGTGTGTATGAGTGCAGTGTGTATGAGTGCAGTGTGTATGAATGCAGTGTGTATATAATGAATGCAGTGCAGTGTGTGTATGAGTGCAGTGTGTGTATGAGTGCAGTGTGTGTATATGAGTGCAGTGTGTGTATATGAGTGTAGTGTGTGTATATGAGTGTAGTGTGTGTATATGAGTGTAGTGTGTGTATATGAGTGCAGTGTGTATATGAGTGTGTATAATGAATGCAGTGCAGTGTGTGTATATGAGTGCAGTGTGTATATAATGAATGATGAATGCAGTGTGTATGTGTGAGTGCAGTGTGTGTGTATGAATGCAGTGTGTATGCAGTGTGTGTATAATGAATGCAGTGCAGTGTGTGTGTATGAGTGCAGTGTGTATGAGTGCAGTGTGTATATAATGAATGCAGTGCAGTGTGTGTATGAATGCAGTGTGTGTGTGTGCGTGTGTGTGTGTGTGTGCAGAGCATTGGTGGGGGTTGGGCATTTTATTAATTATTATTTAATTATTATCTTAATATTTTTTTTGTTATTTTTTTTAGGTAATTATTTTTTTATTTTATTATTAATTGTATTATTTTTTTTTGTTATTATTATTTTAATATTTTTTTTTTCTTATTAGTTGTTTTATTAATATTTTTTCGTCCCCCCTCCCTGCCTGTTAGCTGGCCAGGGAGGGGGGCTCTCACTCCCTGGTGGTCCAGTGGATGGGCTGTAGGAGGGGGGCTGGCAGGAAGCTGTAACTTACCTTCACCGCAGCTCCTGTCAGCTCCCTTCTCTCTCCTCCGTCCGTGCAGCTCCCAGGTCAGTTTCCTCTGCAACTCTCGCGGCCGCGCGGAGCGTTGCCACGGTAACCCGTGGCAATGCTCTGACCCCACGGCTCTCGCGAGAGTTGCAGAGGAAGCCGACCTGGGAACTGCACGGACGGAGGAGAGAGAAGGGAGCTGACAGGAGCTGCTGTGAAGGTAAGTTACAGCTCTGCCAGCCCCCCTCTCCCCCCAGTCTGTATTATGGCAATGAAAATTGCCATAATACAGACACTCACTCGAGTATAAGACGAGTGGGAGTTTTTCAGCACAAAAAATGTGCTGAAAAACTCGTCTTATACTTGAGTATATACGGTATCTAAATTTTTGGCCGTTCTTTCCATTCATTTCTGATTTATTTTTTCTCTTATTGCTGATATTTTATCAGAAATCTCCACTGCTGGGCTTTGTTTATTTATTTGCAATAATTTTCTTAACTCTGTATAAAGATCGGATAGCCTCAGACTTTTATTGGCTTGAGATTGTAATTTGATAAAGTGGCCTCTAATTACTGCCTTCAAGGCGCACCATAAGATTGCTGGATCTATTTCTTTTGTGCAATTATCTTTTGAAATAATGTTTAATATGCATTTCAATATAATTTCAATTGTCATTTAGACGCCAACTATAAGATTCACCGATTTTGCATATCACACCATTATGATCTGTCCATGTTGCTTCTTTAACATCTGTCTTTGTTATTACATCTATAAGTGAGGGATCTATCCAAATCATATCCAAACGAGAATAAGAAAAATGTACTTTGGAGAAATACGTATAAGCCAACTCATTTGCATTGTTAATTCTCCAGATATCATAGAGATTTAATTCATCTTAAACTGTTTTTAAGGATTTAGCTTGTTTAACTACCATTTTATTCATTTTAACTCCTCCTTTCATTAATTTGTTGTTGACGTTTGGGTTCAAAACTGAATTGAAATTACCAGCTAATATTGTTTGTCCTACTTTTATTTCTTCTAATTCTTCTAATATTCTTTTCAAATAGGATGCTGGGGAATTATTTGGCAGATAAACATTACATAATGTGTATAGATTACCATTAATTTTGCATATTATCATCAGAAATCTGCCCTCGACACCTTGTGTTTGATGCAGTATTTCAACTTCTAACCTTTCTCCAAATATTATTGCAACTTTACATTTTTTTTTAAATCTATATTTGAGGCATGTACGATCTGCAGGATTTTTTCCAACCCCAATGCTGTGTATTTGTGTGTTTTGTGTTTATCTTTAAATGTTTTTGCTTCTAATTATTTCATATTGCAAAGTTTGCTTATAATTCTTATTTACTTTGTGATAATTAAGTTATCTTTGAGGTTTTAAATAGATTTCGATCTTGTGCATACCATTATATGAGAAAAAAAACAACAAAAATTATCCACCTATAGTGTGTCTTTTGTGTTTATCTTTAAGTGTGTTTACTTCTAGTTATTTAATATTACAGAATTTTCTTATAATTCTTATATACTTTGTGATATTCCATTTTTAAATCATCTTTGAGGTTTTGAATAAATAACAAACTTGTGCACACCATAATATAAATGAAGAAAAAAAATAAAAAATAAACAGGGTTTGAATATTAATAGAGGCTTTTGCACTTATTCTCAATTTCTTTGCTTGGATTTCACAAGGCCTCATACACTTTTGATGGTCTTTTACATTGTTTACATTTTCACAAAACCCTGCAAATAATCTTATAATAGAATAAGAAATGGAAGAAAAGAAAACACACTACATTTATGAAATTCTATCACCAACTACAACTCTCTTCTCACCACATATACTACCCTCTCATCTCTCCTCCTCCTACTTTAGCACTTTTATATCTAATACCTCTACTTATTATCAACAGTTTACTTTATAATCAGAGTGAGAAGCTTTTATACTTGACAATATTCCAGCCAACTTCTAGCTGCAGTTACACTGGTAAAGGAAAGTTTCTCTTCTCTCTATGTAAACCTTAAGGCCGCTGGGGAACTCCATTGATATCTAATATTGTTTTTCCTTGAGAAATCGGTTACTGTTGCAAATCATTTTCTACAAGATCTTGTGTAATAGGAAAAGTCTTGCAAAAATATTATGTCCTTGTAGATGGTGGTTTCCAGAGATTTTATGCGTCTAGCTTTTAATAATTTTTCTTTAGTGTGTAACAAGCAGAAGTTCACTATAACATCTCTTGGGAGGTGAGTAGCGATATTAGTTGGTTTAAAGATACGATGGACTCTTTCAATTTGATACTCTGTTGACGATACCTCAGGGAGGGCAAATAAATATTCTTCAATTTTTTTCCGGTGTAATGTCCTGGTATATTACGAAATCTTAGATTGAGTTTTCTCGATCTGTCCTCTAGATCTGATTTTTTTTCTACAGATTTTTTGTCTTGTTTGTTAAAGACTCCACTGTTTCTTTAAGATTCTTTATTTGATTTTCAAAATATTTGAATCTTTCTTCCATCACACTTACTACTTCTGATTTTTTTTTTGCATCTTGTTTGATTTCATTAAAATGTATCAACATATCTTGTCTTAATACTTGGAGCTGAGATTCAAATAATTGCTTTATCTGGTCCTGTAAACCATTATATTCACTTTTCTGTGTGACCATAGATTCTGCATTTGAATTGATTATGTTTGCTGAATGATAAGGACTTTCTGCTTCAATAATTGCCTCTTGTACTTCTTTTGAGGGAGCAGAAAAGAAGCCTGATAGCCTTTATTCAGTTTTTTGTGATGGTTTGGTTTCTTTTTTCTTTTCTGCTAAGGTTTTCTTTGATGCCATTATGAGGAATTTAATTAAGTCGGTTTACACCGATCTCTTAGTTAAAGTTGCCCCCAATAATGAGGATGCCTTTTTTTATTTTGTCTAGACAGTAGAGAGTAATTCTGTCTGTTTGTCGTTATGGGCATATATATTTGCTATTGTGTAGATTTGTTCGTTGATAGTGACCATAATTATGAGAAATCTGCCTTTCGGCTCATTTGCCTGTTTGATCAGTGAGAAGGCTAATTGGTTGCTGAACAGGGAGGATACTCTTTTGGACTTAATGTCCGATGTGGCATGGTATTGGTGTGGGAATTGTTTTAGGTTGATTCTATGGGGGTCGGTTTTCCAAAAGTGTGTTTCCTGGAGGCATATAATATCTTTTTTGAGCTGTGCGATTTCTCTGTACAATGCATGGCATCTGGCCGGGGCACTCATCCCATTTACGTTATGTGAGATTACTGGCATGTTGTTTAAGATTTAGTGTATAGTTCACATGGTGATGGGTCAGTCAGCCCCTCCCTTTGGTAACAAGTCTACCAAAGAAAGGAAGTTAATAGAAAAAGAAAAGGAAAAATAATTTAGAAGGTACATAGAAACATAGTATAGAATAACACTTGAATATTTAATTTGGCTGCTCCAACGCGAGTAAGCCCACTTTGCCCTCCGGCAAATCAGCATTAGATTCGGTTGTACCAAGTGTGGCACCCGGTTCCCTCTAGGTATATCATTCGAGCAAGTCTGCATTCTGTACAGGCGTATCTGTGTACAATAAGTATCAATGACATAACCATAGCTTGAACCAGAGCAACTTAAAAATAACCCTATAT
The DNA here is from genome assembly GCF_036172605.1 of Pelobates fuscus. Lineage (NCBI taxonomy): Eukaryota > Metazoa > Chordata > Amphibia > Anura > Pelobatidae > Pelobates > Pelobates fuscus. The sequence goes on from NC_086317.1 coordinate 362,452,908, forward strand.
ACAAATAATAACTGAACACAAAAGATTTATAGCCTCATGTTTTCCTTGTTTGCGACCTTTGAAACCCCGCTAGCATGACTCTGCACTCCTCCAGTTTGTGTTGTTGTTTGTTTTAAGTACGCCTTGTCCCATTGATGGGCCTTTATGGTGTCAGACTGGGTGGCATCTCGGTTGTGGGGTACTAATGTGTCCTTACATAATGACCTCTGCGTGGAACCTATTTTAGGGCCCAAGACTCCCGGTGCTCTCCCTTTCACCTCTACCTCCCGCCCACCCGACCAGCACTGGTGTATGTCTTATGTCCCTATTTCTCAAGGCTTCCACCCCTTTGTGTTGCGATAAAACCTGCTCCAGTGTGTACATTGAGCATAGTCCTACCTTCCCATTAGAGGGAAAACAGTGCACCTCTATGATGTCATTATGTCCTGTCGGGGTGTGAAAGTAAGTCCGAACTTTGCACAGGTGACGCCAATGCATTCAGTATGACGGCGTAGGGGTTTGCTTGCAGGTTGGTGGGACACATAGCTCCTTGGAGCTTGCCTTAAGTGGACTAGTTCCAGACTGTTCAGATTAGGGGTCGATGAGACAGTAGCATCCCTTGGTCCCCAGCCATGGCTATGTGGAGGAATACCCCTCTATTGGAGGGATGGAGACATTGCACAGTCATAGTGCCATATCAAACTTTGTAGGTCCACAAGTGTGAGTTGGAGACAATGGTTTACAGTTTTGGAGGATCCCTATTAGTAAGGACTGTTGGGGGGTTGGTAGACATGAAGATTAGTGCTTCTGTCTCTTCCATTTAGGAGATACTGCGGCAGGCCCCTTCTGGGCACCAGGAGCGGTAGCGGGAAGTATATCCCATTTTTTGTAGGAGCTGTAACCCTTCTTCTGGGCTGTAGATGGAAGTGGTTTGCCCGTTTTGTAGTACCAGCAATCTGGTGGGGAAACCCCATCAATATGGGTTTTTGTGTTTCTGAAGTGCTCCGGTCACTTGCATGAAACTGCATCTCTGGGCCAGGGTGTAGGGTGAGATATATGCAAAAATATGTACCTCTTTATATTTGTCCACCAGCTCTTTTGTGATTCTGCTTGCTCTCAGAATTTCTTCTTTAAAATGATGATAGTGGGCTCACAGTAAAACATCTGTTGGCACCACTATCAGAGCTGCTCTAGCCTTCCCCACTCTGTGGATACGGTCCAACAGGAACATTGCGGCTGGGATGTCAGGGCACAGAAAGAGGCCTGTAGCGTAGGCCTGCAAATCCCCTACCTGTACAGACTCCGGTATCCCACGCAGCCTCAGGTTGTTCCAGCAGGACCGGTCTTCCAAATCTGCCAATTTAGACTTGTGGGAGGCCAACCTAGACTCCATTTGTTGCAGCTGTGCCACTAAGGAGTTGTGCACTTCGGCCTTGTCGTCGGCCCTGCTTTCTAGGTGCGCTATTCTGGTCCCAATGTCATGGATGTCTCGTTAAAGGTCCAATATCGATGACTGGCATTGGGCTATCAATTTAGCAGATTGGGCATCCAGCATTGTTTGGAGCAGGGATGTGGTCAGCAGGCACTCCTTACTTTGTGAGTGAGATAGCAGAGAACACGAGTCGTGGCTGTCTTCTGACTCGCGGTTGCCATCTTCCAGGGCTTCCTGCTGGTTTACCATTTTAGTTTGCTTTTGGAGGCAAAGAAGGCGGATTTGTCGCTTTTCTGTTTACTCTTGTAAAGTTACATATTAGAGTTGGTGTTGTCTCTTTGTTTTGGGCAATTTGTGTTGAGTTAGGGTCTCTATTTTGTCCGAAAAGGTTGGAGCTCTGAAATCATGTAGCCATTCCTTGTGGTGCTCATCTTCCCCCCTCCAATACCCCCTTTCCCAGTGCTTTTTCAGTATTTATTTCTCTGGCTCTGCCTCTTCTCCACAATCCATCTCTGTTGGTGTTCCCCAAGGGTCTGTCCTTGGTCCCTAGTGTTCTCAATCTACACAGCCTCCCTTGGTAAACTCAACAGCTCCTTCAGCTTCCAGTATCATATCTATGTGAATGACACACAAATGTATCTGTCCTCCCCTGATTTCTCACCACCCCTCTTGACTTGTTTCTCTGACTGCCTCTCTCCTGTTTCTAACTGGATGGCTGCTCATTTCCTTAAATTGAACCTGTCCAAAACAGAACTTCTGGTCTTCCCTTCCTCAAGTATTGCTACTCCCTTGTCTATTTCCCTCCAAGTCAATGGCACTACCATTCACTCTACCTCTCAGACTCGCTGCCTAGGAGTTCTCTTTGACTCTGACCTCACCTTTACCGCTCATGTCCAATCAATCGCCAAAACCTGCTGCTTCCATCTCAAAAACATTGCACGCATCCAACCCTATTTAACACCTGATACGGCAAAGGTACTTGTCCTTGCCACTGTACTCTCTTGCCTTGACTACTGTAATCCACTTCTCAGTGGTCTTACATGTTCCCAACTTGCCCTGTTACAGTCTATAATGAATGAGGCTCATCTTCCTGTCCGCCCGCACCTCTCCCGCCTACATTGGCTTCCCATAAGATATAGAACTCAATATAAGAGCATGATACTTGCTTACAAATCTCTACACGATGCTGCTCCAACTTTCTAATCCACACTAATACACAAATATGTCCCATCCAAGCCCCTACACTCTGTTGGAGAACTATGTCTAATCTCTGTTCATACTCCTACCACTGATGCTCACCTTAAAGACTTATCTAGGAATGCCTTTCCCCTCTCTGTTAGACTTTCATCCAATCTCCACTCATTCAAAAAATCTTTGAAAACTTACTTCTAGGAAAGCATACAATTAAACTGTGAACAGCTTTTCCTACCTGTAAACTAATTCCTCTCCTGCAATTTTCATCAAAACAAAACATTAAGTCCTCAAAGAATACTATCCTAGCAACCTACTTTTCTACCTTCAATGTAAGCTCATTGAGCAGGGCCCTCAATCCCTTTGTTCCTATGCATCCAACTTGTCTGGTTACAAATACTTGTCTGTTAGTCCATCCATTGTATAGCGCTACGGAATTTGTTGGCGCTTTATAAATAGTAACAATAGTAATCTGGTCTACCATTACAATTTACCTTCTCCAGTGTATTCCACTTGGTAACCCTACACCCCAAAAAAACGTATCGTTCTTTTCTATGGCACACTATATCTAAAATATGATGATACTATATTTTCTCTGGGACACCAGCATGGTCATCTTACAAAGAAGATAAAATTGACTTCACTGTAAGCACTGCAATATTTGATGTTCTTTATGATTTGACATTTCCATGGGTTACTTATAAAAGATTTGTTAAATCTCTATAAATTCCAAAAATAGTCTTTAGGGATCACTTTATTGGCCATTTACCACTGTTGACAAATTGCAGTTGCCAACATGATTCACAACTCAACAAACTTCAGTTGTCAGGTAAATATAAAATGTGTGTCTTTGAGTATTTTTAAGATTTTCTATAATTGCATGGCTAAATTCATTCTGGAAGTATAACTTAACTATATGTTTAAAAAAAAGCCCACTGTAGTGTCATGGTTTAATTTCTGTTTACGAAAAAAAAAAAAAAAAAAAATGAAATCTTAAGACACTGCAGTAGTTGTGGCATTTCTGCAGAAGATTAATGTTTAACTTGATTTGTTCTGTTTTGTGATTTGTATCTTGTTATCTAAATTACATTTCTGCATGTTAAAAAAAACAACCATAATGTTTTATTAAATATCATATATTGTTGATAATTATGCAATTATTTCTGTAGTCCCAATCTGATTCAGTGGGAATAACGTAGATTCTTTTCTTTATATTGCTTAAAAAAAAAACAAAAAAAAAAACGATTTCCATTACAGACAATAAATTGCATTTGAGGGTTTTATTGTATTGTTCACGTTTCCTAAGCTGATATGTGGGTATGTATTTACTTAATGAACAATAAATATAATGAGTTGGTGGAAGCATTTAGTAGCAAATGTAACTTTAAAAATAAAATGACAACAAGTATGGTCTTCTCAACCTAGTTCTACTGGTCTTAAGTGCTTCTCTGTACTCTTGCTTTTTTACAACTAGAATAGCTCCCAAGAGATTCATCAGAAAAACCATTAGTGCACTCCCTGACTTAAAATTGCATGATGCTATAAATCATTTAGCAAAATACTTTTGAAGATGTTTTTTGAAGGTTAGATGTGTTAGCTAAGCCTCACTACATGAACCTCAACACAAGCCTTTATCATTACCCTTTTTGACATTTAATACAACAAGGATAACAAACAAGTCCTCTGAGATCCAGTTATTGCAACAACAGGATGAGTGAAATGAACTGTATATTTTTGGAATGAGCTCTGGTTTGCAAGCAATAAAAGATATTTCATTGTTCTTAATTTTTCATCAGTTAGTCTCTTTACTAGTAGTGAGTGAATTAAACATAGTGTTTTTGTTAGAACTTTGAAATACTGGAGTTTCTTCATTAAAGTACGTATTTTAGCGTATTAAAATCTAAACAGCAAAATATAGGTAAAAATGGATGATCTGGAAAAATTACCTAACATAGGTCTAGTCAGAGTTTAGTTATTGTAGCCTATATGTTAATATTTGTATTTCAGTTCACAACAATATATAAACCCTTTAACATTTAATTGTCCCTGTAAAAAATATCAAACTAATACAAACAGAAAATACTCTGCCATCTGAAAGAATACTTAATGGGATGTAAAAGGTTCCTATATTTTTAGAGACTTAGTATTTAAATATTTATAATAATGTCTTCAAGCAATAGCTAAAGGTATATATCTGTTATGTCAAAATGCTTTCTTTATTGCTATAAGCCCAGGTGCATTTAATTTAATACTGCATCCAGAACACTTTTCAAGAGGCTTCTGTAGTTGGTTTGGTTTAGCATTCATTTCTAGTCAAGTATAGAAACAAAATGTCCAACAAAATAAAACCTGGATATTAGCCAGATGAGGCCAACTTGAACTGAGCATAATCGTTTTCTTAATGCTGGTTTGCCAAACAAATAAAGCTACTAAAAAGTAATGAAAATTGTAAATAAGCATCAAGAGGGCTGATAATAAAAGTGATACCCTAAAAGTGAAGGAATTGTTTTTTAAACAAATAATCCAGACACTTAAATCATGCATAATATCTTAGATTTAGGTCCATACAGACTTTATTTAATAAAAGTGCAGAATTTAAGAGAAGTCAGCATTTTTATAAATCCCTTAGCAACATCTACCAAATGGCAAAGAAATGACAGAGTTTCCTGCCTGTAATCAGGGAAGGACTGACAGCCTTCTGAGCCCCTGGACAAAATTAGAACCGTGACCCTTCAAAGACAAAATATTAAGTATTAACATATGTTATATGTTAAACACGTTCAGGGTTATTTCCTGAAGTGATAATTGCTGGGAAAAGCAAATTTTAAAATACAGGCTTAAATAGCTGTATTAGAGATATTCCCAACTCAATTTTGTTCTCCATTTTGATTATTTAGGCTTTCATTTGACATTCACTTCAAATTTCACTTACTTTAATGAATAACTGTGTGTACATTCCTTTAATTATTTCAAATTATCATGTAGGGGCTTAGCTAGGATGAGCTGGGCCCCAGTGCAAGATTCAAAGAAGGACCCTCTCGTTGCCCTTCCTTGCTCCTCCCTCAGCAACAGACTTAAGTGGGTTATCTGTGGTCACTGTGTGCGATTGTGCGAGGGTTGGCCGAGTATGATTGCATGTATATGTGGGATGTTCTGAATGTGAGTGTGTGTTACAGTTGGCTGAGTGTGATTGTGTGGGGGTTGAGTGTGTAATAATAATAAATTATACTACAAAAACAGACACAGGTGCACAAAGACCCAGGTAGGTACACACAGTGACAGACACATGCACAGGTAGGCACACATAGGCATATATAGGCAAACACAGGCACACCGACTGGATACACAGTGTAACAGAACCCCTGTTATTGCCTGGACCACAGACTGTAACATTGTAAACCCCCTGGATTAGTTACTTTTATTTTGTTGCCAGTTTTCTATTTGAAAACATACGAATGGGAAAACGAATGACATTGCTAACCCATTCGTATGAACGAACAAGCTGCCGAACGAGAGACCACAAAGCCCAGTCGGGTGCCACCAATTACAACCTTGTCTCTGTGCCAAACCGCAAAACCGCAAGCATTCTAAGTGGTTCAATGGGTGGCCGTCTTGTTTTGTCGAACGCGCCCAGCGGTGTTTGGTCGTCAAGTGTCTGGAACTATTTTTGGGCACTCAAACTCCCGAACACCGCTGAGACTTCCAGGACAACTTAGCTTCACCTAGATGCATACGAACGAGGTGGCGTTTGGTAAAATTATTACAGGAACACAGCAACACAGCTAAAGCACGAATCAATAAAAGCCTGGCTGTATGGTATTTTTATTATACGAAAGGAGACTGGCCGCACCAGCTAAACACATGGAACTATTTTGGGCCGGAGCCTCGTGTGCGGCCGGGCAGAGAAGGGGCGTTCAGCTATCTCCCGAACCACTGAACGGATTTGTGTGATTTTTGAATATGTGTCCTCCCCAACTATGCTTTTTCTAAATATGTAACTTTTATTAAAATTGACTGAATAGTTTTAGAGTTACAGAAATAGGTGAAAAAGTATATTTTTTCCTTGGAGATTATTGAGCTGATCCAACAATTAACTCAATTATCTCCCAAGCAGATGGGAGGAAAGTACAGTGACGAATGGGTGTGTTTAAACTCAAAAGAGAAATACCTAAATTATACTTGATAAAGTCTATGGACTAGTGTAATAAAACAACAAAAAATGTGCAAGTGATTTAAAAAGGACAGAATCTCTGTGGCTCATCTGAGTTTATATATCCCTGAATAACTTTAAATACATAAATTAGAGAATAGTTATAGAGGTAGGTTAATAGTCACGTGACAACAATTTGGAACTAAAGGCAAGGGGGAAAAAAATGGGTATATAGTTAAAGTGGTATCCAATTGATAAAGAGCTCCAAAAAAGACAATAGGAGCTAGGGATACTACAAGCTCATAAGTATATATACTCTAAAGTTCCTTATATATATATATATATGTGTGTAATGTCTTCCGTCTTGTAGCATATAGGTATAGGGGTACACATATAGGATCTGACCCTTCAGTGTTAACCGCTGACGGTGGAGCGTAACTAGGGTTAGATGTCTAGGGCAACCACAACTAGATAACAGGAGGGAGAGAAAAGGCTACCTATTCCAAATATAATATTACCAGTATGGTAGTGATCCTTTGCATTAAGGCATTATGGTTAAGTGTCTGAGGCAGGCTGTAGCCGCATAGCAAAAAAAAGATAAAAGTGGCTAACCCTTATCGAATATGGTTAGAGCCCGTATAGGAGCGCTCCCTCATATAAAAAGTATACATTGCCCCCAATAAGACACTAACATCCCAAATATATAGAGCCCACCGTATCTGTAACGTTGTAAATAACAGCAGAATGAGAGCACAAACTCTCACTCTAACTGAGAGTGACAGGCTTCCATGAGCATGAAATAGAAGTCTTAGTTATTGGATGGAATGGAAAATAGGAGTCCCCCTATAGCTGATTCATAATGGGAGAACAATGTATCCGATCAAATAGACATGGACGTAGGTCAACTAGCTAATATCAAATAAGCTACCTAGAGGAATGCTGTGAAAGGTCGAAGTAGTAGACTTCCCATCTAACTGGTAACTTTGGCTGTGGTAGATGTGTTACCTGTAAATTTATTAAAAAAGATTTGAAAAAGGTGAAAGACAAGCTGTAAGGAACTTTAGAGTATATATACTTATGAGCTTGTAGTTTCCCTAGCTTTTATTTCCTTTTTTGGAGCTCTTTATCAATTGGATACCACTGTAACTATATACCCATTTTTTCCCTCTTGCCTTCAGTTCCAAATTGTTGTCACGTTACTATTAACCTGCCTCTATAACTATTCTCTAATCTATGTATTTAAAGTTATTCAGGGATATATAAACTCAGATGAGCTACAGAGATTCTGTCCTTTTTAAATCACTTGCATGTTTTTCATTGTTTTGTTACATTAGTCCATAGACTTTATCAAGTATAATTTAATAAAGATTGTTTTATACCCATACTATGCTAACATTCTGTGCCTCACGAGTTACTATTACTGTTGTGGGTATACCTTTGGAGAAATTTTGAGGAGAACGGCTTTGTGCCTTTTATCCTCTTTAATTCTCTGAGGTATTTTTCTTTTCTTATCAATTTGGGGTTCATGCCCGTCTGTACCCACATAGTCCTAACTTTTGGACTTTAGGATATGACTTGTCCTGATCCCTAAGTCCTTTCTATCTTGTGTGTTTAAACTGTATAACTGTAAATGATTGGCTGTTATGTTTGTGTCCTCAGTGCCCAACAAGGTCCACGTGGGTGGTAACCTTGTGGGAAAATGTGTATAAAAAAGATGCTTGTGTGGTCATTAAAACAGTTCTGCTTAACCCTCAATATGTAGCCTTGTCTCATTATTGAAGTGTACCTGCTTCCAGCTTAATCACTAGCTCTCTACAAGGATCCAGCGGATGGGATATCGGGAAAACTCTGCAGCACAGCCTCTCGCGGGGAAAAGGACGTCTCCAACGGCATACACCCCTCGGACAACCTGGGTGGCCATTACACACAGAAATGTATTGAAATGTACACACAGATGCAAGCATAGACTCAGACACAGCCATTAACAGACAAACATACACCGAATCAGGCTTACACACAGTCACATGCATACAGAGACGCATGCGTGTGCAGGCACACAGAAAGGATACACAGACACTGGCATTAAATGACATGTACATGCAGATGAAGGTATAGACACAGACACAGCCATCAACAGACAGGAATACAGATTCAGGCACAGACTCACACCCAGACACACATACACAAACAGGTTCACTATAAAAAAATATTTTTAAATTTCCCCTACCTGAAAGCAGTGCCAGCAGCTGATTGTAAGCCTCTCCCTCTATGTCACATACAGAGTGAAAGTGAGGAAATAGAAATTAGTTTCCATGTGTTAGTGTATGGCTAGTGTGCTGTCAGCTTTCACGTTACTGCCCCCTCCCCTCCAACTGTCAGTAACTTAATAATTCTTTAGTACATTGCTGAATCAGCAATGCACAAAATAACAGTAATGAAGGCTCCCAAGCTGGTAAGTGCACCCCTTAACAGGCAGAACTCCAAGGTTCAGTCGCAATAGCGACAGTTGCAATCTTGGCAGTTCTGCCAACGTAGAAGATGCATCAGCAGGGGTCAGAATACTTTAGAAGGTATTTTGGTTAAAATCTGGTTCAATTGTCACTTTAATTGCTTACTTTAGAAGGTATTTTGGTTAGAATTTGGTTCAGCTGAACCAAATTTTAACCAAAATACCTTCTAAAGTAAACAATTAAAGTGAAAATTCAAAGTGAATTTCAACTTTAGGGGTCAAAATAGCCAAACTGAAAACATTTATTTTAATCAGATATGTTTTCAGTTTGACTACTTTGACTCTAAATTTGAAATTCACTTTGAATTCTCTAAATTAATGTTTGGCAGTTAATGCTAACCCTATACCAATCCCCATCCTTATTCCAACCCAGCCCTTACACTTACATTAACAATAACCATATACCTACCCTACCCTTACCCATAACCTTAATTCAATGGTATCCTAACATTATCTCTGCACTAACAATGCACCTATCTTTTACCCTACCACTAACCTTAAGGGTTTCCCTCTGCTAATATCACCACTGATATCAACAGAGGGATTGCCAAGTTAAAACAGTAGAGAGTGGTCTGTGACTGATCTGTTGGCTGTTTTCAGCATGACATGAGGTTCTCTTCCTCTATGTTATTGCCCCGTCCTGGTGCAGTCCCTTGCAGTGTGTTCCCGTGTAGCCCATTCACTTTCCTTGGGTACTGCTTCCAACCGATTCCTTCGCAGCTTTGCCTCCTTCATTTCCAATACTAGCTGCTGCATATCGGAGCTCTTTGGCTCTGCATCTCCAGGCCTGGTAAGTGACACAGATGTCTAGCGTCACATGGCCAAAGTTAGCCAATCCCTGCCCCATACAGCTATAGAAGCCAATTTTAGCTACTGTACTGTGTCCTGTCATGGTTTCCATTCAGTAGTCATCCGATAGCGTGTTTTTCTTTAAGTATTCTTAAATATTCTTTTTACCCTGGCTTGTGTAATGACTATTCTACCTTGTCTGACCTTTGTCTTGTCTTACTGTATGCATTACATTCTTTTTCCCTGACAATGGCTTGTCTTGTACCACTCTAAGGCCCAGTAATGTGCATCAGTACACTTTTCTATTATCGTTAGCATTGTTTACTTGGGTTCTGCGTGTTGGGTCATAGTTCATACTGACACTCTGCCAATCTCATTGTGATCACTACTGGGCAGTTAGCAAAGCCCAGCATTGACCCCAATCCACAGGGGACCATAGACAGCTCCAGAATAACTACAGCTGAGTGGGTTTGAGTTCTATTTTAGCATATTGCACTTGGATGGTAGGACCATCATCAGCAGAGAAGGCAGATATCTAACAGTAGGTTTTACCATGCACTCATTTACCGTTCACCTGATTAGCTTTCAAAGAGTATAGAAGTTAAAAGGTCAAACTAATAATTTTTTTACGCAAATAATTAATCTATCTTCTGTAGTTATAAATATCAACTATGTTCATTAGAATATAAAAGCAAAAATTAAACAATACATATACACATAACAATTTAATTTACTGCAATGGGTAATGTGATAATAATGTTTTCATGTTTACCTTTTAATTACAAACTATATTTTGAACAAATGAAGAAAGGACATTTTCATTATGCACGGATAAAGAAAACTCATATATAATCACACTGAAATAAATGGCTGTTCATATAAAAAAAAATGCAGAAAATCTAGCCCTGTAAGCAAAACAAATATCCCCAAGCTATAGTACATGATTGCAATTTAATTAAGGTTTGCATCCAAAGATTTTATACATGCACTTAGTTTATAAAAGGATTTTGTTGAGTTTGTACCATCTGTCAGCTCATTAAAATTCAGTCCGGGAATTACCACAAATTAAATAACATAATTCTCTACAAATTTCATTGTAAACAGTTTGGATTCTGATTGCAAAATCTTGTACTTCAATACATTCAATAACAGTCGGTATAGGATGAATCTATATTAAAAACAAATAGGATTTGATTATAGTCATTTTTTAAGGAAACTCTCGAAGCACAATAACTCTACAGAGAAACATATCTATGTGAAAATATACACATATTTATTTGTTTGAGATGTCAAATAAAAATGAATAGAACATAGTAACTCTCAGTTGGGGAATGTGATATACAATGCAAAATTCCTGATATATGTTCACAACACGTGTGAGCAAAGCAGGCAAAAAATCCATTGAAAATATTTATTGGTGGCTCTTTGCAGAGTAATCACAATAATAAGAACTGTTTTCTGAAGCACAAGAGATAATAAGAAGGCAGTTTAGGAAGCAATTTAATCCAAATTGCATCAGTCAGCTTAGCAGATTGTGATGCCAAGATCTTTGGAAGACTGTTAAAAGAGGGAATTAAAAAAAATCAAAAAAAAATCAGCATTTAAGAAATGGCTCCAAAACCTCCCATGTAGTTATTATAATATGTTACAATATCAAACATGCTACTGATAAACACGTTGGGACTACCTACTGGATAGTCATCAGTTTTAAATATTTAGCCCTCATCTGCCACATGGCAGGTTGCCTAGTAATGTGGTAAAATAGGTTAAAAAAATAATCATGCCAATGGCTTAACAATAGAGCACAGAGAGTTGTCATAATTGTTCAATTTATAAGCTGGACAAAAGTGGCAAGTGGTCCATCAGGGTTCTGTTCTGGGGCCGCTTTTATTTATACATTATTATACATCTTGAAATAGGCATTGAAAGACATGTTCCAATGTTTTGCAGATGACCCAAAACTCAGTAAAAGAACACAATTATTATGATTATTATGTTATTATTTATATAGCACCAACAAATCCCGCAGCGCTTTACAGTGGGTGGACGAACAGACATGTAGTTGTAACCAGACAAGTCGGACACACAGGAACAGAGGGGTTGAGAACCCTGCTCAATGACCTTACATGCTAGAGGGAGTGGGGTAAAGTAACACAAAAGGTAAGGATTAACCGTTTAATTGATACGCTTTTATGAAGTGGGTTTTTAATTATTTTTTGAAGGAGTGGAGACTGGGTGAGCATCTAACGGAGGGGGAAGTGAGTTCCACAGGAACAGTGCAGCCCTCGACAAGTCATGAAGGCGAGGTAGGAGTACGGACAGAAGATAGACGTAAGTCTTTAGCATTGCGTAAGGGCCTAGACGGGACATGCTTGTGTATTAGGAAGAATAGATAGGTGGGAGCAGCATTATATAGAGATTTGTAAGCAAGAACCATAATTTTAAATTGAGTCCTATATCTTACAGGAATCCAATGTAGGGACTGACAGAAGGGTGAGGCGTGGAATGTGTGGGCAGACAGGAAGATGAGCCTCGCCACCGCATTCATTATGAACTGTAACGGCGCAAGTTGGGAGCACGTAAGACCACTGAGAAGTGGATTACAGTAGTCAAGGCGATAAAGGACAGTGGAATGGACCAGCACCTAAGTTGCATTTGGCGTTAAGTAGGGTCAGATGTGTGCAATGTTTTTGAGATGGAAACCACAGAATTTGGCGATAGACTGAACATGAGGCGTGAAGGAGAGGTCGGAGTCAAAGAGAACACCTAGGCAGCGAGCCTGAGTGGTGGAGCTGAGGGTAGCACTGTTGACTTGGAGGGAGACGGACACAGAAGTAGTAACACTTGAGGGAGGAAAGACCAGAATTTCAGTTTTGGTCAAGTTGAGTTTAAGGAAGTGGGCAGCCATCCAGCTAGAAATGGCAGAAAGGCAGTTAGAGGCACTAGTCAAGAGAGACGGGGAGAGATCAGGAGAGGACAGGTAGATTTGCCTGTCATCTGCATATAAATGATATTGGAAGCCAAGGGACCTAATGAGTTTACCAAGAGAGGCAGTATTGATAGAGTACAGTAGGGGACCAAGAACTGAACCTTGGGGTACACCAACAGAGAGGAGTTGGGGAGAAGAGGCAGAACCAGAGAAAGAAACACTGAAAGAGCGCTGGGAGAGGTTAGGAGGAGCCCCAGGAGAGAGCAATATCTTGTAGACCGATATTGTGGAAGATGAGAAGAAGCTGATGATGATCAACAGTGTCAAAAGCTGCAGACAGGTCAGGGAGAATTAAGATAGAGTAGTGGCCACGAGATTTTGCAGCAAGTAGATCATTCGATACTTTTGGGCATTCAATACTTACACAGAGTGCTTAGTGCAGAAACCAGACTGAAGTGGGTCTAGCAGAGAGTTGGACTCGAGGAAGTCTGTCAATCTCGCATACACAACTGTTTTAAGGAGCTTCGATGCAAAAGGCAGTAGCGAGACTGGACGGTAGTTGGACAGGGAGTTAGGGTCAAGGTTAGGCTTCTTTAGAATTGGGGTTACAGTTGCATGTTTGAAGGGTGATGGAAATTGAGAATTTTAATGAGAGGTAGAGAAAGAGAAGAAGACAGAGTACGGATTAGATGTGATGGAATTGGATCTAGGGAGCAGGTGGTGGGGCGGGAGGACTGGAGCAGAGAGGAAACATCTTCC